>NC_142044.1:40185054-40877478 GCF_982192425.1 Myodes glareolus
TCAGTTCCAAGGTATCTGATGCCTTTTTCCGGCCTCCAAGAGCTCCTGCATACACGTGGTACACATATACTTGTGAGAATTACACATATACACATAAAAAAAATTTAATAGAATAATGCTAGTCACACCTTTTTCCAACTAAACGTCCCCCCACAAACACACACACACACACATACACACAAAAAAATGTGAGCACTTTAAATACCACTTCACTTACACACTGCCTATACACTGTCATGGACACTTCAGCAACCATAGGCTACTTTAATTCAGCTTAATTGAGAGCCCCTTGGGGAAGGCTCAGCAGATCTCTAAGTAGCAATGACAACAAAAATAAACTAGTGGAGAAAAATGAAGAGTCAACCTGAATGGATCTGAAGACAGACTGTCTTCTGAGAGATGTGTTCTCATAAAGTCTGGGAAAGGTAGCAATAGTGTCTTCTCTCTTCCCAAAACCACTGCTTTCTGCAAGGTTTTCCAAGAAAATACATGAGTAGTATTTCCTACCTAAATTTCTTTTAAAAATAAGGCTGGGAGATATAGGATCCCTTTCAGCTACTATGGATATTTTGTATTACTCATATAAAATGATGCACTTGTATATAACCCACATACATGCTCACGCATTTCTGTAAATCACCTCTAAATTACAAACTTGCTTGAATGCAATTTCTTTAAAAAATTATTTTTGATGCACAGATTACTGAATCCAAAGGCGTACAGTCCACAGCTCCAGAGGACTATCTATATGTATTTGTGTTTGTGTGTGTGTGTGTGTGTGTGTAACTGGCCTGCCTGGCAAGAATGACGGTATTTTAAAGAGACACTGTGACTTTCCCTTCAATTATTCCTTTAGAAAAAGGCACTCTAAGAAACAGAGGTTTCCACCAGAAACTTCATGTTGAGAGAAGGGGAAAGCTAAAGTCTGGTGCTCACTAGATGAGGAATTTATCTCTAGAATGGATTTCACACAACACTTGCATACAGACTCACAACAGACACTGAGGTGCCATGCATGGTTAAAGCCTGGCCAAGTCTGCTTAGCTATGCATGTTTCTGTCTCTCTACCTAGACCTAAAACTTCAAGTAAAGCCCTGGAAGAGGAAGGGGCTGAGGATGGGAGAGGTTTCCAGATCTCTCTGTCCCTCTTTTCAAAGTATGCACATTGAATGTGTCTACTTTTTTTGGCTTTTCAATATTAATTTGGCTCTTTCAAGTGGCTTACTGAGGACAGGTGATCAAATTTGGCTTGTGAGAGTCACCAGGGCATCTGCTAATGTTAAAATGTATGTGTAACTATCCATCTCAATATAGGAAAAAAAAATAGTTGATGCCCCTGACCTGGACACAATAGACAATATTCTGGCCATCAAATATATCCCTCTTTCATAAGTTGAGGTAAAAAATTAGCACCTTTAAAAAGTTACTTATGAATTTGGTTGGTGTGGTAATTGAGTGAACTAGTCAATCTGATTGTCTAGAATAGCAAATACAGGGATGCTACCCCAGAAAACGGTAACCTAAAAATGGTTCCCGCAAAAACTTTTTCAAACTGCAGTGATGATTATTTATTAATAGTCAATCTGATAGGAAGGAGTTTCTAGTTTTTGCAAACTGTAGTACTTGTATAATAATATATTTAAGTACATTATATATTATATTTAAAAGCAAATACCCTCCTGCTGTCTCGGAGAGGGGTGTTTTTCAGACAGGGTCTTTCTTTCTGTTTGTTTTTTTTTTGGGGGGGGTGCGTGTGTGACAGGGTTTCTCTGTGTAGCCCTGGCTGCCTTAAAACTTACTCTGTAGACCAGGCTAGTTTTGAACTCAGAGATTCACCTGCCTCTGTTCCCAAGTGCTGGGATTAAAGGTGGGCTCCACTGTGACCAGCCAGCCAGGGTCTTTCCATGTGGCTCAGGCTATCCAGGAACTCACAATGTAGAGAAGGTTGGCCTTGAATTTGTGGCAACCTTGCTATCTCTCCTGGGATTCCAGAAGTGTCACCAGGCACAAGAGAACAACTACTTTTGTGTAATATATGTATTCATTTTTAACACCTCAATGGATGTAAATTGTGTCACCTTACAATACATCCAACCAAAAAGCTTAAAAGCCACTACTCTAAGCTGCCCAATTATCTACCTTCAACTTATAAACACCATGGCATAAAAGAACAGAAATTACTTCTGTAAGTAAAACAGTAGACGAAACAATGACATGGAGAGACAACTATTAAGCACAAGTCTACTGCTTTTGACTCCTGGAAGGTAGCAATCATGAGCTAGCTCTCCAGATCTTATGGCGGCAGAAGGCTTTATTTAAGCCCACCACTATACAGTCTACTTTTTAAATTTATTTTGATTTTATGTGCATAGGTGTCTCATCTGAATGCATGTCTGTGTGAGGGTGTTGGGTCCCCTGGAACTGGAGTTACAGACAGATGTGAGCTGCCAATTGGGTACTGGGAATAGAACCTGGGTCCTCTGGAAGAGCAGTCAGTGCTTCCAACTGCTGAGTCATCTCTCCAGCCCCCCACTATAGAATCTTAACAAAAGCATGAATGGATGAATGGGTATAGAGCCCTTGTGGGTAATTCAGGAACCTAAAGGCTAAGGTAACAGGGTATCTCACGCTAAGGAATTCAAGGCCAACATGGACAACAGGAGAAGATTCTGTCTTTTAAGAAAAAAATTAGCTTGCTGTATATTGCCTTTATTACGTTTAGGTATGTTCCTTGTATCCCTGCTCTCTTCAAGACCTTTATCATAACAACATTATTTGTCATAGCCAGAATCTGGAAACAACCTAAATGCCCCTCAACCGAAGAATGGATAAGGAAAATGTGGTACATTTACACAATGGAGTACTACACAGCAGAAAAAAAAATAATGACATCTTGAAATCTGCAGGCAAATGGATGGAGCTAGAAAACATCATATTGACTGAGGTAACCCAGACCCAGAAAGACAAATATCGTATGTACTCACTCATAAGTGGTTTTTAGACATAAAGCAAAAAAAAAAAAAAAAGCATACAAACCACAATCCCAGAGAACCTAGACAACAATGAGGACCCTAAGAGAGACATGCATGGATCTAATCTACAAGGGAAGTAAAAAAAGACAAGATCTCCTGAGTAAATTGGGAGCATGGGGACCACGGGAGAGGGTTGAAGGGGAGGGGAGAGAAAAAGAGGGGAGCAGAGATAAATGTATAGCTCAGTAAAATCAATTAAAAAAGAAATTCATAAAGAAAAAAGGAAAAAAAGCTGGGTGGTGGTGTTGCATGCCTTTAATCCCAGCACTCAGGAGGCGGAGGCAGAGGCAGAGGCAGGGAGATCTCTATGAGTTCGAGGCCAGCCTATGCGAGTGAGTTCCAGGACTGGCTCCATAGCTACTGAGAATCCCTGCCTCAAAAAAAAAAAAAAAAAAAAAAGATTAAAAATAAAACTAATAACTGATACCCCAAACTTTTAGGGTACTCGGTAAAAAAGTAAGCTCTTTGTGTCAACTGGTAAGAAAATTCTGTATGGCTAGGCATGGTAGCGTAAGTCTTTAAACCCAGCACTCAGAAGGAGGAGGCTGGAGAAGAACCTCTGTAAGTTCAAGGCTGGCCTGATCCACCCACCAAATTATAGAACATTTAGTGTTATATAGAGACACTCCCACTCCCTGTGTCTCAAGGAAACAAACAACATACAGACACAAAGAGACAGACACACAGAGAATTGTGAAGAGTAACCAAGGAACAATAACTTTCCAGTGTTATTGTACAAAATAAGGCTCCAAACAGAATTCACGACCATTTCTGTCCTTACTGATCGTTATTTAGAAGCTCTCCATAGTTAACAACTACGAAGCAGCCTAAGCCGACGATGATGAATTTGGTCTCCGAACCTGCTTTGTATAAACTCTTTTTTTTAATATTTATTTATTCATGTATTTATTTATTATGTATACAATATTCTGTCTGCGTGTATGCCTGCAGGCCAGAAGAGGGCACCAAACCTCATTGCAGATGGTTGTGAGCCACCATGTGGTTGCTGGGAATTGAGCTCAGGACCTTTGGAAGAGCAGGCAATGCTCTTAACCACTGAGCCATCTCTCCAGCCCCTTTGTATAAACTCTTAAGAACCACCATCTCCAGTAAATATTAGATCTACTGATGTAGGAGGGCAAAGAACACAAAACACAATCTGCATGATACTCAAGGGAAGTGAGGCACAAGTACAAATTAAGCCTGTAGTACCTTCCTCCCTCATATGGATCATGTCTCTTTCCCCACATGCAGCTGCCATCTCATCTAGGCTCAAAGGAAGCTTAAGGAAAGGGGCTGTTCTCACCTTCTCAAGTTTGTTTCAATGTAGGCCTCCATATGGCATTTCAGAACTACCATACAACTGGTGTGTTTAGGTACTTCTACCAATGTAACTGTGTTAACCTTAACTAGAGCAGCATTTTAAAATGTGAAATTTGTATACTTTGATAAAAAGTTTGCTTTTTTACATGTAAAATTAAGATTGGACCCCCACCATTCTAAGTCTCCTGATAGGTTAAGCCAACAAGTGTCAGGGTAGTACTTACCCTGTGAAAGGCTCTCTGCCAGGTGAAGCCATTTTGGGTATTTTCAAAGTGCACAGTACCACAAACAACCTGGTTTTACTTTGCAGAGCCTTGAAGTAACTACTATGGTATCCACGGCAGTAGTAGTAACATATGGCTAGAGCCACTCAAACACTGACAGTTATCTACATTACTGAAAAAAACTTGGTATGCTTGGAAAAGTCTTGGGCATGTGAATTTACTTTTTCATGAGAAAGTAGTGAATTTTATGGAATCTAAATAGAGACCAAGTATTTCCAATGAAAATGCTACGTTCAAATTGTAATGTGTTCTAACTGTAAAGCACACACCCAGATATCAGACTCAGTATGAAAGGAAGTAAAACATTCCACTAGCTTTAGCTCAATTATACATTAAACTGATAATATTTTTTCAATAAAACACTATTCAAATTAATTTCACTTTTAGATGGCTTGTTTTCTATTTCCCCTGAACTGTGCTGGCATTATCTAATGGTTCCCCAAGTGTTTCAGCCAGAGAATATCTTCTTTCAGGACCAGCATCTCAAACTGCTGGACACACCTGCAATGAACTGAAAAGTCCTTCCCTCATCCCTTGGTGCCTGTAACTGACTGTCTACCTTTCTTTTAATTCTTCCCAGGTCCTCTTTCTCTTCCTGTCCTCTTTCTCATTTTCTTTTCTATTGTTCAGACTCCAGGGTGACCTCATCTACTCCTAGGCATCCACTATCACTTCAACACGGAAGCTATCCAACTCATCTCCATTCTGACCTCATTCCCAGGCTGCAGCTCCACAAGGCCAGTTTTCTGCTCAACCGTTCCACCTGAAGTTCCACTTCTTCAACTCCCTATGTGTGAGGAGGAATTCACTGTACAGAGGACTCCTCCTCACCTCAACAATCTTTTATCAATCTTCCTGGACAGTCCTGTTCCTGCTAATTTAAATTCTGCCTAATTTAAAGGGTCTGCTCATATGCAAAGTCTTCACAAGTCCTTCCTTGTTCAATCCAGGTCAAATCAATGTTTCTCCTCTCTCGAAAGTCCTTGGGCACTAGATGTGGTGTGTGCATTGGATCCCCAGCACTGGGAGGCAGAGGCAGGTAGATCTGAGTTCAAGGCCAGTTTGCTCTACAAAGTGAGTTCCAGAACAGCCAGGGCTACACAGAGAAACGCAGTCTTGAAAAACAAAACAAATAAAAAACCAAAACCACACACACACAAACAAAAAACTTGACATTACTATTACCATTATGACTTTCTCCTTCCTCCTCTTCTTCTTTTTGGTTTTTCAAAACAAAACCTAGAACTCCCTCTGTAGATCAGGCTAGCCTCAAACTCAGAGATCCACCTGCCTGATTCCCGAGTGCTGGAATTAAAGGCGTGTGCCACCACTGCCCAGCTGGCTTCTCATTTTATTAAGGCCATGCCATCTTTGAGTAGCTTACCATGGAAACCAATTTAAGAAGAATTTTGAAAATACAAAGGATTCTTAAATTTTTACCTCAGAAACTAGATCTCTAACTTCTGCAAATATTTAAAAATCGCAAAGTTTAATAACTCCAAAACTAAACTCATGACCTCAACCTACATCCTCTTGTATCATGTATGCAGGTACAAGCTTCCTTCCATTTGAGTTGGGTGATCTTCCTTTGTAATCAAACAAGATCCTGAACCGGTCAGCCTCCTCACGTTTATATTCTAATTCAGCAATAGTGCCTAGAGGAGAATCAAATATTACTTTCTTTTTTGTTGTTTTCTTTTTATTAGTACATACTATTATATAAACTAATGGGTTTCATAATGACATTTCACACATGTTCATGACATATTTAGTTCATACTCATCACCCCCTCTCATCTTGCTCCTACTATGTACATAATTTCCTTCTTCTTCTCAACCATCTCTCCATCTACTTTCACAGGCTGTTCTATTTTGAAACTCAATGGATTTGATTTGGATTGCTCACAGGAACAAGTGTGAGGGTTTGTTTACAGACATATGGGCAGCTTATTAGTGGCTCCACCCCCCCAACATACACACACTCGCACAGGTACACATATCTATATATCAGAATGTGTGTGTGTGCACATAAGTCTTCAGGGAGGGATGGGGCCCCCAAAAGTCTCTCCCTAGTCCATATCAGGGTATCCTCAGATCCAACCTTGTTCAGGTATTCACATGTTCATACACTCTGGGAGTTCAACAGGTAGCCAGTTATGTCACACCCGGAAGTCAGCATTCCGCACTCTCCCTGCTTCCTCTTCAACTCTTTTTGACTATTTTTCCAAGATGTTCACATGTTGGAGGGTGGGATATAAATGTCCTATTTATGTTTCTGCATTCAACAGTCATTTCTTCTCAGGACTCTCACCCGTTATGCATCTCTGCAATCACTACAGACTGCTGTACAAAAGTAGCTTTCCTACCAGAGCTGCAAGCAGCACTCATCTACAAGGATAAGCCGTTATTAGAAGGCAGGTTTGCTAGGCATACCATGTCTACTTAGCAAGCAACAGCAGTGGCGATGACCTCCTCAACCACATTCTTTTGACCTAGTTTTGATCAGATATGAATTCCTCCCCTGTGGACCAGAGCAGGCATCATATCAATCAAAAAGCAACTGGTTATCCCATATGTTTTATGATGCTAATATTTAACACTTGGCATGTACTCACTAATTTGCTGTTTTATTGCTGTATTTGTTGTATTAATGATTAAAACAGGCAATAACATTCTCAAGTTTAAAAAAAATCAAAGATCAAAGAGTGAAGGCCATTTCTATGTCATTTGTATAAATTCAACAGTATTCTGCAGAGTGGACAATTGACCTGTATTTAACACATCTTTTACTTCATTCTTTGAGTTAAAAAAGTTAATAATGTGATTAAACATAATTTCTACGTATGGGCCCAGAACATTAAAAATGAGAGGAAATACTGTATGTATTTGTATATGTATATATATGTATATGTATGTATACTCTTCCTTTGTCTTGTTAACTTTAATTCATGTAAAATTACCTAGAAACTTTTGATAAAAAAATATGAAAAGCAGCCAAAAAATATTTGCAGGCCAGAGCTGGAAGAAAACTAGTATGGAACTGAATTGGGCAAGTAAGTTGGCACACACCCATAATCCCAGCAATCCTGAAGAGGAAGGCAGACCTCTGAGTTTAAGGACAGACTGGTCTATATAGCAAGTTCCAGGTCAGCCAGAGGTACATAGTGAGACCCTGTCTCTAAATATATAAATTCAACCATCAATAAAATATAAATAACAGATTACGTTAAAAAAAAAGGAGGGGAAAAAAATCAAAACACAACACTGTGGACACTTTATTAAAGAGAAATGCCTCCAGACCATTTTTGATCTCATCCACACCCTAAACAAGCTCAATGACCCTGGTGGCCATAAGAAAGAATAGAAGAAGCCTTCACCAGGCCATAAGAGCTTTCTTGGTTTATCTGAGGGCATGGTATCTCACACTTGTAATTCCCACACTGTGGAGGCTATGGCAGGAAGACAGTCACAAGCTTCAGGTCAATCTGGGCCACAGATTGTGACCCTGTCTTTATTTAAAAAACAAAAAGAAAAAGAAAAAGATTTTCTGGTTTCTCAACTAAGTCTCTGTGAAGATGAAAGAAACAAGACTTGGTAACTGCTGTCATACAGCATTTTCTTGTACTTCATCACCTCCCTCACTCCCTGCCCTTTTCCCCTTCCTTCCTTCCTTCCTTCCTTCCTTCCTTCCTTCCTTCCTTCCTTCCTCCCTCCCTCCCTCCCTCCCTCCCTCCCTCCCTCCTTCCTTCCTTCCTTCCTTCCTTCCTGTAGCTTTGGAGCCTGTCCTGGAACTCAGATCTGTAGACCAGGCTGGCCTCTAACTCACAGAGATCCCCATTCCTCTGCCTCTGCTAAAATTAAAGGTGTGTGTTATCACGACTGGGTTCTTCTCCCCATTTTTATACAGAAGGAAGCACACTTCGGTCCTAGGTTAGACTGAACTCAAATAATTACAACAAACAAACAACAACAAAAACACACACCAAACAGTCTACCTAAGAAGCTACAGCTGCCTGTAAGTTTTTAATCCTCCTGCCTTCCCTCTGGGGTGCTGAAATCATGAATATGTGCCATTATGCCTGCACTCAAATATGTTTAACCATGAGCACTTACATCCTCTTGGTCTAGGCCCTGGGAACAGAATAGTAAGCAGGTAACGTCTCTACTTACTGTTCTGGCAAAGGTTATTGTGTGTAGAGAGTATTCCATACACAAATAGTATATAATTTCACAGTGAAACGATTAAGGGGGATTTAAAAAGTAAAAGGGATATTACAGAGTAACTAGGAAGGCAACTGATGTCAGAAGGTTCTCAGATTCTCAAAACGTAAGTTTAAAGAGTTTTTGCAAAAGTGGAAAGCTTACCACGGCAAACCTTAAATTTAAATTTCTAAAACAGTGATTCTCAACCTGTGGGTCAAAAACCCTCTGGGGTGGGTGGTGGTGTAAAATGTCCCTTTCACAGGGGTCACCTAAGACCATTAGAAAAATAAAGATACTTCTATTATGACTCACAACAGTAGCAAAATTACAGCTATGAAGTAGGACCAAAAACACTTTTATGATTGGAGGTCATCACAACTTGAGGAACTGTATTAAAAGTTCAAAGCATTAGGAAGCATTGTTATAGAACTACCAGAAACAAAAATCACCATTCATTCCCAGATTATCAGTAAAGAAAATTACAGAATTTTATTCTACACATAACCCAAGGTTATTAGTCCCTACTGAGTACTTCCACAGCAACCAAGAGGATGGCTATTCAGGGTGAATAGCAGGTTGAAATTCATAGATTTTTTTTTTCTTTAGCATGTACATCATGATACAGTGAACGATTGCTGAAAAAATATATAAAGGAAGGAAAAGCGTCCTGGGTTAAATCCTTCTTTAGGCCAAGTGACTTCAATTCACTCCAGCCACTCTGTGGTCTTAATCATAAGAAGCAGGTGAGATAAGGGGGATTAGAATAAATCCAGGAACAATACTATACCAGGAAACAATTAGCATATGGTGCTAGCTCTCCAGGCAATGCTTAAAGACCCCCATGTTGAAATAGCCAATTCCATTTAAAGTCTAATATCTAAATGACTAAATATTATCAAAGGGACAATTATTTAAGTTCTCCAAATAAGGGTTTTCAACAAAAATACTCAGGATACTTCTTGCTGTCACGTACTTGGTTCTGAATGCCGCATGTATATAACCAAGCTGAGATGATGTGTTTAATAACCTTACTGGTGGAGACGGACCAAGTATATTCTATATTCACCCATGTCACTTAACCAGAACAAATTAAACCCTTATAAAAAAATAAATTTCTCTCATCTTTTCAGTTATGTTACTATTCAACCTGCTCTGTAAGTCCTGAGTGGCTCACATTTCAGTCTGGTAAAGTCCAAGAGTGCTTGGTTCAGTCTGCTTCAATTTTCAGAAGTTTCTTTTTAAAGGACTGTCCTAGCAGTGACAGCAAACAGAAAAAGGGCCTCTCAGAGCTGAAGAGCAGCGTATTTGTACCATCTATCAAAGATGCCAATGCTTTGTGCAGACCAGATGGAAGGCCAGAGAAACTTCAGATAAATATTATCAAATGCTGTGATGGTTCAGCGGGGAACCCAAGCTTCCTGGAGAGCAGTGCTGAGAATAATGACTTAGAGCTACAAGCAACAAGTAGCACACAGAAAAAGAAATGGGGGCTGCAGCTTAAGTTATGTTTACTCTCCAGTAAGACACTTCCTCTGCGCACATTGTCATTTTAAAACAGAAAACCACAACATTCCAGTTCTAATACGACTGACTGGGGTTTGCTCCTTATAGCACCAACCACATCTTTACAGTTTTTAACCCAACAATTCATACTACAACAAAAAACCTTAAGCAGGACACAGTTAAATACTATTATCTGTACACTGATATGTTATTCATTTTTATTTGCTCTGAATTCTTACACTTTCTTTGGTGAGAATAATGTTTGGCTCTACAGGAACTTAGACCCAAAATGGCAGCTGAGTTTCAAAACCTCAGCAGAGCCATCATGCTTCCACTCATGAGACCAGGTCTTGTTCATTTCAGGCCTCCACTGTCTCTCGGAAAGAGTACTTTTAAAAACACGCCAGCAACTGTGATGGCATTCTGCTAATGTGCTTAGCACCATTCTCCCTTTTGCCCAGGAGATCGGGCACTGCTCTGCTTCCTCTCTGCAAGCGAAATAAACCTGCCATTCACATGTTTACAGTCCACAAAAACAAGCTGGAGGCAAAACATGGAAAGCTGAGTATTTTTTTTCTCTCTCATCCTCTTCAGCCACAACTTAGGAAACAGGAGTAAAATGAATCACCCAACAAGTGAAGCTCTGAATAATTGCTTTCATTTTCAGAGACAACAACAAAAACCAGTTCTAATTCTCCTCAGACCCAGGACAATGTAACCCTTCCTATCATTGAGGTGATTTCTACTAATTCAAACTGTAAAGATAATTCCAAGTGAAATTTGTGTCCCTCTTTAATGTAATGTTTCCAATTCCTCTCACACAAAAGTGGAATTTATATCACCATAAAATTTCCATGGAAGCCTTTAGCACTTCAGGCACTTCTCTGCTTAGAACCATTACTAATATAACAACAACATTACTTTAAAAAATAATAAAATGATTGCTCTTCTGAGACAGAAGACTAATTATCCTTATGTATTCAAATGGAAAGTCTTTTGTTAAATTAGCGTGAAAAGTCCCTTCATCTACACACAATTGGCCCAAAGAAACAGGCCATTTTCAGCACGAGAGGCCAACCCATTTTAACAGTGAATAAAAAGCTTTTGAAAGCACTACACACCCTCTTCCACATTGTCAAATTTTCAAAATGGTCCAGCAATTTTCCCATTTTATTTTTTAACACTTTAAGCCCCAGCTGGTTAGCATCTCATAATTAGATTAATTAAAAAGGAAACAACCAAAAACAAAAACCCAAAACCAAAAAAATCCTGTTCCCTTTTGATCAAAATTATTCCATTCACGCTTAATTAGCTTTAATCCAAGTCTATATATTTAATGATGGGATATGACAAGTCAATCATTTGCATATTTAAAACGTCTTTTCTAAACTATGTAACAGATTTAGAAGAACGGTATCTTTCTCTTGCCAATATGCCACAGCACAAATCAAGAGGACACAAAATTAGGAGAAAAGAGGTAAGAAAACAAGGCTTCTCAGAGCCAAGGATATGCTTGGGGGAGGGGGAGGGATTTTGTCGGGGTGGAGGTAATTTACCCGCCACATCACAAACTACAGTCCTTTCAGCACACCAGACCGAGAGGCATTACATCACACTCTCACAATGATAGGGGGAGGTGGCCCTGAGAAAGCAAGTTTTCGGCTTTCTTTCCAGCCTCCTCAGGCTTCTAGAATCCTGCATTAGGAGTAAAGGAATTTAACTTGAGGCACTGCACTTTCAGGGTTACTAACAAACTCAGACATTCATTTATATGATCCTAAATGACCACTTTACTAACAAATACATGTCCAAAAAGACACACATCACGCACACTCAACTGGCACTGAATACCTAACATTAAACAAGATATTTTATTTCATGTGAAATGAAGACCAATATACACTGAGAACTGGAAAAGAAACGATTTCTAAACGGAGTAAAGAGCCATTTATATCTTTAAAATAATCGTGTTTACAAGACAGACCCACCATTTGGTTGAAGACACGATCAAAATAAAAGCGCATCTGGCTGCACATTTGAGAACACACACTGGGACCCAGTGCAAAGGAGCGCGCGCAGAGGAGAGGGTGAGCCACATTTTGCTTGCAAGCAGGGGAATCTATAACCCCAAATCTGGTGAATTCGATCACCCCCAGCACCTAGTATCTGGTCTCACTTTAGGCTTGCACATCTCCAAGAAGCACAGCCCGGTGTGAGACGGAGAGAGAGAAAAAAGCTTTCCCATTCCAGGGCTAGTCCTCCCGGATCCTTTGTCGGCCTTAGCAGTCGAAAGAATGCAAACCCATTTATATTTATGCAAATTTTTGCAGCAGATTTAAAGGGGGGGAGGGAGAGGTTTGTGTTTTTTTTTTTTAAAAAAAACCTCTTCCTAAATATCAAATTCCAATTACTCACAGCGTCGTTTATTTGCATGACAGAAATGATGAAAAGGTACATATAAACTAAAAGTGCAATTAAATCACTTCAAAATTTAAATATTTTACCAAGTCTTTTCCATTTCTAAAATGCTGAGCCAAAAGTACATCACGGGTCTGATTTACAGATTCGCGAAATGTCTGAAGCCAGGCTCCATGCTAGAGAAATGTCGATTTGCGACACGACTAGTGAAAACGGTTAGACACGATCCATATAAATCAATTGGTTTTTAAAAATTGAAAATATTTACCAACCTCATAAAGTGCAGCAGTGCTTAAATCCAGCAAATTGAGGCATACAAGGTAGAAATGGAAATGAAAAAAGGTCCAAAAAATGAATTCTTTTTGTCTATCTGTATTTTGTATTTTAAATATTCAGAAACCAGCAGAGACTCTGTCGGCCATTTTGGCTAGAACTAACTCTCTCACTCACTCTCCCTCCTGCTCTCTCTCTCCCCCTGTCTCTAAAGGAAGCAGCTTTTTGTGACCTTCAAATAGAGGCGGATCACGTGACTTCGGGTAGCTTTGTCAATCAGGAAAAGGGGAGGGAGCTGAAGTTGAAGCTGCCTTAAAGGGAAAGCAGTCCTTTTTCACCGGCTTTCATTTGTGCAATGCTGTTATCTTATACTCCCGCCTACAGTCACTGCATGTGAAAGTGGCAACACCATAAGGGTAACAGATGAACAAAATAGAAAAACCTTTATTGGTTTATAGAAATATGCTCAGTTGCTAACGATGCTTGCAGATCCTGGATCTGATCTTGGCTCCTTTGCTAGTTATTCTCTAGATGTTTGGGCAAGAACAGACTGGCAAACTGCTCTTTAAAAGGGGGCTTAAACAAAGCTTTACCTAAACAAAAAGAGAATTTATTTTTTAGATTAAGATGAAACACAGGACACGACCGATTTCTAGCTACCTCACAAACACACTAAAAGCCCTGTAATCACTCTTAAACTGACTGGCAATTCAGAGCAGCACACCAAATCACGCAGCTCAACAGGGGGCAGAACGGGCTGCTTTCTGCCCTTGAACTTGGTGCCTATTGTGTGAGCACAGCACTCACTCTTCCCAAAACTAAGTGAAAACTAAGAAAGGGCTTCGCAAACTGATCCCTCCAGGCTGGGCAGCACTGAGTCATCTTTAATACCCACCCACCGCAGAAGTAGCTCCGAGTCTAGGCACTCAATTAAAACCTACAAAGCTTCCTTGCAGCCCCAGTCCCTCTTCCTGTGACATCTTGACTCCTCCTGCCTAGAAAACCCACCTTTGGCAGACACCGTGTGGAGATCAGGAAGTGAGGATACCTTGATCTCTCTCTCTCTCTCTCTCTCTCTCTCTCTCTCTCTCTCTCTCTCTCTCTCCCCCTCCCTCCCTCCCTCTCCCTCCCTCCCCTCCCTTCCTCTCTTTTCTTCTTCTCCTCTTCCTCCTTATCCTCATTCTCTTCCTCTTTCTTTTTATTAATTTTTATTTTATGTGCATTTATATTTGTTTTTGTGTGATGGTGCCAGATTCCCTAGAACTGGAGTTACAGGGAGTTGTAAGCTGCCCATGTGGGTGCTGGGAACTGAATCAGGTTCTCTGCAAAAGTAGTCAGTGCTCTTAACTACCAAGCTATCTCTCCCGGACCTGGTTTCTTTCTCTTATCCTGATCAAGTTAGTCCCAGGCCAGGAGTGGTGGTGTGTGTCACTAATCCCAGTGCAGGGGCAGGTGGATGGTGCTCTACATAGTTCCAGGTCAGCCTGAGATGCAGTGGGACCTGTCTCAAAAAGTCAGTCACTACCCAAAGCAAACATCTTGAGCCTCCTACTTCAATCCAGGCACAACTAGGACACACTTGACTACTTCAGAGCTGTTTGTTTTATGACAGAAACTGCTTATTAATATTGGTCTTTCTCTATAACTGTCAACTGTCTGTGGGCAAACACCACCATCTTCCTCATCTTCAGTGAGGTATCAAAATACTGAACTCCAAACAGCAGCTAAATCAATCAAATCATCTGGAGCTCTGCTTAGAACGGCAGGCCTCAACACAAGGTTACAAACAGATATAAGTAATTTAAGGGAATGGATGTCACAGATATCCAGAAACCCCATCCATTCTATCTATTTTAAGGATTCTTTTTGTTTTTTGAGACAAGGTTACACTGTATAGCCCTGGCTGTGTTTTAAGGATTCTTTAAGGACAAAAAGAAAGAGTAGGCTGGCCAAGGTGGCTTTCCCAAATTAACAAGGCTGACTGGCCAGTCAGCAGAGAACCAAGGACTCTGCAGACCAGGCTTTCTTTACAGAAGAACCTGTTAATTCAGCCTAAAGCCTACGTGTTTGTCTTTCTGGCTTTCTAGGCCTTTACACTGTCTGCCTCTGATTTTCCACTTAGAAAAGGACAGGCAAGGAACTGCTTGGGGCAGCAGAGGCCACTGTCCTGTCAATGTGGCCGCTTCAATTCTCTGGTGTAAACTGCATCCACTGCACTGCACCGAGAATGGCCAACCCTTGAACTGACAATTGATATGTAGGCAAAAGTAGAAAACTCCTAGGCTGGAAATTCTGAACATTAATCTATTTTTATCCTTTCAATACCTTCCAGATGAGTTACGGAAACCTTATGTGAAAATATGGAGACTGACTACACAGTCACCTTGTTTCAATTTGTGATGGTTGAAAATTTTTATTCTGCTGTCGCTGTTCTCCAAGACACACTATTACTGTATAGATGTTTAAATCTATTTCCTGTCTTATTCAAGACTACACAGAGCTTCTTACACCTTTTTTCCAGTTATAACCTTTCTTCACCTAACCAATTTTTATACAACCTAGGTCTATAGATATAGTTACATAAAATGTGGTGGTGGTGGTGAACACCTATAATTCCTATATTCTGGAGTTCAAGGCCAGCATCAAGCAACAAGGTGACTTTGTGGCCAGCTTGAATTACCTGAGACTCTGTCTCAAAAAATCAAAAATGGGCTACGAAGAGAGCTCTGGCAGTAAAGCATTTGCCATACAAGCCTAAGTGAGTTCAGGCACCCATGGGGAAAAGGGCACTTGAGCACCAGAGGTTAGCTTCAGCCCTCAACATTCACAGGCACATATGTAAATGCACATACAAGAACTAAAATAGGTATGCAAATAAAATATTTATTGATACTAAATCATGAAAAATATTTAAAAATAACTCTGTGGAATATTTGTAATATCACCATTTATTAAAGACCAAAAGAAATAGTCATGCTGATGAGGTAGACATGCTTATTTTATTTTTACATGAATTAAATCTTGGTCAAATATTTGATGCTGCAGGGCATGACAAATCACATTTTCTAAGCTGATCAATATTTTGATTTTATAATCATCAACTCTGAGAATATCACTTCATATAAATACATAGTACAAAGTGGCAGAAATATATTAAGGGTCATTTCAGAAATTCTTAAAATTCTCTCCTAATCACAAGTCAAAATTTACCCAAAGATACATATTATCAACAGCAATTTAAGCAGCAATCTTTAAAAATCAAACATTCTGACACAGAACAATCTAGAGATACACTAATTTATAGTTAATGCTGAAAAACAACAACAAGGAAATATATTAAGTCTTTATTTTCCATAATTAAAACTATTATGTTCCTGTAAGAGGAAAACAGTTTGTATAAAATGGAGGACACAGCAACTAGAACATACAATAGTCTGGCATCTGAGCTAAGGTGTTTCGGGCAGCATCTTCTGGCATTGAGAAAGCAGTGCAAAGTGCAAGGTTACAGTGAAGGTTCACAATGTAACATTGGTGATCACTGCTGCAAATACTTCAGACTAATTATGTATTTCATTTTTTAATCAATTTTTAGTCATTGTGCATTCAGAAACGTTTTACTGCTGCCCAGTATTTATGCAACCCCTGTAGCATTCAGTTTTACAATCCCACATAGGCTCAGAACCCACAGTTTGAAGGAGCTAGGGCTTGGAAGTGAAGAAATGGCTTGGCAGTTACCGGTAGTTGCTACTTTTCCAGAGGACCTAGGTTTGATTCCTATCACCCACATGACAGCTCACAACCTTGTGTAACTCCAGTTCCAGGAGTAACATAATAATAATTATAAAAAGTAACATAATAATAATTTTAAAGAACAAAGGGCCATGCCGGATGAGCATATGTTTAATCCCAGCTCTCAGGAGGCAGAGACAGGTGAATCTCTGTGAGTTTGAGGCCAGCCTGGTCTACAAAGTGAGTTCCAGAACAGATAGGCTACACAGAGAGCCTACCATAGTAAGACCCTGGGTTCAAAAACCATTACCAATGGAACACACCTGCAGCAGAGACAAATAAAAATGCATCTATGATCATTAAAGTCAGGCCAGCCAGGTTAGCCAGCCTGACATTAAGGTGCCTTCAAAACTAGGACTCTTAGCTTTTTATACATAGATTCTGGGAACTTAACTCAGATCCCAAGCATTACTTGCTAAGCTATCTTCTCAGATCAATTATTAATTTAAAAAAAAATTTAAAATTTGTGCGTACTTTTAAAAAAGTTTTATGTGTATGAATGTTTTTCTTGTATGCATATCTGTGTACCATGTCTGTGCCTGATGTCCTCAGAAGCCAGAACAGGGTGTCATATCCCGTGTATCTAAAGTTATGAACAGTTATGAATTGCAAAGTGGTTACTGGAAATCAAACCTGGGTCCTCTGGAAGAGCAGCAAATGCTTTTAACTGCTGAGCCATCTCTTCAGTGTCTGGACCCCCCCCCACACACACACTTTAAGAAAACCAAATTCTTCAGATCCAAATTTCAAAAGTTAAATTCCAATATTTTCCTCTATCTCCATGGTACCATATAAAAACTTCCATGGCAGTATCTTCATACTCACATTGTGGTATTTATCAAATTTTTTGCTTTTGTTTTGAGTCTGAGTCATGTTAAAAAACCTAGGCGAGTTCCAAACTCACAATCCTCTTAAACTATCAAGATCTGGGATTACAGAAGTATACTAAGAAGCCCACTTTGTCAACTTTTAACTAACTAAGTTGGCATTGCTTGATTTATACCCTCAATTTAAATAAATATTCATTGATATGCATACCATAAAAAGAAATTCTGTCATTTGCAACATGAGTAAATCTTGGAAGACATGTTAAATTAAGTAAGCCAGTGTGGTGGTTTGAATGAGAATGGCCCCTATGAGATCATATAGTTGAATGGTTGGCTCAAAGTTGGCATAATCCTGTTTGGTAAGGATTAGGAGATGTGACCTTGTTGGAGGAGATGTGCCACTGGGGTGAGTGTTGACTCCCAGTTAGTTATACTCTGTTTCCTACCTGAGGATAAGAATGTGAATTCTCAGTTACTGCTCTAGCACCATTCCTGCCTGCGGGCTGACATGGTCACCACCATAATGGTAATGGACTCAAACTCTCTGAAACTCTAAGCTCTGATAAGGTCTGCCTTCTATAAGTTTTCTTGGTCATGGTATCTTTTCATGGCAATAAAAAGTAGCTAAGGCAGCCAGGCACAGAAAGAACAAATACCAAACATACTCAATGGTAGAATCTAAAAAACTGTTTAGAGTACAACAGCAGTTACTAGAGGCTAGAAGACCTACAGGGAGTGGGAGATGGGAACAAGCTAGCCAACAGGTAGTGTTTCCAGTTACACAAGAAGACTACTTCTGATGTTCTACTATATAGTAGTTTAGCTATAGATTCAGTAGTAATATATATATATATATATATATATATATATATATATATATAAATAATATACAGTCAGTGCTGGCAATCAAACCTAGGGCCTTGTACATCCAACAAGTTCTCTATCACTGAATATCCCCAGCCCTTGATTTTTAGAAACATTGACTCCCCACCCCCTCGGTATTTCAAGACAGGGTTTTTTTGTCTTTAATAGCCCTAGCTGTTCTGTAATTCTCTCGGTAAACCAGGCTAAGTTCAAACTCAGAGATCCTCTTGACTCTGCCTTCTAGGAGCTGGAATCAAAAACATGCACCACCATGACATGCAACTCTGAACTTTTGATCCTCCTGTTTGAGCCTTTAGAGTGCTGATATTATAGGTATATATCATGTTCAGCTGTACTTTATGTTTCAAATATCTGAAACAAAGGATATTTAATGGTCTTATAACAACAACAATAAATGTTTAAGGTGATAAGTATACTATTTATCATGATTTGATCACTACATAATTTATCAAAACATACCGCACCCATAAATACAACAATTTTAAAGTAAGCATTTAACTTTTGAACCCAGTTATTTATTTGAAACTAATTATCCTTTCTTAAAGAGCATCTTTATAAAACCTGACTTATTACTGGCAAGAAAGCATCATGTTTTTACCTCAACAGAGGCAATGGGAGGTGTACCAACTGTGCAAGGGGCAGCACAGGTCCTAAAACTGCAGTGCAGATCTGTGGGCAGACTAGATATGTCTGAAAGAGGCCATTAGAAACCAAGAAATAAGGAATCAATTCCTTAAAAAAAAGAGGCAGCCAAGAGGCTAGACAAACATTTTCTGCAAAGTAAACAATAAGCAATGATGGGCTTACCAGTAGGAACACTTGAAAATAGTAGTGCTGAGCTAATCTATCTGCTGGAACAGTCAAGAAAGCTCTGGATATAAATGCCAGCTTGGAGGTGGTTAACACACATCTTTGGTCCCTTGATCCCAGCACTTGGGAGGCAGAGACAGGTGGATCTCTGAGTTAGAGGCTATCTGGTCTACAGAGTGAGTTCTAGGACAGCCATGACAACACAGAGAAACATCATCTTGAAAACAAAACAAAGGGGAGGGGGAGTCAAGCTCTGGTTATCAAGTCAAACAGCATGTTATCTGCTACTTTTCTTTTGCCATCAACAAATAATATGTTAGAATTCCAGGGTTCTTGTCAACTTCCCACCTTAGATTTTCGAAGTGGATGTGTGGAACAGGGGTGGAAACTTAGAGTCATCTTCATCCATTAAGTATGTATTTATTGGTGCTTTTCGTGTGGTAGGTACTTCTTAGGTAGAGTCCAAAGCAACCAAAATCTCCATCCTTGCTTGCAGAGCTAAGGTCTAACATAAAGCCTCACTGAACTGAACCTTTTGGCTACATATCCTCAGGCTGTATCTTCCTTGCATCCCTACATCATCTACAGATTCCTAGAGGGGAGAGGAATCCAAGAAAAGTGCTGAGGGCAGAAGTGGGTACCCACCCCATACAGTGATCAAAACCATGTACTCCTCTAATCCCAGCACTCAGGGGGCAGAGGTAGGAGGATTTATCTCTATGTGTTTGAGGCCAGCCTGGTCTACATAACGAGTTTAAGGCTATCCCTGACTACATAGTGAGACCCTGTCTCAAAAAAAGCAAAATAAAGTGCAACTTCTGTTAAACTAATCACAATTCTCTGTAAGCTATCTGAGTCACTGTATCTAACTGTTGGTTAATGTCATTACCTGAGTGTCACAGGTATCCGATGAGAAACTTAAAAAACAAAATCCAGAGTTTATTCATTTTTAAGAGACATTTGGACAAAAAGATATTTTTTTGATATCTGGGAAGTCATTTTTTTAAGCAATTTCAATGCAAATTAGAAAATTTACTAGCATTTGAATGTTTCCCACAGACAATACACAGGTATTGATGGTTTCAGTCAAATTTTTAAAAGCAAAACTTTCACGATTATAAAATAGCTATTAAACTACTATGGCACTTAAAAATACCAATCAACTTGTAAACAAAATTCATAATTTTCCACAAATATGAATAGATTATCTAGAAAAGCACACTAATCTGTTGTCCAGCTCCTGGGTAATTACTGAGTCTACAGAGAGTTCAACTTCGTATTTCTTTTTTTTTTAGATTTTTATTTATTTATTATGTACATAGTGTTTGTTTGCATGTTTGCCTGCAGGGGTGGGAGAGGGCAACAGATATCATTACGGATGGCTGTGAGCCACCATGTGGTAGCTGGGAATTGAACTCAGGATCTCCAGAAGAGCAGCCAGTGCCCTTAACCTCTGAGCCATCTCTCCAGCCCCTACTCTGTATTTCTTAACACAGTTATTTCAACATTCTCATGTTCTTACGGCTCAAAGAAGGGGAAGAGTGGGGGTAGAGGAGGTAGAGGCAGAAGCAACAGTTTATGAATACCTGGTTATACAATACACAAAACAGGCTTGGTTTGATGGTGCACATCTTTAATCCCATCATTTGAGAGGCAGAGGCAGGCAGATCTCTCTGAGTTGGAGGCCAGGCTAGTCTACAAAGTTCCAGGTCAGCTAGGGCTGCACAATGAGACCGTCTCAAGCAAGCAAGCAAGCAAACAAACACAAAATGAAAAATTAAAAAGACAAAAAAAAAAAACCTCCCTATGGGGCTGGAAAGTTGGCTCAGCAGTTAAGAGCACTTGTTGCTAGAGAACTTGGATTCATTTCCCAACATCCACATAGTGGTTTTCAACTGCCAATAACTCCAGTTTTGGGGGGAGTCCGATAATTTCTTCTGTCCTTTGCAGGCACCAAGCACACATGATGCATACAAATACATAATTCTTCTGTAAGTAAACAGGCATACATATAAGATGAGAATAAATAAAATTTTAAAAAGCTGTCTGGGTTCAATTACCAGCACCCACATGGCAGTCAGTAACTATCTATATAACTCATCCAGTTCCAGAGGATCTGATACCTTCACACCAATGCACATAAAAATAAAGTTAAATAAACTATTTTTAAAAAGCTGTCTGTTAACAGTATATACATTTAACCTCAGCAGAGGCAGGTAGATCTCTGTGAGTTCCAGGCCAGCCAGGGTTAGTTACAAAGTGTGACCTTGTCACCAAAAAACCAACCAAAAACAAACAAACAATTAAAAAAAGAAAAGACCTTCCTATGGCTAACTAACAAGTTTAGCATCTGAAGATGAATTAACTGTTAATTTTGTGATTTGGGAATATTTTCATTGTTTCTATATTAGGAGGTGTCATATAGTTGTTCAAGGCTTTTAAACAACCACCAAAACAATTCTAAAAGGCAGTGTTGTTGGGTCTGCACAGACCTGGACTGAAGCTACTCCAGAGACTGAGGCTGAAGAATCACAAATTCAAGGCCATCCTGGACTACACAGTTAGTTCTTAAGACAAGCCCATGCAATTTAATGAGTCCTTGACTCAATATTTAAAAGGTAAAAAACTGCAGAAACAGTTTCGATGACAGAGTGCATGGCTAGCATGTGTGAGGTCCTAAATTCAATCCCTAGTACTATAGGTTAAAAAAAAAAAAGCAGCAGCAGCAGCAAACAAAGAAAGAAAACAAAAAGGCAAAGTTTTAAAGAGAGTGGCCAAAAATAAAACAAGGAATACCACAGCAAAAGAAATCTTCTTCTCCCTTAAGCATACTGAAGACTGAGCTGAGGACGCTGTGTGTGCTAGGCAAGTGCTCTACTAGTGTGCTCACGGCCACCCTAGGGATCTATAGTCTGACCCAGGGTAAACTTCTAAATTTTTATCTATTTATTAAAATGTGTACAGTATGTGAGTGAATGTGGATGTGCACAGAACACAACTCCACGTGAGGGTTAAAGGACAATACTTGGGAGGTCATTCATTCCTTCCTCTTACCTCTGCATGGGTTTCAGGGATCATACTCAGGTTACGGGAATTGTGTGGCAATTGCTTTTACCTACTGGGCTCCCTTGTAGGAAACATACATACGTTTTTATGAGTTGTTCTGTGTTATAAGATAAATACATTCATAAGCTAATAAGATACTTTTTTGTTATTAGAGACAGGACTGTCTATATGCCAGAATGGCTGTGAACTCAGCATATACTTGAGGATGACCTTGAACTTCAAATAATTTGTCTTCATCTTTGAGTGCTGGGATTCAGGTGTGAGATGCATTATCCTACCCAGTTTATACTATGTGTGACCAAATCCAAGGCTCTGGTGAATACTAGGCAAGCACTCTACTTACTAAGTGCCATCCTTGCTGTTTTGACCATTGTAATACAGCAATCTGCAGTGAACAGTAGACTGTTCTTTCAGACATGTGGTCTCTCACAAAATCAAATGATCCAATCAATAAAGTTTGCTAGAAAAACAATCACTTTAGTAGATTAAAGATATGTATCATATATCTTTTGAGAATGGGAGTCAATTTCAGCATAGAGGTTCAAAGTATCGATTTATTATAAAGTAATAATAAAAGAGGAAGCCGGGAAGTGGTGGCACATATCTTTAATCCCAGCACTTGGGAGGCAGAGGCAGGTGGATTTCTGTGAGTTAGAGGTCAGCTTGGTCTACAGAATAAATTCTGGGACAGGCACCAAAGCTACACAGAGAAACCTGCTCTTAGAAAAAAAATACTGAAAGAGGAAAAGGAAAGGACAGAATGAAAGAAGCCAAGCTCATCACCACATTTAAAACTAGTATTCAGCTTGAAAATCACTTATAATAAATCTTTTCCCCAAGGGTGTCAAGGAAAATAGTATCAAGCCAGATGGTAGTGGCACACACCTTTAGTCCCAGCACTCAGGAGGCAGAGGAAGGTGAATTTCTGAGTTTGAGGCCAACTTGGTCTATAGAGTAAGTTTCAGGACAGTCAGGGATACAGAAAGAAATCCTGTCTCAAAAGGTCAAAAAAAGAAGTATCAAAACTCAATCAAAAGTCTTTCTGAATGAAGTATTTTATCTGAAATGAGCTCTCCAAAAGCACGGTATGGTGAAACTTCATCAACTTGACTTGGTTTATATTACCTAGGAGTGAACTTCTGGGAGTACTGGAGGTGTTCCCAGAGATGTTTAGCTGAGGGAAAACCCATGCTAAGCCATGGGACAGGGTCTTACACCAGATGAAAATGAAAACAGGTGACAACACGAGCACTGGCATTCATTTACTGAGTGTGACACAATGCGGCCAGCTGCCTCACACTCCCCCACCACACACCATGATGGATTCCCTCACACTATGAGCCTAAATAAACCCTTCCTTCCTTAAGTTGCTTCCGACAAGTATTTGATCACAAAAGTAGGTAAAGTAACTACTACACAAGGTATAGCACAGTATATGAACAAGTATCTATCTGCTACTTTGAAAAGCCATCACACAAGGCATAGTGGTTCATGTCTTTAATCCCAGCAGAGACAGGGTGGGGTGTGAGAGGGGAGTCCTGAGTTTGAGGCCAGCCTGGTCTACAGAGTGAGTTCCAGGACAGCCAGGACTACACAGAGAAACCCTGTCTCAAAAATTAAAACAAAATACAAAACAAAGAACAAACAAAAAACAAAGCATCATAGTTTTTATTTATTGTTTTTAGTTTTATTAGGTATATGAATGCTTTAACTACATGTACAACTTTATGCCAAAATAGGGAATCAGATCCCACTATAGCCACTATGTGACTGCTGGGAACTGAACTCAGGATCTCTGGAAGAGCAGCCAGTGCTCTTAACCTTTGAGCCATCTATTCAGCCCCCTTGGTTTTTATTTTTACTCAACCATTAAACATATTGTGCAACTAAAGTTGTGTGATTTAAATGTAGCAATTAAAACAATAAACTTGGCTTATCTGATCTGCTATAGTAACTTGCTTAAAGTGGATATTATTTAAAAAACCTATCATACTAGACATACTAATAACAAAACTACACTGAAAAGAGATAGAGAGAGGGTTCGGTGGGTAAGAACATTTGCTACTTTTCTAAAGGACTTGAGTTTGATTCCTAGCACCTACATTAGGTGGCTCATAACCACCTCTAATCTGGCTCCTGGGACTCTGACATTCTCTCCTGTCTTCTAGATATCCACAGACATGTGGCATACAAATATGCAGATACACATATAAATAAAAGTGAAACAAACCTTTTAAAAAGCAGTATTGAAATATATATAGTATTTATTAATCTAAATATTTATATAGTTATAAATATTAAACAATAAACTAATAATTTATAGATATTTAATAATAAACTAATATTAATAGTTTAGCACAAAAATTCCTCAATATCAGAAGTCTTTTTTTAATTTTGCTTTGTTTGTTTTCAGGTGTTTGGAGTGTTTTGTTGTTGTTTTGAGACAAGATTTTAAACAACCCGGGCTAGGGGGCTCGAGAGATGGCTCAGCGGTTAAGAGCATTGCCTGCCCTTCCAAAGGTCCTGAGTTCAATTTCCAGCAACCACATGGTGGCTCACAACCATCTGTAATGAGGTCTGGTGCCCTCTTCTGGTCTGCAGGCATACAAGCAGAAAGAATATTGTATACATAATAAATAAATAAATAAATAAATAAATAAATAAATAAATAACCCAGGCTAGCCTAGACCTTCACTATGTAGCTGAAGGTAACCCTGAATGATTATCCTGACTTCATCTCCTAAGTGTTGAGATTACAGACATAAATCATCACATTCAATAAAGTCCATCTTTTTTCCTTTCTTGAAGCCATGGGGAACTCACACCCATAATCTTACACACGATAGGAAGCAACCTACCACTAAGCTAAAACCCCAGCATCAGAGTCCATTTTTCTTAACAGTGTATAGAAACCTAAGTCTTCCTGTTAATAAAACCTAGCTGTATTGAAACATGCATCACAGAATATAATGCTGTATTGAGTAATTGTTGTCAATAAATTAAATGGGAAACAAATAGACCAGTAAGTTTAGTCCTCATTCTTACAAGAATTTTCTCTGTAATCTTGAGTAAATTTTATAACTTTTGTGCTTCATGTGCCCTTCTTCTATAAGTAACATAAGGTGTTTTATCCAATAAATGAGGGGAAAATGTTAAGTTAGAGTCTGTCCAGGAGCTGAGTATTATTGTGGGAGTATCTTCCGCTGCCTCAGCCAATAGTCGCTGAAGCACGAGCCCACAGGGGAGCGCCTTCCACTCTGTCAGCCAATAGCCGCTGAAATACCAGCCCACTGTGGCGTGGTATATTTCTCTTTTAAAAAGAGACACAGATCCTGGATCAGGCTCTCTTGGTTACGGCGCTTGGTCCTGGCTCCTGCTCCAGCGACTAGGCTCCCTTCCTGACGGTTTATGTTGTATGTAAGTTTTACCCCCCAAAATAAATAACCCCTTAAAACATAACTGGTGTGGGATTGATTCGCCAATAGGGTATAAACCACAGTGGCAGAGCATTTACCTGAGTCCAATCACCAGTATCACGGGATGGACAGACAGTCAGACAGACAGACACACACACACATGACAGGGGACTACAAGACAGAGACTATAAAACAAACAAATAAATGAAAACTTATTTGCTCCTGATTCTCACAGAGGGTAAACAGATTTTCAGGAAGAAAAGATATATTTCTTCTTAATTACTTCAATATAGGATAACAGAGCAGACCCAGAATGAATGAATCAACTAATGAATGAATGAGCAAAAAAACAAAACAAAAGTGGGCTGGGACTATATGTTAGTGCTTATCTAGCAAGCTGCAAGGGCTTTGATTCCATCCTTAGTGCCAAAACCAAACTACAACAACACCTCAGGGTTTAGGTGGCTTCTAGAGAATGGTAAATATATCACACAAGATACTCCAATTTATGAAACTCTGTAAAAGCAGAACACACTTGTGTAGTAACTGGCCATCCCGTCCCCCGCCCTCTTCCTCCCTGCCTCCCCCCTCCAGGGCCCTGAAGGATTCCTGAGTTCTAGAAGAAGCCAACTCAGGGCAGGTGTTACCAGAGAGGGCCTCTGAAGATAAAGACAGGTTTGTTTAGGAAATGGGAGCCCTCTAAAGAGCAGAACTTTCATTGGTGTCTAGGAAATATCCTTAAAGCCCTTTCATTGTTTTCCCCAACTTCCTATTACTCTAGAGACTCTGACTTCTGTTACTGTGTAAACCATAGTTCCTTTCAGGAGCACTGCTTCAGGGAGAGCAAAAGAAAGCAGAGAATAACACTATAAACACCTCAAACTCAGCAAGACCGGGGATCAAATCTTAAACTCTACTTTGAGTTGTATGGACATGGGCTGATCTCTGAGTAATGGAGACAAAATGCTACAAGTGGACATGGCACTGGGGCTGAGGAGATGACTCGGTGATAAAAAGAGGATCAAGGTTTGATCTCCAGCATTCACAAAGCAGTTCACAACCATCTGTAACTCCAATTCCAAGGGCTCTGATGCCTTCTTCTGCAGCCATGGGAATCTGGTATGTACATACATGCAGGCAAAATCCATACACATAAAATAAAAATAAGTAAATCTTAAAAAAAACACACACCCATAACCTAGACATGTACCTACCTTGAATACAGAAAGCCCTTGACAAATGCAACTGTGATTTTTATAGAACAAGACTGCGGGGTAGGAGAGTGGGTGGAGGCCATGGAGAAAACTGCCTGAAGTACTTCTCCTGCCTTTTCACCGAGACCAAATAGATGTCTGGCATTCTAATTCCCTAGAGAGGAATGGATGCCATCAACCCATCTAAAATGAAAGTGCATTAGACAGATCAGAGCAA
The DNA here is from genome assembly GCF_982192425.1 of Myodes glareolus. Lineage (NCBI taxonomy): Eukaryota > Metazoa > Chordata > Mammalia > Rodentia > Cricetidae > Myodes > Myodes glareolus. The sequence continues at coordinate 40,212,314 of NC_142044.1, forward strand.
AGTTAGAATTTATACTGTGAGCTATTTTTAAAACTGCCAGCTTAGCAAATTAAATGGCTGCGAAGATCTCCTGGTTTCCATTCACAACAAACACAAGACAAGGCACTCTCCTTTAATGAGTCTGGCCTCCTGGCAGCACAGTCTAGTCTGCATAATTCATTCCTAAGGGTTTAGGAAACATCGTTTTCTTAAGATATACCAAAATATTTTCTAGGAAAAAAAAAAGGAGAGAGAAAGACGAAGAAGAGGAGTTTTTCTTTAGAGATTTTTGGTAAATCCTATGAATCACCTTCCCATTCAATTTAGGAAACTACTGTCTAAATAAAAATGGAGTTAGGTCAGTGCTTTAAGCCTGTCTTAAGAGTTTTTCCTTTAAAAGGGCGTATGAAAAAAACTGGTCTACTTTAAAACACAATTTTCTAAATCCTACAACAGATTAAGGGAAATAAAATCTATTCATCCCCACTAAAAAGCCACACCATAGGTGCCAAATGGAAGTTTAAAACCAGTCACCTTTTCAGAAGTTAGAAGAGATAAATCCTGAACTACTGAGAATGTTGGCTAAGTTATGGTATTTACAGCCCCGGTTCCATTAGATTAAAACGTTAAAATGTTAAATAATGATAGATGTTTCAATTACCACTGGAATTGAATTTCAGGAAGTACTATGCACATACTTGGGGTGTGCAAGCAGCCCATTAATTGAGCCTCCTTCATGAAGACACTGCTAAGGAAAGGAAGCACCATTTCATACTTTTTTTGGAAAACACCCAAACTTAATTAGTTCAATTTGGAACATCCTGAGCCTTAAAGCCTTTACTCAAGCATAACATAAATTTTGATTAGCCAAGTGTGAAAAACAACAAAGCCAACTTTCTTGTCCCTCTAGTTGGTCTATAAATAGAAGCAATGAACCAACAAAGCAATTGGTATGCTCTACTGTATCTCAGCAAACTGTAGCCCAGCAAACTTGCTCTCAGCACACTGAACCAAGTGCTTCTGAGGATCTGTGATAGGACCCTTTTAATAAACTGTGACTCACTGTTTGTTTTCTTCTCCAGGAGGTGGAGTCTTGCCATGCCCTTCCATTACAAAATCCTCCTGTTCCACCTGCAAAAGCAAGCACCATGGGTCAGCAGTAGTCAGTACTATGATGAGACTTACTCCAGTGCCAGGCCCTGCTCTGTGCACACCCAGAGGGCCATGTCACTACAGTGTCTAGAACAGAAGTGAGACTTTTGTTCTCCAGGTGTGCTCAGGATGAAAAAGGAAAAGTGTTGATAAGCAACTCACACAACTGTGACAAGTGATTAGTATCAGGAACATAACAGATTGTCTAAGAGTCAATGAGAAAATACCAGCCCATGAAAACCCTGCAAAACTATTGGGTGGGAGTGTCACTGAAGAGAAGACGTGAATTGTCCCTAAACACATGAAAAGCTGCTTAATTTCATGTCAATCAGAAAAATGCAAATTAAAACCACAAAGAGATACCTTTTCACAACCACCAGATTGGGTAAAATGGCAAAGCCCAGCAGCATGGAGTGTTAGCAGAGACGAGGAATATGGCAACTCTCCACTCATAGTGGGAGGGAAAACTGGTACGACGACTTTAAGAAAGTTTGCCCTTACTTGGTACATTTGAATACACACTCATCATACAAACTTCAAATACATATTTCTAGGTGTATGCTCTAAAGGATCTTTTATACATATACAAAAGTATCTATTTGGTATTATATTCTCTGTCCCCCCCCCCCCCACCCTTCAGTCTCAGTCTCTCTCTCCCTTATACAGGGTTTCCTCTTCATAAACTAGGCTGGCCTTGAACTCACAAAGGATCACATGCTGGGATTAAAGGCATGCCCAGAAGGCAGTAACATTTTTAACAGAAGAAAATGCAGAAATAAATATCCACTGACAATAAAATAGGTTATGACATTTTTTGCGACATATTCAACCAAGCTAAGTTACAAATATCTAATCTTTGTTGAGAGAAGCAAATCATAAAAGAGTACCTTCATCCCTTGGTATCAACAGAAGACAGGCTCCAAAATTATCAAGGAAACCAAAATCCAAGGAGGCTCAGTACAAAGTGGTACAGAATTTGCATACAACCTATGTTAAAATTATATGTGTATGTATGTATGCATACACATGTACACATACCGCTTGGCCCAGAAAGTTTTTTTTTAATTTAAAAATTTTAGTATTTGTTTGTATATCTATATACATACAGACATATATGAAAAGGTCAGAGGACAACCTGTGAGAGTTGGTTATCTCCTTCTACTATGTGGATCCTGGGGATTGAACTTGGTGGTCAGGCTTGGCAGCAAGAGATTTTACATACCGAGTCTTCTCACCAGACCAAGATATTTTTGTTTAGAATAGATTTTCAAGTAGTCCTGGTTAGAACTGAAGATACTATGAACCTGAGAGTGACCTTGAACTTCTAATTCTGCCTCTACTCTCAAGTGATGGGAAACATGATGCAATCACACATGCATCAATATTTAGATGCATTATATTGAGTTAGAGCCCTACCTATTTCCTCTCACCCCAAGTATTTTCTTCCTTTCTCTATTTTTTTTTTTTAAAAAACAACTTGGTTTCTTGAGACAGGATTTCTCAGTGTAGTCTTGGCTATTCTGGAATTCACTCTGTAGACCAGGCAGGCTCTGCCCCCTGAGTGCTGGGATTAAAGGCATACACTACCACTGCCTGACCCCAAGTATTTTCTAATTATATTGGCTGAGTGTTTAAATGAGGATCTCATACAGAGAGAATGGTCTATATGCATTTGCTATTACTATTTATGAATACATACAAACACATATGTATATACAAACTCTTATTATATGTAGCCCAGGCTGGCTTCAAACTCACAATCCTCCTTTCTCAGCTTATATACAACTATTTTAAAATTCATTTATTTTTATTTTATGAGCATTAGTGTTTTGTGATGGAGGAGGGTTAACTGTCTATGTGTTACTTTCATTGGTTAATAAAGAAATTGCCTTGGCTTTTGATAGGACAGCAGCTTAGATAGGTGGAGGAGACAGAACAGAATGCTGGGAGGAAGAAGGCAGTGAGGCAGTCGCCATGACTCTCCTATCCGAGACAGCTGCAGGTTAGAACCCTCCTGGTAAGCCACCACCTCGTGGTGCTACACAGATTATTAGAAATGGGTTAGATCAATATGTAAGAGTTAGCTAATAAGAGGCTACAGATAATGGGCCAAGCAGTGTTTAAAAGAATACAGTTTCCGTGTAATTATTTTGGCGTAAGCTAGCCGGGATCCGGGTGGGAACGCAGCCCGCCTTTCCGCTGCTCCTCACCACTACAGTTTTGCCTGCACATATGTCTGTTGAGGGTGCTGGATCCCCTGGAACTGGAGTTACAGACAGTTATGAGCTGCCATGTGAGTGTTAGGAACTGAACCGAGGTCCTTTGGAAGAACAGTTGGTGCTCTTAACCACTGAGCCATTTCTCCAGACACAAACTATTTATTTAAAGATTTATTTATATTTTACGTGTATGGGTGTTGTGCCTACATTTATATCTGTATACCACACGTTGCCTGGTGTTCATGGAGTCCAAAGGTGCTATATCTCCTGGAACTGGAGTTACAGATGGTCTTAAGTTGCCATGTAGGTGCTGGGAATCAAACCTCGGTTCTCTGGAAGAGTAGCCTGTGAGCTTAACCTCTAAGACATTTCTCCAGCCCTGTTATACACAGTTTTAGACGCTGAGAGCTTGAATATCCCCAATCTGAAAATTTCATTATGCTGAAACTTGTCAGTGTTGAAAGCACTCCAGATTTCTAGATTAGGGATGCATGATCTGTAAACTATATACATATCTCAAAACCCCAAAGCTCAAAATCTCAAATACTTCTGGTCCTAAGCATTTAAAGACAAAGGAAATTCAACCTGTATATTTGTAGATATATTTACATAAATAAATATTAAGAAAGGTAATGATTAATATAAAATCTAGGGCAGTGGTTATTTTAGATAGGGAGAGATGATCAGGGAGGGGATTCATTCAAGGAAGAAACATGGGGTTATCTAGGGTATCTAGGTATCTTCTATTTCTTGGCTTAATTCCAGCACTCAGGAATCATAGTCATGTGAATCTGAGTTTGAGGCCAGCTAGAGTCTCAGGAGGATTCTAGGCATCACACAAAGAGACAGGCTGAGCAGCAACGATGACATTAAGAAACATCTCCATCTAGAGAAGGAAATAAACTACAGGATACAGCAACAGTGCTTGAGATACTTCGGCCATGTTATGAAAATAAACCATGTCAAATACCCAAAGATAGTATTTGAGGAGTGCATGGGATAAGGCGAAGAGGAAGGTCCTAAAGACTCTGGATAGACAGCGTAAAAGAAGACTGTGGAACCTTGGTGACAATAACACAAGTATCTAGGACTGCCCAGGATAGGAACAACTGGAGAACCACAAGAAACAAGCTGCCCATGCATGCTTAAGCTTTGCAGGGGCATAAATGATGATGAGAACTACGGTATGGGGGGTTCTTTGTAAATATTCTTTCAACTATATATACTTATATATACTTGATATAGTTTCTATAAATTTCAAAGAATTTCTTCCAGTAAACATCTGGATCAGGCATTTTTACTGCTCTATTTGTTTACTGGTAAACAAAGAAAGAGATAGAGATACTCTATTAATGGGCTTATCCGTCCTGCGAAAACTATCTCCCAAAAGCATAATTTAAAAACAGCAGAAACAAAACTAAGGGGCAGGGTGATTGCTCAGTGGTTAGAGCACTTGCTGTTTCTATAGAGGATCTGTGTTTCTTCCCAAGTTCCCACATGGTGGCTCACAACCATTCCAGGGTATCTGATACCCTCTTCTGGCCTCTGCAAGCACAATGAACTCACATTGTATACATGTAGATAGACATCCAGGCAAAAATTCATATAAAAATTAATAAATCTTTGAAAACAAACAGATATGTCCAGAGATAGGGGATATGGGATGTCCTTCGGTATGTGTTGCTTTTACTGGATAATGAATAAAGCTGTTTTGGCCAATGGCTTAGCAAAGCAAAGCCAGGCAGGAAATCTGGACAGAGATATATAGAGAGAGTGTGTGGAGTCAAAGAGATGCTATGTAGCTGCTGAAAGAGAGTAACACCAGAACAGAACCTTACCCAGTAAGCCACAGCCTCGTGGCAACACAAAGATTAATAGAAATGGATTAATTTAAGATGTAAAAGTTAGTTAATAAGAATCCTGAGCTAATAGGACAAACAGTGTTGTAATTAATACAGTTTCTGTGTGATTATGCATGCCTGGGAGGCCAGAAAATGAAAGAGCAGTCTCCTACAGATGGGATCACTCCCAATTTGGAAAAAAGAGAATCCATTTCTTAAGGGATCTGGTAATGTGGAAGACAGACAAGTATTATGGAGTGCTCAGGGTTAGGGCACTTGCCACAAAGCCTGACAATATGACTTTAATTCCTGGAACCTACATAGTAGAAGGAGAGAACTGACCAGCAAGTTGTCTGATTTTCACATACACACTGTGGCATGCATGTAACCACACCACACACTACATAAAAACAAACAAACATAAATGCTTTTAAAAATCACTAGCCAGGTATGGTGGCTCATGGATGTAATCACGATACAAACTCAGGAGTGTCACTGCAAGTTCGAGACTAGCTTGGTCTATACAATGAATTCCAGGACAGCCATGGCTATAGAGTAAGACCTGATCTCAAAAAATAAACAAAAAGTACTAAGCTGTGTATTTTGTGCATTTAACCATTCAAATGTCATCTTTTAATCAGGTGGGAAAATGGTGTTTTACTGCTAATTAATACTATAATATCACAATGATACTAAGCAACAATAATGGAAATATCTCACAAACCCTGTATCAGATCCAGATCTTTACTTCCAGCCCTCATGTTCAAGCTTGTTGGCCCAATTCAAAATGAAACACTACCTTAGTTTCTAAATTTCTTCTATTTATATCCTTCAATTTTCTTTGTCCATTTGTGCATGCTATCATGTGTATGGTGTGCACAAGAGTGTGGTATTTGCACATGTGGGTACATATGCAACACTGTATATTCATGTGAAGGCCCAAGATCAATGACAGGAATCTTCCTTGGTCACTCTTCCACCTAATTCACTGAGGAAGGGTTTCTCTCCATCAAACCCAGAATCTGCTGAAAGGACCTGTCTCACTAGCCAGCTTCCTATGAGGATACGTCTTTTTTTGTTTGTTTGTTTGTTTGTTTTTGTTTTTTGAGACAGGGTTGTGTTGCTTTGGAGCCTATTGTGGAACTAGCTCTTGTAGACCTCAAACTCAAAGAGATCTGCCTGCCTCTGCCTCCTGAGTGCTGGGATTAAAGGCGTGCACCACCACTGACTGGCAAGGATCCGTCTTTACCTTCCAAGGCTGGAATCACAAACAGGGTGCCATGCCCACCTGGCATGTATGTGTGTGCTGGGAACCCAATCTCCTGTTCTTATGCTTGTGCAGCAAGCACTTCAGCCACTGAACCATCTCCCTAGCCTCCTTTATTTCCTAGTTCTTATGTGAACAGTATCACAATTTACTATGATCCCTTAACAAGAAACCTTTAGTTATATAAGATCCTTAATTTCTCTTCCTTAATCTCACATTCAATGAGACTCCAAGACTTACCTATCCCTGGGGCACTGAGCAGGTGTTATGCAATGTTAAAGCACTTTTAAAATGATTAAAATCACTTAGTGTTGCTAAGTTCTTTCAAGTTCTTCTGAAAAGCACTCCATCTGAAGTTCATTTTCTTGTAATAAACAAATATGGGGGGGGGGTCGTGTGACTCACAATTGTTGAGCTATTGTAGTCTCCCTTGCTGCCCCATCTTCTTTGAGCAAAAGGATTGTCAGTCAAACAGTCAAATGCCTGCTCTTATTCTAGCACCAGCTGTTTTAAACACTCCTCTGACACATTCAGGCAAACACATGATAATCCAGCTGCTTGCTTTGGCTCCTGAAAGTAAAAGGCCCAGCGAGGAGTGTTTCAAACAGTTTGTACCAGATGTTTGCTATCAGAAATCTCAATGTACCGGAGATGACTCTGCAGCCAGAGAAGGTGCACTTTCCTTAGTGACCTACTAGAGGGAATTGAGTGATTGGTGGGAAAGGGACACTGCTGACTAGTGCAAACACAAACCCTCATTTGCACAAGAGGTTTGCTATGATGGGTACAAATACCCCTTCTCTGGTTATATAAGCAAGCAAGCTTGGCTGTAACATTATGCTCAAAAAAAGGCTTTTCTCAAGCAGTTTTTCTTTTGCCTTTTCAGGCTCAGTTGGAAATGAGAAAAACAACAGACAGTGAAGCAATGGCAGAGACAGTAGAGGACAGCAATAGCAGAGCAGCTGGAATGCAGAGCTAAGAAGCCACAAGTAGCTAGATGCTTGAAGATGAACAAAAGACAGAGCTGAGCAGTGGGTAGGCTGACCTACTCACACAGGAAATACATGCACATGCATACACCACACACATGCACAAAACAACAACAAAAAGTAGTTGTCGTCTGAAGAATGACAGCTGAAGTTATTCCTTTGCTTTTCACATGTACTCACACATATGTTCCTGTACACACAAAAATAAGACACTGCAATTCATAAAACAGTTTCCACCTCAGGTAAGGTGTTTCAGTAAGTACCTGTAGGTGTTACATGCTGTGACAGCATCTGTGATTCAAAGCACGCACAATGTGTGTGAGAATCCAGGCTGCCCTGAATCTGGGCAATCTAACACTGGCAAGCACTGCCCAAAACACCTTGTGTTCATTTTACATTTGACTTTGCATTAATTTTGTTTGATACATGTCCAGAAATCTTTTATTGTCAAACTTTCACAACCCTCACATTCTCAACCTGTCTCAAACAGGTAGCCTATCTCTCTTTTACCACAGCTAGGAGACAGGTAGACTGGGCTCTGGGCCTCACAAACAAATCAGACTACTTCACCCCAACATCCACTTTGAAAATAAAAAAAAAAAAATCCTAAAATTTGACTTTGCCCATAAAAATTCCCCTACTTTTACCTTCTGATGAAACCTGCAAGACATCTCCAAAATTTCTGTTTTCAGGGTGCTCGTTTCCAAAATCCCTTTGGATCTTTACACACAGGAACACAAAATATTTCCTTCTCAATATCCCGAATTTGCTCCTCAGTTGACTTGCTCTTCAAAGATTCCAGTTTTGCCAACCCCCTTGCTTCATCTGCAACATCTGTCCCTGGGTTGCAGAGCAATGCTCTGGAAAGTGACAAAGTTGGTCCTTTACCGGGAATATATAAGCTACTTCTTCCTCTTCCCATTTCGGTGCTGCCTCCCTCTCTGAAGCCTACTCACCTGTCATTTTCATTTTCTAGGAAGTGGCTGCTGACATCTAGCACTTCCTTCTCTGTCCTCCACCTACTCCTGTACCTCTACCTGTAGAGTCTCCTAGAGGGTCTTCTATGACCCTTTGTTCTATTCCCCTTTAGGTGAGCCTGGGATGGGCAGAAACAATGTAATCTTTGTGGACAGAACACTGCTCTCCAACATGGCATTCATTCATTCATTCAATACACTTTCCAAAGCCCTTTTTCCAAAAGGAAGACACTGGGTTGAAGGAATGAATGAATGTCCCATCTATACAAAAACATCTCTCCTACACAGTCAGAATTACTTTTCTGTAATTCCCACCTACTAGGCAGCTATTCTTGAGAACTTATTCCACACAAAGCCTCTTTTATTCCTCTGACCATAACTGTAAACCTGTGTCTTTTACTCATCCCCCTCCCCCTCCTCTATTGCTTTGCCAGGTCAACTTCATTCACTGTATCCTAAACCCTTGATCTACACTAACTTCTCCACTCTCTCTGGGTCTTCCTTCCTATCTAAGGAATTCTTCTTTCTCTTGCACCCATTCCCCATTTTCAGGAAGTCTGTCTCTTCACTCGACATATATTTTGCAATCTCTCTTAATCTGAAAATGTATTGTGGCCTTTGTAGACGCCTCAAATATCCCTCTATTAATTAAAAATAAAAAACCTATTCCATCTTTTAAAACCTGCAACTCAAAATCTTCCAGCCTCCCAAGTGCTGGAATTATAGGTGAGTGTTATCCCAGCCAGTTTTTGTTCTTTTTGAGATTTATTTATTTTAGTCAGCCATGGTGATATACACCTTCAATCCCAGCACTTGGGAGGCAAAGGCAGGTGGATCTCTGTGAGTTCAAGGCCAGCCTGGTCTACAAAATGAGTCTAGCACAGCCAGTGCTGTTATTCAGAAAAACACTGTCTCAAAAAAGACAAAATATTAAAAAATATTTTTTATGTGTATGACTGTTTTGCTCACATGTATCTAAGCATACCACATGTATGCAGTGCCTGCAGAAGCCAGAAGGAGGGAGTCTCTGGAACCTGAGTTAGTCAGTCAGCTGTGAACTGCCATAGTGCTGGGAACCAAATGCCCATACTACAGTCAGTATTTCCATTTCTTACTAGTAACCTGATTTTTTTAAATTATCTAAATTTGCAATGAAGACTTCATGATTGCCTGATTGATTTCTACAATTCTAGGCAAGTGTTCTACCACTTAGCTACACTCTAACACTTATACACGTTTTTAAATATCAAATAAAAAAATTCTCCCCAATCTTTACCTCCCTTCCTTTTCTGTCCTACCAATGTTAAGTCACAGTTTCTCTTTAAATCAGTATTCACTTCAAACATTGTTACTAGCAAGTAAATAACACACAGAGCTGAATCACATGGAATGGTAGAACTCAATTCTTTCTGTACAAGCCTCCCTCCCCCAAAAGCAGCACAGAAAGCTTGTATACTCCCATAGTTGCTATCCAGAAGTTACATGTCATTCTAAATTCTGTTTAGGGGGTACACTGTTGTTTCTCTAAAGCCTTCTGCAATTTTCCATTGTGCTTAGTTTTCTTAGCCTGCAAACCACTAAGTACAGCTCTTTTCACTGGTTGAACTTGTACTGGGCAGGTACTGCAATCTAGAACCTAGCTCTTTTAGGTGCAGGACATTTTCTCTACTTGACAATTTCCTCTCCTCCAATTTCTGTTCTCTATTCTTAGAAATCCTGTCATTTAGTGTTCAGTTCTGGGGGTTGATCTACTTTCTTTTTACTTCTCCATGTATACTTTGCCAATATTTTTCATCTTTCTTTCTGAGGAATTCTCCCACCCTTATCTCCCAACACATAGTAACTGTATTTTTCCCAGAATCTGCTACAGGCTAGTTAGGCACTCTAGTACTACAGTCGTGCACTCTCAGCCCTCATAACCATGAACTGTACAGCTGATTGGCATTAAGTATATTTACACTGCTGTTAACCACCACTACCATCACCAGAAATCAAAAAATGTTTCTCATCTGAAACCCAGTACTATTTAGTAACAGGGTCTCATTCTCCACTCTTGGTCCCTGGCAGCAGCCATCTACTATGCTTTGTGTTTCTATGAATAAACAACTCCAGGTTATGTAGGATGATGCATTTGTCTTTCTGGAATTCCTTATTTCACTGTATCACCAAGCTCACCTATATTGCAACACATGTTGGGATTTTCTTCTTTTTTAAGGATAAATCGTGTCCCATATGTATATGCCATATCTTTATCCATTCACCCATTAATAAACATTTTGATTACTTTCCATCTTTTGAACCTTGTGAATGATACTGTTACAAACACAGGTAGACAAATATTGTTTGCATCCCCCTTTTCCAATTCCCAATAAATTTATAAGACAATGATTACTTTGTTTGTGTGCATATGTGCACACCATGGTGTGTATGGACAGGTCAAAGACTATCCTGTTGAGTCAGTTTTCTATTTTTACCTTTCTGTGGGTTGCCAGGTATGGTGGGAAGCACCTTTACTCACTGAGCTGGCTCCCCAGTGAATTTTTATTACTCCTATTATTCCCTGACCTCTCCTAACATTTAACAGAGGAGCCACTACCATTTGAAATTCTTTTCTGCCCTGTACTCCCATATAGACTTCCATTCTATTGCCTTTTGTCTCCCTCATCCAATATTGGGGCCTGTGAATTTACTATTCAGACTCGGAATGCTTTTTCTCCTAATATTGTTACTTGAAAGCTTTCATCCCATCATTTAGAGATCCACTCCAGTACCATCTCTTTGACTGAAGCTGAAGTACTTTCCACAGTCAGCCACTCTCTTGAGTAACACAGATCACTCAGAAGGACCTCTTTTGCTGTCTGGCTCTGCATCAACAATGCAAATTCCTGAGTCAGACACTCTGAATATCTTCTTCATTGTAAGCCTGACACAAATAAGATATCTGATAAAGCTATGCTGACTGAATTCTGTTTCTTGTTTTCCTATTCCATAAGCATGCATTTCTCCCAACATCTGCCCTTGAACTTTTCTCTCCACATTCTGTCACTGCAATTTAACGTAATCTCACAAGCTCAACTATTACATTTGGGCCATTCCTAATTATGTCTTGTATCCTGAACTATCCTGTGTTTAAGCCAAGTATCTTTACCTGGAATGCAGATTCAGCAATAAGGATAGTATAAGACATCTCAAATACCATGCAATCTCCATACATTCTCTTCATTTCCAAACTTGATTTTCTTATGGGTCTTATTGTTATTGGAGGTGTTAGGGACAGAGCTGGGGCCTTGTCAGCCCTACTAAGTGAGGCTCTGCTACCAGTCCTCAATAAGCCAATCAAACAGGTTAAATAATGGTGAAAAGCAGAGAAAAGAGATTTAGAGAATACAGTTCTCTAATGGAAAGAGAAGCAAAGAGGTTTAGTGACCTGATTCATCCAACTCCAGTGCATCTTTGGGGTACTGACATGAGACAAGAGTTTAAATAGAAGGTCTCAAAGTTCTACCTCTGGCTGGAATTAGAGGCATATGCCACCATGAAAGTTGAAAAATTGATGAAATTCAATTTAATAATTGTTCTGCTGCTTGTTGCATCCTACTGAGGAACTTTCATAACCTCACAGGGCCATCAAGACATGCGCTATGTGTCTTTCAAAGGCTTTTTATGCTTTTGGTGCCAGACTCAGATCTTTGAACCACCTCAAATTAGGTTTTATGTATGGTATGTAATATGAAGACCCATGCATTCACACATGGTTACCTACTTGCTCTAGCAATCTTCCCTCTCCTGTTTTAGTTGCTGTTGAGAAATGGTTTCACTATGTAGCTCAGGTCAACTTCAAACTCATTACCCTCCTATCTCAGCTTCTTGAGTTCTGAGATTACAGTTATAAATCACTACATTTTGCTTTCTTTTCTCTTATTGAATCACATTAGTCTTTGGGGTAATTTTTTTTCATTATGAGGTCTTATACTTTAGTTCAATGAATCAATAGTACAACTACCTGAGAGACAAGGCCAGTATAAAAGCAGTGTGTTGGACAAAGCAACTGGCTTCTTAGACAAAGAAGCATTACTGTGGTAGTCTGAATGAGAATAGCCCCCATTAGGCTCGTATATTTGAATGCTTAGTCACCTCATAGAAATTTTGAAAGGATTAAAAGGATAAGGAGGTGTGGTCTTGTTGGAGGAAGGCTTTTGAGGTTTCAAAAGTTCATGCCAGGTGCAGTAGTTGTCTACTACAGACAGTTACCTGTCTGTCTCTCTTCTCCCTCCCTCCCATTCTCCTCACCTCTTTCTCTCTGCCTGCAGATCAGGATGTGAAGCTCTCAGATAATTCTTCAGCACTGTGTGTGCCACCATATTTCTTACCATGATGATGATGAAATAACCTCTGAAACTGTAAGCAAGCCTCCAACTAAACACTTTCTTTTGTATGAGCTGTCTTTCTCATGGTACTCTTTACAACATTAGAACACTGACTTGTGTTTCTCAGTGCTGGGAATAAACCCAGGGTATCTTGTAAATGCTTAGCTCATGTTCTATCACCAAGCTATACTCCAGCCCAAGAAGTAAATTTAGATAAGAAACACAAATTTCAGTGAAATAGCCATTTAAGATCACTTTGACATTTCTTCTTAGAAAGAGGAAAGAAGCTTCTAATACTTAGGAAGTAAAGTAAATTAACCCTGAGCTTCTCAGGAAGCTCCTGGAATGTACACTATGAACAAGCTCATTTCCCAAGATCATGTAAGTAATAACTAGTGGAGAAGAACACACTCTTACATAGAAGCCGCCTGTAGGTTGCCAAAGAAGCTCCACGGATGCGGTTTCATGAGCTGTCACCAGGCTTGGCTTTTTGGTGATGTAGGGACCAGCAAGTCACCCATGCTCTTGTAAACAACCCCAATAAACTAATGGTTCACTAAGAAGGACTTGGATGAGCTCATTTACTTGGTCCATTGCTTGTGCCCTATTTGTGGTAAACAGGTGTTTGTTTACATTTCCCCAGGAAGTCACAACAACAAATTTACTCATTCTTCTTCCATTGACTGCTTCCCTAGCCCAGTTGCAGTTTACCTATAACTTGTATGACATTAAGTACAGGATGACAGGCAGTCACCTTCATTAAAAAAAGAAAAAAAAAGCATGCATGGAGTTGTGGAAATGGCTAAATGGTTACATGGTTAAAGCACTTGCAGAGCAAGCATGAGGACTAGAATATGGAACCCACGTAAAGCTGCTATAACATCAGCATGCCTACAGCAAAATAAAGGCTTGGACAGGAGAATTCCTAGAAGTACATTGGCCAGTAAGGATGGCATTCTCAGTGATGAACAAGAGAGTATTTCTCAAACAAATTAGTAGGCAGGGACTGACACTGTAAGTTGTCCTCTGTCCTCTACACGTATCCCATGGCATGTACATGTATATAAATGGGATACACACACACACACACACACAGGTATGCAAAGTGTAAATCAAAATTACAAACCCTCACACATTTGTAGTAGAATATAAAATTTAGAAGATAGGCTATTCCTAAAAAAAAGATAAATGTAAGCCACACAGCTAAAGATCCTACTTCTAGATATAAAACTAAGCTAAAAGAAACTGTTTACATAAAAGCTTGTACATAAATGCTCACTGAAACAGTATTCATAACAGTAATAAAGTGGGAATAATCATCTGATTAATACATAAAGAAATTTGTGTGTATAAATTATTCAAGCAAAAAAGTAAAATACTAATAATATGCCACAATATGAAGGACTACTTAAAGCATGTATACTAAGTGAAAGAAGTTTTACCCAGAGGAAAAAAAAAGATTTTATGTATATAAAATATCCAGCCAGGTAGTGGTGCATGCCTTTAATCCCAGCACTTGGGAGGCAGAGACAAGATAAGTCTCTATGAATTTAAGGACAGCCTGGTGAGTTCGTCAGGGTTACACACAAAAAAACCTGGCCAGTAAAATAGAAAAATTCCAAAACACACAATTCCATTTAGTCAGGAAGTTGAATAATAGTTGCCTTAGGCCAGAGAAAATGAATGGGGAAGGATGGCTAATGGACCTAGAATTTCTTTTGGGAGTAATAAAAATGTTCTGAAATTGTACTAGTTGTTTCTCTTGGTTTTTTCCTTCATTGTGTTTTTCTTTTAAAATTTTATTATTTAATTTCCTGGTTAATTTTAACTGTTAACTTCATATAACCTATAATCACCTGGGAAGAGAATCTTAATTTAGGAAATGCCTATATCATATTTGTCTCTGAGTCTGTCTGTGGGAGATTGTCTTCACCGTTAACTGATGTTCACTGTGGGCAACAGTATTCACTAGGCAGGAAGTCCTGAACTGTGTGAGAAAGTTATCTGAGCATAAATTTGCCTGCCACACAGCAAGCAGCATCCTCCTTTTTTCCTGCCTTGCTTCTTTGCCTCTGAAGTGAATCTCTTGGTCAGAAACAATAATATATGGACTAGCAAGGAGGTCTACTTTCAGGATCCTGCCTTGGTTTCCCTCAATGATGGATAGTGAATTGGAGTTATAAGTCAGAAAGTTTTATCACAGCAAGATAAATGAAACTAGAAAGTGTCTGTGTAATTCTGTGAACATAGTAAAAACTACTAAACTAATACTTTAAAATAGGTGAGGTTTGTATGTGTGTCTGTCATTGGCATGCAATAAGAACTGAACTCAGGGCTTTCTTTACACAGATAAGTACATGCTTTACCATAGCCTCAACAAGTGGGTAAACTTAATGACTTATGGAATAGACTTCAAAAAAGTTGCTTTAAAAATTACAGAAAGCCACCCAAGGTAATTCTTGCCTATGCCAAAGTTTGACACAGTCTGAAATAGTTCCTATAGTTCTACACTTGGAGCCTGACACCCATCTGTTCCGACAGGCTGAGAATGCCCAATATACCACATATAATTGCCCTCCTTCCCTTCCTCTTTGCTCTCTGTTCCTATCTCTACTGAAGACACATATATCTACCAAATATTTTCTCTGGAGTGCCTTCAAGCACCCCAATATCTCAAATTCAGAACCCACCCATACACACTTAAAGAAAACTAAACAAAACAAACAACTGGATGGTGCTACAGCTTAGTGGCAGCCACCTGACTAGCACACAGAAGGCCTGGATTCAAGCCCAGAATCAAAAAGAACAAACCAACCCAAAGCACAGTAACAGCAAGAGTAACAACAACACAATCCTCTCATCTATTACTTCTTACCAGTCAAGCCATCCTTTCTACATTTGTCCTAGCTGCTCCCATCCTACTCCTGAACATGTTTCTGTGTCCCCTCAGTCTTCAGACCCACAATTATCACCTGATTTCAAGACCCATAAAGTCTTATTATAATTTGCTAATTAATACAGACTCAGCCTAAGGCAGAGACAACCAAACTTATAAAAAGCAGAGGAGTTCTATTAAGGTGTCTGAACTTTTTAAAAGACACTAATAATGTGTATTTATGTCCATATCATCTTGATTAACTGTCATTAATGATAAGCAAATCAATAGGTCACTGTATTCACTGTAGAAAAAGACTAAATTTACGTTGGGAACTCTCTATGTAGACCAGGCTGGCCTTGAACTCACAGAGATTCACCTGCTTTGCCTCTGCCTCTCAAATGCTGGGATTAAAGGTTAAGTCACCATTCATGAGACTAAATGCTTTTATTTGTAGTAAATAGTGAGATGCATAGCTATTTAAATCAATAGTTATAACTTTCAGTTTTATTTTCATTGTTTTTTTCTTTTTTATTGATATTTATTGAGCTCTACATTTTTCTCTGCTCCTCTCCCTGCCTTTCCCCTCCCCTCTTCAATCCTCCCCCAAGGTCCCCATGCTCCCAATTTACTCAGGAGATCTTGTCTTTTTATACTTTCTACTTCCCATGTAGATTAGATCTATGTAAGTCTCTCTTAGTGTCCGCATTGTTGTCTAAGTTCTCTGGGATTGTGGTTTGTAAGCTGGCTTTCTTTGCTTTATGTTTAAAAACCATCTATGAGTGAATATATGTGATAATTGTCTTTCTGTGTCTGGGTTACCTCACTCAAAATAATGTTTTCTAGCTCCATCCATTTTCCTGCAAAATTCAAGCTGTCATTATTTTTTCTGCTGTGTAGTACTCCATTGTGTTAATATACCACATTTTCCTTATCCATTCTTCGGTTGAGGGGCATTTAGGTTGTTTCCAGGTTCTGGTTATGACAAACAATGCTGCTATGAACACAGTTGAGCACATGTCCTTGTGGCACGATTGAGCATCCTTTGGATATATACCCAAAAGTGGTATTGCTGGGTCTTGAGGAAGGTTGTTTCCTATTTTTTTCATTATTTTATTATAAACATTTAAACAAAAAAAAATCTCAGACATAAGTACTCAGTGCTATAGTGATTTTTTTTCTATATTCACTTTAGATTTCACTCAAAGAAACCAACATTCCAAATCACACATATATTTTTATAATCACTAAGCTAACATCAACTTCTTTTGAATCTCAACCTAAATTATATTAAACTTAAATAAGAAATGAAGGTTGGGCCTGGTGGCAAAGGCCTATGACCATGCACTTGGGAGACTGACAGAGAATCACTGAGGCAGGAGGATTGCAAATTCAAGGTCTGCCTGGGTAACTATGAGGCTGTCTCAAAAAAAAAAAAAAAGTAAGAAGTAGTTTGGGGACATAACTCAGTGGTCAAGCGTTTGTCTGGCATGCATGAGAGCCAGACTTCCAGTCCCTAGTATAAGAGATGAAGGAAGATATGATTTATAAAAAAAATACCCACAGAGTTGAAAATGATCATCATAGTCCATTCTTCAAAAGAAACATAAGGAGGAGGCCCTCATGGTAGCACATACCTTTAATCCCAGCCCTCAGAGAGCACAGGCCAGTCTGGTCTACATAGTGAGTTCCAGGCCATCCAAAGCTACGTAGTGAGGCCTTTTCTCAAAAATAAATAAGTAAATGGAAGAGCATAATGACATGTACCTGTAGTAGCAATTATTCAGGAGGCTGAAACAGGAGTATTATGTGAGCGCAGGAGTTCCAGGCCAGATTGCGTAATATATCAATATCTCTAAACAAAGAGTGGCAGGTTTGGTGATACACACCTTAAATCCCAGCACTTGGGAGGCAGATCTCTGAGTTCCAGGACATCCTGGTCTACATTCCAGGATAGCTGGGGCTACACAGAGCAACCCTATCTCAAAAAGTCAGAGAGAGAGAGAGAGAGAGAGAGAGAGAGAGAGAGAGAGAGAGAGAGAGAGAAAGGGATGGAGGGAGAAAAAATATAGGGTTGGTGAAATGGTTCAGCTAGTAAAGGCATTTGCAACCTAGCCTGACGATATGATGGCCTGAGTTTCAGCCCTTGAACACTAATGGCTGAAAGAGAGAAATGACTCTGGTAAGATATCCTCTGACCTCCACAAGCATGCTATGGGGCACACAGGAGAGACACACAGAGACACGCACCAGGAGACTACCACAGACACCAGACTACCTCCCCAACAGACAGGCAGACAGACACACAGACACAGACACACACACAGACCACACACACACAACCAGGGAACTACACCCCAGAAAGATGATAGCTGTTTTCTAATCATGTGCACCCTCCTCATACCTCATATTAGGACCAACTTTGAAAGCTCAAGACCCAAATGAACTCAGTATGCAAGTTAAGTTGGGTCAGTTATTCTCCCTTACTTCCTGTCTTTCTGAAATAGAGTCTTACTGTATTGACCAGGTAGACCTTGAATTTACAATTGTCCTGTCTTAGTCTGAGTGCCGAGATTATGGTTTTATGCTACCATGTGGGGCTCAGAGTCTTTTTCTTTGGAAACCTCAAGGTCAAGATACAAATATTTTAGTCTATCTCCTCCATCAAGACTAGTCAAAGCAAACTGTAAAGTAAAATGAGGATTTCATTTCCCTTTCAAAATGTGCTGTCTATTCTGGAAACTGCAGTCTAAATACAGTCTCTGGTCACCCCGTTTCTTCAATCTGGCATCTAGCACTCTAATCACTGTGTAGTAGATTAACAATAGCCTTGAGTATTTTGTCAGTCTTCTCAGTGAGAGATAGAAATGCTGCCCTTGCCCTTTAAATCTGGAGTCATTCTGTGACTTAGTTTAATTTGACAGAACATGGAGGACTTCTGAGGCTGGGCCTTAAGGTATCTGTGGCTTCTGCATTCTTGGATCATACCCTGGTGGATCCCAGCCACCCTAAGGCAAGTAGAGAGGTCACATGGAGATGCACCTCAAAGCTCAGTCAACAGCTTCAAGCTGAGCTCCCAGCTGGCAGCTGACACTGGCTGTCAGCCATGGGTTGAGTTGTTCTGGACATTTCTGGACAACTGGGCATCCAGCTGATTGCAGAGCCAGCCAATACAATATTGGAGCAGAAGAACTGCCCTACTCAGCTCAGCCAACCACCAAGTAACTAAAAACAGCACAAGGTTGTTGGGCTAGAGTTTTAAAATATGCAAAGAAATTTCATAGTTTTTAAGAGCAAATTAGAGCTTCAAGAAAGCTGCAAAGACGGAGAATTCCTATATATACCCTGAACTTAGCCTATGCTCATCATTATCCTGCTCCTAACCTGGTCCATTTGTTACAGCTAAAGTACAATAATGGCACATTATCATTTACCAAAGTGCATATTCCACTGAGATCTCACTAGGATTTACACACATCCCTGGAACCCACTTAGGACAACACACTGTATATAGTCATTGTGTCGCCTTGAGCTCCTCTTGGCTGTTTCTTGGCTGTTTCATTTTCCTTGGTAACTGCGGTCAGGTATTTTGTAGAACACTTTTGCAATGGGATCACTCTTGTATTTTTTGAGTAGAGTGAGGCAGCAACAGGTTTAAAGGAAGTGCTACTTTTCACTACTTGAAGAGTGAAAACATGACGTCACTGATGATGTTGAACTTGATCCTCTGGCTGAACGGTGTTTACCAGGTTTCTCCAGTAGGTTAAGCCACATTAAATGAGTGGGAAGTTACTATCCACATTCTTTAGCATGGAGTATCTACATAAATCATACGGGATTCTTATGTTCTAGAGACTGAATTGATTTAAAATGTTCTGGTGTAGATTTAACACATAGTAGGATACCTGAAACACTCTATTCGGCACCTTCTGCCATATTTTACTATTTACATGCCACACAGTTATGTCTACTTACAACATTGTTCCACCTCTGTCTACCTACACACAAACAAGCAAAACAAAATCCTTTTATTCTTCATCAAAAGCCAAGTCCAAGTATTCCCTCTTCACCATTGGAACTTCCTTCCAGGATGAATTCAATGCTTTAAGAAAGATACACTTTTAATAACAGTACCATGGCCCATGTATGACTCTCAAGTAGACTAAAAGTTCTCAGCATACAAAGATCATGTCTTATATAACTTGATGCACCTATAGCTAGGATACAACAAATAGTGAGTATTCAATAAGTGCTTCTAAACTTAATTAACTAGATGCCTATAAAGTGCATTATTTTTGATAGAATCTTAATAAAAGGAAGGATAACACCAAACAAGTAAGGTCCAAGATATGGAAGCAAATATACAACAGAGTTTAACCTCTATTAATACACAGTTCTACTGTTGTAGCCAGATAAGGCATGAAAAAAAAAGACCATTACATTCCATGAGTAAGAGCCACATATGACAGATAAAATATATTTCAAGTCAACAGACACATAAATGTCAAATGAAGTAGGTCAAATGCGCCTCTAAGGGAATAGGGAATCAAGCACATACCTCCTACCTTTAATATTTTCAGATGTGCTATTAAAGACTTTACAGAGCATAATTCTCATAATTCTCATGCTTAACCTCTGCAAGTGTAGAACAAGACTGACTCATGGTAACTGTTAGCTGTATTCAGTATTATCTCTTGTATACAGCAGGGAAATTCACTAAGAAGTGGTCCTGGGGAAAAATATAAGAAATAATCACTGTGCATCTGAAAGAAATATTTAGGGGCTTCTAGAATTTTACTATAACAACTCTGCTGATATGTATACTTTGAGCATTTATAACAGACACTTTCACTAAAAAAAAGCATAATTTCAAGAATGTAGATTGCCATATAAAATTTCATACCAGTCAGGGTAAAGATAGGCAATAGTCATAAACTAATGTGAAATTAACATTGTTCTTGTTTCCACTTCAAAAACTAGAGCATCAATCACTAAAAAACAAATCATGCCAGGCAGTGGTGGCACATCTTTAATATCCCAGCACTTGGGAGGCAGAGAAAGGGCAGATCTCTTATGAGTTCAAGGCCAGCCTAGTCTACAGAGATAGTTCCAGGACAGTTAGGGCTATAACACAGAGAAAACCCGCTTTAAAACACCAAAAATAAACAAAGAAATAGACATCACTATTTATAACCTGTCAGCACCCAGACAGTTCCTGGCACACAACAGTTGATCAGTAAATATTTGCTGAATCAATGAGAGAACGAGAGAGGAGGAGCAAGGAAAAGAGGTAAAAGTAAAAAAGTAAAGAAGTTAAAAAAAGAGAGACGGAGGTGTGGCATGTGCCTATATTTTATCATTTAGAGGCTGAGAAATGAGAACTGATTTTGAGGCCAGACTGGACTGCCCAGTGAGTTTAAAATAACCTGGGTACAATAGCAAGATGATACCTAAAAAGAAAAGAAAAAGAAAAAAAGGTAGTAGTAGGATGGGTGAGAGAGATCAGCAGGTTAATGTGCTTTCTGTGTAGACTTGCTGACCTGATTTCAAACCCCAGGAACCCATAACAAAGTGGCTGCTATAAAGTTGTGCTCTGAGTAGTGTGTGTCCACATACACATCCTGTGATGAGAAAATAATAATTTTTTAAAAATTCAAAAATACAGCAAGCAATAATGGAAGGAATACATTTTCATAATTTAAAAATTATCTATGATTTACCTACCATGGGTCTTTAAAACTATTGTCTGTTTTATCTTTTTGGCAGAAAAAAAGAATCTTCCTTAAACTCAAGCAATCAAAATCTACAGTTCCCAACAAATATATAATCTCTAAACATAAGCATCTGTCTCCAGGAAAAAAAAGTCTAGAAGATACGGCACAGTTCTAGAGTCTTTCTTCATGAGGAACAACCATGCTCCAAGAAGCTGTCCTGCCTTAGGCCCACACTAAAACATCTTTGTTTCCATTTGCACAGACTCTTGGTATCTTGTAAATATATCTGGCCATCATACTCATATATAAATACTCTTAACATCTGCTCCATAATTTCAACTCCAAACCTTTCCCCTCAAGAAATCTTGTCATTTCAAGTCCTCGATTAACGTATTCCACTCTCTGGATCAGTGATTCCATTTCCAAGGCAATACAAAGAAAAGCTAAACTCACTTTCCTTCCTCTAGATATATGCAGCCCCACCCCCAGCAAGCAGCAGCAGGATCTGGCCTGAACTCAGATATGATAGCACACTGATTCCTAGTTTCCATCAAGCTTGCAGATCTGATGGCCCTTTAATATTTCTGCTGTTTCTTCCATGTTGGGAGCTGTGAACCCCCAGATCCTGAATTTCTTGTAAACAGCTTGTTTTCCCCTGCCCTGAGACAGCTTGTAGCTGCTCTGAGCAGGAGACCCTCAGGAGTTCCTGATGGCAGGGAGGAGGGAGGCAGAGAGGGAAGAAGATAGGGAGGGAGGGAGGAAGGGCACAAAAACAAACACAAAGTTTTAAAGCTTTAAAGTTTTTGTTACAGTAATTTTTATATAAGTATAAAGTAAATATGAATGAACCTCTACACAGCCATCCTCAAGCTTCAACAGCTGTCCACAGTCTGCTATTCTTTGCTCATATATACCTCAACTCATCTGTCACCATATTCAATGACTACTTTAGTGGGGGGGGGAGGTTGTTTTGTTTTTTGAGACAAAATTTCTCTGTGTAGCACTGCTACACTATTTTTGTTTGTCTTCTGAGACAAGGTCCTGCTATTTAGCTGAGACTGACAGAACTCCTACGTAGTCAGGCTGACCTCAAAGGCACAATCAATCCTACCTCAGCCTCCCAAGTGCTGGGATTACAGGTGTAAGCCATTATACTAGCTTTAATAAAAAAAAAAAGTAATAACTTCCTTAAAAAATTATCCAGGACTGGGGATGTAGCTCAATTTCTGGGTGCTTGTCTAGCATGAATGAAGCTCCAGTACCACAGAAACCAAATGTACCTATGATTCCAGCACTTAAAAAAGGTTTGGAGACAAGAGAACCATGGCTCTCCAGCAGTCTCCAGGTGATCAGATTGACCTCTCAAACACTCATTGGATCTTGCTCTTCCCAGAGGCAACACTTGCATTAGGCTGCCCAGTACAAAGAATATGCCTTTGAGGAGCACAGTCTCTACATCCTTTTCTAACCTGTTATCACACCAGGCCACCTGGGCATGTGATAGTTCCTGGAACAGGCTGGGGCCACCACAGCCCTTTCTTCTGTCTAGAACACTGTTCCCCTCACTTTTCCCACAGCTGGCCTCCTGGTCCTTTGGCTAAGATCTCGTCATAGAGGTCTTCCTCAATAGTCTAAGCTCCTCTTTTCCTAGTCCCCTTTTAATCTATGCTTTATTTTCCATTCTTCACAGTACTTACAGTGTTTCTAACTATTATCTTTATATTTATTTGTTTCTCTTTAGAATGTGGTCATCTTGAGAATAATCTCTCCCTGTTACATCACCATTTAACATATGATTAAAAATTATTTATTGAGACCTGAAGAGATGGCTCTGTGGTTAAGAGCACTCACTACTCTTGTGGAGAACTCAGGACTGGTTCCTAGCACCCACATGTGGTTCACAACCAGTTTCAGGATGTCATACACCTTCTTCTGACCTGTTTATGTACCAGGCACATTAGGGATGCACATACATGCTTGCAAGCAAAAGTATACTTATTGAAAAAAGAAACAAAAGCCGGTGGTGATGACACACACTTTTAATCTCAGCACTTCGGAGGCAGAGGCAGTTGGGTCTCTGTGAATTTGAGACCAGCCTGGTCTACAGAGTGAGTTCCAGGACTACACAGAGAAATCCTGTCTCAAAAACCCAAAAGAAAAAAAAAAAAGAAATAGATTAGCTCAAACCACATATAAAGAAAATGCTACATTTCTCCCCGGAACCAGCTTTCTATTCACAGATATCCCTAAGTTAAGTTAACATAAATAAAGTCCTACATTAACAAAAAATCATTACAAATATAAGATTTTATATAAAAAAGACAAGGAGATAAATTTTTTAATTAAAAAGACTGACGAAAATAAAGTTAAAATCCAATTTCTTTTTTTGTTTGTCTGAGGCAAGGACTTGCTATGTAGGCATGGATGGCTTGCTAGTCACTTGATAGCCCAGGCTGGCCTCAAATTCAAGGCAATCCTCCTGTCTCAGCATCCCAAATAGATTACAGACATGTGTCGCCATGTCCAGCTTTGTCCCCTTATTTTTAGTCTGATTTTGAAATAATAATCAAGCAACTACAAACCAAGAAAGCCAATCTTTCCTTCCATCCTACAAAATTTGCTTCATATATTTCTGGTTTGTTTCAAATTTCACAAGTATAAACAACTTTCATAACAGAATTTACAATACTAGTATTTTAAGAATGAATTGTAACTATTACCCAGTCTCGTACGAGGCTGAGGCTTTAGGATCGCAAATTCAAGGCTTGTCTAGACTGTCGAGTCCAAGGCCTGCCTAGGTGGCTTAGGCAAACACTGTCTCAAAATAAAAATTTAAAAAGGGATAGGAGTATAGTTTAAGGCAGAGCATTTGCCTAACATGAGCCAGGCCTTGGGTTTAATCCACAGTACCACATATACACACACGCACAACCAACCAATCCATCAATCTGGTAAAATTTGTTTTTAAATTGTCATGTAGCATAATGAGGAAGTATACTGAGAAGAAAGATATCATCAATCTAATTTCTAAATTCACCCACAACAAAACACCCACTCAATCCATCCACTGGCACTAACTGTTCAGTTGCTACTCCAGGACTCCTCTGTTGAGTGAAGTACTGACCTTGGAACTGCTTTCTTCCTCTACTTCTCCCTCATTGGTTTGCATGGGAACAGACTCTGTGCAAAACTCTGCAGAAACACAGACACTGCCTGGAAGGTAAAAGAGAAAAACATGTGCAAATGAAAAACTTTGTTTTTTTCAAATATTTAGATGAAAATCTGTCACGTAGATCCTGGATGCTGTGATGCAATGGTTTTAATCAGGTGTACCTCTTGATGTGTATGTGTGTATGGTGAGGCATCTGAGAGAAGATGAGAAAGAGGTGGAGTGGCATCTTCCCCATCTCGAAGGACAGATGGAAAAGGTTTGAGACACTGGGGTATTAATAGCTTTACATTTCTTGACCTATTTGTTTGGTTTTTAGCAAAGGTGATATAGAAATCTTCAATGACTCTTACAGTGGACACCTGCCAGAAAGGATGCCGATGAGCAAAGAGGAGAAACCTGTACAAGGTCTTGTTTCCCGGGTATTAGGCTATGCTACCTTTCTTGTATTTATAGCCATGTTGAACATTGTAGGCTTTTGTAACTGAGACACTCTATCAAGAAAATATGCCTAAGAAACTAAATGTCAGCTCACTGATTTTTACACAAATTGGTTATCTATAGAATAATACAATAAAAGTGGTTTATTGTTTCCTACAATATTATTTTTTTTACAAATAACTGAAAGTACTTTAAAAATTTCCTCTACTTTAATCCCAGCACTCGGGAGGCAGAGGCAGGCGGATCTCTGTGAGTTCGAGGCCAGCCTGGTCTACAAGAGCTAGCTCCAGGGCAGGCAACAAAGCAACACAGAGAAACCCTGTCTTGAAAAAAGCAAAAAAAAAAATTCCTCTAATAGTAAGAGCCAAGGCCTGTGACATGAACTGTCATACATGTGCTGAGAACAGATCTAAGTCCCCTGTAAGAGCTAAGTATAACTGCTGAGTAAGCTCAAGCCCTCAAAGCTAACTTTTAAAGTTTCCTTTTAACATTTTTTATTTTTCAATTTTCCTCAAAACTAACTGCCATTCATCCTAGCCCCATTCTTCTTCTTTTTCTTTTCTTTTCTTTTTTTTTTGTTTTGTTTTGTTTTGCTTCTTCAGACATGATTTCTCTACGTAACAGCCCTGGCTGTCCTGGATCTCACTCTGTAAAACAGGCTGACCTCAAACTCACAGAGATCTGCCTGCCTCTGCTAGGACGTGTGCCAGCACTGCCCAGTTTAGTATTTTTTTTAAATCTAGATTTCCCATATGAAAGAATATATGCAACATTTATCTTAAAATCTGGCTTATATTTTAATGAATTCAAATATATATTTATTTAGGAATAATTAGTCAAACCAACTGAAAAGAACCACTATGTCTGACCATCACAAGGGACACTATAAGTGACCATGACATTGACTACAACAGTGACTATAATTGACAATCAGAACAAACACTACAAATGATCATCACAGTGACCATGGCTATAACCAATATGACTAACCACATCAATGATCACCACAGCAACCACTACAATTAGCCACCACAGTGAGCACTAAGATGACCATCACAGTGAAAAATACAAGTGACCACCATAGTGATGACAGTGACTACTACAGCTGACCACACCAATGATCACCACAGTGTCCATGACAGTTACCATCACATGTGACGATGGTTGACCATCACAGTGAATACTACAACTGACCACCACAGTAATTATGGCAGTGACCACTTACAATTGACCACATCAAGGACCATCAGTGTCCACTATGACCAACCCACAGAGGATACTATCATAATGACCACCACAATGACTACTATGATTTACCAGTGAACACTACAACTGACCACCAAAGTGCCCATGACCATTACCATTATGGCTGACAAATACAGTGGACACAACTGATTAGCACAGTGATCACTAAGTAACAGTTAAAAAGATGCTTATAATGCATGCTTGTATGCAGGAAAACTCTTTGGGAATGTACCCAACCCTGGATATCTGCTCTGGTGCAGGCATCTCTCTACCCAAGCCATAAGACCTGAGGCCAAGAAGGAACTTCTACATTTCCACGTTGGTTATGTGGCAAAGGGGTATCAAAATATCTATTGTACTCACTAATAAACTTTTAAAGGAAAAATATATGTTGATGTAATGAGAAATGTAAAACTGACATAGTAATAGCTGTCACTCACCCTCTTCTCACTCAGGTCCAGATGAGCCACCATTGCTCAGGCTCTCTGTGCTCACAAGTGAAACAAGCTTCTTGGAGTTGATCATGTCCTTCACTTTTTATGGCAATTAATGCAGAAATGGAATTGTTTTTTCTATGCCAATTAAGTTGGTGGAGCTGGGATTTCAGCTCAGTTGGTACAGTGCTTGCCTAGCATGTTTGAAGCTCTGAGTTCAGCCCTAGTATCCTATAAAATTAGATGTTGTGTGCACACCCATAAAATCCAAGCACTTGAAAGATTGAGCAGGAGGATGCTTTAAATCTGAAGTTAACCTCAGAGACAGAGTGAAGCCCTGCCTCAAAAGCAAAATAGAAAGGGGAGGAGGAAGAGAAGACAACACTGGAAAAATTCAATAACCTATCCAGAAAGATGTGGCATGCACAGTGCTTCACAACTGTCTCCTCTTGGTTAAAGTGAAGATTACAGTCAGACCATGTGTCAGCACACTCACCCCTTGTTCCTACTCCCAGGCCTCTGCAGCTCACAGTTGGATGCTGTTTCTCCCCAAGAGTCTCTAGGATGCTTGCTTCCTCGGCAAGGGGCTCTATCCCTGGCCTTTCTTTAAAAAAAAATTTACATATATGGGTATTTTGTTTCCATATGTCTATGTAGCATGCATGTGTCTGGTGTCCAAAGAAGCCAGAATAGTATCAGATTCCCTTGAATTAGAATTACAGATGTTTGTCAGCTGCCATGTGGGTGCTGAGAACTGAACTCTGGTCCTCCAGAAAGAATAGCAAATGCTCTTAACTGCTGAGATATCTCTCCAGCCCTATCTAGGAGGTATTATCCTCACCTCTCTTTGTTTTTGTCCCCATCCCCAGACAGGGTTTCTCTGTGTAGCCCTGGCTGTCCTAGAATTCCTTCTGTAGACCAGGCTGGCCTCCAACTCAAGAGATCCGCTTGCCTCTGACTCTCTAGTGCTGGGATTAACGGCATCTGCCACCACCACCTAGCTCTTCACATCTTTTTAAAAGATGTGCATAAATGTTTTGCCTGAATACATGTATATGCACCACATGTGTGCCTGTTGTAGCCCTTGGATTTGAAGTCATAGATAGTTATGAATGACCATGTGGGTCCTTTGCAGTGTTCTTAACCACTGAGCCATCACTCTAGCCCCTCCCTGGCCCCTCATATCTTCTGGCCACTGACTAAATTCATGACATGAACTAGGTTCACGCTCACTGACAAAAGACAGAGACTGGAAGTTGCTGAGCAGCTATGACCACTAGCTCTTGTCAGGTGAACTTCAGCTACAACTTTACTTCCTTCACCCTTCAGATCCACCTACTAGATTTTTTTTTCTTTCTTTCTTTCTCTTTTTTTTTTTGTTTATTCAAGTATCCGAAAACACTCTTTCCACTTCCTCCCCTCCTCCCAATACTCTCCCGCTCCCCCCACTCACTCTCCTCCTCCCTCACCATTCCCAAGAGCAGTCAGGGTTTCCTGTCCTGTGGGGAATCCAAGTTCCTCCCCCCTCCCTCAGGGTCCAGGAAAGGTGAGCATCCAAACAGGCCAGGATCCCAAAAAGCCAGTCCATGCAGACGAAATAAGACCCAGTGCCATTGTCAATGGCTTCTCAGTCTTCATTTGGACCTCGGGGGCTCAGTCAGCCCCCATGTCAGCCACATTCAGAGAATCCGGTTTGATCAAATGCTCGTTCAGTCCCAGTCCAGCTGGCCTTGGTGAGCTCTCATTCGATCAGTACCCTTGTTATCAGTGGGTGAACGGACCCTTCGCGGTCCTTTGTGTATAGGAGGGCAACTGATTTTTTGGAGTTGATCTTGTATCCTGCCACATTACTAAAGGTGTTTATCAGCTGTAGGAGTTCTTTGGTAGAGTTTTAGGGTCGCTTATGTACACTATCATATCGTCAGCAAATAACGAAAGTTTAACTTCATCCTTTCCAATTCGAATCACCCTGATCTCCTTATGTTGTCTTATTGCTATTGCTAGAACTTCAAGCACTATATTGAAGAGGTATTCAACTCCAAAAAATCAGTTGCCCTCCTATACACAAAGGATAAAGAAGCAGAGAGGGATATCAGAGAAACATCACCTTTCACGATAGCCATAAATAGCATAAAATATCCTGGGGTTACTCTAACCAAGGAAGTGAAAGACCCATTTGACAAGAACTTTAAGTCTTTGAAGAAAGAAATTGAGGAGGATACCAGAAAATGGAAAGACCTCCCCTGCTCTTGGATTGGAAGAATCAACATAGTAAAAATGGCAATTCTACCAAAAGCAATCTATAGATTCAATGCAATCCCCATCAAAATCCCATCAAACTTCTTCACAGACCTTGAGAGAACAATAATCAAGTTTATATGGCAAAACAAAAAACCCAGGATAGCCAAAACAATCTTACAGATTTTTTTTTTTTAAGCATCTTGTTCTAGCCTGACTTGCTTGACTCTTATCAGTCCCCGGTCTGTCAGTCATTGCTCCTCCCCTTCAATGATTGCTCTTCCCATCCCCAGAAACAAACATTCATCTGTCTTCCACCCTTCTTCTACCTTCAAGGCTTTAACTCCAACTTCTGCCCCTGTACTCACTGCTCAATCCATTATCTCTTCACAAGCTCTTGCCCAGTCATCATGGTCTAATTGGGTCTGGCCTGTTCTATTCCAAACCTCAATTTGCTAATGTGTAAGAGTAGAAATGGTTAAAGCAGACCAATAAAGGATACCGAATTACCCAGCAGCTGGGGTGGCAGCAGACAACCTTACCATTGCTAAGCATGAAGGGGCAAGAAGCAGTGACAAACATGCAAAGATTGCTGTGGCTTTAAGCACAGACTCAAACACTAATGCTTATTTATGTGTGACCTTGAGAAAATTACTGCTTGTCTCAAGCTTGATGTCCCTAAGGAGATTTGGGAAGAATCATTTTCTTCTCAGAATTAGTGGCAAAACATTCGCACTTAGTACACAATACTGACAGCCACTGAGGAAGCCCCTCTACTCTAAATCCCCACTTGCCCACGGATTTCCACTCTCGATTACCTCTTGGCCTTTCCCTGTGACTGCGCACCTGGACAGGAAGGCTTCCTCATCTTTCTGCACCCCTTCACTTCTAGCTGCTCACTGTCCCAGAGAAGGCATAGAAGCTTGCCTGAGAGCTCAGAAAGACAAGATATGTGATTCTCGACCCTTTTTCTTCAACTAGTAGCTGCCCAGGAAGCAGGCGTACTCCTCGATTCCTCAGAAATGTGGGACACCTTCAGAATGCCCCTCAAGGCAAGTCTGGCCTCGAACTCACAAGAGATTCACCCACCTCTGCCTCCTGAGTGCTAGGACTAAAGACATGTGCCACTATCAGCCGACTAGTTATTTGTTTTAATTATGTAGCTGAGGTTGGTCTTGAACTGCTGATCCACTTGCCTTCATCTTCTAAAGGTATTATGACTATAGGCATACACCAACACACCTACAAAGTCTGTTGAATTCTGTGGTTTTGTGCTAAGAAACTCACTGCTCTGTATATAGGTGTAGTAACAGAAGCATCACCATGGCCCCTTCCCCTTGGATGACAACATCTTTTATTTCATTTTCCATCAGAAGGACCGTGTCATTTCTGTGCCCCAACCACCCTAACCTTTGGTGTATTGAACTAAAATTTATTTTTTTGTCTGATGTTCTCAGAGGTCAGAGCATCAGATCCCGAGACTGGAGTTACAGATGGCTATAAATTGCCATGTGAGTGCTGAGAGCCAAACCTGTGTCCTCTGCAAGAGCAACAAATGTTCTGAACCATTGAGCCAACTTCTCAGCCCTGAGATTGAAATCTCGATAAAAGACATGGATTAAAATTTTAGGGCATTTTACATGTGGGATTTTTGAGGTTTCTGTTAAACTGGACTTTAGGGAGGGACAAAGTGTTTTCCTTTACATTGGGCAAAGCGAGTGTTTGTAGCTGTACACTAACTTTTAGCTACTGAGTATTATAAACTATAGGCCACCCAGCATTTTGACCTCAGCAGTGACTGTAGTTATGGCAACTTTGTTGTTAGGTAAGTGGCTGTTTCTATAGAGACAGGGCTGCATGCATTAGGCTCAGAGCCTCAGCAAAAGCTTAGGGGTTTTTAGGTCTCACCAAAAATAAGCCACAGCTTGTCACAGTGGTTGGTAGCATTAAAAGCTTATGTAAACTAAATGTCAGCTGTGCAGGTAGTCTCAGCATATACTGACCACTCTGGCCTAGCAGGTAAATGCCAGCTCTGCTGGCCTCAGCAAAGAGAACAGGGCATTAGCAGGCTTGGGTGGCTTCAGTGTACAGAGATTGCTGCCTGACCTTGAATTATGCCTGCCCAGCTTTTCCTAAGCCGGCTGGGCTGAGGCAAAGATTATATGGTGGACAAGAGACTTCCTTCACACACGTCCTTTAGACATCAGAAAGTGAGACAATTATTTGGTGCCTATATGCTACAAGACAGTTGAACTTCAAACAACACAAGCATTACAAAGCCGGCGAAATTCTATGTTTAAACTGTTTGTGCTAGACACACATGGGTGTTTCAAAGAGGAAATGGAAATGAAGAGGTTTCTGACTGTAACTCATGGGAGATAGGAAGGAAGGGTCTGGGCATACCTTGGCAGACCCAGACCTATTGGTTAAGACTGAGAGACAAAGAGCATGAAAGAGAAAGAAATATCCCCGACCAATACTCTTGATATTTCCTTCCTCACGATACAATATCAACGTTTTATTATTAGGGATGTAAATTCCTGACTCATGTTGTCAGGGTGAAGTGCTTATCTGATTAGTGTGTCTAGAAGAAACTCAGCCTCAACTTGCGCAATCCAGCTCTTCTGCTACTCCTTTACCTCGCAGACACCCATTCTGCTCTGTTCCCACTCTTCTAAGAGGCAGGCTTACCTCAGACTAGGGTTGCCATCTCAATATACCTGTGAGGTCCTAGAGTTAAGAATAAGAGGCCTACTTGTCCTCAGAGAGAAGCCAGTTCTCTAAAGCCAATTGTACTCATAATGGAAGGGAAATTTTGATCCCTACTTGTCTTACTCCTTGGTCCTATGCCTCTATTGATTCAAGACTTGGTAGGTGGAGTATTATTTATTGAGTCCTCTTCTGTCCTAACTTATGTAAACTTATTTTCCAAATTAAGTTCACTATTCTGTATCAACCTTCCCTTCCTCATATCCCCATTCCCATGATTCTAGTAGCAATTTTTACCTTCTCAAACTCTTCACTAACCTCCTTTCTTCCCATACAAACCCTTTTCTGCAAGTCACACAGGGAAATGTCCCTATTCTCTCCACATAACACACTATCTCTCTGTGCATCTCCAGGTCACACCTGCCTGTTTGGATCTCACATGCCCCCAGGGGTCTATATAGTAAGAGACTGTTTCTGAGACAGACTTGGAAGGTGTTTGGGTCTAGAAACCTTTGGGTCTGTGAGAACATGCTTTTAGAGTGGAATGGGGGAATACTGGTCTCTTCCTTCTTTTGTTAACACAAAGTAAACAGTTTTGTTCTGACAGGAGGTATTGCCACAATATACTGCCTTACTCAGAATTCATGGGCTAAAAATTCAAAAACCCTGCATCAAGACAAATCTTTTTCCTTTCCATGTTAATTACCTTGTGTATTTGTATGGTGACAGAAATCGAACTGTGAGGGCCCACATGTGTGAACCTGTTCCACCTTGACTGGAGGTCAGAGAGTTTGAGGTTATTTTTGCTCTTTCAAAGTTGTTGAGAACAGATGTGGTTACAAACGAGAGATTCTGACCTAGGGTGTGGTTAATTAGTAATCTGGGTATGGAGGTAGATCTGTTCTACCTGGACCAAATTCAAGTCTATTCCTTACATCATGTTAATAAAGTCTGTTACTTCTCCTTCCCCTTTTGAAGTAAAGTATATAAGCATGTGGAGAATAAATGAGGACAAATTCAGGATTCAGTAGCTATTTTCTTTCCCTCCTGATGATGTTCTGTGTTTCTGCCTTCCATTTCTATTATATCTCTGTTCCTTTTACTTAATAATTCTAATCCTCACACTCCTACCCTGGAATGTATGGGTTTCATAAAGGCTGGTCTTCGACAGACTCAACATGGTGATTTCGACATCGAACAATACCCTTGCATTTACCCACATCCTTTTCTTCTAATATCCTTAAATTTTATTTCTAAAACTCTTTCCTGATTTTTCCATTAGTGTACTTACTTATTGTATCTCATCTACAATCTGTCTTCCTCTTTGTTGTAGCGACACTGTATTTGTATTTTAATAAATAAACCTTGCCTGAAGATCAGAGTGCAAAGCTAAGACACTAGAAGCCAGGGAGAGGTGACACATCTTTAATCCCAGGATTTGGGAGACAGAGACAGCTCTCTGTTAGTTCAAGGCTACCCTGGGCTACACAAGATCGATCCAGAAACAGATCTAGGTGGCGGCTGCTCACATTTTTAATCCCAGCACTAGGGAGGTGGAGACAGGAGCGGTATGATTGGGCAGAGAAAGAAATACAAAGGGGGAAAAGACAGAAACTCACTGAAGTATGGAGTCTGAGGTTTGGTGGAGACAGTGCAGTCTAGACAGTCTAAGGATCACCCTTCGGTCTGAGCACTGGTAGACTCTTTAATGGCTTATTGCTCTGTTTTGTTTCTCTAATCTTTAGCATTAACCCTATATCCATCTCTGGGTTTTTAATATTTGTGCTACACTGTGTCCCTTATTTTCACTCAACTTTTGTTGCTCTTTTGGAATTAATCTTACTAGTTTTAAATGTGTTTCCTTTAGTCAGGTGTGGTGTTCAGGAAGCAGAGGAATACTAATCTCTATGAGTTGTAGGTCAGCCTGGTCTACATAGCTAGTTCCAGAGCACCTAGGACAAATGATGAGTCCCTGCCTCAAAAAACAAAACAAAACAAAAATGTGTTTTTTCTTTTAAGTCTTGACAGATTAGGGGTACAACTCAAAAGGAGAGTGTGTGTTTAGTAGTCACTAGTGTCTGAGTTCAACTGCAGAACCCAAACAAAATCCCACACCTAAAAATCCTATACATTGAGAGATGGTTGCAGAAAACCTGAATCTGACTCCCTGCACCAGAATTGGGTTGCTGACAACCACCTACTGCAGCTGCAAGCAATCCTACACATCTACACTTCTGGTTTCTGTACACACATGCACACCCCCACACAGGCATGCACACACACATTCATTATTAAAAAGAAAAAATAAATATTTAGAAAAAAATCTACCTGCAAACTTTGATGACATTCTTGCTTCAAAATGTAACTTAAATCATTCTTAAGGATCCAAATCAGTTTTACTGTCATTTTGACAAAACAGAATGCAATACTTAAAAGTACATAGTGAACTAGGGCTGTCATCTGTGGACTACTGAAGGGTGTGTAAGGTATCAGTGGCTGAAAAATCAATATAAAAATTCACCGGAAGGGATAACCAGAGGTAGCAAAGTTGTCCTGAGAACTTGCTTCAGCAGAACATTCCATCTTTTTATCATACATTTAAATAATGGATAGTCTTGAACTGGCACTATGCTCAGTACTCACAGAACAGCAGCTTAGTAACTGATAATTACTATGTGAGTAATGTTATACACATTCTGTGAATGTCTTCTATAAAAGTAAGCAAGTATGCTGGAGTTGTCAAAGCTTTTTAGGCTTCAGCCTCCACTCTCTCCAGCCTTACCTGCTCGCTTTGTTCCAGCATAGTGACCTAAATCCTCCATCACCAATATGCCAGCTACATTAGGCTTCCATATTTCTGTTCATATTCTTTCCTCTGTCTCTCTCCCCCATCTTGTCACCAATACTTATCATCCAAAGGCCAACTTATGTAAAGTATTTCCTGACCCATCTCTGGGTAGAAAAGATGGTTGCCTCAGTAGGGCCTGTCTGAATTCTTTATTTGTTTTTCGAGACAGGGTTTCTCTGTGTAGCCTTGGCTGTTCTGGAACTCACTCTGTAGATCAGGCTGGCCTCTGCCACCTAAGTGCTGCAATTAAAAGCATGCAAAACCACTAGCCAGCCTGTATGAATTCTATTATCAACCTTTAATACCGTTTTAGATTTTTTTGCTCATAGAGATTCTCTATGTAACAGGGATGTTTCTAAACCCTTAAAATCAAATATTAGAACTTGTTAATCTCTGTACTAAGTTTACTTAAAACTGTACAACTGCAGCTAGACAAAGTGGTGCACACTTTGATCCCAGCACTTGGGAGGCAAAGGCAGGCAAATCTCTAAATTCAAGGTCAGCCTGGTCTACACAGAATGAGTTCCAACTAGGGTTACATAGAGAAACCCTGTCTCAAAAAACCAACAAAACAAAACACCAAAACCAACAACTAACAAAAACTGTACATTTGATAGATATTCAGTGAGTTTCTATGTAGGCACAAATGAATTAACCAACTGAAGTACTTTTTATTTAAAATGTTAATATATAGGGCTAGAGATAGGGTCCAACAGTTAAGAGCAACCATGTGGATATTCACAATCAGCAATATCTAGTTTCAGAGGATCCAATTCCCTCTTCTGGGCTCTGTGAAAGCAAGGCATACACATGACATATTTGCAAGCATGACACTCATACACAAAGAATAAAAATTCAGTTTTAAAATGTTATTTCCTAGCTCTGGTGTGCTTTTGTGTAGCAGGGTAATTGCAGATGATGATTATACACTGTATATTAAAAAGCTAGATGGGGGCTACAAAGATGACTCAGAAGTTAAGAGTGCACACTGCTCTTGCAGAAGACAGGAGTTAAGTTCCCAACTCCCACGTGGGCTCATGAGCACTTGTAACTCCAGCATTTGCCTCAGACCTCTAAGAGTACCTGCATCACCAGATACCCCCCAACTCATAATTAAAAATAAAAACAAATCTAAAAAGGAAAAAGCTAAAGAGAAAGATTTCCAATGTTTTCACCATAAAGATGAGAACTATTTGAGGAGGTAGATTTATTTATCCCGACTTAAACAGTGTACAATGCAAATATATATCAAAACAGCATGTGTACCCCTTAAGTATGTATGATTTTTTCCATTTTTATATTATCTGTTAAAAAACATCCAAAGTTTGTAAGAAGTTTATAGACAAGACTGTAGCTGCTGAATAACATCAGTAAGACAATGGATGACTACTAGTGCAGTGACAGCAGGCTTTCTCAGTTCAGATGAGAAAAGACCCTGGAGAGGACACAGGAGAAAGGACAACAGGGGAGGTAAAGCATCTGTGTCTCCTTCCTCGTCTAAATGCTGAAAGAAGAGAAAAAAAAAAGCAGCAACAAAGACATAAAATCACAAAAACCACTGTATCCAGGAAACAAAAACAGTCTTCTACAGTGGTGGCACAGACCTTTAATCCCAGCACTCGGGAGGCAGAGAGGCTGGCAGATCTCTGTGAGTTCGAGGCCAGTCTGGTCTACAAGAGCTAGTGCCAGGACAGGCTCCAAAGCTACAGCGAAACCCTGTCTTGAAAAAAACAAAAAACAGTCTTCTAGAAGAGCAGCGGCAAAGTTGATACAGGGTTTGCCTAGTATGTGCCTAGTTTGCCTTGGGTTTAATGCCAGCACCACCAAATAAGATAACTCAAGACGAGACTTACACAGGGATTTACTATGGGACAATGGTCTTTATAGGTCTACCCTATAAAGATGTGTCACTTGTATGATTGGCCAGTATCCAGGCAGGAAGTATAGGTGGAGCAATCAGAACAGGAGAATTCTGGGAAGAGAAAAGACTCAGTCTACAGTCATCACCCAGATGCAGAGGAAGCAAGATGAGAATGCTTCACTGATATAAGGTACCAAGCTACATGGCTAACATAGACAAGAATTATGGGTTAATTTAAAATGTAAGAGTTAGTTAATAAGAAGCCTGAGCTAATAGGCCAACCAGTTTATAATTAATGTAGACCTCTGTGTGTTTCTTTGGGACTGAATGGCTGAACCAGGCAGGACAGAAACGTCTGCCAACAGTAATTCTGTATTAAACAATACTGACTGAAAGACTGAAATTAAGCTGTGTTTTATTTATCCATTTATCTATCTATCTATCTATCTATCTATCTATCTATCTATCTATCACTTACTTATTTATTTATTTATTTATTATACACATGCCATAAGAGGGCACCAGGATGTCATTACAGATGGTTGATAGCCACCATGTGGTTGCTGGAAATAGAACTCAGGTCATCTGGAAGAACAGCCAGTGTTCTTAACCTCTGAGCCATCTCTCCAGTCCCCTGAAATTAAGTTTTGAAGGGGTCTATAGTTCACTAGATGCCACAGGAGCAGATTCAGCAAAGTGACTTGTTAAATTAGAACACAAATGTGGGCTGGAGCAGTAAGGACTGCCCACTTAAATCTTCAGTTGCTAATCCTAATAACTAACTTCACACAAAATGAATCAAATATCAGTATCAATCTGAATGCCAGTGCATTTTATGAGTGTATATGTGTATGGTATTAGGGACCAACTTGGGCATCAAGCATTGAAGGCAAGCACTCTACAACTGAGCTACGTCCCAGTCTCAGTACTAGTGTATTTTAAAAGAAATAGCTAAAACAAGAATGCAAAAAAATGTTATTATGAACATATTTGCGTTTCTAAAAGGATGTAGAAAATTCGGGGTTGCAGAGATGGCTCGGTATTAAAAGAGGACATAGGTTTGGTTCCCAGAACCCATCTAGCAGCTAATAGCCATCTTTAACTCCAGTTCCAGAGGATTAGACAGCCTCCACCGGCACTACATACATCAGCACAACAGACACATATGCAGGTGAAACACCCATATACAAGAAATAAAAATGAATTGTCAGGCATGGTAGCAAATGTCTTTAATATGAGCACTTAGGAGGCAGAGCTAGACAAGTACTTGTGAGTTCGAGGCCAGCCTAGTTTACATAGTGAGTTCCAGGACACCCAGATTTATGTAGAGAGACTCTTGTCTCAAAAAACAAAACAAAAACACAACACAATTAAGTCTATTTTTAAAAGAAATGCTGAATTATAAAATTTATTTTTTAATCCCCCCCCACCCAATCTGTAAGAGTGTTTGCCTACATGTTCATATCTATACCACATATGTCTCTGGTGCCAGAGGGGATGAGAAGAGGGCATCAGGTCCCCTGCAACTTGAGTTACAGACAGTTATGAGTCAGACTGTGGGTGCAAGAAACTGAAGCCAGGTCCTCTCGAAGAGCAGCCAGGGCTCTTAAACACTGAAGCATCTCTCCAGCCCTTAAATAAATCTTCTTTTAAAAAAAGAATTCAAGAAAGAAGTCTTCCCATATACTTTAAAAAAAAATGAAATGAATTACTAAAGATAAAACTTACCTTTGACAGTGTTCTGGGGCAACACAAGCCCGAGACGATCAGTCTAGGTTACATTCAGTGCAAAGAGCCAAAACCCTGAAAAGAAAAAACTGGAAATGAACCATACAGACAACGTAAGCTGCCTAGAGTAGTAGCAGAGTAGGCAATTTCCTATGAATCCACTCTTCCGTTTACAGTTTGTGGGCAGTGGCCTAACTCTGCAAACGTCTTCCTCAAGGCTTCTTTCAAAGTTAAGTAAAAAAAAAAAAAAAAAAAAAAAAAAAAAAAAGTAAACTGTAAACTGTACATGTAACACAAAATGCTGAACACTCATTCAATAAAGGGCAAATTGTGATTAGAAACGCAAAGGCTGGGGAGAATCTCCCTGGTGCAGCACTTGCCTAAGGTGTGAGGTTCTGGTGCCATCCTATCAACGCATGAAACAGAACAGTTTCTGAAATGGCAACAAAATCTGTGTTCACTCTTTACTATTTTCTTTTTAAACAGACTAAGTTTTTGATTATGTGTTTACATGAATGAGAAAAAGCATGTTTACATGAATGAAAAAAGTGCTCATGTGGAGGTAAGAGGATAATTTTCAGAGTTAGTTCTCTCCTTCTATCTTGATGTAGGTTCCAATTAAACTCAGCTTGTTAGGTGAGCACCTTTATGTGCTGAGCATCTCTTTTTTGGTTTGTTTGTTTACTGATAGCATTTCCCCATATGAACCACAATAATGACCATCATGGCATAATAACCTGAGGGTTCAATAGTAGCATGCATACCTTGGCAGTAACCAATAGCCTGTTAATTTTAAGGCATGGCCAACAAAAGGAAAAGTCATACCTGGTACTGAAAACGAAGCCAACTACCTGGAGTTACTAAAGTCATGGATCTTGGAGAACCTACAACTGCCATTTTACTAAACAAGCATAAACCCTCCTACATTCTAAATATTTATCCTATACCCACAAGTAAATATACTTCTCACTCCTCATCAAAGAAACTTTTCTTTGCAACTGATGGAAACCATTATAAAAAAAACACAACTAATCAAAATGTAGAGAACAAGACAAGTGATGCCCATTCCCAACTGATACAGTTACAACACAATTCTTGTACCTAAGGCTCAGGTCTCATTTCAGAAGAGGGGTTGGAAAGATTGTAAGAACCAGAAGAACAGGAAATTTGCTTTGAGAGTGCTTCTTCTAGAAATGTCAGAGAGGCTACACCCCTTAAGTCTCATCAACATGAATGCCTAAAGATCTGCACCATGATGGCACCAATGGTCACACTAACAGGGAGTGGGGAAAGCTTTGGGAGTCTCAACTCTAGACAAAGAGTTATGGGCAACTGGGGAATGCTGAGCGTAGGAGAAATGATCTTCCCCTAGGAAGAGCTCCATATAATACCAAGTGACCACCCTGAGATCATATACATATACAGATAGCATTATATGTACTAAGCAGATTGTATTTATGTATTTAAGAACACATACATACACACATGCAGTAATAATTAAAGATACAGAAGTCATAAATTTGAGAGCAGGGGGCATGCACAGATTGAGGGGGAAAAAGAGAAGGTGGGAAATAATGGAACTGTGTTATAATTTCAAAGAATAAAAAATGATTTTAAAAAGACAGTGCTTCCCTATACAGCCCTGGCTGGCCAAGAATTCACAATCCTGTTTCAGTCTGTCTAATGCTAAGATTACAGGCATACCACAATGCACAAATCATTACTATTTCCTATTTTATTTGTCCTATCTCCCTCAAAAATTGTCCTTTCAATGTCTTCATCTGAATGTCTCATAATCACCAGACTCAACTGGACGCAAACTCTACCTTCACCCTGTCTAGACTATTCCTCTCCTTCTTCACTGTCTTTACCAAGACCCAGATGAGAACCTACATTCATTTCAAGTAATCTCACCCTTCCCAAGGCCTTCATACAAGTCCATCAATAAGTTCTGCTTTCAATTTTGCACTTCAGATCCACCCACAATTCTTCATTTTCACTGTCATTACCTCTTCTCAAAGACTCTGTTCCACTCTTGCTCCTCCCCAATACACTGCCAAATAATGGTTGGCATGGTCTCTTCAGTTTAGTTCATTACTAGGAGCTAGTAAATGCAGTGGTGACTATTTCATGATGACAAGTCTTTCTCCTACTCAGAATGCAACTATTGTGTGTGTGGAGAAGGGCAAAACAAGGGCTAATCCAGGCTATCAGAAAACTGTCTTCACCTGGAAGTTGTCCACTTTGTTTCACAACCAACCATATGCTCTGTCTATGAGAAGACAGCCATTCCCCATGGTTATACACTATAAGGGGTCGCTTTAGGACCCCAGTATATCACAGTGGTTGAAGTAGTACTTTACCGAATGACCGTATCTAACGTCACCTCTTTTTACTGTACTTAACAACTGTTTGAATCAATGCACCAATAAATTATTACTCTCACACTTCTGTTATACACACTGTTGTTACAACAATCTCAAAAGCAAATTTGACCTGTGTGTATGCTATGGCTTAAAATGAGTAAGTAAGTATCTATTACCTTTAGTGCAGATTTTTAAAAGAGAACTGGCTAGATCCATTTCTCCACTGTGCAATCCAATTTGCATCTGTCCACCACACACAAACTAATTGCTGCTGAAGCCTTTTGCTGATTCTCTTCCTCTCCTTTGCCACTGGTGTCCCCTCCAGAACTTTCCTAGATTTTCCTCTGAGATAGATATATTGTATTATACTGGTAATATACAGGAGTCTGCTTTCTTTTCCCAACATGAGCTCCCTGACAGCAAGGATTAAGTTTTATACATCTTTTAACTTGGTGAGCAGACATCCAACAAATGTGCTGAAGTGAACTCCAAGAATTTAATGTTGGCAGTTCCCCATCAAATGGCACTAAAGAAAGTTAAAGCAGATGGCTGCACCTCTCCAGACAGATTTGGTCTTCCTGGGAGACTCAGGGCTACATAGTTACATGTGACCCTTGCCACTTCAGAGAAGGGTCAGATTCTTAAGTTTGTTGTCACCCTTTAATTCTCAAAAGAACAACACTGTCTCATTTTAACTCTCTATTCTGATTTAAGTT
This sequence comes from Myodes glareolus, assembly GCF_982192425.1. Taxonomy (NCBI): domain Eukaryota; kingdom Metazoa; phylum Chordata; class Mammalia; order Rodentia; family Cricetidae; genus Myodes; species Myodes glareolus. The sequence continues at coordinate 40,253,449 of NC_142044.1, forward strand.
TCACCCAGACTGACTCATTACTTCTCTCTAGATCAGTCCAAACTCTACACCAGTGTCACAGTGTTATCTCTCAACAGACAACTTTAGGTGGAGATGGTAACCAACAAGGTCCTTTGCCTGTTTTGCTGTCATCTTGGATACTTGCTGACACTTGGTGAGGACAAAAAAGACACTGTGTGTGACAGAGAACAGACGAGCAAGGGAAACAGGTAATTTTCCAGGTACATTCTTTTTCTTATAAGGGATAGGGCATCTTTGCACTCCTAGGCTCAAGTGACTGTGCCACCTCGGCCTCCCAAATAGCTGAGATTACCTGTACGTTCTGCCATGCCTAGAGTGCAGGTATTCTCCAACTGGGTTTCTTAAAAAAGCTTCTTTACTTGATCAAAATCAAGCATATGTAATGATTCTAAAACCAACAGTGTAATTTACCTACAGCAGTATTTCCCTTCTCGGAGATGAATACCAGGAAGATTCCTTCAAATGACTTATTTTAAAATGTTCAGAAGTAATCTAATTCTACCACCTGGTCACACACTGTCATGGTGGCAAGTTACCAACCACTGCAGTTTCCTCTCTCTTAAGGAGCAACTAGAGTAATCTTGGGACCTATAATGACAATCTGTAAACCTCAGACTAATCCATTTTCAGGTCTTATTAAACTGAAATAGACTATAGTCAAGTATTTAACTAAACTTGCACGATATAATTACAGCTAAGTGTTTCCTAGAGAATATGGCAAGGTGAAAGACATATATATTCAACAAATGACACTTTTCTACTACCACCACTAATATGACAGGGTTTTAATTTTCAAACTTACCTATTCAGTGTGATTCAATTTAATTTTCATTAAAAAAATTCAAGCAGCATAGAAAAAGTCCTTCATCACTCCAGTACAGCCTCTCTCCTCACCACCCTTCTTAGTTCTCACTGCTGTCACCAGCATATTTATCTAGTAATCTGGAAATGCAACCTGCTAAGGAATATACTATACTCCAGCACTGTCAAAACAGAGCAATAAAAGCACCCAAACAAAAATGCCAAAACAACAAAACACTACACATTTTTGTTACTATATATTAGTTTATTTTCTGAGACAGGGTCTCACATAGCCCAGGCTGGCCCCACCTCCCTCTATCGGGGAAAATGACTTGAATTTCTGATCCTTCTGGTTCTACCTCCAAGGTGCTAGGGATTGAACCCAAGACTTCATTTTGTTTTCAGAAGCAGGGTTTCTCTGTGTAACCCTGACTGTACTGGAACTTGCTCTGTAGACCAGGCTGGCCTCAAACTCCATCCACATGCCTCTGCCTCCCAAGTACTGGAATAAAGGTATGTACCACCACCACCTGGCTGAATCCAGGACTTTGTATGTACTAGGCAAGCATTTTACTGAGTGAGCGATATCTGAAACGCCTTATTTTTGCGGGTTGCTTTTGTTTGTTTGGTTTTTGTAGGGATAGGGGTATGAAAGACAGAGAGTCTTCCTATGTAGCTCAGACTAACCTCAAATATCCCTGCTTCATCCTCCCAATTACCAGGATTACGGGCCTGTGAAACAAAACACTTTAATTGAGACATAGATGAACAATGAAAACCCTGACTGCCTACATTGACAGCAACTGGCTATCAAGCTGTCCAGGGGGCCGGTCTGTGGCTTCGTAGGCCTTTAATCCCAGCACTCAGGAGACAAAAGTTGATCTAGTGCAGGTCTTACAGAGGCAGCCAGAGTCGCTATGATTTATGAGTGCAGTGGTATTGTAATGTCCACAAGGCATCATTTTGCACCAGTCTCTTAAAAATTTATCAACTCGCCTGATGGTGGTGGTGCACACCTTTAATCCCAACACTTGGAGGCAGAGGCAGATGGATCTCTTTGAGTTCAAGGCCAGCCTAGTATAAAGAGAGAGTTCCAGGAAACCTAGAGATACACAGAGAAAGCCTGTATTGAAAAACAAAAACAAACGCACAAAAAAAGATGTCCAGAGGTGGTATCTAAGGTGAAGCTGTACATAAGGGAAGTACAGAACACTAGCAAGGAGGATGGAAAGCTCTTTTCAGGCCAATTTGTGAGACCATACCTAGTCAAGGTAGAAAAAAGGTTACCTGCTAACTTAAATTCAACAAATAATAACAGAAGCCAAGGAACACAGGTGCAAGCAGGCAGAATGTTCAGCTACCCAGACACAGGGTTTACTTTACCCCAAGATTTGGAAATGCCACCTTCACAGCTTCAATTTAGGTCAAAATTTCAGAAATGTTCAGGTCTGTTCATTCCCAAACACATATCTGGTGTAGAATATTAGTTGAAGATGTGTTACGTTTATGTTGTGGAATATTTATTTAATGATGCACAGATGTGTTGCATTCTTTTATGTTGCATTTGTTTAACTCTGTGAAGCTGTGTTACTGTGCCTGCCTGACATACCTGATTGAGCTAATAAAGAGATAAACAGCCAATAGCAAGGCAGGAGAGGGATAGGCAGGGGCTGCCAGGCAGAAAGAATAAATAGAAAGAGAGAAAGAGAAGAGGGAGGAGTGAGAAAAGAAGAAGAATAAGAAGGAAATAAAAGATATACAGAAATAGAGAAAAGTAAAAGCCCAGAGGCAAAAGGTAGACAGGATAATTTAAGAAAAGCTGGCTAGAAATAAGCCAAGATAAGGCCAGACATTCATAAGTAAGAATAAGACTCCATGTATTTATTTGGGAGCTCAGAGGCAGCCCCCATAAGACTAAAGACAAAGGAATAAAAACAAGCCGGGCAGTAGTAGCACACGCCTTTACTCCCAGCACTCGGGAGGCAGAGGCAGGTGGATCTCTGTGAGTTTGAGACCAGCCTTGATCTACAGAGCAAGTTCCAGAATTGGCTCCAAAGCTGCAGAGAAACCCTGTCTCAAAAAAAAAAAGAAAGAAAAAACAAAACAAAACAAAACAAACAAAACAAAAAAACAAAAAAGGGGGGAAGTAAAAACAAATAAAACAAAACAAAAAAACCTTATACATATTCCTTTAATCCTAAATTCTGTGCCTGTGTCCCTCTTTCTCTGCTATTTATATTTGCTGAAAAATGTTTATCTTTTAATTATAGTCTCATATAATCTAGGCTGGCCTTGAACTCGTGATCCTCCTGCCTCAACTTCCTGATGCACCACTAAATCCACCTCTGAAAAACCAGCTCCTGTTTGTAGTTCCAATGTCCTTATGTCTTTTCACAGATAAAACCAACTCTGTGCTGACCTTTCTTACCAACCTCTAGAACTAGATAGGTCACTACCTACTGCCAATAGACTTCTCTATCTCCTATGCCACAGATCCCTCAAACTCAATACAACTACAACTCAGACAGCCTGTCCCCAACATGTCTTCTCCCTTCTGCCTCATCCCATTTGAAATGCTGTCATCCCACTCAGATAAGAACCCTGGCAACATTATCAGCTCCTTCCTAGCACCAAATTCTAATTCTAATCTCTAACATTCCAGTGTGCTTTTTCTTACCTGTGTCTATTTCATGGACTTTATCTATCTGGTTTTACTAGCTTTATTCCTTTTTAAAAATTAGTTTTCTTATCCTCAATACCCACCTACATCCAATATTAGATGACATTTAGAAAGTACAAAATCTTGACTAAGAAAATATAATTTCTCAATACCAAACAGCCCTGAAAAAAATGTAATTTCTACTCCATGTTACACCAGGTCCAGTACTTGCTCACCTCTCTAGCCTCATCTTACAAAGCTACATTGTATTCTGTTTCTCTAGAGCACCAGTGGTTTCATGTGCCTTTGTACAAGGTATTTCCTCTTACAAGCACCCAGAGGCCAAACTTCTCAACTTACAGACAGATTCAAGCTTAGGCAAGCTTTGACACAATCTCATCTCATAAGTAATCTGGATGTGCCCTTCCTCTAATATAACTGTTCAGGCAATACTCCCTAAGCTTGCTTATATATGGACTACAAGGTTATAAGCTTTCTGAAAGTATGGTCTGTGTGGTGGTTTGAATAAGAATGGCCCATGGTTCATATATTTGAATGCTTAGTCATTAGGGAGTGGCACTATTTGAGAAGGATCAGGAAATGTGACTTTGCTGGAGTAGGTGTGGCCTTGTAGGTGAAACACTGGGGATGACCTTTGTAGTTTTAAAGGCCCAAGCCACAGTGTAGCTCTTTCCTGCTGCCTGCAGCTCTAAGTAAAACTCTCAGCTACTTCTCCCGCACTATATCTGCATATGTACATACCATCATGCTCCCTGCCCATGATGATAATGAAGTAAACCTCTGAAACTGTAAACAATTCCTTTATAATATGTAAATATATGTAACTCTGATTGGTTTAATAAAGAAGCTGACTGGTCAATAGTTGGACAGAATAAGGTTATAGGGGGAGACTCAAACAGAAAATGCTGGTAAGAAGGGTGAAGTTAGGAATCACAAACAGGCACAGAGAGAAGCCAGATGGGCAAGCTATACTGAGGAAAGGTACCAAGCCACATGGCAAAGTACAGATCAAAAATATAGGTTAATTTAAAATATAAGAGTTAGCTATTAACAAGTCTGATTTATTGACCATTCATTTATAATTTATATTAAGCCTAAATAGTTATTTGGGAAGTTGCTGCTGAGACACAGAAAAATTCTGCCTACAAAAGATGCCTAATGTGTAGGCCACAATTTCCATGTGTAACCTGACAAGTCTTGAGGGAAGATTCTAAAAACACATAAAGCCAAACACAACTTTCTAGTCTTGTGCCTCTGATGCCAGCTGCAGTATAAAGATGCTGGCATCTGCCTGTGGGCTTGAGCTGCCAGTGTGAGCCATGCCAACAGACCAAGAGTTAAGTTGTATTGTGGGTTCCTGCAGGAAGAACCAGCTGCCATGTACTATCTTAAACTTCACTGGTGGCAGTTAACATAGCTGTTTAAAATTTGTCTCATGCGATCAAAAAACAATATAGATGCTGTGTAAAAACAGATCTAGACCTCCCCCACCCCCCTGCCAAAAAGCCTCTGAATGGATTACGGTGTGTTTAAAGATAAAAAATAGACAGTCAGTCTGGATACTGTATGTTATTGTGCTGACCTTGAAGTTTTTTGACTGCTAAGAAAGAAGAGATAGCTGCTAAGAGACACTGGATTATAAAAGCTTTTGGATTAAATCAACCTATATATTAGATAAATGTCTTGACTTCAAAATGGAAGTCAAAAGATGTGTTACTTTGGGGAAGAATTTATGCTCTTATTTCCACAGGAAATAAAAGGCTATGGATTTAAGGATGATGATGTTTGAACGAGGAAGACCCTCTAAGAACTCTGGCTACAAACAATAAACCTAGAAGAACTACAAGACTCATTATATATATTTTATCTGCTCAAACATAAAACAAAAAAATCATATTTGGATGACTTGAGTACAATGGACAGTCTGTACTGTCCATGGACATGTTAGGTATGTTTTCAGGGACATGAAAAGATATATTTAGATAGGTAGATAGTCTTCAAACACTTGAAAGCCTACAGAATATGACATTTAATATGTTTAATAACCTAAGGCTTTTCATGACAGTATGACACGTATGTTCCTGGCAGCACCAATCTACTTCAGAGACTATGACAGGACTCTATATGGAGTTTGTTTTCTTTATGGAAAAAAAACTGTCCTTGTCTCAATTGCTGACAGCATACTGTCCAAACTGGACCAGGGTACCATAAAAAGGTGACTGCAAATTTTTTCCAAGACAAGATAGGACAGTTTATCAAAATCCCGTTTCTCAGAAATGTCTGTCAGAAATACTAGGCCTGCCTATAGGCCAAAGTTAGATGCCTCACTTTTAAAGAAGAACCTGTAGTGACTATTCAGGCAACCAAATGTCCCTGTCATTAGTTAACATTTTACCCTTCTGGGGTCTTTGATGGAAGTGAAAACTAGATGGTCATAATTAAAGTTTTCCTTAGTTATGATAAAAAGTAAATTAGATATAAAACTTTAGAGTCACAAAGATAAATAATAGAGTATTTTCTCTTAATTTGCCAAATTTACTATATACAAGTGGACTGGATATTGTTAACTGTAATTCTTAATAACCGTTCTGTTGTATAAATTTTACTATATTTTTAATTAAACAAAAAGGGAGAAATGTCCAATATTCCTTTATACTGGTGAGTATATTTCACTATGACTGGTTTATTAAGAAGCTGACTGGTTAATAGCTGGACAGGATAAGGTTACGGGGAGAGCCAAACAGAAAATGCTGGGAAGAAGAAGGGAGGAGTCAGGAGTCACAAGCAGATGCAGAGAAAAGCAAGATATGCATGATGTAATGAGGAAAGGTACCAAGCTATCTGACAAAGTGTAGATAAAAAATATGTGTTAATTTAAAATGTAAGAGTTTGATATTAACAAGTGCTGTATGATAATGCTCTTGTACCCTGTAAAGATCTGTCACGTGTACTAGTTTAATAAAATGTTGATTGGCCACTAGCCAGGCCGGAAGTATAGGCAGGGAGATCAGACTAGGAGAATTCTGGGAAGAGGAAAAGCTCAGTCTGCAGTCATTACCCAGATGAGAGTAAGCAAGATGAGAATGCCTTGAGTGAGTAAGGTCCAATCCACATGGCTAAACATAGATAATAATCATGGGTTAATTTAAGTCATAAGAGCTAGTTAATAATAAGCATGAGCTAATAGCCAAACTGTTTATAATTAATATAAGCCTCTGTGTGTTTTATTGGGACTGAACCACTGAGGAACCAGGCCAGACAGAAAACTTCTGTCTACAAAAAAGCCTGAGCTAATGGCTGAGCATTTATAATTTATATTAAGTCTCTAAATGGATATTTGGGAAGTATCTGCCAAGACACAGGAAAATTCTACCTATACCCCAATTAAATGCTTTGTTTTATATGATTTGCTCTGGTCATGGTATCTCTTCACAGAAATAGAATGCTAAGACAGTCTGCATCAAAGGGGTCACTTAGCACTTCATCAGCATCATTAAATACCATGCCAGCCCAAGTGACATTCTCAATGAACCCTTTTGTGGGTTAAGCACACATTTTTAGGAAAAAATAAAGTCAGCTCAATACAATATTATGAACTTACTCATATAAGGATTCTACTCGCTCATTTCAGCAGGGAAGCATGCTATTCCTCCATGGTACTTGCAGCAGTAGAAACCTTGGGACCGGTTTGGTAAAAATCTAGAACTTACTATGTAGATCAAACTGTCCTAGACTCATAGAGATCCAAATGCTTCTGCCTCCCACACCTGCCTAAAAATATTTTGACTTTCAAGTGTTACATTTACTCTTTTGTCTGGGAAATCAGGGACGGCTAACTGGTATAGAAGGGCAGTCTAAACAAGGAATGATGAGAAAAATAAGTATCCCACCTTGGGCTACTAAGCCAGTTTGTTCAATTGTTAGATCCTCCAGCCTGCCTCCAGGACAAGTGGTCAATTCTTTAACAAAAAGGCTTCAGAAAATAAGGCTGTCTTCTGAACACCTAAATACAAGTCACTGTAAGTCTCTTTGAAGTAGGGGCAGCATGGGTGGGGGATATAAGTACTGCACATAAGGAAGAGTAGTAATTCAGCTTTTCAGAGTATTTGTGAAGTACAGCACACTGTGCTCATCAAGCTTCTGAGAAGCCAGGTTTCACTGTAACTGTTGGTCACATAAGAATGTTTTATTTATCTGTCATGCCTGTTTTGGGGAAATGTATGAGTGTGTGTGAGAGTCTGCGTGTGCACGTGCACGCACGCGCATGTAAGTTAGAAGACAACCTTAGGTATCATCTTCAGGACCACAGTCTACTTTTTTTGAGACAGGGGACTTCACTTAATCTGGAGCTCATCAATTAGCCTAGACTAGCTGGACAGTGAGCCTCAGAGATTGTCTGTCCTCTACTTCCTAATGCTAGAATTACAAGCACACAGTACCCTACCCAGCCTTAGGTTCCAGGGATTGAACTCAGGTCTTCTTGCAAAGACTTTACTGACTGAGTCAATCCCCTAACCCTGACATTTTTTATGTTTTGTTTTGTTTAGAGGAAGAGTTTCATTATATACCCTAACCTCTTACCTCACACTGTGTAGCCCAGGCTGACCTAGAACCTGCAATTCTCTTGCCTTAGTTTCCCAAGCGCTGATTACAGGTGTCTACATCCATATCTGGCTCAGTAGAATGTTTTTGTAACCAATTTATAATGAATATAATTCATTTAAAATGAATTAAGAAAAGTCTTTACTCTCCTTTCACATGGCACATTAATTCTGTTTACTTGAGTACTTTGAGACAAGGTTTGCTATGTGAACCAGGATGACCTTCAAGGTTACAGTATTCTCTTACCATTGCTTTCCAACGCTGAGATTATGACATGACCCATTATACCAGGCCCCCTCTTTTTTGGTGCAATGTATCAGACCTAGGGCTTTGTTCATGATAGGTAAATACTCTACCAACTGGGACACATCCTAATCCGTTTGTTTTTTTGAGAGTCACACAGTCCAGGCTAGCCTCTAACTCATGGTGATCCTCCTGCCTCCGCCTTCAGAGTACTTGGATTGAAGGTTTATTCCAACAAGTCCAACTGTTGCCAAGTTTCTAAATGTACACTGCTTTTCAGATAAACCAGTGAGCTGGACATTGATATTGATAACAATGATGCAAATAACTGTGAACAACTGTTATACTACACTGGGCAGAGTATACCCTGGAAGTCTTAAAGAACTCTTACCTAATATAAAGCCTGTCACTTACATCATATATAAAGAAAACTAAGAACTAAGCTGTATGACACAGAAGTTTACAGAATGTACAGAAAGTGGAGGTGTGTCTTAGCTAGGATTTCTATTGCTGTAAAGAGACACCATGACTACAGCAATTCTTTTAAGGAAAACAATTAATTGGGGCTGACTTACAGTTTCAGAGATTTACCCTATTATCATCATGGAGGGTAGCATGGTGGCATGTAGGCAGACATGGTGCTGGAGAAAGAACTGAGAGTTTTACATTTTGATCCACAGGCAGCAGAAGAAGGCTAGGCGCCACACTGGGTGTAGTTTAAGCGGATGAGACCTCAAGGCCCACCTCTATAGTGACACACTTCCTCCAACAAGGCCACACCTACTCCCAGAAGGCCACACCTCCTAAGAGTGCCACTCCCTATTGAGTGCCAAGCATTCAAACACTTGAGTCTATGGAGGTCATACCTATTCAAACTACCACAATGAGAAATCTATGCCTCCTTCAGGAAGATGAACTGTGATTCCATCTTAAGTTGATAGAATTTAAAGCAATGGTCATCAAACCTATTCATCTGAGGATCTCATTTCATCAAAAAAAAAAAAATCACAGAGGACTCCAAAGAATGGTTTTGTGTTACTACAATATATCACTCTAAACAGCTAAAAGTATGAAACATTTACATATTTGTTAGTTTATTAAAAGTTACCAACTACAAAGCCAAGTGTGCAGTCCACACCTTTGATTCCAGCACTCAGGCAACAGAAGCAGACAAATCTCTGTGAATTCCAGGTCAGTCTGGTATATATAGTGAGTTCTTGTCCAGCCAGGGCTACATTTTGAGATTCCTGCCTCAAAAAAAAAAGAAAGAAAGAAAAGAAAAAAGCTACCAACAGTAAGTCATAACGTTTTCAAAATTCAAATTATCATATTTCAAAGGATTAATAATATGAGGAAGAGTCAGTGTCTTACATTTTGGCAAGGTTCTTTAAAGACTGGCTTAAGAGATGACAGTTGAAAACTAATGTGTACTTTTACTCTTAGTCTTGGGTGGTAGCGAATGTCCTGGATCCCCTGGAAAATTCTACAGTGTTCCCAGGAAAGAATGACTTAAAAAGCACATTACAGCCCAGTAGAAAATAAATTAGTTGAGTCCTAGAGACCCCTTGAAAGACTCTGATGTTAAATATGCTGACTAGTTATATGTGAACTTGATATAAGCCTGAGTCATTTGGGAAGAGGGAATGTCAAATGAGAAAATGTACTTACTAAATAAAATAAGCCCAAGGGCAAGCCATTGGTCTCTTTACTTAGTGATTGATATGGGAGAGCCCAGTCTATTGTAGGATGTGCCAACCCTGGTCATGTGGTGTATAAGAAAGAAGGCTACAAACACCATGAGGAGCAGGCCAGTGACAGTACTCCTCCATGGCCTCTGCTTCAGTCCCTGCTTTGGGGTCGTCACTCCCTTCGATGGTGGACTATAAACTGTAAGATGAGATAAAATCTTTCTTCTCAAGGTTGCTTTTGGTCACGATATTTACCACAGTAACAGGAACCCTAACTGAGACAGTGAGCAAGGGGATATCCCTGGACCACACTTTGAAAATCATGTAAAAGGTAATGAGTATCGTCTAAGCAGCTGTGCAAGAAGGAAGTGTGTGGCCATGGTACAGCCTAACATCTAAGGGCAGCTCAAGATCAACAAAGCTAACTCTGTTCCTGGTAAATCTTATAGTCCAAGAACACCAAGGCAAAGCAGGGTCACACTGACAGCACCATGGGCCAGCAAGAAAAGTCTCTAGCATGGCAGCCTCTCTGCCTTCACTGCCTTGAGTAACATCCCCTGAAGGCCATGTCAAGTTTTCCTCTCTAGAGTCTCTCAATTCTGTTGCTCGGAGCTGCAAATGGCTTACCAGCAAACTGCCTTGCCACAGCTTCCTGCAGTTGTTTACTAACTGCACAATCCTCTCCCTGCTGCAGCCTCACAGTCTTCAGACATCTCTTGATCTGACTGCCTTCAAAAGCAAATTTAACATCAGTCACGTAGCCAGCTTTTCCTTTGCCAAAAGATCATGTGAGTTACTATTCTGTCCTTGTGCATCGTGAATGCTGTAAAAAAAAAAAAAAAAAAAAAAAAAGCCAAACCAAAACAAAACCAAAAAACAGTTCCTGGAGCATCGTATGTCACTGATCTAGCTGCCATCAACTGAAAACATTTTCTTCATATTTTGCAGTACAAACTAAAATCCTTTTGGATGTGGTTTGCATACAGTCCATCTTTGGGGAAAATAAAGGTTTAAATTCCAGACAAACAGAGAAATGGGGGTGACCACTGTGCCACTGTGGATACCATAAAGGTTAAACTGCTGTACTAGCAAAAGTTCATGTTTGAAGGTATGTATTTAAATTGATTAGAGTTCTGAAATTATTCTACCATAAAAACAGTCCTGCTCAGTTAATGTAGCAAGTTCTCTGCTAAGAGAATTTTAAGCCCAGGAAAAATTCTGAAGAAACAGAAGCCTCTTTTGGGCTCATAAATGAAAGAGTAATATACAAAAATAGAAACTGGCATCAATCTATAAAATAGTTTTTCGGGCCTTTAAAATTGTTTTAGTAAACACATTCAGTGAGGCTCCGTAACAAGGCAGAGCAGAATTTTTGTTTTGTTTTGCTTTGCTGTTGCTGTTTTCTGTATATGCTTCAGAGTGAGCCCAGTGTCTTGCACAGAACAGATCACTTTTAAGTCAAAATGAAACTAAAACTTCAAAAGATATTTCTGATACTGAGAATGTAAACTAGATGATACAGACCAACTGCCCTGCTAAGGACAGCCAGAAAATATAGATAAAACATTTTTTTTAAAAAGCCCTGAAATAAGAGAAGCACTAATAAATCAGTCCAGAATTACCAACTACAAATAGCCAATTCCAGGAGCTGGAGATGGCTCAGTCATTAAGAGAGTATGTCACTCTTGCATAGAACCTGAGTTAGATTCCCAGCACCCACATCAGGCAGCTCACAGCAGTCTGATTTCCAGCCCTAGGGGATCCAATACTCTCTTTTAGACGCAACGGGCATCTGCACTCACAGCACATACTCACACACACACACACACACACACACACACACACACACGTAATTTAAAAGTAGTAATAAAAAGATTTTTTAAAAACCAATACTAGATAAGTTACATACTCAAATATAAAATATAAATAATTTTTTCAGAAGATATTATGGAAAAATGCTTTTTAAATTTAGAGACAAGAAAGAAACATTCAAAACAAAATAAAAGCTACTGGTTGAGTATTAAAAACAGATATGGCCTGGAAATACAGATCAGTTAATATAGATCAGTTGTACTGGGGTGTAGCTTACCTAGCATTCATGAAGCTCTGGGCTACATTCTTAGCATCAAAGGAAAATTAAAAAAGGCAAAATACAATAAAGCTTATTATTATCTTTGTATTAAATTGATGTTTTTTTTCCCCTTTGACACTCTCAGCTGTGACTATCCCAAATATTCCCAATAGCAGAACAGTAAAAACACCATGGACTGTTCACCCCACGAACAACCACACAGTTTAAACATAAATCTTGAAAGCACAATGGTTAGATAAAAGGAATTCAGCATATGGTTCCATGCATTCAAATCAGAAGTGTTTGTTTAGAGGTACATAGGTGATGAAAGTAGAAAGGAAAATAAAACAGGAGAAAATAGTTAACCTGCAGGGAGGAGCCCAGACACTGTGATTGACAAAGGTTACAAAGGAGCTGCTGGGTTACCACAACGTCAAAACAGTGATTATCTTAAAATAATTCACTAAATTTTACATTTGCATTTTACACACTTTGGGTGGAGGGTGCCTCCTGCATGTCATGAAAGCCCTCTACCACTGAGTCATACCCCATATCCTTTTGCAATTTCTGATTGTGTGATATACTTTACAATTTAAAAAAAAAGATAAAAATCAAAACAAAACTTCTTGAAGTCTGAGGCAGTCGGATGACAAGTTTAAGGACTGCCTGGACAATATGGTGAGACTCTGCCTCAAAACAGAAATGAATAAACAAATGAAGGGTAAGTGGGATGTGTGGTAAAACTCTACAATTAAATCACAGAACCCAAATTCTCCACCAGCTGGCTGAGCTCGTCCTTCAGGTGCCCAGACTGTCTCCACTCACCTTTTTCACAACTAGTCTGCCACACTCACTCCCACCCATGTGCTTCTTCACTTTCGGTCATGTAGGCCTAGCAATTATGCTCTGGTCCGTGTCTTTCCTATGAAAAATCTTTCCAGGAGAGACTGAATCAGACTGCCTGTCCAAATTCCAGATCTGCCATTTTACTAGTTGTGTGACTATGGTAAGGGGCATGGTGGTGAACACCTTTAGTCCAAACACTCAGAAGGCAGAAGATCTCTGAGTTCAAGGCTACCTTGGTCTATTGATCAAGTCCCAGAACTACACAAAGAAACACTGAGGTCAAGTATTCCCCGTCTCAAATAGTAGTGGTGAAGGTTAAATAGGTAAATATAAGTAAAGTTCTGGAACTGTACCTGGGTCAGAGGAAGCACTTGGGTATTGTGGAACCCTATCGCCAAGTATAACAGTCACCGCCGTCTTAATCAGAGCAGCTGTGATCACCTCAGCGGCCAGTTCCTGTGCCCTGATCCACCCCAGCTGCACCTGGTCTTGGGAGGTGCTAGAGTACAGTGGGCTGAAGGTTAACTGAGGAAAGGCTCCATCTATGCAATTGTGGGGAAGTTGCCATCTTTGGTAGGGTGAGACATTTTGGTGATAGAGCTATTCTGGAGAGCCATTCATTCTCTCATAAGCAAACCCAATAAACTAGCTTGTTCACTAAGCTAGACTTCGGTAGACTCCTTATTTTACTTTTGTTTTTTGAGATAGGGTCTCACTATGTGGCTCACAACTCTCTATAACTCCAGTTTCAGAGATTCTGACACGCCCTTCTGGCCTCCAGGGCACTGCATGAACAAAGTGCACAGACATATATACAGGCAAATACCCATAATACATAAAATAATAAATAAAATCTCAAAAAAATTTTAAGAAGAAAATAAATCTAAAATTTCTGTCTGGTATGGTCTACAATAAGACACAATTTTTAGTTAAAAATGTCTTACCATAAAACTTTCTAATTTTTACTTTTAAACATTTCTCATTTGGCTAATTAGTGATTTATATAATGTTAAGCAAATCCTTATAAATACATTAAAGTTCAAGCAATATTATTCATGACAGTCTAGGAATGTAGTCAGTTTAAACGTCCATCAGCTGGTGAAAGGACAAACCCTGTTCTTACTGACACAAACTCTCACATACTTTTGAGGCTAAACCTCAAAAATATGCTGAGTAAAAGAAGGCTTGAAATATTACATATTATACAATTCCATTTATGTGACTATAAAATCAGAACATGAACTAGAAGTTTCTTGGAGCAGGGAGTGGGAACTAAGACAGACAATGATGGGACAAAAGAAATCAATTTTGGGCAGACAGAAATATTCTAAAGTTGAGCTGTGATGATTACATCTGTGCAGATTTACTAAAAATCAAGGTGGGGTTTTGTTTATTTGTTTTCTTTTGTTTATGATAGAGTTTTGCTATGTAGTTATGGCTGGCTTGGTACTATGTAACCAAGACTACCCTGAACTTATATGGCAGTCTGTCTCCGCCTCCCTCATGCTAGGATTATAGGTTTGTACCATGATACTCAGCTCTTAAAAAAAATTTTTTTAGTGTATAGCTCAATAAAAACAATTTAAATATCTACTAATTAAAAAACAAAGTTTTGGGGGGTGGGGTGTTCAAGTGTGAGGGAGTCCATGTGTGCCATTCCTCGGGAGTTCCCACTTTGTATCTTTGGAAACACAGTTTCCTTATTAGGAGGTGGGGCTAGCAGGCCTGAGAGCCCCTCAGAGCAATCTGAGCCTTCCTGGCCCTGGGATTACAGATGGATGAAGAATACCTGGCTATTTTACACGAGTCTGAGCATGGTACTCACTCAGTTCCTGGTGTTTTACTGGGACAGCTTTATAAACCATGCTTTCCAAACTGTTCATAATTTTACACCTAAATGGGTGAATTTTACAGTATGTAAATTACATCTCAATGAAGTAGCTTTTAGAAGCTCCAAATAGTTGATATTCTTTCAAAACCTCCCTTAAGTCTGATATCCTCATAATCTCACCAACACATAAGGATAAAGTACAAGTACTCAGCTTTTAAAGTAAGTTAAAATGGCATGTATTAAATACCTTAACAACCCCCAGCTGAAGCTGAAGCTGTACCTCAGTGGTGAATCATATGCCCTGAGGGTTCAAGCCTCAGCACCAAAAAACAGAAAGTGAAAATAAATATAAGCCCTCAGACTTCCTCCTAGCAATTAACAACAAAGTTGATAAACAGGCTTTCATTGTCCTTCATTTCATCCTCTTGTAAAGACACACACTCTATCTTCATCTTTATAAAGAAATGCAAGAGTGGAAAAAGTTTTTAAAGGTATGATTTCAAATATATGTCACACAATGCCCTCTTCTCTTGGGTTTTTCCCAAACAGAAAGCAGGAAAAAAAAAAGTTAAGATTCCTGGTTGTCCTTTGCACAGGTTCTGGGTTCTATTCCCAGCTCCCAGGGATCTGATGCCTTCTGACCTCTGTGGACACCATGCATACAAATGGTATACAGACACGCACACATGCAAGCAAAATACTCATATATATAAAATAAATAAAGATTTTAATTTAAAAAGGATAAATAAACTGGGCAGTGGTGGCGCACGCCTTTAATCCCAGCACTCAGGAGGCAGAGGCAGGTGTATCTCTGTGAGTTCGAGGCCAGCCTGGTCAACAAGAGCTAGTTCCAGGACAGGCTTCAAAGCTACAGAGAAACCCTGTCTCAAAAAACCAAAATAAATAAATAAATAAAAATAAAGTGTAATCTCACTTCTTTCATGTTCAGAAAACACCTGGCCTGTGTCCTGCCTTTGGACTGCTTATTTACTGTTGTGCTGTCAAAAGCCCACTAGTAATCATTCTCTGTCTGTCTGTCTCTGTCTCTGTGTCTCTTGTCTGAGAAGATGCAAGAAGAGAGGGCATGGATCTCCTAGAGCTGGAGTTAGTTGAGCCACCTAACATGGATGCTTGGAACTGAACTTGGATCCTTTGCAAGAGCAGTAAGTGCTCTTTAACTGCTGAGCCATCTCTCCAGCACTGACATGAGTTTTTCTGTTTGTTTTGTTTGACAGGTATCTTTAGAAATGGGTTAGAGCTGAGGTGATACAGTGGAAGGAATTCTCAGCAGACCCCCAAATTTTCTCATCTTGGTATATGTCTTCTACTGCTTTCCCAGAGCACAATTATGATAACATCTACTAAAACTACACATTTATTCTCACGGCTGAAGATAGTTCAGTGGTTAAGAACACCAGTTGGTCTTCCAGAGAGCCTGGGTTCAATTCCCAGAACCTACATGCTGACTCAGAACTGTCTGTAACTCCAGTTTCATGGTATCTGATGCCATCTTCTGGCCTCCTCAGGCACCAGGCATGCACATGGTACCCGTGGTACATGGAGACAAAACGCTCGTGCACATAAAATAACAAATGAAAAAAATTTTAAAGTAGTCTGGTCATTTTATATATTTTTCTAAGACAAGTCATCAAAGTATAAATACTTAGTTTAACATGAGAGGGGTACAAGGGGGCTGTTATGTACAGAAGGCCTTGGCTAGAATTACCTAGGGATGACAAGGATGAGCCCCTGAAATCATCAATGGCATCTGCTTGGAACATGAGGGTTAGAGGTTAGTTCTTGCAACCTTTGTTACTGTATTATGTAGTTTTGTTGTTTGTTTGTTTGTTTGTAACTCAGAAAATCACTGTATAGTCTAGGTGGGCCTTGAATCTGCTATGTAGTCCACCCAGTCTTAAATTTACAATCCTCCTGTCTCAGTCTCCCAAGCGCAGGGAGTATACGTATGTGTCACTAGATCCAGCTTGTAATCTTTGTTTTTAATTTTCATCTCCCCATCAAGTGGGATGTCTGGTACTCATAGAAGGCACTCTGTAAGTGTTTGTTTAAAAAAGGAAGTGTGTGTGTGCACATGATAAATGGGCACAAGGAAAACTGGTACTCACAGATACCTCCTACTGGGATCCAGACTTGGTTAGGGTAACTTTGTGTTCAGTCAGAACCTTTCACATTTCACGATCTTTCTTATGAATAGGGTTAACCACAAGACATAGCTTTGGCCAGTGAGAGATGCACATTTAACAAGCCACATTGAGAAGGTGAGACAGATTGAGACTGAAGAAGAGAAACTGCCTTGCCACTATCAAGAGATGTAACCTAAGAATGAATTAAAGGAACACAGGCAGCAACAAACTGTGGAGTTTCTACATCTGCCTTTCCTTTACTACTTACTTCTCAGTTTTCTTATGTGCAAGAGAAAATAAATCTTAATTAGGCTAAAGCAAAGTTACATTTCCATTATAAATTGTCTTAATTTATTCCTCCTTGGTAAAAGCACATGCAAGTGGGAAAAAAGAGTTTGAGGCTGCTGTAATAAGCCAAAGAAGATTTCTTTTTCACTAACAACACAGTAGTCATCTGCCTTTGTGGTAGCGTAAGTGGGAAGGACTTCTGGAGTATATGATATCATTAACTGACAACACTCTAGCTAGCAGTTCAGCAATGATTTAAGATATTCTAACTAAATCAAAATGTTTGGAAAGAGTGTTTATGCTTATAAACACTCCAAAACGTATTTCAGTATCATCAGCAATAAGACCAACTAAAACAGATCAACATCTATGCTCACATAGTTAGCAAAAATTTCTTAACTACATGGAAGTGTTAATCAAAACTGAGTGAGAAGGAAAATGTGAAACATTTCAGAAGGCACCTGCAGAAAGCAGCTATTCAAACTGCATATTAAACTTCTGTCTTGTCAACTGGGTTCCACGTTTACAATCTGGCTTTGCACGAGCTGCTTTCTAATGTGATATTTTGGATTTTTGTTTTTCATTTTCTTAATGTTGTATGTATGGATGAAAGTGGGTGGAAGATGGAGGTCCACTGGGTGTTTTCTCTCTATCATTCTCTACCGTATTTTTGAGACAATATCTGTCACCGAGCCAGGAGCTCACGGACTTAGCCAGACTGATGGGACAGCGAGCCTCTCCAGAACCCACCTGTCTCTCCCATGCACCCAAACACTGAAATTACAGATGCACGTGGCCACACCTGGTTTTTATATGGGTACTAGGGACCTGAACGTGGGTCCTTTAGCTTGTACAACAAGCACTTTACTCCAAGCCCCTACAAATGTGATACTATAAAGATGCTTTAAGTAACAGTGGCTGGGAAATTTTAACTCAATAAAAGGAAGTTTAGTTGTAGCTTAGATTCACTACAAAAAATGAAAGCGAAGCAGCTGTTTAATCCCCTTTTCTACCTCCATAGTCTGCTGTTTGACTTTCTAGCTGACTTACTCAAATGTCCCTTGTAATTGCCATGACACTAGCTATTCCTTGGCCCCATTTTCTCTTCCTTCACTTAATAGTTTTCTTAAACTTGTATTTCAGTTAATCAAATAACCATTCCCATAAAGAAACTCCCAACTCTCTTCCAGGGTTCCTCCTCTCAAATATCACAATTCTGGACTCAGCAAAGTAGGGTTACTTTTTCTTTTCTGTCCCAATGCTGAGATCAAACATGCTGGCAAGCACTCTGCTTTGCTACACCCCCAGTTCTATAACCCCAGGCTTAGGAAACTGCTTTTTCTATGCCAAGGGCAGCGATAAGCACTCAGTTCAGTTTACTATATACTTTACTGTATAATTCAGTGTTTACTATATACTCAAGGTTCCTAAAAGGATACTCAATCTTAATCTGTAGTCTTATCAGATTTCTCTAGCAAGGTGGCTTTTCAGTTCCTTTATTCCCTATCCTTTCCCCTGTACCACACCACCCTCCTTGGCCTTTCAGCTGATATTGATCCTTCACTGTGAACTAAAAAGCTGTAACACAACTAGTGTGGTCTGTCTTCTACTCCTGACCAGTTCTGTGACCTCACCAAACAGGTATCCTTTCTTCCCTTTTTATCTTCCTCCTTCTGAAGACCATGGATACTCCTGGCCCTCTCTCATGAACTCCAATGTTGTAATCAACGAAACACTCTCCTCTGCAACTCTGAAGCTGAAGAATGTCTCCTCTATACAGACATGGTACACATCCCTGTAATCCAAGCAGTCAGGAGGCAGAAGCAGGATTGAGAATTTGAGGTCAGACTGGGCTACAAAGTTAGATCCTGTTAAGAAAAAGAAGCAGGAAGTATAAAAGGAAAAAGAAAGGAAGAGTGGTACCTATAAGAGAGAGGGTGAATATGAATTAATGAGAATACCTACTTGGGGAAAATTCTTTAGCCCTGTGTCACCCTATATCACCTTCAGCTAAAACTCTTTCTCTGTTCCCTTCACAGCCAAACTGTCACGTCAGAAGTCTACTGCTACCTGCACTTTCTCACCTCCCATGCATACTCTGTTCAATGCATTCTACAGCAAGAATTCTGCCTCTATCTCTAGCAACATTTAATCCAATAACTAGCTCATGACCTCATCTAGAAGCATTGTTCCCTCTTCTTTAAATGATCATTCTTTAATTCACTCAACCAAAAAAAGTACAAACAACAGTCCTGACCAGGCATCGACTGAGAATGCAGTGGCCTCTATGATCCTTCATTCTCTTGATTTTTTTTGTCGTTTTTTTTCTCTTTTCTTTTTCACTCTCCTCTGACTTTATCCCTAAACTTTAACAATAATTCAGAACTCAGTTCCAAGCCCCTTTTTACTTACTTCCTCATTAAAATGGCACCATCCACTCCTGTGTTTTAACTGTGACTTTTCCATAGTGAAAACTTTCACATTTGTACCTGTAGCTAGAAACTTTTTAGCTCCAGTTCTCCTATGCTCAATTAGTTATCTGACATCTTCACCAGGTGCCTCAGAGCATCTCGGACTTAACATGATCAAATTTTAACTCTGATTTTCCCCACAGTTAATCTCAGTAAACAATACAATGTGTAGCTTTTCAAGTCAGAAATCTTGATTATTTGTTTCTGGGTTTGAAGCAGGGTCTTCTTTAGCATAGACTGGCCTTGAATCCACTATGTAATCAATGATGACCTTGAAATTCTGATATTTACCTGTGATTATGGGCATACACCACCACACAAGACTTTCAGGCAAGATAATTTATTCCTATCCCCTCTTATCTTATTTACAATCTATCAGTAAGTTTCACTGAGTCTATTCTCAAAATATGTTTATCTCTCTCGATATTATCATTTCTTCCCCAAACTACTCTAAGTTTCTCACTGGCCACTCAATTTCCACCTTTGTATCCCTCGAGTCTTTTTGATACATACTTTACAAAATATAAACTGGTTTATTCTCTATTTAAAGTTCTTCAACAGAACTGGGGTATAGTTCTATGGTACACTGAGCTCTTAACATGCTCAAGGTCCTGGGTCCATTCCCAAGACCAAAAGAAAGAAGAAATCTTGCAGCATCCCGAAACTGAATCACCCTGTCAGCCCCTCCTTTTTGTCTCCCAGGTCCTGGTTGGCACAGATGCCGCTTACCTGTTCTTCAGAACCAGTTCTCCACCCTTTTTCACTTCCTAGACTAGCAGCACTGGAGTTTCTTGACTCAGCCAAGGCTCTCTCCCATGGCATAGTACTTGCTACTACCTCTGCTGAAAACATCCTCTCCTATGGTTGCTGCTTCTCAATTTCCAGTCTCAGCTTAAAGGTAAACTCCCAGGGTTTCCCTGACCACTCTCTGATGTGGCTCCCTGATAGTACCAAACACAGACTTTATTTACTTTCTTCACAATATACAATATTTTCTAGGAACTTACTTAAAACTTATTTTGAGATCTTACAAATATGCACAGAAGTAGAACCATGAGTGTTCCTACTTTCTTTTAAATGACTTTCCCCTTTCTACTGTAAGGTCCAGTGGGTAAAGATTACATGTTTCTCTTTACAGAGCAAGGGCCTGACGCAGTGCCTAGTTCATGATAAACTCAATTTTTGTTTTGACGGAGAAGAAAAGTCAAGGACGGCACTGAAAAGGATGGTACCACCAAGAAAGTGAAACAGGATGGGGGGAGTTTTGAGGACAACTGGTAATTTATTCATCAGTCTATTCCCTGCCAGACTCTGGGTGAAGGATTAAGTTTCAGAGATAAATAAAAGCAAGTCTTATACAAAGTTTGGTGGCAGCAGATATAATATGCAGTGCTTACTAAGGGCCCTTGGTGTGTTGAAAGAGGGCTAAGCATTTCAGAGATTCTGTCTTATTCTCACAACAACCTTATAAAGAGGGAATCACAATTATTATCCCCATTTTGTACCTATAGAAACTGAGGCTTAGAAATATTAAATAATGGTTGCAGGCCACAAAGTGTGATGAAATAAAGCCAGGTTGTACACTTAGGTAATATAATTTGAATGCCAAGGCTTAAGATATCTGTACCTCCAGATGTTCGCTGTACACTATACTGCAGACCACTATGAAAACAACGCACTAACATGAGCACACACACAAGGGGAAGAAACAGGGAAGTCTAAAGAGGAGACAAGGAAGGAAGGCTCCTCCACAGGACACCCTGGAGCTGAGCCTCAGAAGTCAATTCAGGGACACAGGATGAGCAAAACAACATGCAGGCCCTGAAGGAGGATCAAGAAACCAGGCACTTGGAACTATTCCAGACTAATTTATTTTAGTTTATTATTTTATGTATATGGGTGCTTTGCCTGC
Organism: Myodes glareolus; assembly: GCF_982192425.1. NCBI lineage: Eukaryota > Metazoa > Chordata > Mammalia > Rodentia > Cricetidae > Myodes > Myodes glareolus. The sequence continues at coordinate 40,275,047 of NC_142044.1, forward strand.
ATGTACATCTGTGCACCACTTGCATGCCTGACACTTGTGAAGGCCAGAAGAAGGCATCAGATACCCTGAAACTAGAGTTACAGACAGCTGTGAGCTACTATATGGGTGTTGGGAATGAAACCTGGGTTGTCTGGAAGAGAAGAACTGCTGAGCCATCTCTCCTGTCCTTCAGCCTAAGTTCTGAAAGGTGAGCATGGCTGTATACTCCTGTAGTCCCAGCACTGGAAAGCCTGAGGCAGTATTGATGTGGGTTCCAGGCAAACCTGGGCTACATCATGGGACCCTGCCTCAACCCTCAAGTCCCCCAAACTGAGTGATAAATAACACTGTGTCAAGTGCTAAACATGCCATGTGGTGGTGGCATGCACCTTTAATACCAGCATTCAGGAGGCAGAGGCAGGTGTGAGTTCAAGGCCAGTCTAGTCTATGGAGTGAGTTCCAGGACAGCCAAGGCTACAATGAGAAATCCTGTCTCACCTTCCCCCCCCCCCCCAATATTTTTAAGGGAAGCCTCGTGTAGTTCAGACTAGCCTGGAACTCTGTTACACAGTAGCTCTACCCAAGTGTGCAGAGACTGCACTACACTTGCCCTCTTCTGTAAGGTATGTTATAGACCAGCAGAAAGGAGACAAATCCACTGTGTCTGTGTCAGTCTTACTTCACGGTTTTATTTCTCCTAAATTAATTTTAGCTGAGGGTGTAGCTCAGTGGTAGAACATATGTTTAGCATGTAATAAAGTCCTGGGTCTACAGCACCAAAAATAAAAACTAGCTGGGTGCTGGTGGTGCACACCCTTAATCCCAGCACTTGGGAGGCAGAGGCAGGCAGATCTCTGTGAGTTTGAGGCCAGCCTGCTCTACAGAATGAGTTCAGGACAGGCACACAGAGTTCAGAGGTACACAGAGAAACCCTGTCTTGACAAAAAAAATGAATAAATAAAGAAATTAATTAAATGAAAGGATTATGGTAAAGTTTTACATCATCAATGAAGAAGAGGTTTTTTGTTCTGTTTTTTTTCTGGTAATGTTAAAGGTTATCTCCATAGTTTAATCTACAGAATGAACACAAAGCCAATCAAGAGGATTACAATCCCCAATCAGACTACTTGGGGCTGAGAAGATGGCTCAGCGGGTAAAAACACTTGCTACTAAGCCTGAGGACCCGAGTTCCACTTACAAGATTCACATAGTACAAAGAGAGAACTGACACCCTTTCTCCAACTGTACACTGTGGCACATGTGTACCCATTCTTTCTTCCTTTCACTCTCTCCCTCTCTGCCTGTCTCTCTCTCTGTATCACACACACACATAAAATGAATGAATGAAATGAAATGAAATGAAAAAATATTGTGGCCAGCACAGGGCAGGAAACCCTGACTGCCCTTAGGGACGAAGAGGGAGGAGGAGAGGGAGTGGGGGGAGTGGGAGGGTGTTGGGAAGAGGGGTGTAAATGGAAACTTTTATAATTTAATAAAATTACTTTCAAAAAAAATATTGTGGCCAGGAGGTGGTGGCACGCCTTTAATCCCAGTACTTGGGAGACAGAGACAATCTGATCTCTGAGTTCAAGACCAGCCTGGTCTACAAAGTGAGTTCCAGGATAGCTAGGGCTGTTACATAGAGAAACCGCCATTTTGAAAAGGTAAAAAAAAAAAAAAATTCTTCGGGGCTGGAGAACTGGCCCACCAGTTAAGATATTTGGTGCTCATGCAGTAGACCCAGGTTTGATGGAAGATTTTACATACTCTTCTGACCTCCGAAGGCCCTAGGCACACACAAAGTACACACACATATATACATATGCAGGCAAAACAGTTAAACACATAAGATAAATAAATCTTAAAATTGTTTTTTCCCTCAAACTGTCCCCTACAAAGTCTGAACAAAAGAAGAAAGAATTGGTTAAAAAAAATCCTACCTGGTGCAAAAATAAATGGTCCAAAATGAATGGGGTAAAGCCAAGCATGGTGATACATGATTTACTCTCAGCACTTAGGAGGCAGAAGCACACAGCACTGAGTTCTGGGACAGCCAGGACTACATAGAGAAACTCTGTCTTGAAAAACAACAAAAAGATGTGGGATTTTTATTATATTTCTATACTACTTAGAATTTTACCCCAGCATGAATTTCTTTTACAAACATTTATTTGCAGTGCTATACCCAGAGCCCACAAATATTTATTTTTAAGCTACTACATGGACTGACAATAGGAAAGGTAAGTCCAGAGAAAGTCGGCCACTCCTGCATGAGAAAGAAAAGCTATTAGGTGATGCATGGGTGCTGAAAATCTTATTTTCTACTATTTATTATTTCAAAGCACCTCTAAAAGAAGTATGCAGGAGAGTGAACCAGGAGTTCTTGCACAAATCAGCCATGCACAAGAAGGAGCCGGGAAGGTGCCGCATGCCTAAGGTATCAAGCTTTGTGAAGAGGTTTCCTAACTCCTATTAACTTCACTGTAGAGAACAGATTTAATCTCATATCCTACCGAAGAAAAAAAGAGATGCAAGCTTCACTTTCTAAAGGTGACAAAAGTAACCAAATATGAGAGCTAAGAAGATAAACACAGTCCACATAATTCCCCTTATATTAACAATCCCAAAAGCTAAAAACCTGTAGAAACAAAAAGTTTTCTGTAAATTTACTTATTGGCAAAACTCAATGTGAATTTGACTAGCAGCACAATCTGACCTGAACTGACATGAAACTATTTATAGTCTACCCAGTTTATTAAGAAAAGCTACACTGTGACTGCCAAAATATTAACATATTTGAGTGGAAAGACCCGACCTGACCCTGTAGGGCACACAGTATTATGTATGGTCCAGGCTTTTGATTTCCTCTCCTGGGGAGCAAACCCAGGGCCTTACATATGGTAGGCATGTGCTCTACCATGAGGCTGCAGCATCTCCAATCCTAAATGGAGGATTATTAGCTTTCCAAAGTTAAAAAGACAAATTCTGAATTCTAAATACATAGAGATTTTAGTTTCCAATAAGGGACTACTGACCTGAATAAGGTTTTAGTAAAATGGGCAAGAGATATAAGTGGTTAGAAGCATGTATTGCTCTTGCAGAGGACCAAGTTAAGTTCCCAGCACAAATGTCAGGGGGCTCGCAAACACTAGCGTGTTTAGTATCCTCTGATCTCTATGGGTATTGCACGCACATGGTGCACATAAACGTATCCAGGCATACACCCACACACATAAAAATTTTAAAATCTTTAAACCTTTGTGCCTACAATTGGTTAATTTTTAAAACTATCTCTCACTCCTCTCCTTCCCCTACACTAACATGCCAGAAATGACGAAGCCAAATGTGAGTCTCACATCACCACAGCAAACATGAGGACAGTGAACATCTCTGGGATGGAAGAGAGACCCAAACTACGTATGTTTAAAAGCAGTCATAAACAAACAAATAAAAAAGGGCTGGAGAGATGGCACAGAGATGAAGAGCACTCACTGGCTGTTCTTCCAGAGGTCCTGAATTCAATTCCCATCAACCACATGGTGGCTCACAACCATCTGTAATGAGATCTGGTGTGCAAGCAAAATAGGCAGACAGACAGACAATAGATAAAATAAAAGTAGTCATGATGAATGGGCAGTGGTGACACACACCTTTAAACCCAGTACTTGGGAAGCAGAGGCGGGCGAATCTCTGAGTTCAAGGCCAGTCTAGTCTACAGAGTGAGTTCTAGGATAGCTGGGACTACACAAAGACACCAAGTCTTGAAAAACCAACCAACCAAACAAACAAACACAAAATTTATCAAACCAAATAAACAAACACTCAAAACATAGCCAGGCCTTGTGGAACAACCTGCAATTCTAGCTACTTGAGAAGTTCTGGCAGGAGGATCACAAGTTCAAGGTCTGCCTGGGCTATGGAACAAGTTCAAGACCAAAGGCCTTCTTAACTTACTGAGACCAGGACTTGAAATAAAAAATAAATAGCACTAATGATACAGCCCAGTGGCACAGCACTTGCCTAACACTGAATGTCAGTGTACCTCATTTTATTTTAACATTATTATTACTTTATGTTTTTTAGAGATGGGTTATCACTGTATAGCCCTGCCTGTCCCGGAACTGGCTCTATAGACCAGGTTGGCCTCAAACTCAGAGATCTCCCTGCCTCTGCTTCTGGGAGCTGGGATTAAAAGCATGCACTATTACATCCAGCTCCCCAGTACCTCATTTTAAAGAAAAGCAATACACTAAAGCTTTAGTCCAGAAGCAGAACATTTTCTTACCATGTAGAGACTGTGAATTTGGACTGCTGGGAAAAATATCAGACTTCATATACAAGAACTGAATACATAGTTAATTTTTTTTTAACTGAGACAGGATCTCGACCGGCAGTAATAGTGCATGCTTTTAATCCCAGCACTTGGGAAGTAGAGGCAGGCAGCTCTCTGAGTTTGAGGTAAGCCTGGTCTACAGAGTGAGTTCTGGGATTACATGGAGAAACCCTGTCTTAAAAAATCAAAAAATAAAAAAAAGGAAAAAAAGAGGCAGGGATCTCAACTCTATAATCTACGTTGGCCTCAAACTTTGATACACATTAGGTAGATTATGTCTACCTGACAAGATTGCTAATAAAAAATCTGTGGGTTATTTTTATTTTTTGGGCATAAGGCAAGCTCCCCAGGTAGATCATACCTCACACAATCTGATCCTAGAAGAACTATATATGCTTTATCTGAATCCACTCTTGGAAGCCTTTGCTGATTGTGCTTTCCACCTTTGACCTAATTAAATCTTAGTAAGTGTAGCTGCAGGCTTAGACTTGTGAGTTCTTCCAGAAGGCATCAAATCTGGAGGTACACTAGGAAGACTGCACACAGACACAGAATGTTTTCTAACCACAACAGAATTAAAACACAAGTCAACAGTAGAGCCAGGCGCAGTGGCACACATCTTTGATCCCAGCATTGGGAGGGCAGAGGCATGTGGATCTATGAATTTGAGGCCAGCCTGGTCTACAAAGTCAACTATTCCAGGACAGTCAGAGCTGTTGCACAGGGAAACCCTGTCTCGAACAACAAAAACAAAACAAACAACCCCCAAAACAAATAAAAAATCAATAGTAGGAAAATATGTAGAAACCTCCATATAGTCTCAAAATCAAACAACTTGTCGGGGAGAGAAAGGTTAGGAAGTATTTTAAACTAATGAAAATCAAAACTCATTAAAATTTTGGGAATAAAACTAAAGTAAAATTTAAGAGTGATTTACAGCACATCCAATGTGAGTTCTCAATTAAGTTCAGCATCTACCCAGAAAAATGAGAAACAAACAAAACTCAACCCAATCACAAAATGAAGATATTAAATATCAGAGTGGAAATAAAATAGGAAAAAGTTAACCAAGTTCTAAGTCCACTAATCTGATGCCATGTGTAACAAAGTCACACTGCTAAGTTAAATACTCCTAGATAAGAAGTTCACATTAACGCTGGGCAGTGGGGGTGCACGCCTTTAATCCCAGCACTTGGAAGGCAGAGATAGGTGAATCTCTGTGAGTTTGAGGTCAACCTGGTCTACAGAATGAGTTCCAGGATAGGCTCCAAAGCTAGAGAAATCCTGTCTCAAAAAATTAGAAAAAAAAGTCACACTAAAGCTGGCCTCGTTTCACAAGTGTACAATTCCAGCTACTTGGGAGGCCTATGAAGGAACATCACAAATTAAAGGCTGCCTACTAAGGGAGTTAAAGGATACTCCAGATTAATGAGATCGTCTCAAAATAAAAATTAAAGAAGGGGCTGGAGATATGACTCAAGTGATTAAGAGCACTTGCTGCTTTTCCAAGAGCTAAAGTTCAGATCCCAGAACCCACACTGGTGGCTCACAAACACCTTACCTCCAGCTTCAGAGGACAGGACACTCAATTCTGGCATTCCTGGGCACCTGCACATACATGGTATCCACTCACAAAAACACAGACAGACACACACTAATAAAAATAATCTTTTTTTGGTTTTTTTTCAAGACAGGATTTCTCTGTGTGTAGCTTTGGTTGTCCTGGATCTTTCTCTAAAGACCTAAAACTCAGAGATCAGCCTGCCTTTGCCTCCTATGTTCTGGGATTAAAGAGGTGCACCACCACCACATGGCAATAAAAATATCTTTTTTTTTTGTGGTTTTTTGAGACAGGGTTTCTCTGTGGCTTTGGAGCCTGTCCTGGAACTAGCTCTGGTAGACCAGGCTGGCCTCAAACTCACAAAGATCCGCCTGTCTCTGCCTCCCGAGTGCTGGGATTAAAGGTGTGTGCCACCACTGCCCGGTAAAAAATCTTAATAAAAAAAAAAAAAAACGACTGGAAATTTAACTTAGAGTACTTACCTAACAATCCCCAGTATAAATAAAAACAAGTGATGACAAAAAAATTATCAATGAAATTAAGTAGTGGCAGGCATGCTCAATGAATAGTACAGAGACCTGTTCTTTATGGAATCTTTGGTGTATGATTGCATGGAGATGACAGCTATGGGCAACAGAACACTACTGGAATGCAGTGAGAAAATAGTAGCACATTGGAAATCTTGGAATGAGACTATAAATGGCTGTGTTCAGCAGAAAAATCAATTGCTTCCACATGTCCTCTCCTCAGTGCATCTGTTTTATTATGATATAAAATTCATGTCATGTAGATTTTCATACTGAATCTCTGGTCAAATAAAAAATTTAACCAAGTGTTGGGGGGCACACCAGAGGTAGAGGCAGGAAAATGCTGAGTTCAGGGTTCATCTGGACTATACAGTAAGAACCTGTCTCACAAAAACCAAAACTAACTAAATAAGCATTTAATAAATTAAGTCAATGAAAACAAAATCTGGTTCTTTGTGAAAGGCAATAAAATTAATGCACATCCAGTTAAATAAAGTGTGCTATGCCTATACAAATTGTACTGATCTATTAAAAGACTGATAAGGTAGTCTAGAGAGATGGCTCTGCGGTTAAGAATGCATAGCATGCTTGCAGAGGACCTGAGTTCAGTCTCTAACATTAAGGTTGGGTGGCTCACAACTGCCTGTAACTCTAGTTCCAAGGAATCAGATATTCTCTTGATGTGGGATTCCCTCTGTATGCTGTGACTATGTTTTATTACCATTGGTAATAAAGAAGTTGTTTCAGCCAACGGCTTAGCAGAGTTCAAAGCCAGGTGGGAAATCCTAATCCGAATAGAGATATAAAGAAAGAGCAGGCAGATTCAGAGACACCACGTAGTTGTCAAAGAAGAAAGGCGCTGCCAGAACCTTTAAGGTAAATCACAGCCTCCTGGCGATACACAGATTAATAGAAATGGGTTAATTTAAGATGTAAGAGTAGTGGTGGCACACACCTTTAATCCCAGCACTCGGGAGGCAGGGGCAGGCGGATTTCTATGAGTTCGAGGCCAGCCCGGTCTACAAGAGCTAGATCCAGGACAGGCTCCAAAGCTACAGAGAAACCCTATCTCGAAAAAAAATAACAACAACAAAAAAAGATGTAAGAGTTACTTAATAAGAAGCCTAAGCTAATTGGCCAAACAGTGTTGTAATTAATACAGTTTCTGTGTGATTATTCGGGTCTAGGCACCTGGGATGCAAACGAGCAGTCTCCACTTACCTTCTCTTCTGGCCTCTGTGAGTACCTGCATCCAAAAGCAGGAACAAAGCCACACATAATCATAAATAAAATAAACCTCAAAGGGAAAAAAAGACTGGTACGAGAATGTTGTAAATAGCGTCACAGCAATAAACTTAAGCAAAACAGAGAAATACCAAGGCTCACGTAAGATGGAGAATATGAACACTATTTTTTTTTTCTTTTTCCGAGACAGGGTTTCTCTGTAGCCTTGGAGCCTGTCCGGGAACTAGCTCTTGTAGACCTGCCTGGCCTCGAACTCACAGAGATCCGCCTGCCTCTGCCTCCTGAGTGCTGGGATTAAAGGCGTGCGCCACCACCGCCCACCCTATGAACACTATTATAATTACTAGATAATCTAAATTTGGACTAAAGCATTACCACAAAGAAACAATCATGTCAAGATGGCCTTAATGGGAATCTCTCAAAAACCTAAGAAAAAAAATAGAGAAAGAGAAAAGAGAGTTAAAGAAAGAGGCAGAGGGAATGACTTGTGGGAGGAAGCGGTTAATTAATTCTGTGGGGCATAGTGGCCAGTGCCTTTACTTCTAGGAGTCAGGCAGTAGTGGCAGGGGACAGGCAGGTAGGAAGAACTCAAGTCCAGCCTTGACTATACAGTGGGTTCAAGGCAGCCTGGGCTTGACTAAATGATCTTCACCAAAGACTGAGAAAGAATGTTCAATCTCACCACTTCTGCTCAGCATAATACCTCAAGTCTAAGCTAGTATAATAAGAAATGAAATCAGACTTGACGAATGGAAAATAAAACCATCTTCCTTTGGTGTATATAAATGGTGTATTTATATTTTTAAAAATTTTTATTACATTTATTATATTAGGTCCCTGTGTGTAGGGCAAACTATGGGATTCAATCCTCTCCTTCCACCCTGTGGCACTCAGAGATTCCTTGAGATCATCAGCCTTGATGAGTACCTTGACCTACCATCTTGCTGGCCCAGTATTTATATTTATAAATATAAAATCTGTAGGGGCTGGGAAGATGGCTTCATAATTAAAAGCTCAGGTTGCTCTTCCAGACAACCTGTGTTTGATTCCCAGCACCCACATGGCGCAGCTCACAACCATCTGTAACCCTGTATATGGCACACAGACATACATGCAGGCACTCACAAACACACATAAAATGTATCTTTTAAATATATATTAAATAAAATGTCATTAATAACAATGAATTAAATTAACAAAGTTTGCCTAGTTCATTATACTCTCATTATATCAATTAAAAAACAGACAAAAAAGCTGAATTAATGGCTCAGAAGTTAAGAGCCCATAATACTCTTGCAGAGAACCAAGTGTGGTTTTAAGTACTCACCTGGGGCAGCTCACACCACCATCTTCTGGTCTCCACCAGGCATTGCATTCAATGATTCAATGTACACACACACACACACACACACACACACACACACACACACACACGGTCTTTTTAAAAGCCTATGGATACTTCTCAGCATAGAGTCCTTGTTGTGGTAACCCTTGGGTTCAAACCTCAGTACCACAGAAAAGAGTTAGAATTCAAATACTCAGTTCTGAGCAAAACTATGTTTTGTCACATGCTCATTTCTTTTTTTACTATTCTTTGGAGTGCCTAAACTGTCTTCTCACCTGACATCAAACAGGCTCTTCATATTAGTCTAATGTGACCTCTAATAGTGACCACAACATATAATATCTATCACTTTGTATTATCTTATAAAATCGTATTTTTTCTTTTACATATATATGGAATAATAAACTGCACCTATTATCTTGCCCCCCCAAGAAAGTGCCTCTGGATGCAAAATGAAGAAGGCCTTTGGTTAAGAAATATTTCAAGCTAAGAGGCAGTAGCACATGCCTTTAATCTCAGCACTCAGGAAGCAGAGGCAGGCAGATCTCTGAGTTCAAGACCAGCCTGGTCTACAGAGTGAGTTTCAAGACAGCCAGGGCTACACAGAGAAACCCTGTCTCAAAAAACCAAAGAAATATTTCAAAAGGAAGACAAAGTTTACAGAAAATTTTGCATATGTGTGTATGCATGCTTACACTAGCCCATATGTGCACATATAGAGGCCAGAGATCGATACTGGCTATCTTCCTCCATTGCTCTCCACTGTTCTTTTTGAGACAGGCTCTCCCATTGAACCTAGAGCTTGCTATTTCTGCTAGACTGGCTGGCTCATTAGGCACGGGACCTACCTGTCTCTGACTGCTCAGTCTTGCAGTTACAGGTGTGTGCTATGCAGCTGAACTCAGGTCCTAATGTTTGCACAGCAAGCACTTTACCCACTGAGCCATCTCTTCAGTCCCGGAAAACTTGAGAGTAAGAGAAAAAAAAGAGACTGGTAGCAGACGCGGGGAAAATATTTTACATAAATCAAGCCTTCAAAAGAAAGAGAGCCAAAAGGGAAAAAAATATCATATGGAAAATAGAGCGAAGACTGTATCATAAGTCAGGGATGGAAAACTAGAGAACGAGAATTGGTATATTTGGAAAAGTAAAGGCATCTGGCTCAGATAGGTGTTGATTTCCTAGAATGAGAAAGTATACAGTTTTGAATGAGAGAAAAGAAAACAGAGGGTAGGAAATGTTTTCTGAAAAAAGGAATGGGACAACAGGCAGACAGCTACTTGAATAATCCAGACATAGCCTGAAGATGATGGCTTGAAAACAGAAACCAGAGGTCCGCACCAAAGCTACTAGAGTGCAGTGGTGGAATCCTAGCCACCTTGAGGCTGAGGCAGGAAGACCTCAAGTACAAAGCCAACCTTGGCAACACAGTGAAACCCAGTCTCAAAAAACAAAGCAAAACAAACACAAAAACAGCCTAAAGCCACAGGAAAATGAACTAAAGGACGGGACACCATTTCAAGATCAGTATCAGCAGATTTCAGGATCCTGATACTGAGAAGACTGATGACCAGTGAGGGCACCTAAGAGAGTCAACAATTCGCAAGAGGATGTACTCTAGTCTCTGGAGTTACCTTTCTGAGAGCAACCCGAATGAGTCTTCAGACTCAAGGATGGGAAAAAGGGTAAAGGCAAACAAGAAAGTGCCATACACATTCCTCAGTACAGTAAATATGCTGAGTGCATCAACTTTCAAAGCAAGCATGGCATCAGTGCAGGCCCTAGCACAAAGTGCTGAGGCAGAATCACAAGCCATGCAGGGAGCACAGGGTCCCATTTAAACATTTCAAATCAGACCTCACTGATTTGAAATATGTCTTTCATTTTCATTCTTGTTTTGTTTTTGTTAGTCCTACAAAGAGTCTTTCACTGTGTTTTGGGGAGAAAGAGAGAGAGGAAATGTGGTGTGTGTGTGTGTGTGTGTGTGTGTGTGTGTTTTACAAATAGCATTTCCCCTTGACCAGCCAGCCATGTATTAGGTGCACAGAATACACACAGACCTCTCTGTAGTGACTTGTGGCTCCCAGTTCCCCAGACTGTTTAAGTATAATAATGAATGTACTGTTTTTTTAAGGGGACTGGGACTGAGCCAAAATGCAAATAAAACATCATAAATGTTAAGCATATTGCTGTAAAAATACAAAACTTTTGGAGTGAAACACAAAAATGTAGGTGGTGAACGAGTATTTTAAAGTGTGTAATCCATGGTTCATCTAACCAGAGACTATATTTAGAAACTCGACAGAGACATACTCCTGGGTAAAACATCTCATGGAAAGGATATCACTGAACCCGATGCACCATCAGCAGGATTTGTACAGGAGGCGAAAGGCAGTTCCTTCAGAATAGCAGTCTCGTTTCTTACTTGGATTTCTTTCTCCAGATTAGAACCATGTGCCTAGCAGTTGCTTTAGACATGTTTCCTGATCTGCTGTGAATGTTAGCCAGGGTTACTTTCTACTTTTATACACTAGTGGTGCATACATATATGCACATGTGAGGCGTGTACGTGCATGTGGAGGCCAAAGGTCAACTATGGGTATCCTTCTCCATCACACACCACCTTATGTTGTGATAAGGTCTCTCACCTTTTGGTTAGATTGGCGGGCAGTAAGCCCTGGGACCTCCTGTTTCCTCCTCCCAGTTCTGGGTTAAAGGCACATTCTGTCAGGCATGCTCTTATATGGGTGCTTGTGATCTGAACTCAGGTCCTCATGGTTGCACAGGAAGCACTGACCTATTGAGCCATCTCTTTAGCCCCACTTCTAATTTTTTTTTTGAGACAGGGTTTCTCTGTAGCTTTGGAGTCTGTCCTGGTACTAGCTCTTGTAGACCAGGCTGGCCTCCAACTCACAGAGATCCACCTGCCTCTGCCTCCCAAGTGCTGAGATTAAAGGCATGCACCACTACCGTCCAGCCCCCACTTCTAATTTTTTTTCTAATTTATTTTTATTTTATGTACATTGATGTTTTGCCTGCATGTATGTCTGTGTGAGGGTGTCAGATCTTGCACTTATAAACAGTTGTGAGCTGCCATGTGGGTGCTGGGAATTGAACCCGGGTCCTCTGAAAGGACGGTCAGTGCTCTTACAGCTGAGCCATCTCTCCAGCCCCCCACTTCTAATTTTTAAGTTCCCAGATTATCTATTTTTTTTTAAATAAAGACACTATAGAACAGTGTTACAGAATAAACTACACTCATTGCCAATATTCTCCTTACCTAGTATCTCTTCCACCCTTTTCAATCTGGGTCAATAAATGAGTACACAGACTACATAGAAATTTACGTTAACATCAGCCAACTACCATCTTTTGAGTGTAATCAGCACTACCTTAGTCACCTACCATTCTGAAAATAACTGTTATTCCACAAATGCTAAGATTACACATGTGTGCACCACATCCCACACCATGGTTGTTCCTTTAAAAAATGTAGTGATTATAAAATGAAAGAAGCAAAAGATGGTGTGAGCGGGGTGGGAGCAGTACCTTCCCCCAGTGGGAGAGTAAGATAGTCAGAATGTACTGTAGATTGGCTTGTTGAAGGCTGTCTCTAACCCACAACACTATTAATAGGTGAGCAGTAAGTTAGGTCATGGGGAATGTCCCCTGGAAGGGTACACTGTGGTCCTGGCCCTCTTCTTCCTCTACTTTCTATTTTCAGCCCTCATGTAGTGAAGGCTCCTTCTACCATAGGCTCCCTCCATAATGTGCAGCTTTGTTTCAGGACAACTGATCAAGGACTAAAACTATGAGACTGTGAGATAAAACAAACATTTTATTTACCTTCAGTACTATTTATCTAACCCAGGACTTTACACATCCTAGGTTAAGTGCCCCCCAGTCCAAACCTTTCCTTTTTTTTTAAGTTGATTTATCTCCCAATCTTTGGATCTTGTTGAGGTGATTTGTTAACAATAATTTAAAGCTGATGAGCACAGAAGGACCAGAAAAAAAGCTGTTGAAATTGAACAGGAATTATTGAAGGAAATAAACTAACTTTCTAGTATTACCTCCATTTCTTCAACTCTACTTGGGAAAGGAATCAGACTAAAACAGCTTGGGAGACTTAGGAGATATGCAAAGACCTTCAAGCTGGGAATCATCTTCCCCAAGACATGTGCCCAGAGGCCCTTCTGGATAGTCCTTTCTGCTCAACCTTTCACCGCTTCCCTGTTCAGTGGCTGGCCCTTCAGAGATGGCATCAGTACTCAAACAGATAACCTAGAGGTCACTTCTGTGCACAGCTCCGACAGATAGGCTGATGTGAGTCACCACGTTCTAACTCCACCTGACACTCGGCATGCTTTATAGGCCCTCACTTCAACTGCATTAATAAGAAGAGACCAGCATCCTTCTCACTTGTGATGATTATCTTCCCTGAAGAGGATTTCAGAAAGTCTTTCAGAATTCTTATATGGGGAAGGGGGCTAGAGGAATGGATCACCAGTTGGCACTTGCTGCTCCTATGGAGGACTGAGCTCAGGTCCCAGCAACCACATCAAGTCTCCAAGGGATCTAACACCCCTTCTGGCCTCCATGGGAATCCACATTCACATACATACCCACACACAACTATATGTACATACACACACACACACACACACACACACACACACATGCACACACACACATAGGTTTTTCAAGACAGGGTTTCTCTGTGTAGCTCTGGTTGTCCTGGATCTTGGATCGCACTCTCTAGACCAGGCTGGCCTCTCAGCGATCCACCTGTTTCTGCCTCTTGAGTGCTGGGACTAATAGTGTGCACCACCATCACTGCCTAGTAAAATATTTTTTTTAAAAAAAAGGTAAAAGTTGGTTATGGGTAGAGTTTAGTGGTAGATGCTTGCTTTGCAGGTATAATGCTGAGTTTGATCCCAGCATTGAAGAAGTAATGAAGTACTGGTTCAGTGGTTAAAAGCACTTGTTGCTTTTGCAAAGGACTTAGGTTCCGTACCCAGAACCCACATGGTGTCTTGTAACCATTTATAATTTCAGTTTCAGGAGGCCTGATGCCTTCAGCTGACCTCTGTGAGTACTAGGAACATACTTGATGCACAAACATTCATGTAGGCAAAACATTCACACACATAAATTAATATTTACACTTTATTTTAAAAGGAGTAATAATAAAAGAACCTGGGACCTGGGTGTGGTGGCAAATGCCCATACTCCCAGCATTTGAAAGGTGAAAATAGGAAAGTCACCAGTCTGAAGCTGGCCTGGGCTCTGTAGTCAGACCCTGATCAAAACCAAAGAGGAGTTAGAGATGGCTCAACAGCTGAAGGCTCTTGCCACCAAACCTCACAACCTGAGTTCCATCTCTGGGATCCACAGGGTGGAAGAAGAGAAACCAACTTCTACAGGTTGTCCTCTGACTTCCACATGCATCAATACCAAAAAGGTATACATGTAACGAAGTGGGGAGGAGGGAGGGAGAAAAGTGGAAAGTACTTTCAGCTGCCTGGAGAGGTTTAGACCAACTCTCCAACCCGAAGAAGTGCCTGCAGGTTGTACAGTGTGCTCCGGGTTTTCCACCTTTCGTGAGCTGTCACTCATGCTGGTGGGGAGTGATGGTGATGCAATTGCTATTGAGTCATTTCTGCCCCTGTAAACCCAATAAAACCCATTGGTTCACCAAGCTGGATTTGTGTAGTAGCCACACTTTGGTCAGTGGTGGAATCTTTATTCGGGGTGATATGTGTGTGCTGCATTTCTCCAGGAAAGTTTTATCATACAAGCATGCACTCCTCCTCCTGACTATACTTGATTTTCTAGGTAAATGTTTTCTGTTGATTGAAAACACATTCAGAATAGATGTGTAGTTTTAAAAGATTATTCTTACTACATCTACCTAGTACAAAATTCTCTAGCTGGTGCCAAAATAAATGAGGGCATTATAAAACTAAGCAATTTGGTTATTGGTTTTGTTTTTGAAATAGGGTCTCCAAGTTTCCTAGGCTAATCTTAAACTTACCTCATAGCTGAGGATGACCTTGAACTTGTAATCTTTCTGCTTCTACCTCTGAATTCTGGGGTTACAAGCATAAACCACCACATAAGACTTTTATTTTTTTTAATTTGTGTGTATGTCTGTGTGGGTTGCACATATGTATGCATTGCTGGCAGAGGCAAGAAGGTCATGTTTGATCCTATGAAACTGGAGTTACACACAACTGTGAACCACCATGTTTGTGTTGGAAATTGAACTCAGATCCTTTAGAAGAGCAACCAGCACTCTTAACCACTGTGACATCTCTTCAACCCCCACACCTGATTCTAGGAAGTGCTAAGAATCAAACCCAGGGTTTTGTGTATGCTAGGCAAGCGCCCTACCAACTAAGCTACATCTAGCCTCCAAACTCAATCATTTGTTTGAGGCATCCACTAGATCTCTGAATGCCTATAACACGAGAGGCACAGTGCAATGTGGACTTGGAAACATAGAGATAAATGGTCTTGGTCTTCGGAAGCTTAAACTGGGCTGGCATGATGGGTCAGTGGGTAAAAATGCTTGCTGCACAAGCTGAACAAACTGAGTTCAATCCCTAGAACAGACATAAAGGCAGAAGGAAAGAACTGACTCTACAAGGTTGTCCTCTGACCTCCTCTCGAATGCTACGGCAAAGGTACACCCAAAAACACAAAATAAGCTTTATTTTTTTAATTTAAAGCTTACAATCTAGTAGGACAGACAGACCTAGAAACATGGTATGATATACCCTAAGGTATAAACGAGTAAAGAAAGTATAATGGTACAGTGAGAAATGAAATCTTCCTCAGAAGAATAATCACCTCACCTCTGTGTGAAGGGGGCTTCTAAAAGACTTTTTATACTTCGTTCACTCTAGTTTTTGAATTCTCAGACATTTCTGTGCTTGGAACCCAGCTGGCACTGAAGCAAGTATCAGCACCACAAACAAACCCAGGACTTCTGACTTCTAGTTCAGACTTTGCATCTTGGCTGTGGCTCTTGATAGGCATGTGCACGGATGCCAATACTCATGGAACTACTCTGGAGCTCTGTCTCTGAAACTGCTTTCACAGCCAGTTTACAAACCACAAGGGAACTAAGTCTCAGGAAAGTTAAACATCTTTTGGGGGGGGATGGGCAGTTAGACAAGGCCTCCTTATAAAGCCCAGAGCAACTTGTAACCCTCCTGCCTCTACCTCAGAGTGCTGGGATTATAGGTGTAGACCATCACACCAGAATGCAAATAACAACTTCTTCTACTACTTTATCATTCATTCATTTTGAGACAGGGTTTCACTATGTTGCTCTGGCTGGAATGGAACTTGCTAGGCAAACCAAGCTAGCCTAGAATTCGAAGATCCTCCTGCCTCTGCCTCGTGAGTGCTGGGATTTAAGACACACCACACCCACTTGCTAACTTTCTGATCAACATGAAAACTGTAATATATATAAACAGTAGCTTGTGTGTTTTATTATTTTGTGTGAGGGAACTGTGTATACATGTGGTATATATGTACAATATATACAAGTCGACATCAACATGTGACACGTGTGTGTACTCATCTGTGCGAGTATACACAGCATGTGAGCACATGTGTAAGCCTAAGGTCACTGTCAGGTACCTTTCCTATCTTGCCCGCCTTTGCTTTTTCTGATAGGGTCTCTACTGAACCCGAAGCTTACTGATTCAGTTAACCTGGCTGGTTGGCCAATGACCAGTGATCCCTTTTTTCAATCTCTCTCCAAGGTTGGCGTTACAAGCATGCACAGCCAAGCCCAATTTTTTACATGGGTTCTGGGAATCCAAACTCAGGTCCTTATGCTTGTAAAGCAGGTACCTTTCTAAATGAGCTGTCTCCCCAGTCCTGCACAGTTTTTTGTTTTTGTTTTTCTTTTTGTTTTGTTTTGATTTGGTTTTTGGGTTTTCAAGACAAGGTTTCTCTGTGTAACCCTGGCTGTCCCGGAACTTGTTGAATTCAGAGATCCACCTGTCTCTGCCTCCCAAGGGTTGGGATTAAAGGTGTGAGCCCCTATGCCCAGCTGAGTTATTTTTAATTTTTTTGAGTATTGTATATCCCAATGTTCTAGAACTCACTATGTAGACCAGGCTGGCCTCAGACTTACAGAGATCCATCTGCTTCAACCTGAGTGCTGGGATTAAAGGCATCCATCACCATGCCCAATATAAACTTACTTTCTTAAAAAAAGCAAATCTACTTCAAATATACCAAGTTGTATACATTAAATATCTTAGCTTTCAAAATGTCAGTAATACTTCAGTGGGGCAAGAGACACAAATATACACTTAAAGAAGGAGAAATATAAAAGCATGGCAGAGAACTGGAGATTTAGCTCAAGGGTAGAATGCCAGTGCTCAGCATTTACAAAATCCCAGGTTCAACAAACTTTGAATTTGAGGTTAACACCGGCCTCAAAATCCATATGACCTTTCACAATTCATGATCTGTTGTCTTCAAAGGACACAGTATTAACTACTACCTAAAGATTTCAAAAGTACATGTAGACCAGGTATAGTGGTGCACACCTTTAATTCCAGCACTCAGGTTGAAGCAGATGTATCTCTGTAAGTCTGAGGCCAGCCTGGTCTACATAGAGAGTTCTAGAATAGCCAAGTCTACACAGATACACCCTGTCTAAAAATAATAATAAATTAATAAGGTGGCATTTGTTCAAAATAAGTAGATTTTCTAGCACATGCCAAGTCAGGAACAAAAATTCCTGTGTTTTTTTTTTTTTTTTGTTCTCAAAAAAAAACTCGGTTCTTAAGACATGTAACGGGGGAAGATGTCAACACATACACAGTCCAGGGTAATCACGCTGTTACTCAGCAGGTACACAGGAATGAAAAGAGGGAGGCTATGTGCTGCTGGCACTGGTTCTAATTCATCAAGTAATCATGAGTTAGTGCTTGTGCCTTATCACTTGTGATTACACACAAATTGATTATAAACAGTTGCATTCTAAAAAATAGCATGAAAAGAAGACATTAAATCAGATATGGTGATGTATTATGTGTAGTCCTAGCTATGCTGCAGGCTGAGGGAGGAGAATCATTTGAGCCCAGGGGTTCCAGGCCAGCCTGGACAACAAAGGAGACCTCATCTCAAAAAAAGAAAAACAATAATGTTAAAAACTTCCATATAAGGGGCTGGAGAGATGGCTGAAAGATTCAAGCACTCACAGCCTTCCCAGAGTTCAGATCCCTGCATCCACATGGATAGTTCACAACCACCTGTGTCTAGCTCCCAGCTCCAGTGCTCTCTTCTGGACTAGGTGGGTATATACTACATACATTCAAATACACATCTACACATCTGTACACATGTGCACAACTAGAGATGTTAAGAATTAAAGTCTAGAGTTCTCAGGTTTCCCTATGTTTCTCAGCAAGGAAATTTAGCATGTTTAGATAACGAAGCTGTTTCTAGGTGGGGGGGATCTAGTATGCAAAGGATGGTGGCTGGCACTACCTAGGTCTGAATAATGATGCTGAAGGCATAGTTTAGATCTATTCTGTTCAATGAGGTAACCACTACATGTGGTTATAGAGCACCTGAAATGTGATTAATGTGAATTGAGATGTAATAAGTGAAAAATACATTCTAGGTTTAAAACATTAAACATGAAAAAAAAGACTGTTAAAATATCCCAGTACTAGTTTTTTGAACTTTTCTTTTTTTGTAATTACATATTTAAATACTAAGATTTTGGATGTTTTAAAGTGAATAAAGTGTTACAAAAATCAATTTTACCAGTTCTTTTTACTTTTTAATGTGGCTACTAGAAAAATTTAAATTATATATGTGATCTACATCTGTGGCTTGCTTTCTATTTCTATTGGACAGTAGTAGTCCAAAGATCTGTAAATAGCAGGCTAAAGCACTTAAACCCTTTAAGCAATCAAACACCATTGAGGATTTCCAATCTAAGTGTCTGTGGTGGATTTGGGAGGGAGCAGAAAACATAAAGCAATGTTTCAGGAAGATTAGTGTGGGGGCAATGTGTAGGGGTGAAACACTAGAGGCAATTGTCAATGTCAAAGGCAGCAAATGTCAAAGGGCAAGTAGGCTACTCGGCTGGAACCTATACGAGGACTCTAGAAACAACATGCTGAAGAGAGAAAGAAATCAAAAGCAGCTGAGACAAGGGAAGAGTAACAGGTGCAGTGCTGACCCAGGCTGAAGGACCAGGATGCAATGCTCACTCAACAGGTGCAGTACTGACCCAGCATGAAGGACCAGGATGCAATGCTCACTGAATGCAGCAAGATCAACACAGGATTCTCACATCTATCTTTACGTGGCAAGCTCTCTTAAGAGTGGCATTAAGGCAGTGGTGGTGCACACCTTTGATCCCAGCAGGTTAAAGCAGAAGAGACAGGTGGATCACTGACTTCGAGGCCAGCCAGATCTACAGCATGAGTAGGTCTACAGGGCTACAAAGAGAAATCATGTCTCAAAAAAACAAAACAGCAAAACAAAACAAACCACAGCAACAGAAAGAGTGCTATCAAATCCCAGACACTACCAGGAGGAGGTAGGCAGACAAGGCTATAAGAAATCAAAATATAACAATAAACAATAAGCGTAAAAGCCAAAATCATAACATAACCAAGAAATACTTCCAGGACTCTGCTGTATGCCTGACACTTGGACAGGCTCTGGTGACGGGGCAAACAAAACAGACATGGCCCTGAATCACAAGTTGCTAACAACAAAAATGAACAGGAGCTCTCAGAGATCTGAGCAGGAATAAGGAATCAGTGGACAGAGACAGGAAGAAAAGGTCTTCAGAAGCTGGGCATGGTGGTTTACACCTATAATCCCAGCATTCAGAAGGCTAAACCAGGACAGTGGCCAAGAGTTCAAGACCAGCCTGGCCAACAGAGTAAACTCCAGGACATCTTGGGATATAGAAAGAGAAATTTAAAAAACAAACAAACAAACAAACCACCAACACCACGCAGAGGGGAAAGAAGACGATGAACTAGCTCTTGAGACATGGTAGTAAAGGTCTGTAATTCAGGCACTGGGGAAGTTGAGGCAAAAGGAGCATTAGTCTGAGGCCAGTAAGACCACATAGCAAGACCTAAGGAAATAAATTCTTAAAAAAAAAATGAAAGAAAAAAAGAGCTTCGAAGAAACAAAAGTTAGATGTACTTCTGTTTTTTTTTTAAAGGTGCTTAATTCTAAAACAAATGGTCTCAATTTAACATTAAATTCTTAAGCCAGGTACAGGCAACTTTATATTACCAGTGGATTCTCCTTTCCTATCTTTCTCTGCTTCTCAGTGCTCCTTTTGCCATTTTCCCTCTGGATAATTTAGGAGGCAAAAATAAAACAAGCAAAAAACAAACAAACATATAAAAACCAAACAGACCAAAGAGTAACCCTAGCTGTATAGCTCTTGTCCTCATCCCTGTAACAGTGAAAGTGTCTGCCCCTACGTCCAAGGTAAGGATTTCAAAAGTAACAGAGAAGGTGGAACATTGTAAGCATGCAACAAATGTTAGCCAATTCTGACATTCGAACAAAAGTATTGCTCTGATTTTAAAACATTTAAGAACTTCTATTTGAGGGTAAGATTTCAAGGGTATGATGGTTTAACACACATTCAGCGTAGACCATTTCCTTACTCCTTTAAGTACCATCAGAAACTACTGCTCAAATAATCAAGTTACGACATCCCTTAAAAATTGGTAAAGATCTAAGCCGGGCCTCTTTAATTCAGCACTCAGATGGCAGAAGCACACGGATCTCTGTGTTCCAGGCTAGCCTGGTCTACGTAGCAGTTCCAGGCCAGCCAAGGCTACACAGTGAAACCTTGTCTCAAGAAACGAACCAAACAAAACAGGAAAACACAGGCAGGCATCCCAACCCTCACCGCGGCATACCAAGTGGGACAGAACCGTCTCACCTGTATTCTGGATACTGGTAAATGTGCTTACCTGGAGGGCCAACTACACTGATAGCCCTCCCACCTACTACAGCGATGCCTCGCACTGCACAAGTGCAAGACAACGTCCACTGTCCACGTCCTCTCTCTTTACGACTCGCCATAAACACATACAGTTTTAAAGTCAAGAACTGAACTCTCACAAATGGAGAGAAACGGTATTAAACCTTGACAAAGGGCTAGGATGTGCGACTTTTGCTTGCTGCTGTGTTTAACTGTTAAGAACATACTCATGATGTTTTATTCACGGCGTTTTGGTTGGTACTCTTTACTCACTGAGTCAAAAGACACATGAGAAAGCATGGAGCTAAAAGTCCCAGATGCACCGGTGAGTTGTGTTCAAGGCTGCTGTTACTGGGGGTCGTTAGCCACTGCAGTGAATTTCGCTGGAGCAGATAGCCATTGGGGACTAAGAAATCCGTTAGTTTGAAATTAAAGGGCGCTGGAGCAGCGGAAGGTGGCAAACCCTCCCCGGTGCTGTTTCCAACCCTGTCATCCCTCCGCCACTCATTTGTTTCTTCCTCCAAAGTGAGCTTGGCCTTTCCCTGCAGCCCCTCGCGCAGCTCTCGCGGGATGGTCATGGGACCCCGCCATCAGGTCCCGCACACTAGCCTGCGCGCCCGCTGCGCGGGGACACCGGATGCTCGCGCCCCACAGCCTGGCAGACTCAGCTCCCGAGGGCCCCAGGCGACGCGAAGCGGTCGGACCGCCGCTGGCCCACCCGGAAGCCCTTCCTCGGCTCACACCTGCCGGCGCGTGACGCCGGTCTGTCCCTGCCCCGCTACACAGGACGCCCGGGCCGCCGCGACCGACGTGACCGCGCGTCCCTCACACACCCCTCCCCCGCCTCGCGTCTACACTACACACGTCGCGATCCCCACAGCGCGGCCGGGGCGAGCGTCCTGGCCCGCCGCGGCCCACCCCGGCCCTGCTCGCTCCTGCCTCATCCTCCCCCCCCCCCCCCCGCCTCCCGCCGCCCGGCTCGCTCCCGTCGCGCGCGTTCGCGAGGACACGCACGCGCTGCGCCTCACCGGGCCCCGCCGCGTCGCGCGCTCCCGAAGGCGTCCTCGGTCGCCCACCCTGGGCAGCCCCGCGCGGCCCGGCGGCTCGCGAGGAAGAGGAAGGCCCGCGCGGCCCACAGTCCTCACTCACCGCTGAGCCGCGCCGGCTCCGAGTGTGCGTCGTTCCGCTGTGGAGCCCAACGGTGACCGCGGTCTCCGCTTCTCCGCAAGCTGTGGAGGCGACGTCGCGGGGAGGCTGAAAGGCGAGGGGTGTCACGGTCGCTCGCTTCACCTTCTCGAAGCTCGGGGACCCCAGAAACTAAAAACAAAATAAACAAACTTTCCCCTCCGCCTCCCTCCCCCAAAACCACAACACAAACACTCGGGGGCCCGCCCACAGTCCCACCTCATTGGCCACAGGCAGGATGCCTCTATCGTTCACTGGCTAACTTTCGTGCCCATCAAACTGCTGTTCCTCCTCTCTTAAGTCCTCGCCGCTGCCATCTCCCCTCATTGGCTAAGTGCTTCCCGTTTGCCGAGCTGGGGTTGGCTGAGCGGCCTGCGCCAATCATGAGGGGACACACCCCCTCAGCATCCCAGAGGCCGCTTCCTCGGTCGCCGACCCAGAGAGACGAAGGGGAAAGTAGAGCATGATGGCGGCCGAGCTCGCCCAGGGCAGTCATCATCTTTTCCGTTTTTTAGCTCATTAGTGCCTCTCTCCGGAGCTATTTCTCGCAAGCTCCTTTCTCCATTCGAGACTGCACTAATAACGGAATCTATACGTGCCGGCTCCTTGATTTATCCCCTCCGAAGAGCTGAAGTGGGTTGGTTGTGCGTCATTGGACTGTCAGGATGTCGCTCCCAAGCCACATCTTTAAACTATTGGTGGAACAGCCAGAAAGCGGCCAACAACAAGGGCCCATGCCATTGGTTTGATTCCACTGTTTGTTTGTTGTTGTTTTTTTTTTCCTGGCATCTTATTGGGCACTTCGGTGTTGTCCGTCAGATCCGGATTCGCCGCCCTACTGTTTAGCTGGGGTGTGGGGGTGTCTTTGGTCCTTGGTAGCTGACAGTAATAACTACTATCATTTATTGTGGATGTATTTTATGCCAAAAACGGTGCTGAATTCTTTACAGAAACTATCTGATTACACCCAAATTTTTACAAAAAGCAAAGCCAAAGGAGGTTAAAAAACGTACCCAAGGTCACTCATTTAGAAAGGAGTTGTTGGGCCATACATTGATGCCTGTCTGACTCAACAATCTTCACTCGTTTAGCTATGCATTAGTGCCTCTGAATAGTACCTGCTAGTCAACCCAACATCATAAAACTGTTTCTTTCAGAACGCAAGGTCCTTATGCAGTTCCTGGCAATAACATTAATGGAAACTAACAATGGAACGGTTGTCATAAACATTATCGGAGACTGTAA
Source organism: Myodes glareolus (assembly GCF_982192425.1). NCBI lineage: Eukaryota > Metazoa > Chordata > Mammalia > Rodentia > Cricetidae > Myodes > Myodes glareolus. The sequence continues at coordinate 40,298,480 of NC_142044.1, forward strand.
CTTTGGAGAGATTGTCATTTTCTCTGTGACATCTTCTCCTAGGATCTATTCTTCCTCTTCTCAGTTAAACAATAAGTATTTCCCGACAAGAAGCACATGTAAATTTATTTTCAGTTTCTTTGGCTTTGTAAATGACGATTTTTACCATTCTTATGTGCCAAAGCAATCCTCACACCCATCGCTGACCATCTTTAGCATGTTTCTTTGGGAAAAAAAAATCCAAGAGTTGGAAATGATGAGAAATTAAGTCTAGAGTGAGATACAGAATAAATCCCTTTAGAAATAATTCATTGCATGCAAATGGAAGAATCCTCTGACTCCTGGAGAGCTTCCAGAGTTGCTGATGTCGAGCAAGCCATGCGTGCACTCCTGGCTTCTGGCCACTGGATTCTTTCTCTGTGACAGCTTTTATGGAAGTGAATCCACATTTCGACAAGGGGAGGGCAGGATGCTCAGGACCCACACACTACGAGAGTGTCAGCCCCAAGCCTCCGAGACTGAATGATCTCCACGAGCACACTGATGGACTCTGGCCCACATTTCTTCTTGGGTAATTAACATTTTACCATCCCAAATCCCTGTCCCTTGTAGCTGAAGGGGGATCACAGCCCTTGTTTCCCTTTCCTATCCAAGCTGTTGTGTAATCTCATTGGCACTATTTAGCAATAAAACAGCCATGTAACACAGTAATAAACTCAACACTTACAGCCTTTCGGCAGAGAAAGACAAGGTATTTCACAAACATCAATTAAGAGTAAATGGCAGGTTTTCCTAGGATAATTCGAGGACAGGATGGAGATCATAAGTCACATTCTAAGAAAGGACTTAAAGACATGAAACCTGATAACTCCGCACACAAAATGGGGATTAAGAACCAGAAAACAGAATGAGAAATGTCGAGGGTTCAGAACCTTCTAAGCCCTCCAAGTCGATTTGTTTTTGTATCACTTGAAAATATTTATTTCTTAGCCAGTGGGGAGGGTGGCAGAGGCAAGTGGGTCTCTGTGAGGTCAGCCTGGTCTACAGAGCGAGTTCCAGGATAGTTAGAACTGTCACACAGAGAAACCCTGTCTCGAAAAAACAAAAATAAAATAAAATATTTACTTCTAGGGGCTGGAGAGATGGCTTGGTGGTTGTGATCACCGACTGCTCTTCCAGAGGACCCAGGTTCAATTCTCAGCACTTATATAGCAGTTCACAATTGTTTGTAACTTATGCATGTGGGGTACAGATATTTTCAGGCAAAACACTAATATACATAAATAAAAATATTCATTCACATGTATGTAGATCTGTATCTGTGTGAGAGTATGTCATCATGTGTGCATTGCCCATGGAGTTTAGAAGAGGACTCCAGGTCCCCTGGTACTGGAGTTAGAGGTCACTATGGACTGCTCCCAGCATTGGTGCTGGGAGTCAAAATCAGGCCGCAAATGTTTTTAACCACTGAGTTGCTATTGCCATCCCCTGTACCTCTGTCTTAACCCTCAAGATAATGTTTGGTTTTATATGAGTTATTGGGCAAATCTCAGCTCTAAGTTCCTTGAAATAGTTTTATTTCATCTTTGTGTCCCTTATATCGAACTGTCTATAAAAGATTCCCCAATAAATGATTGTTCAGAAATTACTTAGTGAGTTTATTAAGAACTTTCCTAAGGCCAAAGGATTGCTCCACAGAAAAAAACACCTTGTTTGCTGTCAGGGACCTCAGTGTTGTAGGGTAAATAACAGAAACACAGTGTAGTGCTGTGATACAGTGCCCTGAAAGAACACTGGAGGGATTGGGGACCCAATCTTGGAAGGATAGACATGACAACTATAAGAACTACAGGACAGTTAGGCAATGGTGGCACACACCTTTAATCCCAGCATTTGGGAGGCAGAGGCAGGCAGATATCTGAGAGTTTGAGGCCAGCCTGGTCCACAGAGCGAGTTCCAGGACAGGCTCCAAAGCTACAGTAAAACTCTGTCTCAGAAAAAAGAAAACAAAACAAAAAACTACAGGACAAATGTGCTTAGCCAGGAAGAGACTGGTGACAGGTGGTGACCTACTATATCTGCGTGGGGAGGGTGAAGGTAAAGAGAACTATTGGAACATTCAGGAGTGGCCCAAGTCTGTTCTTCCTATAATCTTTGTCTTTGTCATTTCTAAGTAAGATTTTTTTCTGATTATAGAATTAATGTTAAAAAGCTGACTATAAAGGCACATACCTGTAATCCCAGCATTTGGAAGGCTGAGGCAGGAGAGTAGAGAGTTCAAGGACAGCCTAGACTGCATAGTAAGACTCTTGTCTCAAAAAAAGTCTGAAAAGTAACACTGAATAAATGGAACATTTGCTCTACACAATATGGAATGTTTTAAAGTAAGAAAAAACCACTTCCCATAATCCTATCCTATCCTATAGCCACCCACCCACAGAGGAGCATGCCTTCCTGTGATCTTTCAGGAACAGAGGCACACATAATTTTCCTTTGAGCAAAGAGCGGGATATGATGCAGTCTAGTCTGGGTGCTGAGACCCCTCATTCCTCCAAACTACAGCTTTGGCCAGAATTTGTCCTTGCTTTCTATACAGATAGGAAGGAAGCCAGTAAATCAATAAAATATTTATGATGGAAGACGAGGGTTTCAAATTCCTGCTGGAGTCAATATCAGGATTTTTGGGCTTGCTGAGCCTGGTGTGAAGGTAGAGTTAATGAATTGGTCCAAGGTGTTTCCTGAGCTCACTGTTATCGCCAGAGGACTTCCCAGCATGCTTTGGTGACTGTGGAATCAACTGGAGCCCAGAAAAGCAGTCCAGGCTAGCATATTCTATGTTCTCTTCATTTCCTCTCAGCATGCCACTTGGAGAAAATAATTTTTGTTTGTTCCAACCCACCCAGATTTGAAGGCAAAAAGAATCCTTAGCCTTGCATATTTGTATGCTGGCCATGTGCACTGTGCTCTTGGAACCCTGTACTATTCTGGGAGCTTTTGTATATGGTGTTCTATAAGTTGGCTTTCTGCTGGAGGAGAAGGCAGATTTAATGAGTGATAGTTTCCTTGGATGGCTACCAAAAGTATTCCCAGCCACCCCAAGCAACAGACTTCCTTTATGTCCCTTGAGAGACTGTGCTGTGGTCTCTGCCCTTAATCTGGACAAGATCCAAGCCAATAGGAACTTTTGCAAATGATTCTGCAATGACCCGCAGGCTTGGGACAGTTATGGCCAGCTGGATGTACTCCAGTTCTGGCTTCTGCGGCACAGGCAAACACCCTCCAATACTTTGGCCTTTCAATGCTCTGAGACATTTGGCAAAGTTTGCAAAGCATTCCCAATTCTCAAATCTCATAACAATGAGGTGATCTCTGTAAAGGAACCTAATCCAAAAGTCAAGGGGACAGCTGACAGCTGAGGCTGATTACTAGAGCACAGGAGTGTGGTAACCAATAACCAGGAGCAATGGGGGAGGGGAACATGCTGGAGGGTGTGGATGACAGAGGACATGCTCGAAGGTATTTATTACATGCCTAGTAGCATCTATTATGCAACAAAAGCCCTCAAGGTAGACGCCGCGCAGCTTCCAAATCAGCTGTAGATTTTATGACTGCATTTCTTGAAAAGCTGCTCAGCCAAGAAGGGGACAGTGAACCCTTCCGGTGTGTTGGTCAGTTCTAGACACAGAGTAGTTCACAGAGAACCTGAAGATATAGTTATTCATAACACCCTCGGCATCGACACATGCCGCGAGTTAGTCGTTGTACTAAGGGCTTCACTTGGATTACAGCAGTTAATCATCCCCTACAACAATAGTTCTCATTTTCCAAATAGGAAAACAGAGGTACTGGAGGGCTAAGTAACTTGTTCTAGTTTACCGCAGGCAGTAACTGAAGCCAGGCAGTCTGACTCAGATAGTGCGCTCTTGCCCATAATGCTATGGTGATCTGAGGACTCACAGTGCAGCTGGAGAGATTTCCTACTGGAATAGTTGACTACCTACTCCCCAGCCCCTGCCCCCCACCAGGCCCCAACTCTCAGCCAACCTGTTGTTTCCCCATCTGTAAAAGTCTTGCCGCTTCCTGGCTAAGTTACGCCCTCTGGTGCCCTTTTCTTGCATTTCAACTGGGACCCGGCTTTCCTTTACAAAGACTCTTCCTGCCTTCCTCTGTGTCTTTATCCCAGCTTCTTAGTACCTTGTGACCCTCTCCACCTCCACTGCCGTTCCTTTCTTCTCTATCCCTGGCTTTCCCTAACTCTGCTGAAGCCAGTTTTTCTAAGCCCATCTATAACCTGTTCCGTGGCCAAGATCCAAGAGACTTTCCCAGTCCCGTTTCCATGGCTTCGCCACTATGTTTTACTCTGAGAATTCGCTCTTTCTTCACTTCCCAAAATAGCCAGCTTTCCTCCCACCTCTACAACTGTTCATGCTCTTTTTTTTCTGCCATCTCTTTCTGTAGGCTCTTTCAAAGGACCTGCATGTTCTTCAGGCTTTCTGTGGGCAAGTGCTTGGTCCTTATCCTCCCCTCCCCTCTAAGGTCATCAGCCTCCTTGTGCAGGAGTATATTAAATCCAATTTGTTATTCTTGACTCTAAGATAATGATATGACCTAACTTTTAAAACTTTTAAATACAGGGTCTCATATATCCCAAGCTGCACTCTGATTGCCCGTATAGTAACTAACTGAGAATGACCTTGAACTTCCGAGCTTCTTGTTTATTTCCTGAATGCTGAGATTATAGGTGAAAGCCATCACGCCCGGTTTATAAAGTGCTGGGGATCAAGCCCAAGGTTCCATGCTTGCTGGGCAAACACTTCACCAAGCTCCATCTCTAATCCCAAACATAGCATTTGAAAACGAAGATTTTGCCAGACAGGGCTGCCTACATAATTTATAAGGAAATTTCATAATTTATAATTATAATTTCATAATTTATAATGAAAACTCAAGGATTTCTTTTTGAAAATTAAGAAGTTTTTCAAGATAGCGATGGCAGGATATTAAAGAGGAACACATCACTTTCTGAGTGTGGGGCTGTGGGGGACATGAAGCTGGCCATCATGACAAGCATGGGTCACATGAGTTTGTCCATTTGAAGAAAGAAAGACAACAAAGAGAGATTAAATAATTGTCAAGGACACATTGCTTTTAATTAATGAAGGTGGAAAACAACCATCACCACCACCACCACCACCAAAACAAAACACACTAACCATGTCTGCTTGTCCAGGTTGTGTGAGACTCATGAGAAAGCATCCGCCCCAGAAGTCCTCAGCCTGGTCATGGCATCCTTTCCTCTAGTGTGGTGTCTGTGTTTTCCCATAGTTCATCATGTTTTAGCCTCCTTGTCCTGTGAATCTGGACTTCTTTTGTTGTTGTTGCTGCTGTTTTGTTTGCTTTTCAAGACATGATTTCTCTGTAGTTTTGGAACTTGTCCTGGAACTAGCTCTTGTAGACCAGGCTGGCTGTGAACTCACAGAGATCTGCCTGTCTCTGCCTCCCAAGTGCTGGAATTAAAGGCCTGCGCTACCACCTCCTGGCTTGTTTCTTTCTTTCTTTTTTTTTTTTTTTTTTTTGTAAATGTGGACTTTCTTAAGGCTTTGTCTAAACAACCCCACCCCCATCATTATAAGGGGCTCCCCACCTCACTCCAGCTTCGCCCTGCACATTCTTTGTATCCCTGGGTGGAAACAACCCCATCCACAGGCTGGCCACAAGGGTTAGTTAAACCCAAAAAGCACTCAGCCTTCATTGCTCACTTGAGGCAATCACTTGAGGGAAATGGCTTCATATCCCTTCTACCCAAAGCAGCTTGCTGTCAGGAACAGAGAAGTCTTGGGGATATATACTGTGTCTGAGTCTTCAACTGTGCTTCCAATTCTAAAAGATTTTCTCTAGGCTTTTCATGGTTCCCTCGGGAGTATTTCAGGAACCACTTCCTCCTTCACAGATTCTCCTCTGAACTCTACACCCAGGTCAAACACCTTCTCTGTCTTCTACACTCCTTCAGTTTCCCATTGTAACACTGGTCCTCCTTTGTCCTTGGGTCCAGACCAGTTTGGTCTTAACAGTGCCTGAGATATAATGAGTTCTTGGTGAGTTGTTTTTATTTTAAACAAATCAAAGTAAATATTACAGCTCTAGGCTCTTGAATGCCCCTTAGCACAGGGCAATGGGCATATCTGCAAACATATGAAATGAAGAAAAACCAACAACAGCTCTTGAGTTTTCTTTTAGAGAGGAAACTAGGGAATTCCTCTCAAGAGAACAATGGCACAGACTTCAAAGGTGGTGACTGAGAGTCAATGGGGACGGGGTGTGCAGGAGTGCCCTGGGTTAGGTGCCAGCAAAGTAGAGTTTGTGGTCCCAATCCAGCCTGCCGCCTGTCACCACAGCCTATGACATCAGGATGGTTTGAACATTTTTATTATTATATTTCTGGTGCTGGAATTGGGCCCAAGACCTGTAGAATGTCAGGCTCATGGTCTACGGTTTAGTTTTATATCCTCAGCTTGCGTTTTTACATTTTAATTAAATTTTTAAAATTTTTAATTACATATATGTATATGTTTGTACAAGTGTGTGTGCAGGTGCCCGCAGAGGCCAGAAGAAGAAGTCCAGTCCCCTGGAACTCTAGTTACAGGTGATTGTGAGCCACCTGATGTGGGGCTGGAACTCAATCTTGACTCCTCTGGACGGACAGCGAATGCTCTTAACCAACAAGCCATCTCTCCAGCGCTGAACTTCTACATTTTTAAATGACTAAACGAATTACTGTAATGATCTATTTCATGGCAATGTGACAATTGTGTGACATTTTCAGTTTCCATAGTTGTACAGAAACTGTTGTGTCCATTTTGTTTGTGTAGCAGCTTTAGTGCTACTCTGGAGCCAAGACAGGCACAATGTCTGAAAAGCCTAAAGCTTTGTGTGTGCGCGCGCGCGTGTGTGTTGGGGCACAGTCTCACTGTGCAGGCCAGGCTTGCTTAGGACTTGCAGCGATCCTCTCAGCCGCGGCCTCATGAGTGCTGGGATTAGAAATGTGTGCCATCAGGCTCAGTCAAAGCCCAGAGTATTTACTCTGACCCTTTACAGAAAGAGCCTGGCCATCTGCGCTAGAGAGGCAGGATGCAAGCTGCCAGTTGGCCACAAGGTGTCAGCCGTTCTCCACCAGTGCTGCCATCCACATGGCTCCTTAGGAGTCACCCAGGGCTCTTGGGGAAGGCTGGAGGCTCCTCCCTGTATAGTAGTTGTGGGGCAGTCTGGCAGCCACTGGCAGAGAAGCTCGGCAAGTAGATAGATGCCTGAGAGTTTGGAGTTTATGGGGGAGGGGTGAATGCAGGGCTGGTATGGTTCTGAGTGGGCAGGCTTCTTGAGTACAGAATACTGTCTTGGGTTCAAGCTTTATTTGTATTTTGTATATTTACAGTATTCTCCAGACAAGTTAAAATTGTCCGTTTCACCCACAACTATTAGTCAAGAGAAATGAGATTTTCCTGAACCCGCTGCCTTCTGAGGTGGGAGCGTGGTACACTCGGGTCCTTGTCCAACAGTGCACAAACAGAAGCTTTGGCAGTTTTCTCCACCCCTGGGCCTTGAAACTTCCTCCAGGTGAACTAGTACTCAGCCCAATGTGTCAATCAAGCACCCTGAGTTTAAATATTTGCCAGGGTAGGGGAAAAGGAAGACGTCACAAAATCCTTCTGGAAGTTCCAAGCCTGCACCTTCTCCTGCTAGATGTTTTATCTTGGTGGGTGTCCTCCATGCAACATATAAGGAAACCCAAATTCTAGAAGTAAGCCTGCTGGGCACCTAGCCATGTAGTGGAAGAGCCAGGATTCTGTCTGGGACAACCTAGTCACACCCTCATTAAAGTCACCGCAAGCAGCATGCATTCACTCTGCTTTCTTTTCTTGTTGGTTTTTGGTTTTATTTTATTTTTTTAAGACAGGTTCTCACTACGTAGCTCTAGCTGTCCTAGAGTCCTAGAACTTGCTCTGTAGACCAGGCTGGCTCTCAAACTCGCCGAGATTCACTTGCCTCTGCCTCCCAATTGCTGGGATTAAAGGTGTGCGCCACCACCTCCTGACTTCATGCACTCTGCTTTCAAACCTTGCCTTCCTCAGTCACTGTGTGTCACTAGGCCTGGCACCCAGTAACTATCCACTTACTACATAGCTCACTGCAGACAAGCAGTGAGTTGCCCTTCCCTATTCAGTCGCCTAACTGCCAAGCTGCCAGTGTGGAAATGTAAACCACAAAGCAAGGTCTTTGGCATACAATGGATTCCTTTAGGACCATGGGCACTGTGGACATGCCGGTCTTTGCTTTTTGTGCTTTTCCTTCTGCAGGCTCCCACATGCTTGCTGGCTTTCATGGCAGGCCCTAGCTCACTTCCTATGCCATAGGCATCTGTTCCTGAAGCTGCTTTTGGGCGTCTTCAGACTGCCTCAGCTTCTAACCACTTTCCTGGATAAAAACTTGTTTCTGAACGGGTATCACGGAAAGGTATAGAGACAGGACGTCACTATAACTGGACTCCAGTCTTCCCCACGGCGTGGGGGTAGATTTGGATTAATCTGCCAATTTCAAGGTCTTTCTTAGTTTCTCTCGGAAAGGACTCAGATATGTAATGTGAATGATGATCATACACATGTCACCACAGAGCATATACATATGGAGGTCTGAGAGCAACTTTAGTAGTCGGTTCTTTCCTTCTACCTTTAGTTCTGGGATTGAGTCCAGGCCACCACCCTGTACAGTGAGTGCTTTCTCTGATCAATCTTACTGGCCTTGGCCCTCCAATTTTCAACCATTTAACCAACAGATATTAAGAAGATACTACGAGCATGACATTGAGCCAGACAGATGTGGCCTTTGTGACTAGAGCCTGGCCAAGGAATAGGCACCTATCATACCAGATGGTAGAGTGTGTTATCTGGAAGCAGCGCCTTCCCTGCTCCACAGCTGGGCAAGCGGTGGGAAGCATGGGGCCAAATCCCATGAGGCCTCCGGGTCTGCCCGGGATTTCTTGGCCTGTGAACACTTGCTCGTCTGCACCTGCCACCTCTTGCTTTTCTCTGGCGTGCATTTTTCCTACCGTAGTCAGGTTCAACTCACTGAAGCAAACTCTGAAGCAAATCTTGTGTCTTTGGAAAAGCAGCACATGATTCATGACACTCACTACTGGGCCCTGTGGGGAAGAAAACATGACGGCAGGGAAGTGCCAGGTGATACGCTGCAGCCATGGCACAGACAGGGCTCGCTGGCTGCACACGGGCTTTGTGATGTCTCCTCAGACTGTCTGCCTCTCTCGGGTCTGGAGGTTCTTTTGCTGTCAGCGCTAGCTCTTTTTGGAGGGGGCCATTCCTGGGCACACGTAGGTATGTCCCATGTTGCTTATCATGGCTGAGACTGAAGGAAGGGGAACAGATTGGGAGGAAATCTGACAGAGAGCGGAATGGAAGGCAGATGTGTGTATACAAACACACCTGTTCTTGGGAGAACAAGGCAGTGAAGTGTTAAACAAGGTAACTAGGACAAAGGTGGAAGACGTAGCAGAACGGAAAATCTTAGGCAAGTCAGCCAACCTCAGAGTCAAAATTCTATGCCAAAGCCACACAAGGTAAAGTTGGGTGCAATGTTACACACCTGTAACTCAGCATTCAGGAGAACTGGAGCGGCTGTTGGAAGCCAGCCCGGGCCACATCCTATGTTCCCAACAGGTTCTGCAGCGCTGGCCACGAGTACGCTTGTGACACGGACTTGGGGATGGTGGTGAGCCTGCACGAGAGACTCTATCTTCAGCCAGCCTCTGTAAGGCTCATGACCAAAGCACGCGGTGAGTGGCTCAGTGACAGCAAAGCGGTATGGTAGGGAAGAGCACTCTCCCTTCAGCTGCCTGTCCAGAAGGGCTGGCTCAGGGGACAGGAGTGAAATAGGCTAGCTCCCCTCACTGGGAAAAGAGAAGATGGCCTCAACAGAATTGCTTAGGAGCAGGTCTCTTTCCTGGTCTTACACGACCACTCTCTACACGGTCATTTCTTATCCCCAATGTCATTTAGGTGCCTTGCATTCCATGTCTTCAAGGTGACAAGCACAACAGAGGTGTAACGGGCTACTTCTTATGTCACCTGATTCCCCTCCCCCGATTTCCTCTAGAATAAGCACATGACACACTGCCAGCCTTGTGTCAGAAAGCACTTACCAGAAGTGTTTAATTCTCACCAAAGCTTGGGAAGCCATGGTGGGGCCCATTGCCCACTCCCGGAAGCTAACCTCATGAACAGAGTGGACACTGGGCTGAGACCATCCATATTTTCTGCTTTATTCCCCACCGGCGAACAGAGTGGACACTGGGCTGAGACTATCCATATTTTCTGCTTTATTCCCCACCGGCGAACAGAGTGGACACTGGGCTGAGACCATCCATATTTTCTGCTTTATTCCCCACTGGCCAGGAGGCCAGACACAGGCATAGGTCACCATGTATTGTCCCACTTCTACAGCCACAGTGCCCCCTCCCTGCCTCTCACTGACTGTCTTTGCAGATGCCTGTGTCCTTTCCCAGTACTAGTGGTACCCAAGGGCTTTTCAGAAAGAAAAGGGGACATAAGCTTGGTCTAGAGGAATGGAAAGGTTTCTGTGTGGCCCTTTGTCCCTCTGTCATTCTGTCTGCAGTTAGATAGTGTCTTCTGTGTCAATGTTCACTCTCCCTCAGCCTAGACGGTTCACTGTGTGGGGAGGTGGCAGTGGGGTTGGTTGTCCTGGCCTAGTACTGTGGCAAATTAGGCCACCCTGTTTTAGAGAAATCGAGGCGTCTAAGAACAGTCTGACATTTCGCAGGAGGCTAAGGCTAGTCTTTGGCTGAAATTTCTCTGAGGAAGCCCTAGTGTGTGAAGGCCACACAAATGCTCAGGGAGGATCCGTCACAAAACACAAATGCTCTTGTCTCCTGGGTCCAGCCTCCTCCCCTGCACCCCCATCCTTCACACGGCCTGTAAACAAAAGCCAGTTGAAAGGCGCAGGCATGGGGAAAGGCACTCTATGGAGCCCCAGTTTTCCACAGCACCAGCCAGGGAGGCCCAGGGCACTCAGGCCAGGCTGGCTATGACAGTGCAGGAGGGAAGGGGCTCTTCACCACCATCAGATCCTGCCACTACCAAAGGAGGCCAAAATAGCACCATCCCCAGCCCATTCCACTCAGAGACTAGTTCAGGAGCCAGCAGGAATAAGTGTCCCTAAGGTCGCAATAGCCAATGTCCCCACTGTTCCAGCTGCATCTGGAACACGGCTAGAGCAAAACTGGCTCTGAGTCCTGTCTTCTTCCCTTTTCCACCAACCTCTGGGGTATGGGGAACTGGACAGCACCAGAAGTCCAAGAAAAAGTCAAGTGGCTGGGGCTGCCTTGGACATCCTGTCCTCCTAGGTAGGAAGAATGGCAGTTGTCCTACCAGGGGACCTGTAGGACAGGGCTGGCCCAGTGGAGGGGAGGTTGGCATAAAGGAGAACAGATGCTAGCCAGGCTTCTACTTCATATAAACAAGGTAGCAGTGTTTCTTTTCCGGCCATAGCAGTCTGCTGGAGATGGTGATGGTTGAGATCCTGACATCTGGGATTCAGATCTTAAGACCAGGGTGGAGACTGCAGGGTAGGAGACCTGGTTAGGTTCTGATGTGTGAACCAGTGCAAGGTATAGGCCATGCTCTCCCCAGCATAGGACAGGATGGGTGGGCATCTGCAGGTTCCACCCACCACTACCCTGCAGCTCAGGAGATCACACAGTTGTTGGACTTGGTCATCCTGGGAGTCACTTTACCTGTGGAAATAGGGCACAGATGTGGAAGGCATAAGTAACAAGTTCAGTGAATTTGCCACAAGCCCAACCTTGAGCCACCCCAATAAGCAAGCTGGGAGCCAAGGACTAATGCCTCTCTGCCAAGCTGCTGGTCCAGGTCAACAAGGCACCCAGGAAAGCAAAGGTACTCTCTGTTTCAGCAGCCTTGCCATGACTGGAGGATCCCCATGACTGGAGACATTAAGTGGTCTGTGTCTTCTGACCAACGATGACAGAGACTCTGGAGTCAGTCAGCATGACTTAAGGAGTCCTATCACTAGCAGCTGAATGCTGTAGGCAGCTTCAGACTCTCAAAGTGAAACCAAGGGCACATGCAGGGGTCCTAAGTAGAGGACATAGGGGCAGCAATGATGAGAGCTGGAACCACTTGCCTTATTGCAGAGCTGAAGCAGTAGCCCTGTCCCTGAAGTGGTCAGTGACAGTGCCAGCCCCTGGCCTTCCTGTCCAGTGTCAGCTCCTTCTGCCACTCAGGTAGCTGAGTTAGAGAAGGAAAGTTATGCCAGGGGAGGGCCAGCTGCCCTGGTGGGCAGTGTGGTCACATGCTGTGGGGCGACCAAGGCAGAGGATGGAGCAGCACAGTCCTGGGCTGCAGAGGCTGCCTTTCTCTAGGCTGCCCCTTCCTCCTCTCCCAGGCCTCTACAACTACTTCTACCTCCTTCGCGATTCCAGGAAAAGGTGCCAGCCATTTTCACAACTGAATCCTGCTCTAGACTCTGGGGCAGGGGGGAAGGGGAGCTGTTAGGTCAACCTGACACCTCTGACTGGCCCTGGAGCACTGGGTAGTTGAAGGTAGAGTCCACATCTTCAGAATGCAGGCTGGCTGCTTTCTCCCAGGTGGAAAGCACTGTGTTACTTCCTGCCTACTCCCCTTATACAACAAAGACAATTTCCCCGGTGCTCTCACCACCGTCCCTATCACTTCAGCTGTGAACTTAATTAAGGTGACTACTGCCTCTTGTGCGTTGTAGTAGCAGAGAGACACTGGGCAGGGCTAGACCTGGAACTCTGGTGCTGCAGCCCCTCCGTGAGTCCCCACACCTGCTGAAGGCCACACTGTCCAGGCACACTGTCCCTGATCTACTAGCCACTGCCTCACTGGGGCGACAATGAACTCACTCCTCAGGACTTACTGCAAAACCAGCTAAGCCCCTCCTGGGTATGCCTAGAACAAGGGAGAACAGGAAACCAGTGGCCTTCTGTGGTGGTGTGGAGGCTGTGTCTGGTGCGGGTCTGTGAAGGTCATTAAATTCTACCACCCCTCACTGCTGTAGCAAGAATGGATGCATGACTTCCATTTGCTCTCCTCAGTGGCCTTTTCTGTTTGGTTGGCCTGCTAAGTGGATACCCAGTGCCTCCCCAGAGACAGCAGCACTTGGGGGCAGGTAAGTCAAATCAAGCTCCAGATTCAGAAGCAGGGCAGGAGTATGGGAGCACCCCCAGAGCCTGTGCCTGCCAGGTTCTTCCTAGAGGAAGCGGTCTTTAGCAGGCCCTGGCCCTTCCATTTGTACGGTTGGATGCCAGTCTGGAGCTACTTGTTGTCCTCAGGATTCATTTCTAGGACTCTGACAGAGAAACAGGCTTGAAGGGAAATTCTTATTGTTTCATCCTTCCTTCCATGCTCATTCATCAGAAAACTGCCAAAGGCAGATGCCTTGGACCCACTCAGATTAATGTGGAAGAATTACACCAAACGCCCAATTTCTTTTTATAAAGTATGTGTGGCAGGGAAGCGAGTGGCCCAAAGAAGACTTATGTGAGAAAGCCAACTGCAAGGAGGATTAGCCCTGAAGACCGGAACAGGAGTGAAGAGCGGTAGGAATGGGCCATGGCATGCAGGAGAGTGGCGCAATAGAGGGACTGGAATGTGACAGCCTGGGCAGGTGGCACAGCAGAGGGCAGGCAAGGTGCTTCAAGAGAAGGGGAAAGTCCCAACAGGACTGTGAGGACAGTCCTTTCCCCGACGTCCATGTGCCCATCTGAGGCTTTGCTCCAGTGCTCCTCAACCAGTGAGGCCTCCTCCGTTCACCCTGTATAACAGTCACGATACTCCCTGCCTCAACCGTCTCCAGGGTAATGGGCGCCACAAGAAAGGGCTTTCGTTCATTCCATTCCCTGATTAATTTAGGATGGTGCCCCACAGAGCAAACATTTCAATACCATATTCTTACTGGACAAAACAAGTAAGCAGAAGATGGTTAGCTCTTTGGTGCTCACAGCAATACAAACACTGGGTGATGCACGCTCACTTAGTACCATTCTGAGAGAGCGACCAGAGGCTCAGACAACCTTGGATGAACTGGGAAGACAGACAAATTGTTTGGTCTTCTAAGAACAGCACAATCCAGATAGAGAGCTAAGAACCCTTTTTCTTTCAGAGAACCGGAGTTTGGTTCCCAGCACCACATGATGGGTCACAAACATCTGTAAATCCAGTTCCAGAGGATCCAGTGCCCCTCCTTTGACCTATGCAGGTGCCAGGCACACATGCATCTATACACACAGACAAAACAGTCATACACACAAAATGAAATAAATCATACATATATGAACTGTACAGCTGCCTCATCTTTGAAGCAGAGTAGCTTATCTCATCCATGTGACCAGAACCCACTGTTGGTCCCAGGACCCAAGATAATCACATCTGACTATAAAGTCCACACACCAGCTGGGGCCTGACCCATGCTCCTCAGGAGCAACACTTGATAGTTGCAACAACTTGATAGTTGCAAGAGCAGGCCACAGGTCCACAGCCTGAGAGCAATTCCCCACTAGTCCACCCCCGGTGAGGACTCAGATTTCAAGGTAAGCCAGCCAAGATCACCTGCTCCACAGGCAACATAGAGGAGCCTGAAGTCCCCATATCCAGGAGCCTTGCAGCCACAGGTCTAAAATCCGAGATGGCATCACAGGCCTTTCAGTCTCCACAGAAGCAGGAAATGATACCAGCACTAAATGTTAGAGGCAGCTGCAGCCGCTTTGAAGCGGCGCTGGGAGGAAGAGACCCTGCTGCCCCCTTTCCTCCCAGCCTGTCTGTGGACATGAGGTTGGCCCTTCTGGAGTTCAAGGATCTTGTAGGTGGGTCGCCACCATCAGGCAAACACTTGCAAAAACCTTCTGAGTTCTGAGTGAGAGCATTTCACTCCATGTCTCCTTTAACACTTGAAAACCATTATCCATTTTCCAAGTATGTCTCAGGAGTTCAAGAACAGCACCTAGAACCTCCCCTCAGCCTAGTGACTCCCCAAGGGCAGGGCTTTGCCTGAGTCTCCTGTAACTAACTGCATTGGTGCTGGTCTGGAGACCCCTCTGCATTGGAGAGCTTTGTGGGAAAATCAATGCTCCTGTTCAAAATGCAATTATCTACATTCAGTGCTTCATGACCTGAATCATGAACACATCGTTACCATGTGTTGTATGAAGCAAACACTGAGCCGCTGCTGCCACCATATTCTAATCTAACGAGAATGTGTTCATGTGTTGAAGATTCTGAAACCCACTATTTTGTTACATGAATTTCTTTGATACTGGCATTCCTATGTTATGCTTCTGATTTAATTTAGTGTTTAATTTTAAATTCTTGGCAGTGGGGATTGGTTAAAAGATGAAATGGATCTTCATGGCAACAGCTGTGATAAAAGCTTTCGTTTCCAAAGCTGTTTTTTTACTGTCAGCACCACTAGCACTCCACATTTCCTGAACGTCATCAGTTCCTTAGTCTTTACCAATATGGTGAACGCCATCCAGAGAATGATCCATTTAGTTGACTAAATCCTGTTTCATAGTGGTTTTTTAAAAAATGCAGATTTCTGAGCCCAGCCCAGTAGCACAGACTCTATATCCCAGCTGTGCTCTCCTGAGACTGGGACATCTCTGCTCCCAGAGAGCCTGCCCAGAGGTCCTATATGGGCTCAGGTGGCAAGTGGCCGGAAGGCAGGAGCTCATAACCCAGTGCGGATTCGGTTTAGAGAAAAAAAAAAAAAAAAAAAACAAATGGCAAAGGACACCCAGCTTCAGCCACTAGAGGGGGCTCTGGGTCTTCAAACTGCCAGGCTGATTCCATTGTGCACCCTCCCACCCGAGCCCCAAAGGAGGCGATTCTGTGAGATTCTCCCCAGGGCCACACCTGGGTTTGCAAAACTTTGCATGCTGTTTGACAACTATATACTTCTTATCAAGCAATTTTACAGGCTGTCAGCTCTTGGCTTTTCCTATCTTCCTCTCTCTCACCCACCCTGTCATCCACCCACGTTCTCTCTGACAAGACGGAGCAGAGACAGATAGGACAGTCAGCATCAACTCAAAGGGACCTCAGAAAGCCCTCCCTAGTTTACCCCTCCTCCTCTAGAAGAGGAGACAGCCCTGGAGAGGGAAGGGCAATGTGTCAAGAGCTAAGATCATGCTACCACTGTCTGTTACAGCTTGAGTGCTCCCTGTGGGAAGGGGATTCCTTCCCTGGATGGGTTCCTTCTCTGAGGAGAAAGCTGAAGTGGTTCCAGCCCATCGCAAGCTCCAGCTGGCCCAGGGTGGGGGCCCATGCTGCGTTGTTAGGTGTACAGTCAGCAGCTCAGTGGCTGCCACCTTGAGGGAAGGCACCAGAGGTCCATGAGCCTAGGGCTTGGGAGGTGTAGGTGTAGAAGGGTCTTTGGGAGAAGAAACTCAGCTTCTCAGCTCTGCCTTTGAGCAAGAAAGAAGCAGGGGCCAGAAGTCTCAGTAGAGAGCTAGAATTTCAGGGCCTTGGTGGGGGTGGCAGGATGTGAGGGTGTGTGTGTGTGTGTGTGCTGCCTCTGCGTTCTTCCCCAGGATGGAGGAGGGGATGACACAGTTCAGACTTTCCTATGTGTGCTAGCCACTCTTACCCTAGTCCTTCTGCTCAGGGGGCTGGTGCACTGGAGCAGGCGCTCCCAAAGGCACAATGGGGTCTGCTTGTTGGCTCCAGGGCACCGTGTACAAATGCTCAGAGATAAGGAGCTGTGGCAAACACTAACTGCCCAAGTCATCTAAGCAGGGGAATCTGGCACCAGAGGCAGTAGGAAGGGACAAGACAATGGTCTTTTTGTTTCTATGGAAACAGCACCTAATGGTAAGGGGCAGGAAGAGAAAGCCTCCACCTCACTTCCAGTCAGGAGTTGGGAAACAGCCCCTTTGTGCTTGGGCTCACCCCCTCCTCTTCACTGCCAGGTGTTCACCATGGCAACCTCCTTCCAAACAAGAGGCACAGAGCACATCAGCATCTGGTGTTGGGGAGCCAGGGAAGCCCAAAGGGAATGGGAATGGGGACCAGCCACTCCTCCCTTGACAGGACAAGGCCCAGGCCTGGCTTTGACTCAGGTTTACAGTCACTTTCCACGCCCAGCACTTAGTGCACTTTCCATGCGCATCTGGACTCGTGAGGGTCATCACAAGGATGAAGGGAAAGAAAGTGGCCATATGGAACCTGGCCTGCCAAGCTGCTCAATCAGTGTGGGTCCACTGGAGGCAGCAGGGTTGGAGGGTGGTCCTGGTGTTCATACTGTGCCTCACTACAGAGACCTCCAGACCTGTTCTATGAGGGAGTGACAGCCCTGGGTTCAACAGGACATGAAGTGCTTCTGATCAGGAGAAAAGTAGTAATTTCCCTGCCCTAGGTCATTGATTGGGTACAAAGCCAGGTCTATAGGATACTGGAGTCCTGGAGCCGTTGTGCTTCTCGGGACAGATATTTCACAATCAGCTTTCATATAGTGAGCCAGTCAGGAAGCTCAGTTCTCATCACTGCAAAGCCCTGCAACTGCACAGGGAAAAATCCCAGCACAGAAGTCCTTCCAAATCAGAGAAGCTGAGATGAGAACGGCCCCACAGCAGCCTGTTCATGTCACTACCAGACTCCTGAAAGGTCATATCGGAGACCGCTCTGGAGAAGGAGGAAAAAGACTTAAAAAAAAAAAAAAGAAGGAAAAATATAAAAAAGAAAAAAAAAGGGGCTTCAAGGAGATCTCCGAGAGATGGTTAGAAAAGATGCTCCTGCTCCACATCACCAGTCTCTCCCAGAGGGCAAATCTGGCTACAAACAGACATGGGGGAAACAATCTAATTATTATCACAGAAACCAGGAAGCTGGTCAGGGCATCAGTGGGACAGGGTATGTCTGACCAGGTGAGTGCTGGAAGACAGCAAGGAGCAGGATGGCCAGATGGAGGCCTAGACTCACAGCCAGTGCTGTGCACTGTTCATTTATAAAAGGAAAACTTGGGGCTAGAGAGATGCTCAGCAGTTAAGAGCATCGCCTGATCTTCCAAAGGATCTGGGTTCAATTCTCAGCACCCACATGGCAGCTCACAGGAGACCTGACACCCATGACAAAACACCAGTGCACATAAAATAAAAAAGTAGAACTTGTCACACTTTCTTCTTTGATTAGAGCTACTATAGTGGTGACCTGAGCACCATGGAGGAGACGGAGTCCTCACAGGTCATCCCGTGCTGAGCTAGACACCAAGTTACTATAACGGTGACCTGAACACCATGGAGGAGTAAGAGAATTCTTACAGACGATCCCATGCCTACTGTTGTGCTAAACACCAAGCAAGGTGTGTATCCCTCAGAGATGAGGACTCTGAAACTCGGACCTGAGTGACTTGCCCAGGTCACCAGTTAGTTCACCGGCAGGAGCTCACCTGATATGTTGGCACTGGAACCCTCGTTGGGCCTCTTCCCCAGAGGAAACTCCCCATCAGCAAAAATGTCTGTGGAGGGGATGTTCGGCTCCACAGGCCTCTTCACTCGTCGGCTGAAGAACCTGCTGCTGAAGCGTTTGCCCTCCTTGGCTGGGATGGCATCTCCATTAGCAGCTTCTCCCTTGCCATTCTGGGATTTGTGCTTCAGGTCTCCGTGCACCTGAGAGACCGTCCTGCCATCATTTGATCCCTGCAATCTTGAGGGAATGGGCTCCACGGCGGGCAGTATCTGTTCTACCGTAGCCAGATCATTGAGAAAGCTCTCCAGACGCCGGGCAGACTCACCGCCACCACTGCCCTCCTGTCCCTCTGTGTTGCCATCAGTTTCCCGCTGCTGTCGCGCCGCCCAGCGCATCATTTCTCCTGGAGGAGGGCGGCTGCCTGCCACTAAGGAGTACTTGGGGTTGATAAGTTTTCGAGCTACAGTGGAGGAGTAGTTGAGGCCAAGCCTGCCTGCCAGACCCAGGTGCTTGTGCAAGTTCACCTCCTCAGAAATGGCATACAGCTCCCGGAACTCAACGTCAAAGGGCTCCACGTTCTGCCCTGTCAGGAGCAAAAGAAGATTCCTGTCCACATATGAGGAGCTCCAGGTAAAGCTGGGGACAGAAAGCAGAGACATGGATGGGCCCAAACTTCTCCAGTGTCCTACTAGTAGCTCCTTTAAACCCTTCAACCTGCTTCAACCTGCTCTGTCACTATGGCCAAACTGCCTGAAGCCTGGCAAAAGATGCCTCATGCCCTCACACTGGATTGCTCTCCTTTCAACCAGGTCAAATTCTCCCCCTCTCCCTTTCCTTCCCATGGGGCTTGAGAAGTCAAACCTGGATCCATGTCTACCCTTCCTGTGTGCCTTGTACACACAATGCAGCTTACAGGGCTTAAGGTAGAACATTCCATAGGGAGATGGCAGGTCTTAACGCAAGGCTTTGAGGTTCAAATGAAATAAGCAGCCCAGTACCTGGTACAACACACACAATACGTAGGAAATAAGTTGTGCCATTTCTAGCATTGTTCCACCCCTGCTGAGTCTTCCCAGAGTGCACAGGTCTGCAAAATCCCACACTTTAACTGCAGAAGAGGACTCAGATAATCTATTTATTGTTACATCTGCTCAGGTCTCACTTAGACTTCCACTTTTTCAAAGAAAAAGGAGGTTCTCATGTACCTAGTACTTTACTTTCAGTTAAAATTCTGGAGAGCACATCTGTGGTGGTTTGAATGAGAACGGCCCCCACAGACTCATATGTCTGAATGCTTAGGCCCCAGTTGGTGGAACTATTTGCAAGGATTAGCAGTGCACTCTTGTTCCAGGGGGTGTGTCATTGGAGGTGGGCTTTGAAGTTTCCAAAACCCATGTCATTCCCAGGTAGTTCTCTTTGCCTTGTGCTTAGGGATAAGATGTGACCTCTCAGCTACTGCTCCAGCATCATGCCTACTGTCACCATGCTTCCTACCACCATGGTCATGAACCTTCTGGAACCACGAGTCCCCAGATGAAATGCTTTCTTTTATAAGTTGCCTTGGTCATGGTTCTTTTGTTACAGGAATAAAAAAGTAATTAGATAATATTTCCCATTGCTTCCCCAGATCTTCTCCCTTTTACTTCTTGCTTATTCCACCCAAAAACCAGCCTTAAGATACAGCCGGCTGCTGAGGACCATTACAAGCAGGCAATGTTTAATGCCTACAAAGGGTTGATCTTCTCTCTAGAATACTCCATCTGTCAATAGAAAGTCTGAGGAAAAAAACTGGGCAGGAGGCTGTTTCTGACCTGGACAGACCACGCCTCTCAAAATCATGATTGTTGGGCCTGGAGAGATGGCTCAGTGGTTAGGAGCACTGGCTATTTTTTCAGTGGTTTTGAGCTCAATTTCCAGCAAGCTCACAAGTATCTATGGTTGGATCCAATGCCCTCTTCTAGCCTGCAGGCATACATGCAGATAGAGTACTCATAGTCCCCCCCCCCCCCAAAAAAAATTAAAAAACCAAAAAAATAACAACCATGATTGTGGAAGCTCCAGGCTAGCACATCCCTGAATAATTACCAATTACCATGAATACAGGTCTCCTGGGCCCTCCCCTGTCCTGGTCCAACACACCTGTAAGATCCAGTGGCTACTTTGTCTCCATCCACCATCAGGAACCTGGATGAGAGAGTCCCCTTGATCTTCCCCATGGGCATGTAGAAGCCAACTCCTGTCACAGAGCGGACACGGATGTTCTGTAGAGAAGAGAAAGACACCATTGCCCTGTCTGGGGAGGCCTCGAGACTCTGTACCAAGGTCTTGCTTTGGGAGAGGTCCACAGATCCTGACTGCTGCCCAAGGCTTTCCAAAATTCTCTGCTTCCTTCAGCCTTACATGTTTTACTTTCAAAAGTTCAGGAGAGTACTTGCTCAAAGTTCCCAACCCTATGCTGAACCTGACCGTGAAGCCGGTGGTTCCACAACCTGACCACCCCAGGACTCAGCAGCTCTAGGACAACAAAAAGTATTAACAATATGTAAGTAAGCAGTTACAAGTTCCTGACTCATGACTTTACATAGAAGGAAAAATATTGGGATCTTGAAGTCAGTATGAGCCCTTGGGCTTGGGAGGAGGAAGTGGAAGGAGCCCGAGGAAAGGGCAGGAGTCTCCCATTTCATCTTAGGCCCATAGCCTGTCCCAGTGGTGCAACTCACCCGAATGCGGAAGTCAGCAAGTTCCAGGCCCTGACACATCTCCAAAAAGTACTCCACTCCTGCTTCATCCAGGATGATGTATACAGGGACCCGGCGCTTAGAGGCAGCATCTACGATGTCTTGGAATATATCCCCATCAGTGAACAGATCCATGACGATGGCAATGACCTGGACAGAGAAGGTGCTGCTGAGACATGCTGTGACTGATACATGTTCTGAGACAACCTGCCCAGGGAGGACCACCTTGCCTTGGGGCAACTGATGACCAAGAGTAAAAAACACTACCTGACACCACTCCTGGGTTCTCCAGGCACCCACATTTTAAAGCACACTGAATTCAGGTAAAGGGTCCAGGGGTGCAGGCTCTGCTGCTGGTACTTCAGCCCACTCTGGAAATTTCTAGAACTCTTCAGAAGCCATAACAGGAGAGGGCTGGAAACCTACAGAGAGCTGCCCCTGCTGCCCCAAGGAAAGGCAGGTGTAAGGAGACACTAAGGCAAGGGTGTATTTCCATCAGCCACAGGTCTATAGAAACACCATTCTCTCAGCAGGTCTGCGCTCTCTGTCTCCCTGCAGCTGTCCCTGATGCTGATGTTGACAGAGCTAGAGTTGGCCAGGTACTCCTGACCTCTGATGCTTAGCCTTTTCCCTACCTCATCATCAAATTAAGAGCAGTGCTCAGGAGCCCTCACTGGTCCTGATTGTGTTCCCTTAGAAGCAGAGGCCTTTTCACCCCAGGGAAGACCAAGTTTTCTTTTTTTCTTTTCTTAAGATTTATTTATTTATTTTATGAATATGAGTGCTCTGTCTGCAAGAACAACTTTATGCCATGTGGTTACTGAGAATTGAACTCAGAACCTCTGAAAAAGCATCCAGTGCTCTAACCTCTGAGTCATCTTTCCAGTTCCCCAGTTTTGCTTTTTTTTTAAACATTTATTCTTCTCTCATATATTACATCCAGACCACAGTTTCCCCTCCTTCCACTCCTCCCAGTCCTTTTCTTACCTCCCCTCTCCCCCAGATCCACTCCTTTACTGTTTCAAAAAAAAAATAGAGCATGCCTCCCAGGGATATCCATTAAACAACATAGCCTAACAAGATACAAGAATAGGCACAAGCCCTCACATCAAGGCTAGACAAGGTAACCCAATAGGAAGAAGGGTCCTAAGCACAGGTAAGAGTCAGAGATACCCTGCCTCTCATTGTTGGGAGTCCCACAAGAACACCAAGCTACACGGTCATAAGGTATATGCAGAGGACCTAGCTCAGACATATATGGGATCCATGTTTGTCTTTTTGGTCTCTGTGAACCCCTATGAGCCATGATTTTGTGGGTCATGTTCTCGTGGTGTCCTTGGCCCCTTGGCTCCTACAGTCCTTCCTCCCTATCTTCTGCAGGGTTCCCCTGACTCCGCCAAGTGTTCAGCTGTGAAGACCCAGTTTTCTAATTTGAGCTACTTCCATTTTCCTGCACAAAATAGAAACCATCCCATCTTGAAGGGTTTTCTTATGAACCCCAAACACTGTAGACCCCACTTCCTACTTATATGACCTTAGGCAAGATATTTGACTTCAGGGAGCCTGCGTCCTCCTCTGCAAAGTGGAGATGCCCTGTACTTTATCATTTGCCATGAGGAGTAGAGATAAGGCCACACATACCCAGTACACAGTGAGTCCTCAGTTAACAGTAGTTGAAAATACAGACTCTACAGTCAAGTCAACTCCAGCACCCTGGATTCCTTGGCAGGAACATAGAGCTAATAATGGCGCCTAACCCAATGTGTGGAGGACTCAATGGCACACATTGACACAGAGCAGTGCTGGGGAGTGTTACGCTCAGCAAACCTCTGTCACCTATGACACCATCACTTCACATTCCACTCCACCACAATCCAGCCTCTGCGGGCTCCTACTTCCTCACTTCCCACAATATCACTTATTGCTCTCTCTAGTTCTTTTCTTCTTTCTTCTTCCTCCTTCCTCTTCCTCCTACTCTTTCTCCTCCTCCTTCTTCTTCTTTGACAGGGTTCTTTGTGTAGCCTTGACTGTCCTGGAACTTACTCTGTAGACCAGGCTGGCCTCGAACTCACAGAAATCTACCTCTGCCTCCTCGGACTCCTAACTGCCGGGATTAAAGCTGTGCACCACCACCACCTGGCTTTCTAGCTCTTCCCTTTGCCAATCATTAACATCCACGTGATGATTACTGGGCCCTCATAGGCACAGTGAGGATCTAAAGACAGATAAGTTACAATTGCCACACGGATGATAAGCCACTTACATGAAATAACTAAGGCGTAAGGTGAAGGAGATAAACGTCTTAAGAGTTATACAAGTGACATGTGATGTGCGGCGGAGATAGACAAGCACTGCTTTTAGCCAGGAACGGGAAGAATAAAACAAGCCTTACAATGAATAGGGTGTTTTGGGGGCCTGAGAAAGGAATGAGGAAAAGAAAGGGGCAGGGCAAGAATTGAGCAGGGAACTTGGCTGGGCTGATATGTGTGAGTGTGCCCTAGCCAGGGGAATTGGGCTGAGACAGGGGGATTGTGCCTTCCTTGCTTTGAGGGACCTACAAAGTGAGCATTTCTGACAAAAGGCACAGCTCCAGCAAAGACACTCTGAGGCACTATGGTTTTTAATTTCACATTAACTTGGCTGGGCCACAGAATCCAGATATTTAGTGAAATACCATTCTGGATGTTTCTGTGAAGGTATATTTTGGGCTTCAAATAAAGCAGACTCCCCTCTCTTGTGTGTGTGTGTGTGTGTGTGTGTGTGTGTGTGTGTGTGTGTTGACTTTCTCCAATCAGTTAAAAGCCTTCATAGACAAAGACTGACTTCTCCTGAATAAGAAGAAATTCAGCAGGTCATATGCTTTTGAACTTGGACTACAGTTCTCCCATAGGTCTCTAGCTTGTTGGCTTACCCTGAGGTTTTAGACTTTCATCTAAAAAGTAATCTCTCTAGCCAGGTGTAGCGATGCATACCTGGATTCCTAGCATTTGGAAGGCGGAGGCAAGAGAAACAGGAGTTCATGACCATCTTTGTATGTACAGAAAGTTTATAACAAACTGGCATTATCACCATCAACATTCAATCATACCACCAAAAGCCAAGAAAATCAACCTTTTTTTTTCCTTTCTCCCATCACTGTTCACACACACACACACACACACACACACACACACACACACGACTGATTCTATTTCTCTGGGGAATCCTGACTAGTGCAGGCTGAGGATGGGTGTGGACATGCACTAAATAGTCCCCAAATACTCATGCATTTTGGGTTACTTTTCTAATCTGATTCTTCACAATTGCTCTACTGGGAAGGACCATTATTCCCATTTCACAATTGAGGAAGTGAATACATAGGTCCAAATAATATGTCCAAGGTTACACAGCTAGTACACAGCAAAACAAGAAACAGGTATACCCGACCCAAGAGCACATCTCACTGCTGCATGATGGTTTAGAAACATCAAATTAAAAAACTTATTCTTGGAAAGGACTAAAATCAGACAAATATCTAGAAAGACTGACAGAAAGAGGAGACACAAATAAAATACAGAATGAAAAGGAGAATTAATTACAGATGCAGTAGAAATTTAAGGAAGAGTAAAATAAGAGCTAGGTGTGGTAGTGGAACTTACTAGAGTAAGTGTGATTCAAGTGTGTGCTATGGGACAGCAGAAGCACTCCTAGCCAACCACCAGGGAACCGCTTGGATCTTGGCACAAGTCTATAAGAGACAAGGGAAAGAGACACTCACTACAGTTTCCCTTGGGAAAACAAAGAATTGGCAACAATTTCAATAGCTTTCTCTGGAAGAGGAGGATGCTCCATAGCAGACGAAAGCAATGAATGAGTTTTATGCCTGGTTCTTAGTTCTTAGAGCTTTTCCAAGACTTATTTTATTTGTATATGTGTGGATTTAAATGTGTGTCACATACATGTGAGTGCTGAGGAGGTCAGAGAGGACACGGTTTCTTCAGGTGGTTGTGAGTTGCCTGATGTGGGTTCTGAGAACAAAACCCAGGTCCTCTGCAAGAGCAGCAAGTGTTCTTACCTGCAGAGCCATCCTTTCAGATAGTTGGCTTGCTTCTGTAATTCCAGCATTAGGATATACAGAAGGAGGATCAGGAATTCAAGGTTCTCCTTGGCTACAAAGCAAGTTCCAGGCCAGCCTAGCGTACAAGAGAAGCTGTCTTAGCAGGGCGGTGGTGGTGCATGCTTTTAATCTCAGCACTTGGGAGGCAGAGGCAGGCAGATCTCTGTGGGTTTGAGGCCAGCCTGGTCTACAAGAGCTAGTTCCAGGACATTCAGAGCTGTTACACAGAGAAACCTTGTCTCAAAAAAGAAAGAAAGAAAGAGAGAGAGAGAGAGAGAGAGAGAGAGAGAGAAAGAGAGAGAAAGAAAGAAAGGAGAGCTCTTTCTCTCTACATATATATATATATTGTATACACACACACACATATATACACACACACACAATGTTGTAGTGAACTCTATAGTCTAATACTAGTTACATAAAATAGTTGTATGATACTATATATTTTTCTACAATACAAACATGTCCAAGGACTTACATTGAGCATAGGAGAAAGGAATGGGAAAATACGAGAAAGAGAAGATGAGGGGGTCTTTTGGTAGATTGATGACACCAGGGGATTGTGAACTATGGACAATGTCAGGTCTTTTGTACTTGAGGCCAACTAATCAAACAGAACACATGCTCAAGTCCCCCAGTGGGACTGGCACAGTCCGCTGTAGGTATGGAGGGTACAGTGACCTTTAGCGGGGGGTGAGGTGCATGGCAACATGGTCCTACAGAGTACTCTTCATTTCAGGGGGATACAAGCTTCCCCACACCCATGCAAAGGTTGACAGAGAGAACATTTGACCACCACATCTGTGCCGTAACTAAGCACTTTCTCATCCCACACTGACTGAAACCACAGTCCACTGCCCTCTCTCATTTCTTTTTTCTTTTTTTTAAATATTTATTTATTTATTATGTATACAATATTCTTGCCTGTGTGTCTGCCTGCAGGCCAGAAGAGGGCATCAGATCTCATTACAGATGGTTGTGAGCCACCATGTGGCTGCTGGGAATTGAACTCAGGACCTTTGGAAGAGCAGGCAATGCTCTTAACCGCTGAGCCATCTCTCCAGCCCCCTCCCTCTCTCATTTCTAAACTCTCCCCAGTGTCTGGCTCAGCGTCATTGCACGTCACCTAGGACAGCCTGGCCAGTTTCCAGGTGACTTCTTGGATCCCCATTTTTACTAATTTTGTACCTGGAAAAGCAAGCAGAGAAGTTAAGACTTGCCCTGGCCCCCACCTAAGAATGTGAGAGGCAGAAAGTTCCCAGGACTATCTCATAGGAGGCCTAGACACCCTGGTGAGAGTCAGCCATCTGTGTCACTACCAATTAAACAAGGAAATATCTGTAGTAGGAAGAAAATCAATTGTACACTGGCTCTTGCAATCTAGCTGGGGAGCGGTGATAAGCACCCTGTGCTTTGGTCTCTGAGGGTTCCTGCTTGACATTCATCTTCAGCATCAGGCCCAAGGAAACCAGCTCCATACCTCATGCTGCAGCACTGAGCGTGCTCATGATTCTCCATGCCGAGTCTGACTTCAAGGCTCCTGGTGAAGATGGAGGCTTGAAGCTTACCAATAAGAAAGTAAGTAAATAAATAATAAGAAATAAAATAAGACTTTACAGGCTCAGAATCCAGGGAAACAGATTTGATCAGGCGAGAAAAACACTGCCCCTTCTGGCTGGCTCTATACCCAGCACCCTTCACCTGGTTACCTACTGAGGCGTGACGCAGAGAGAGAGGTTAATGTGAGCTGGCAGTTGTTTAGGAACTGTTGCGGGCACACTGGCAAAGAGGCTCTGATGCTGTAGGACTCCTCATGGGGTGTTTCCTTAGCTCATCATCTCTCCTTTGATAGCCTGCCCAGGCAGTAGGGGCAGCTGCCCAGGCAACGGGTGGGGGAGTGAGAAGGAGGTGCTGGGAAGCCCTAGAATGCCCTTCTATCTGCCATTCAACTTTAATGACTCTTCTAGCTTTCCCTAATTGCCATTTGCGAGTGGAGATGAGGAGGGCTCTGCCTTGCCCTGCAGTCCTGTATGTTTAGATGACCCAGACTGCAGAAGGCTCTGACAGATGTCCACACCCACAGAGCTGCTGGCTTCTGGGACAGATTCCCCTAGCCTGCCCCATATCCTTCCGATCACAGGCAAAGCCAGAGTCTGTTGGGTTTTCCTCCTCACTGAAGAAATCTTATCAGTCCTCACACCTCACTGTGCCCCATGAACCCTCTCTGGGTCATTACCCCTTGCTGTTCTCACAAACACTACCACCCTAGCACAGGGGCCCCTAACTTCTGGGATAGCTTTGTGGTCCCTCCTGTCACCTCTGCCCTCTGATTTCTTCTCCATAGCCTAAGACAAGGCTGATGAACCAGTTGGTCCCACGGCCCTCAAAAGGTCCAAACTCTTAGAGACCTGGCATAGGCAGGGCCAACGAGTGGGGCAAGCCTCACCTCTGCCCTTCTGGGTCATTCAGAATGATCTACAATAACCTTAACCCTGGGTTTCTCTGTTGAAGCACTAGTGACCTCTGTCACTGTAGGGAATTTAACAGCATCTGAGTCTCTACTTACTGGGTACTAGCAGCATCACCCCCAGGGTTAAAAACCAAGTATTGCTATTTACGAACAAGTAAATGTCTCCTTGAGTATGTAATATTGAGTGGTTCATCCTTCTGTTTCTGAACCTTCTATAACCTGATGAAGCATCCCTGCACTTTTAAAACTCGAAGAACTTTCTGAGTTCCTTCTCTGAGAAATGTTACCCACATTCTGCTTCCTGACCGTCTGTACTCTAAGCAAATGACAGAGGCTCTGGACACTCCAGTGTCCACTTCCCCCAGGCTGTGGGCTTCTGATGGCTGACACAGGCAGATTCCTTTCAGAATCTGTCCTTGGCAAAGAGCTCAGGACAGGCCATTCTCTGTATCTAAACAGAGATGTGTGCGTGTGTTGGATATGGCTATGACTTTGCAGTTTCCTTTACGTCATTAATGACTAGGCAATGGGTTAAGGGTGGAAACAGACATGGAATAAGAGTTTTGGTGAGGTAGTTTTGCTAGAAGGCAGAGTTGAAGTTCTTCCTCAAGGGCATGGAGAATGGTGCTGTTGCCTAAGCGACAGCTCACAGGTCTGTGGCTCTGCTTTCAGTCTGCTTACTGAAGATCCTGAAGGAGCAGCCAGCCCTGACTGAGAACAATACTTAACCAAGGGGGAGAGCTCCTACACCAAGGAACCCAGGCCAGAATGCAGGGCCTTCCCCAGCACACACAGCAAGAGCCTTTGTGCAACTACAAAGAGGCAGCCTCCTCCCTATGACCGAGTGCACAGCTGGGGAGCAGAGAGCATCTGCATGCCAGCCCCCACAAAGCCGCTTGACCGCATCCACATGCAGGCTGCCTTTGTATTCGGCCCCTACGTTCAGAAATATCTCAAACTCAAGAACTCTCTCACAGTCAGAGAGAGACTTAGACAGCAATTAGCCCAATTCCAATCTTCAAGTCATCCAGTGGGGTTCTGGGACAGCTGAGACTAGAGCTCAGGGTTTTGACTCCAGACCTGGACTTTTCTGCATCAGGAGTGGTACAGTTTCCCCAGGCAATATGGACATAACAAGCTACAGAACCCCAGGCCAGCCGAGGGCACACAAAACCAGGATGCCAGTGGAGACTGTGGGTAGAGACAGACAACACAATTGTCCCCACAAGCCCACCCAGTTCACGTGACATGGAACCAAAGGCTCTGTGGGCAGGTACGGCTGCAAGGGCTGTAAGATCACAATCTGCACCACTTCTCTGTGGAAGGAAAACCAAAGGCATGGGACCAGCCTGTTGACCTCAGATGTATGTTGAAAGAGAAGTGAAAGCCACTTCTCTTGCTGGAGGAAGGAAAAAGAGCTGGGGGGTGGGTACTTTGCTGCTAGCTCCCTATTTAAGCCTGGGGCCCAACTTTCAGCCCACATGACTGCCTTGCAGGGATGTTGAGAGGTTTGGATAAGGTCATGACTGTGAAATTCCAAGATCACTTGTGTAGTTATGAGGACTCATTAAATTCACTAGCTATCAAGCTAACTCCCCATATCTTTAGCCTTCTGGTTAAGGAAGGCAGAAGCTGGGCAAACAGGTCCAGCTGCTGCCTCCCAGAATAGCCACCAATCTGGTTATTCTACACAAGGTGGAAGGTTGGTTTGCCTGGGTTCACAGAGCAGCCCTACCCTTTCCACTGCCGAGGGCCATGCTAGCTGGGTCTGATCAAATAGCCTGTACTCAGATACCCCTGACAGTGGAATCCTATTCTATGCTATCCCCTGAGAGGTCAAGGTTAGCAGGGCAGCACCCACAGTTATCAGCTTTTAGTGTGTAAAGAATCACTGGGAGACACACCAGGGATGGAGGGGGGGCGGGTCCAGAATGTGGATCCCACGCCCCAAAGATTCTGATACATGGGTCCTAGAAAATGCCCTGGATCGGCATTCCTATCCTCCCCATATAGTTTGAGTGTAGAGTGAGTTGGTCACCTTGACTGAAGGCTAGCTAGTGTTTGGAAAATAATACAGAACCTGGAGACAGAAAACTTTTTTGCTTGTGTGGTTTGGGCCATTTACTCACTGTTAAATGGGGAATGGGACATCTTCGCAGGGCTCTTGTGGTATGTAAGTGACATATGCACATGAGTATGTGCATGCCCAGAGCCTGTCAAACTCACCACACAGTTTAGGAGACTTCCCGTATATGGAAACGATTCTCCTGGGCACGGAAAGCACTTTGGGTCCATAGCAGGGACTTTCCTTTGTCATCCACGCTGCAACAGGCCCCATCTGAATGACATTTCAAATTTCCAGTTTATGTAACCCAGGGCAGCCTGGTATAAAAGAGGTAAAACAGACTGAGAGAGCCCCAGGAGGGAAGGACTCAAGTTGCAGGACCTCACACAAGAACACTCCCTGATCTGAACCATAACCTTTGCTTCCTTCCACCCTAGCCCTAAGTCTTTATAGTCCAAAAGCATAGTAGGGAAAACAGACTTTGAAGCTGGGGGTTCCACACTGGCTGTGAGATAGAGACAAGTTGCTTAATTTCTCTGATGTCCGTCTAGAAAATGTGGCTATTTCATGGTCATTAGAAAAGAAATATGATACCTGGACAGAACTGTCTGATCTGCTACAGAGGGCCCCTTCCTACCTTTCCTCCATGGTGGAGTATGGCACGTGCAGTTCTCAGCACTAACTGGTTACTAGCTTACCCTGTCCCTGCTGTTCTTCCTTCCTGCATATGGATCCCATGACACAAACCAAAATATGCTGTCTCTACCCAACACTCCATAGCTCCCAACTGCCTACAGCAGCAAGCCATAGCCCCTCAGACTGACTGAAGGTGTTCCACATTCCCAAAGTTTGTTCTTCTACTTCCCCCCAACAATGAATTCACCGAGATGATCTGCCTTCCAGACAGTTGAGCAGGCTAGAGGCCCTACACCTCAACTCACACTGTCGGCACCCTGTCCGTGTGGTGAGGGGACTGTTGTATCTCCATTCAGGCCCTTATTTTAACCTTACAGAGGCTGTTTCAGGATCATTCTCTGTCCCTTGTCCCCAGTGCAATATGCACCCTCCCTAGGATGCATGTCTGCTCAGATCTACCCATTATGGTCATGCTGGTGTCTCTCCTTGTGCACACAGCGTGTGCCTAAGCAGGATTCCCTCTGGAGCTGATGATGTGGTTTGGACCTGAATTCTGCCCACCAAGAAGACAGAACCAAAGCCAGGATTTCAACAAGATCCTTTTCCTTGTGTGGCTGTCAGGCTGTCTCCACCCTACCAGTGGGACATCTGAGCTTTGTTGAGCCTTAGCTTCCCAGCTGTCTGGAGCCATGTTACGTTGCTTTGGACTCACTAATTAGACATTATTAAACACGAGGCTCCCTGGTTACATTGGCAGTCACTGGAAGCCAACTATGCCCAGGCAGGCCACTTCCTCTCCAGACACCTCAGCTTCAGTTCAGAGCCCTGTCTCTGAACCTGCAGGGTGGGGCTCATTGCTTGCATGCTGGAGATCACTTCCTACTGATCTGATCCTGTAACATCTGTACTGACACAAGGCTGAATGAAGGGGGCATACAAGGGAGGCCTGACCCAAGCTGTTGCTCCAGAGAAAGAGGACATACAGACTCACATGACCAAGATCACCTCATTCAACCTCCAAGAAGCACACGTGACCTGCTGGGGAATAAGCACAGCAATTTTCTTTTTTTTTCCTTCTTCTTCTTCTTCTTCTTCTTTTTTTTTTTTTTTTGAGACAGGATTTCTCTGTGTAACCCTGGTTGTCCTGAAACTTCCTCTGTAGAGCAGGCTGACCTCGAACTCACAGAGATCTGCATGTCTCTGCCTCGTGAGTGCTGGAATTAAAGGCATGTGCCACTACCACCCAGCACAACAGTTCTTTTTAAGATCCTAGGCCAGCTTTTCTCTGCCCCAAGACATGCTTTTGGGATGACTTCCCCTGCACTAAGTTGGTGTTAATTAGTGAAAATTATCTAATGCAAGCTCATTTTAACATTAGCTTAAAGCCAAACATAATTAGGAAGATAAATCAGCCACTTTTAAAAAAAATCCAAGGAAGATACACAAACGAGTTTTTGGATCATCCACTAGTTTGGGCAGAGCAAGGCACTGCAGAGTAAGGCAGGTCTCAAGAAATGCTTGACTAGGTGTTTGCTGATGGACCTGCTTGAGTGGGACAACAGGTTGGCAGCTTGCCTGGAAGGTTCTAAGGAGTAGCAGGAGTGATTGAGGCCATTGAGAGTTGATATGGCCTTGGGAGGGCTTCCCCAGAGGGGTGTGTGTGTGTGTGTGTGTGTGTGTGTGTGTGTGTGTGTGTAGATGTCTGACTAAGGGGGTTAGGTGAGGGAGGGGCTGGTGGCTGAAGGCAGTCAGGCTATACATTTGGGGGAGGGGAACTGTGAACTCACAGAGCTCAGGCCTTCAGCCTTACACAGCCCACCCACTGTCTGCCCTGCCTTAGGCTCCTTGGGAGCTCAGCATACACGGGCAAGCCTAGGTCTCAGGCTCATCTCAGCTCCATCCAGTTCCACCACTGACCAGCAGAGTGACTTCATCCTCTCTGATCCGCAGTTCCCTCATCTATAAAATGATGAATTGCTGTGGTATTATAGTCTGAAGAGCTGTTGGGGCTGGAGATGTAGTTTGGTGAATTAATCACTTCTATAGCACACACATACAGACCTGGGTTGGATCTCCAGCACACACAGGGTCCTGGTTGGATCTCCAGCACACACAGGGTCCTGGTTGGATCTCCAGCACACACAGGGTCCTGGTTGGATCTCCAGCACACACAGGGTCCTGGTTGGATCTCCAGCACACACAGGGTCCTGGCTGGATCTCCAGCACACACAGGGTCCTGGCTGGATCTCCAGCACACACAGGGTCCTGGTTGGATCTCCAGCACACACAGGGTCCTGGTTGGATCTCCAGCACACACAGGGTCCTGGTTGGATCTCCAGCACACACAGGGTCCTGGTTGGATCTCCAGCACACACAGGGTCCTGGTTGGATCTCCAGCACACACAGGGTCCTGGTTGGATCTCCAGCACACACAGGGTCCTGGCTGGATCTCCAGCACACACAGGGTCCTGGCTGGATCTCCAGCACACACAGGGTCCTGGCTGGATCTCCAGCACACACAGGGTCCTGGCTGGATCTCCAGCACACACAGGGTCCTGGTTGGATCTCCAGCACACACAGGGTCCTGGCTGGATCTCCATCATTACAAAAACCTAGCTTAAGTACCCAGTATACAATAGCTATCAACACCATCTCCCAGTTCTCACTGCACTGAAATGGGTTTTCTTTTTGCCTCGGCCATTAGACCTAGGAAAGGCTCGCATTTAATTCACCTGTCAATTTCTTGAAGCGGGCGTACAGTATGTTCTTGGTAAGACAGGCTGAGTGACCACACAGATGGAGGATTCTCTGGACAATTTTAAAACCCCTTGGGGGGAGAAGTTAAAGTCTTTCACAGTCTGTCTTCCAGAAGCCACAGAAAGGAAGAGCCCTGGGTCCTACCTGCAACCCACCATCTTCTGACTTATTAAGAAGAGACAGAGACAGAGAGAAAGGAGAAAGAGGGAGAGAGAGAGAGAGAGAGAGAGAGAGAGAGAGAGAGAGAGAGAAAGAGAAAGAGAGAGAGAGAGAGAGAGAGAGAGAGAGAGAGAGAAACCATTTTCCCGGAGCCTCCCACGTGTCCGGCACAATGATGACCAGCCTACAAACTGTTCCCAGGATGAATACAGATCATCAGGAAGCTGGGCCAGAGACTAATCATTAGAAAGCCATCGGCTCTCTTCCAGGGCTAAGATTCTGGGATCATTAGCAAGAGTGGACTCCATGGATTTCGGGAGGGAAAGGGAAAGCTGGAGAAAGCAGGAACTCCAGCTTAGCCTGGCTGCTCAGAGCACCTGCGGGGGGAGGGGGTTACCTAAGTGCCAGTTAGTGCCAGGAGCCATGGCAGGCAGGCAGCCCTCAGGACCTCTGTTTTCTGCCTTGCTTCCTCCCAGCTCAGATTGGAGGCTGGCCCCAGAACAGGCTCTGTTTGTATATTCTATGAGGGAGGCAGGGCTGGCCAGCAGCCAAAGGGAGGCAGCATCCTGAGGGCTGAGAACATCGAGGGGGAAGGGTATTAGTATGGGAATCCCTAAAAGGGTCCTCACCTTCTAGGGAAAACACAAGTCTAGGAGCTATGGCCTCAAAGAGGACAATCTAGGGAATCTACCCACACCCCTATGTCTGTGGTACCTGCCCCAACACTGATCAGGGCAGCTAACAGCCATGGACTTGTCTGTCTCCAGAGCCAGTTTACAAGCCTCCAGGGTTGAACTGGCAAAGCATACTGATGACAAATACATTCTGAATGTTTCTGGAAGTTTCAGAGGGAAGAGATGGCCCCAAAGTACAATTTCTAAGAATAACATACATTTGCCCAAGGACACGAAAGAGTTTGATCAGGGTGGGATTTTAATCAGTCTTGCCCAAGTCCTAGAGCCTCATACCTCCATGAGCCTCAGGATGTTAAAGGAAACGGGCACTCTCCTTTCTCAATAGTTTTAAGCCGGCCTCACAGAAATCCTGTCTGCCCGCATTACTCCCTCTTTTCAAGGCACAGTCCTTGTGATTCTTAGCACCATCTTGTAACTGTAAACAACACAGTAAAAATCACCCCCATGTTACAGAAGCAGAAATAGGGGCCAGGCTAAATCGAATAACTTGCCCAGGGACAACCAGTAAGCAAGGAAAAGAGACAGCCAGAGTAGGCAAGAATTAGGACTCTTCCGATCCCGGCTTCCAGCTTTGGATGCCTTTCTCTGGTAGAGGCTTGGACCATCTGAGATCTCTGCCCAACAGACCCTGCTTTACAACCACGAATCCTAGAGAAAATCGTGAACAAGCTTACCAAGGCCCCACTTTCTGTGTTCTGCTCTGGGGTTAGTGGAGGGGTACACATCTCTGCCAGAATTTCAGGAACCCGTAGTGTAAGATTTTTGACTCCCCCTCCCCCCCCACACACACAACAAAGAAAGAAATGGTCCAAAGCTGCATTCAGCTCAGAAGTCTAGCTCACTCATGGCTGGTGACTCCTCCCCAAAGGAAGCTCTAGGTCTCCGCCCTCAAAGGATGTGGGGAATATTTCTAGCTAGTCCAGGGACCGTGGCTGAGCCCATGCAGGTAGCCAGGCCTTCCGGGGACGGTCCTCAAGCGTGCCTTCCCTTCTTAGTTTAGGAGGAGGGATGAGAGTGGGGTCTTTCCATGCTTTTCCTTCTTATTCCTCTTTGCCCATAGCAGAGTCCAAAGAGATCCCAGCCTAAGGGTTTGGATGCCACAGGATGGAGTCGGGCAAACTGCTGGCTTTCCATACTTCCACCAAAGCATGGCCAACAGATGAACAAAAAGGGGGATGTGAGTAGCTCTCTGTAGGGAAACAGGAAACACACCTGCCGCTGCGAGCCTCAGGCCCCCCAGTCTCCCAACTCTAGCTGCAGTTTCCCTCTCCCTCAGAGAAAGGAACATTAATTGTTCCAGAACAATTAATACGTCTGCTTCCGGTGACCTTAACTTCCACAGATAACCCCTCCATTTCTAAAGCCCCTATACACATTGTCCCCTCTATTTTATTGGTCAGCAGACTCAAGTGGGAAGACATTTGTCCAAAAGATCCCAGCTTGGAAGAAGAAGAATGGATCAAGACAGAAGCTAAGACCCTTCAACTCTAAAGCCTGGTTCCTGTTACTGTCATGGAAGTTGGGTTTTCATTACTCAAAGAGATCCCAGTTCTCAGGAACAAAACAATGACTGAGCAGAAAGACAGACTTAGAACTCCACAGCTAAGATTGCAGATATTGCCCAGAGATTGCAGGAGAAACCCAGACAAGCTGGGGCAAGAATCAGCAGGGTTGTGGAGCTGGGACTGGAACTGCAGCTGGGCCACTAGCTACCAGCCCTCATGGGACAAGGACCCCAGAACTGCCCAAGGGTGTCCGAGACAAAAATCGTGCAGAATAGTCACTTGTGAAAGGGCAGAAGAGTTGGTAGAGGGGACAATGTGGAAGGCCTGGAGATCCCTGGACTGTTCAGAGGCTGTCTTTGGCTCTTGTATTTAACTTAGCTTCTAAGAGCAGCTCAAGCTGGGGCATGGTGGCACATGCCTATAATCCTAGTACTTAGGAGGCTGATGTGGAGGATCATTGCAGGCTCAAGAACAGTTTGTACTATGTAGTAAACTCCAGGCCAACCTAGGCTACATAGGGAGACCTGGTTGTCTTGAGGGTGGGCAGGGGGACATTTCAGAATCTCCTATCAACTGCCCTGCTGAGGTGGAAAGGGAACAGAATGAGACAAAGGAAGCTAGAAATAGAATCATCTCTTCGCAAGATGGGTATGGTATCAGTGAGCATTATTACCTGACTCTACAATTTTATCAGCCAGTAAGAGTTGAAAACATTATGTAAACCTTTCCCCTCTTTTCAAGAATGTGGTATGATGTACATGTATACTGACACGTGTGTGGGTGCACATGCGTGTGGCAGTTGATGTTGAGGATCATTCTTGACAGCTCTTCCACCTTATTCATTGAGGCAAGGTCTCTCAAATGAACCTAGAGCTTGTCAATATGTTAGTCTCGCTAACCATCATGTTCTGGGGATCACCTGTCTCTACTGTCTTTGGTTGAAATTACAGGTAGGTCACCACAGTCACCCAGCTTTTACAGGGGTTCTGGTCATCTGAACTCTGGTCTTCATAATTGCCTGGCAAGTGCTTTAACCACAGTCCTAACTCCTCGAGGGAGTGACAACATCTCCTTCTCTGTGTGCCGATGGCTAGCACAGGACCTGGACAGAGAAGGCACTGGACTTGGTATAATTTGCTGGATGTGGCTGGCGACTGATGTTCATGGGAAAAGACAGGGAGCCTTAGAATACAGACTGCCACCTGAAAAACCAGGTCTCTTGGTGACATGAACTGGTGGCTCCAAGACTTACTATATTCCTTGGGCACTGCACCCCAGCTCTTCACCTTTGCCTCCCACCACTTGCCCAGATGTCTGGTCAAAGCTGCTGTATCTATCACACTTTGTGCTTTGGAACCTCTCTCCAAATCCCCTCGGCCTTGGTCTAAAAATGTTACTTCATTTTTGGGACCTTAGGGTTCCCCTTTGACATGAGGACAATGGCCAGCCTTACAGTGCCAAGGAAATCAAGCAGCTCACGGAGAAGAGGGGAGAGCTGCATAGCTGGTGTGTTTGGAATGCAGGACCCGGGGAATACAGGAGTCAGGAGTCAAATGGATGCCACTGGTCATAAGGACAGGCAGAGACTTGGTACCTTCTCACCCTTCCTGCTAGGTCAGATGTTCAGACAGCTTCAAAGAGCCTTCCCTAACCTGGCTTATGGGCGGGACTAGTGTCTCTCCGGCCACACCTTCTCTCAAGCATTTGTCATACTGAATTATAAGGATGGATTAGCATGCTATTAGGCTACTGAAGAGTGGTGGAGTGTCTCACTCATCCCTCCATGATCAAAGGGATGCAGGCCCAGGGGGACCAAGGTGCTTGCTCCTCTTCCTCTGGCTTCCCAGCTTCCAGAGGGGTCTTGCTGACAGATGCTCCCTGGCAGTTCCACAGGTCTGAGCTGCCCAAGCCCAGCAGCTGGCCCTGGTCATCCTTGTTGGCGTGGCACAGGCCAGGGTTTCTAAAAGGCTTGGATTTCAAGTAGACAAAGAAAATCATTAAGGACCCTAATATAAGCAGATCTCTCAAGGTGGGAAAAAAAAACAACAACAGAAAACCCCACCCCACAAGCAAGCATGGCTGGATCTTTGAATGCTGGGTACTAGCGTAACTTGCGAAGGAGTTTCTGCCGTTTGCAGAAGCTCAGAGGGTGACTACTTAACACGTAACTCCTCAGAGGTTTTTCTTCTATGACCGGGTACCACCTCCAAACTGACCCAAGTCCTCACTGGCTTCCTTCCACACCTCCCCAAGCCAAAATTGTGTTTTCAAAGTGTTCCCTAATTAGGCTCCTTCTCTTTCCCTGAGGAAAAGTTACAGCAGCTCGCTTGTTCCTATTTGTCTTAGGGAACAAAATAATAGCATCGTATAAGATTATTCTAAAGATTAAATGAAATGAAATAAAACCCCCAAACCCTGGCACCCAGGAAGATGCCTTCCCTCCAAGGCCATGGGATTTCAGCAGTCTAATCCAGCCTCAAGGCAACCAGACACTCCCTGGAAACCAGGGAAACTCCCTCCCTCAGGGTGAACAGGGAGGAGAATCTCATTTGATTGCCAGGGAAATGTGCTCACCAGCGGGATGAGCCAGAGGCAGAGCCAGGCAGTGGCCAAGATGTGCCATAACTTGAATAAAAAGTAGAGATCTCGGTCTTTCTATAACTAAATTTCTTTTCTGCTCCGTGCCTGTTTCCTTATCTGTAAAAGAGGGCGCTGTACACACCCCTATCAAGCCACACAGTCTACTTCAGCTCCCTCCAATCAAACTTTTGCATTAAAGCAAAAGTAACCTCTCATTTCCGGCTCAGTCACCCCCTCTAAACCTGCAACCTACCTTCCACAGGCGCCTTCCTAAGTACAACCTCAAAACTCCCTTTTCTTTCCAGCACAGCCTTGGCATTTAAGCAAATGCTTGAAGGGCAGAAAAATCCACAGCTTGGCTATTTAAGGCTAGTGCCTGGCACACAGCAGATATCCTGGAAATAAGTATCAGGTCAATCTGCACACACAGGACTGGTTCACAACGGCAAAAGATTCTGCTAAATATTTATTTAAAGAGCTAAGAAAGCCCCACAATACTGGACGGACCTGTCATAGAGGTTGCAGTGGAGCAGGGAGGGCCTTGTGTCTGCCATCTTCTAAGAGGGGCACATGATGGATACCACAGCTTGCGACCATACTAGATCCACTCAAACTCCTCGCAGAATCCTGCCACAGCATGACAAAGGATAGCAGGTCAGGGAGGCACATTGGTTCAGAGCCAGGGCTTCAGCGTATGGATTCTAGCTCCGCTATTTACTAAGTGAGGCAACGAACTTAACTGTCCTGCATCTTGATTTCTTTTTCTCCAAAGACAAGGAAAACATCTGTCCCATCTAGGGGTGGTGAAAAACAAGGGGTCAGAGTGTGAGATGACTTAGGAGGAAACAGTGTTTGCTGACAACCTCAGTGCTACCCTTGCTCTGTGCCTCAGTTTCCTTACTGTGAAAGAAGGTGCTGACACAAGCCTACTAAGCCTCAAAGACTCTTCAGCTCCCAGCAGTCAAACTTCTTTGCATTCTGACGCCAAAATGATAATAATAAAAAAAACCACTCTCACTTCCTGCTCCAACC
This sequence comes from Myodes glareolus, assembly GCF_982192425.1. NCBI lineage: Eukaryota > Metazoa > Chordata > Mammalia > Rodentia > Cricetidae > Myodes > Myodes glareolus. The sequence continues at coordinate 40,337,722 of NC_142044.1, forward strand.
AAGAGACTGCCCATCCCAGGTTTTTCTCCCCCTCTGCCATTCCAAACCTACAACTCACCTCCCACAGAGAGGTAGAAACAAATTCCTTCAAGTTATCCCCCCCCTCTCTCTCTCTGTGTGTGTGTGTGTGTGTGTGTGTGTGGACACACACACAAATAATAAATGGATATTTTTTAAGCAAATGAGAAAGTCACTAACACAATGGGTGATGTGTCACAAACACTAAGTAAATAAATTTGGTGAATATTACAGCTCCCTCCAGCTGTAATCCTGACCTTTGACCCCAGCTACAGTCTGTTGCCCAGCACTGCCACCCACTTCTTTTTCCTTTTCTTTTTTTTTTCTTTGTATCCAGCCTTGCCGTTTTCTTCAGCACAGTGTAGTATACAAAGAAAGCTTAGTTGGACAAGGAACAATAATTCTAGAAGGAAGGTGGAAGTCCCGGCCCTGAAGAGCTAGCTTCCCCTCTGGCAACCCACCTTAGCCCACAGCCTAGGTCACTCCCACGAAGAAGAGTCCCTCACTGCCCTTCTAGTATCTTTTGTCCTGTTCGGCCTCCAAGAAAAAGATGACTCTAATTACACTCGTGAAGTTGAATTCAAACAGTGAACCCAAGCCTCTGGACAGCAAGGGCTATTGATGTGGCTTAAGAAATCCCCGTGAAGGGTTGACTAAGCAGCTCAGGGGGCGAAAGGACTTGCCACCAAGCCTGAGTACCTGAATCCAACTTCTAGAACCCACATGGCAGAAGAAGAGAACCAACTCCCCAAAGATATCCTTTGACATCCCTATGTGCCATATACCCTAACACGATAAACACCCATGATCAAAGTATATCACCGCACAGTGTTTGGCAAGTAAAAGCATAGGCTGTCCTATTAAATCTGAATTCAGGCAAACAAAGAGCCACTTTCGGCATCAATGTACCCCATGCAGTATTTGGGATAAACTGATACTAAAGAACTAACTGAAGTTCAGATTTAATGCAATAGCCCACATTTTACCTGGAAACTACCCAAGTACCCGAGGGCACAGAGGAAAAGACTGGTCTTTCACCTACCCTACAGCCAGTTGTCCAACTTGTATGCTAACCAGGCTCCTTGGAAACATCTTTTAACACCCAGGCAAAGCAGACGGGCTTCCTGAGCGGCTGAGTCCAGTGCCTGCCTTGTGGGAACTCCCAGCTCCGGGCCAAGCCACAGCGAGCCCAAAATAACTTTTCTCATTCATTCGAGCCTGCTTGGGCTCTAGTACGAAGCCCAGGAAAGGGTGAGAATGTGAGAATGGGATCGTTCTGGGGAGAGGGGCTCCCAAGACAAGTTCACCTGGCGCGGAGGTTAAGAGAGATCAATACCAACCACCCACTTCGTGAGGCTGGGAAGATCAAATAGGGAAATGGCCAAAGATAAACCTTGTAAATAAATCCCTGGGCACAGGTCATGATCAAGCCCTTTGAGAGACCAGTTTAACACAGGGCCTCACAACCTCTTCACTGCCCAAGAGAGAAAGATGGGACAGAGGTGCATGAACACAACGCCGGCGCCTCCGGACACGGTAGGAAGAATGACTAACATCCGTCCAACGCTTTGAGATTTGCCACAAACGTTCACATCCATCTTTCAAAAGGTCTCAGCCCAGCTCCACGAGGTGAGGGTGAGCTGGGGACCATTTCCTGGACAATAGTGAGAGCGGCCAGGAAGCGAGACCAGGTGTACGTGTGGGGTTGGGAGGTGCGGGTGTCCCACTGGTGCAGGATTAGGGCCGAGGCCTACCTTCTGCGCCTGCTGGATCATCTGTCTGACCACCTGTTTCAGGTGCGGCGCCTTCTCCTCTTTGGGCGGGTGGGTGAAGAGCGTGACACGGCTCACGCCGCGGTAGAAGCTGGAATCCGTCCATCCCAGGTCCAGCGGGGGCACTTCGGTGTCCGAGCGGTCTGGCCAATAGGCGAGGGACTCGCTGGGCTCAGCCGGGGCCTTGGACTTGGCCTTGCCACCGGCCTTGGAGACGACTTCCTCGTAGGGGCTCCAGGCGGCGCGGAGGGCCTGGCGCTCCCGACTGGAGAGGAAGTCCCGCAACCGCTCCTTCTTGACCCGCTCGCGGTAGGCCTGCTCGCCTCCACCCAGCAGTGCCTCCAGCGCGGCCCGCCGCCGCTCGCAGTAGTAGAAGGCGGCCTGCGCCTCGGTCACCTTCTCGTTCACGTGCGCGTCGTCTAGGCAGCTCAGCTGGGACTCGGCCATGGCGCCCCAGCCCTGTCGGGGGACCCCGGGCTTTGGATCCTGCCGTCCCCACCGCTGCACCTGGAGCGGTCGAGGGGCGGGGCGCCTCACCTGGCGGCGAGGTCCGCGTTGGCCCGCCCAGCGACCGCCAGCCGGCCAATCGGCGCGGGCCCCGGTGCGGGCGCGGCCGTCGGGCGGAGAGGGCCCGCCGCCTCTGTTAGGCTTGCGGGGACCTCCGGGCAACCCCGTCGACGCCGTGCGATTCTGGCCTACCTAGCTTGGTTGGGACACCAGCCCCTGAGTGGAAGTGAACTTGGAGCCGGGCCGCAGTCGGAGCCACGTGCGAGCCACGCCCACTTCCCAGCCACGACACCTTGGTGCAAGAAAGGTCTGCGACTTGACCCTTTACGCAGCCAGCACCCTCCGGACTCAGTTCCGCTGGTTCGAGCTCATCTTTCCTCAGGCAGGGCCCAGAGCACACGTTCTGGCCCGGATGCCTGCGGGGTTTAGCAATCTGACCCCTCCGGCCTTCAGGGTTCGGGTGCGTATGCTATTGGGTGAGATCGTGTCGACTGTGTAGGGGGCAGTTGGTGTGGGAAAGGAAAGATGCTAATGAAATCCCTATTCCTCCGCCCACACGTCCCAGTTCTGAGACCAGAGGCCTCCAAGGGCTGTCAGTTCAACACCGTCACTACAAAATTTTTCTTCTAAAAGAATCACCCAAACAAAAAAGATGTAAGCAGGCAGCAGTGAATTTACGCCTCATTTTAATTTGAAGTGGTGTGTGCGTGTGTTTGGTCCTGATAGGCTGCCAGAGACCTGATTACTATATTAGCGATTAAAAATATATGTTTGAGCTCAAGGAAGGAAGCTGAGCACAGACACACGCGTGCACAGCACCACCAGAGGCTCTGCTGTTTCCCATTGGATTAAATACAATCTTCTTAGTCATTAACATATTATTTTGTTCGTGTGCTGCTGTACAATTTTGATTCTCCACACTCAAAATATTTTCAGATCATAGCAACCAAAGGTTCACATTTCTCTGATTTTGTAGCACAGCGTCTCGGAGCTGGAAGGAGCTTTAGAAATGAATCCAACCCCCTCATTTCACAAACGAGGAAATTGAGGCCTAGAAATAAATGCTTTTCTATATCTCCGGAGAAAAGGGAGATTAAGCTGGGGAACGACTAGGCTCTCTGCAGTCTAGGAGGCCCCTCTCCTACATGTGGCCTCCCTTGCGCTTTCTGTTCCTGTGAAAGGACCCGGGTTGTTGGGGACCTGGTTTTAACCTGGGGGGATGTGTGTGTGAGGAGGTCAAGGACTCCCTTGCTCTCACTCCCTCCGTCTCTCTCTGTCTGTGTCTCTGTGTCTCTATGTCTCTCTGTCTCTGACTCTGTCTTCTCTCTCCCCTCACTCCCTTCTCTGTACTTGAGATAAAATTCAGTACTTTGCCAAGCTAGGCAAGGGCTTTCATTGATCTACATCCCACAGCTCCACTGATGGTCTGGGGAGAAAGGGGGTGACTAGATTGTCTTCAGGGGCTAGAGAGATAAGTGCCCTGGATGCTCTTCCAGAGGACCTGGGTTTAATTTCCAGCACCTACACAGTGGCACCCAACTGTCAATAACCCCAGTCCCAGGGGATCTGACACCCTCTTTTGGCCTCTGTGGGCGCTAGGTATGCAGGCCATGCACAGACATAAATGCAGGAAAAACACCCATACATGTAAAATAATTTTTTAATTAAAAAATAGATTTTATTAAAAAATAGATTGCAGAGTTTTTGACAATAGTCACTGTCTAAGATCAGGGATGGTGAGCAGCAAAGGTGGCTGTCACCTCACTTGTTCCTCTCCACTCTTGACAATCAGAAGGCTTTACTTCTGGTAACACCCCACTATAAAAGTACTATAGTCATAGTCTACTTTTAGCTGGGACAGCATTTGCTTTGCTTTGGAGGCCCTGTGAGATGCCAGACCCTATGCTTAGAGAATACAGAGGAGCTTGAGGCAGTGAAAGGAAGGGACAGACAGTTGAGAATAATACAACTGAACGAAGACAACCTGAGTGTGCCAGATTGCTTTAATAAATGCAGTCAAGCCAGGTGTGGTGCCATACACTGCCATCCCAGCACCGGAGAAGTTGAGGTAGGAGGGTGGTGAGTTAGAAGTCAGCCTGGGCAATGTAATAAGACCCTGTTTCAAAAAGCAAACCACCAGCCCCACAAAAAGCAGTCACATGCTCGAAGAAAAACTGATTCAATAAACATTTACTCGGTGCTTACTGTGCACCTGGCACAATTTATACTCAGTGTTTTATTTCATTTTTTTTCTTTTTTGAGACAGAGTCTCAGATAGCACAGGGTCTCAAATGCATTGTAGGTAGAAGAGACTTGCCTTAAATTCCTGATTCTCCTGCCTCTACCTCCCAGATGTTAGGGTTGTAGGCATATGCCACCGTGCCAAGCTCAGTGTATATTTCCTAAGAGAATGAACCAGAGATCTGGGCATGGTGGCTTATGTCTGTGTTTTCAGTACTTGCTGAGGCAGGAAGATTGTTATGAATTGAAGGCAAATCTTGGACTTCTGTGGTTGTTTGAATGAGAAATGCCCCCTATATATAAATATTCAAATGCTTGGTTCTCAGTTGGTGGCACTGTTTAGGGAGGCTATAGAACCTTTAGGAGGTATGATCTATCGTTACTTTCCTATTGCTGCAACAAAGGACACCATGTCCAAGACAACTTATAGAAGAGTTTATTTGAAACTTGTGGTTCCAGAGGTGAGTGTCCGTGAGGCAGAGCAAAGGCGTGGCAGCAGCAGCGGGAAGCCGAGGGCTCATATCTTTAACTGCAAATGTGAAACAGAAAGCAAGCTAAAAATGATGGCAGTCTAAATTCTCAAAGCTTGCCCCAGTGGCATATTTCCTCCAGCAAGGCCACACCTCCTAAGCCTCCCTATCAACTGAGGACAAAGTCTTCAAGTGTCCAAGGCTCTGGGGGACATCTCAGTCTAAGCACACATAGAGCCTTGCTGGAGGAAGTATATTCCTGTGGGTGGACTTTGAGAATTAAGAGCCTCTCCCTACCTCCAGTTGGCTCTCTCTGCTCTGTGGTGGTGGCTGAGATGAGATCTCTCAGCTTCCTGCTCAGGCTGCCAGACCTGCTAGTTGCTGCCCCATATCCCTGCCACAGTGGATTCTTGTCCCTCGGAACCTTTAACTGAATACCTGAAACAGAAAATAAACTCTTTTTTTTTTCCTGTAAATTGTCTGTGTCACGGCATTTTATCAAACAGACAGGAAAGTAAGTAATGCGGAAAGTGGGCGGTGGCTGCCAAGAACCTGGCCATGTTAATTTTTGGAGGAATGTGGAAGACTTGTCAACTTTGGCTAGAAAAGCAATTGAATGCTGTAAGCAGAGTTCAGTGGTCTGTTCTAGTAAGAGCCTGGAAGACAAGAGGGCTGAGAGGTTTAGGGATGGCAGAGGCCCAGCTCAAGAGATTTCAGACGGTAACACTAGCAACAGGCTATAGCCCATTTCTGTAATACTTAGGCAGAGAATCTGACTACCATCTACCCTGTCATAAGAACTTGTCTGAACCTAAACTTTGAAGTAATAGCTAATTTATTTGTCACGGGAAATTTCTTAAAAAATATTTGTAAAATTATATTATTACTTTGTGGCTACGGGTATTTTTGCCTGCTTGTATGTCTGTGTACCATGTGCATGCATGCCTATGGAGGTCAGGAAAGGGTATTGGACCCCTTGTTAATGGAGTTACAGATAGTTATGAACTGCCATGTGCCTGTCCTCTGTCCTCTGGAAGAGCAATCAGTGCTCTTAACCACTGAGCCATCTCTCCAGCCCAGAATGGAAGAAATTTCACGACAACATAATGTTGAGTCTATGGAATGGTTGTTACTGATAACATTCATATAAGTCCGTAATGACAAAAAGCAAAGGACGGGAAGAAATACAAAAGGTAAGGTTTGGAGGAAAAAGAGCGCAGTAGGAAATTTCATGCTCCAACCAAAGGGACGTGTTGGAAGAGAGGCTGTAATTGTTAAGGAGAGCTGCAGCATTAAAGAGAGGCCTGCCCTGCATGGAACAGGGTAATGGTGCTGACCTTTCTTGACCTGGGGATTAAACAAGGTCACACTTTGACTGACAGGCAGTGATTTATAGTGATGCTCAAAGACTTCAGCATGTCCAATGATCACAGAGGCAAGGAGTATCTGGTTGGAATACGGGTTGAGATTCGGTCGGTCTTGGATCTGCACTTCTAACTCCCACGCTGCCTGACAGGTGGAGCCTTTTGCAGTTAGGGTTTCAGAGGGGGGTGAATAAGAACATGGATGGAACCCAGCTTTCCTGTGTGTCCCGGGGAAAGTGTTTTCTCCTTGCTGAGCCTTGGTCTCATCATTAGGTAAATCTGGGCAAGAAGTCCTAGCTCGCAGGAATCCTAGAGAAGGCAAACAAGTTAGCGGAGATGCAGCGCTTAGAAGAGCCGGAGTACAGAGAAGCTGGTGAAGGGAGTTAGCATGAGAGCATAGGAAGAGGAGGCTAGAAAGAGAGGGACACTGGGCCCAAACTGAGGAGACAGAAGCTTTATTTCTTCATTTATTTATTTGAAACAGGGACTTGCTAAGTGGCCCCAGCTGGCCTTGAACCCAAGGTCCTCCTGACTCAGCCTCTAGATTGATTAGATTGATTAGGTTACAGGTAAGCCACCTCACCTCGTCCATCTGGGATTTGAGTTTAGTAGACTCTATGCTATAGCTACAACGGAGCCACTGAGAGTTGAGACTGACAGGGTTATAACAATATAGCAGTAATTGCTATGCCAGGCACCATACTAAGCATTTAATGTTTACTTCAAATGAACTGCAAATCCTATTGGAAAAAATCCTATCCTCATTTTCCATGTGAGTTAATGGAACACATAGATGTTCAGCGTTCACTTCAGGCCATGCATCTAGTAAGGAAAAGAGTCAGATTCAAACCCAGACTGCTCGACTTCAAAGCCCGCCCACCTCCTCAGGTTACTACACTGCTCTTGTTGAAGATAGTAGAAAAGGACAGTAGAAGGGGAAAGTGTTTGCCTTGTTTGGCAGTTTACCTATCCGATAGAAACTCGCTAAGGGCTTAGCTTTGTGCTTAGAGTTAGAAGCCATTCTTACCAGCTCTTTATTGAGCCTTACTGAACATCAAACCCTTGTCCACCTAGAACAGGGAAGCAGCTGTGAGTCAAACTAAACTTACTTGGGGCTTACATTGAAGTAGAATGATCAAAATATCCCCCCCACTCCTGTTCAGGAGGTACAAACATTATGGTATAGGACTCAGGATTGGACAGAAGGTTAGAGCAGAGTAGAATATTTTAGAAACAGCTCTCATTGGAAAAGATCTTTCTACATCTGATGGGAAACACACTGGTTATTTAGTAACACTCACGTTTACATACATACCAAAGACTTGCTTATTCCGTCAACATTTTTGAGAGTTTCTAAGCGCTAGAAAACATACTTACCACTGGGAATAGGAAAGATGAGTGGGACATCACAGGTGGCTTCTCTGGTGGCTCCTGTATATGGTTCAGACAGATGTCAAATATTCACGACAATGAAGATTGTTCATTGATGAAGGCTGTAGCTAAGTGGTAGGTTGCTTGCCTGGGATGTGTGAGGCCTCAAGTTCTATCCCCAGCGCCAGACTTTACAAGGCAGGGTGTCAAGGGGACACAGTGGCAGAGAAGTTGTGGGTAGGGAGGCAGAACGTACAATTATGTAATTGCATTTGACCTCGTTAAAGTTGGTTCCGGATGGGGTTGTTATGAGAGGCTACTGGTGAATAAAGCTAGGCTCCTAGCCGGGTGGCCGTGGTGCATGACCTTAGTCCCAGCACTTGGGAAGCAGAGGCAGGCAGATCTCTGAGTTTGAGACCCACCTGGTCTTCAGAGTGAGTTCCAGGACAGTCAGGACTATACAGGGAAACCCTGTTTCAAAAAACTAAAACAACAATAACCAGTACCCCCCCCCCAAATGGTTTCTAGGAGTGAGATGTTTCTTTCAAGGTCATTACTGCCAACTGGAAATATTGGGACACTTATTCGTATGGCCTCACCCCCAGACTTTCCACCCTACTCTATAGCTAAACACTGCAGGCTATTACATATATAAAATAAAACAAATATACACCTTGCTGTCCTTTAGGTACCTACAGATTAAGCTATATAATTTAGGTTCCTCTAGGCCCAAGAACACCCTGGGAAAACCCTTCACTCTCTATTGGTCCCCCTAGTTCTGGGTCTGGAGTTTCCCTGAGTTAGCTGGGATCTACTCTGGTTGCATTTTCAGCTCCACAGGCCACCTTGCCCAAGGTGACTGCTGCCTTCTGAGAACTGTGCATCCCCCTAACAAGTCCCTTCCCGCTGACTCCCTCCTCCTTCCTCTGAAGGACTATCCCCCTCCTGCCTAGATACTTGGCTCCACTTTGCCTTCCTCTCACCCTCCACAGCACTTGCTACAGGCTGTGCTTTCTGCATTTTGTAAAGATATGACACCTTATAGTTAACATTAATTGTAGCTGTGTTCAGCCCCATGCCTGCCTATTTTCCTAGGCCCTCCTGTGTAATTTGAGTCCCAAAATAACCCATCTCATGATATATTCTTAGATAAGTTTCCCAGGGGTGACTCTTTTTTCCTCTGTAGCAATTTGTGTCACGAACGGCTGCTATAAAACTTTGGAGACTCACTCACACCTTGCTAACATTTTTCCCTTGCTGCATTCCCAGAGAAGGTGAGAGAAGGAGGGGAAGAGGTTCCACTTGCTTCTGGAGGAGCACAGATCCCAGGACCCCCGTGGAGGGGCCTTCTCCTCCACCCACTCTGCGGCTCCAAGGAACAAACACATGGAGACCTCTCACCTGTCCCTAAAGTTTTGACTGTCCATTTGGAAAAAGAATGTTTTTATGTGTATGGGTGTACGTGAATCCATGGAGCCAGGATCCCATTTACCAGTTATCTCGTTACCTGCCATGTCAGTCCGCTTCCTTGCCCCTTCACCAGCCCCCAGGTGATGCCCTTGGTCTTCGATCTGCAATAATCCTGTTAGGCTGATTTTCTCCAGGGCACCACAGCCTCCACACACACCACCTAATCATTTCCTCTTAGTTGTTTTCACCCCCCACCCCATTACTTCCCATCCTCCCCACCTTCCTAGTCTGTTTGGAGTTCGGTCCAATCCCTCCACCCTTGTACTTACTTTTGCTTCCCGAACTTTTCTCTGTGCATATACCCTCCCTTAGCATGCTTTAACTAGTATCTGGGAATGATGTTTTCTTCAGCAGATGTCAGCCAAGTGAGGGGATTGCTCTCAAAGGGAAAGCACCATGCTGGGTCACCAGTAACTCTATGATTTTACAGAGTGTCCCACCCAGACCAGGCACCTTCTTGTCTAAGCAGCTTTCCCCCTGTTATCCCCGTGGGCCACTTTCTAGAGACTGGACTGGGTGGAGGTGGGTCATTGGGATGACTCTTGACCCCTGAACTTCGCCATGTATTATCCTTCTTTAGTGACTGGTTTGACACGGGTCCCCCCAGCTGGAGGGGGCATTCCTTTCTTTTTACTTCCATCCGCATCCTAGCCAGCTCCCGAGGCTTCGAAAAGTCATCCTTGATCGTATCCTCACCCTAGGGCAGCCCTTCTATCTGAGCCGACTTCCGGAGCATACTCTGCTGGTCCTAACCTACAGGTTGTGCGCTCAGGGCCTCTACCGTGTGACATCCAGGTTCCAGGCCACCAGGACAGGGATCAACAAGCACTAAGGAAGTAATAATTCTGGCATAGGATCTTTGGTTGGTGCAATGGTTAATCTTCAGTGTACCCAAGAGTCACATCTCTAGGCGTGCCTGTGAGGACATTTCCAAAGAGGTTTAACTGAGAAAAGAAGACAACTGAATGTGGGTGCCACCATTCAATGGGTTGGTGTCCAAGAAAAGAAAAAGGAAAGAAAGAAAGAAGAAAGAAAGAAGGAAAGGAAGGAAGGAAGGAAGGAAGGAAGGAAGGAAGGAAGGAAGGAAGGGAGAAAGAGAAAGAACAATATTCCCTGCTCTCTGCTTCCTGAGTGTAGATGCAAAGTGACCAGCTGCCCCATGCTCCTTCTGCCATGTCTTCCCTGCCGTGACAGACTATACCCTTAAACTGGGTGTTAAAATAAATTCTTCCTTTTGTAAGTTGCTTTCCTCGGGTGTTTGGTCACAGCCACAAGATAAGTAACTAATGCAGCTGGGAGCCACAGCTGTTTTAGAAATTGTCTCCAGATGTGCTCATGCCCACCAGCTTTCAGGGAGGGAGACGCTCCAGGACAGCAGCTCTCCGCCAGGTCAGGGTAAGGGCTGGTCTCCACCTGAGCCTCTTGTTTTTGTGTTCCTGCCTATGGGAGGGAAGAGAAGACCCTTCCCCTCCTGGGGATTCCATCTTAACCACTGCCCCCTAATCTCAGAAATGGAGACACCCTCATTTTGTACCAGTAAAGTTGTCAGGGTCTACCTTTGACTCCCCTGCTTCTGTTCCTAAGCGCCATTATTGTTGTTGTTGTTTTGGGCTAAGATCTCACTATGCAAACCAGGCTGGCCTTGAACTTATAGTGAGCCTCCTGTCTTCGCCTCGCAAGTTCTGGGATTACCAATGAATGTTACTACACCCAGTTCCAAGCACCATTTAAAAAGAATTACTTTCTCTCCTCTCTTCTCTCTCTCTCTCTCTCTCTGTCTCTCTCTCTCTCTCTGTCTCTGTCTCTGTCTCTCTCTCTCTTTCTCCCCTCTGTCTCTGTCTCTCTCTCTGTCTCTGTCTCTCTCTCTCTTTCTCCCCTCTGTCTCTCTCTCTCTCTGTCTCTCTCTGTGTATGTGTGCGCTTGCATGCACATGTGTGCACACAGGTACCTGAAGAGGTCAGAAGAGGGCATCAAGTTCTCCAGAGCTAGAGTTACAGGCAATTGTGAGTCACTGGACATGACATGGGTGCTGGGAACTGAACTCAGGTCTTCTGGAAGAGCCGCAAGTACTCCTAACTGCTGAGTCACTTCTCCAGCACCTCCAAGCACCATTTTTATCCTGCCATTCGGTTCCTAGCTCTCAAACAGCCTGCAATTTAAATGCAGAAGCTTTCACGAGGCCAAACAATTTTCTTGACCATGTCTTCTCTCTGTCATTTCCCATCCCTGAGACACACAGTGTGCCTATTTAGACACATGTGCATACGAACACATAAATTTTACATACACAAACACTGTCATGAACTGTACTAGACGGTGTGGAGTTCCATTTGTTCACACATTCACCTGTTTGACACCCTCTTAGTAGCCTGTCTATTTTGGAACTGAGCAGAATTTTCCTGCTTCCTCATCATCAGCTACCTCTAGAATGACTTCCACTTATTTTCCAAATCTCCAAGCCCTTTAAGAACTAGCTTGAGCCAGGCAGTAGTGGCACACACCTTTAATCTCAACACTTGAAAGGCAGAGGCTGGTGGATCTCTGCGAGTTCAAGGCAAACCTGGTCTACAGAGCAAGGTCCAGGACAGTCAGGGCTGATACACAGAGAAACTCTGTCTTTAAAACAAAACAAAACAAAACAAAACAAAACAAAACAACAATGAAAAACAAAACCTAAAACAAAACCAAAAAGAACTAGCTTGAGATGGGGTTGGGGTCTGCGAGTTGGTGGGGCTGTACACCGTTAATGCCAGTATTTGGGAGGCAAGTGGATCTCTGAGTTAAGGCCAGCCTAGTCTACAAAAGTGAGCTCCAAGGACAGTCAGGGCTACACAGAGAAACCTGTCTTGAAAAAAAAATACATACATAATATATACTACGTACATACATACATGCATACATACATACATACAATAACTAACTTGAGGGCCGCCTCCTTGGAAAAGCCTTCCCAGTTCCCTCTTCTTCGGAGTTTCTGTAACGGTCAGTGCTCTCTAAAAGAACTTTCTGTGACAATCACATGTTCACCATCTGGAGCCTCCCGATACTCAGCCAAGCAGCAGTACCCATGCAAGAAGCCCTGAAGCCCAGGGGTTGAAGTTCAGGCTAATAACTTATTCCTTTTTAGCGAGTCCACCCTGACTTAGGGTCCTGCATTCAAGAGTTCATGGTGGGCTGACTCCCGACAAATAACTGGAACTGACTGAGGAAGAGGCAGAGGCAGGGGACCTATAGAAGGGCTACACTCCGTCCTTTTCTGATCCTGGTCCTCCTCTTCCAACTGTGGGAAGAAAGGCCTCCTTTGCTCTGTGCTTTCCACGTGCTTACTGCCTTTCTTTTCTTTTCTTTTCTTTTCTTTTCTCTTCTTTTCTTTTCTTTTCTTTTCTTTTCTTTTCTTTTCTTTTCTTTTTTTGTTTCTTGCTCTGGTTTAGACAAAGTCTCGCTAGGTCACTCTACCTGGGCTTAAACTCACGGCCATTCTTCTTCCTTCTCCCAAGTGCTGAGATTACAGATGGGAGCCACCCTGCTCAGCACTTGTTTTATTTCTTTTTTGTTTGCTTGTATTTTGTTTTTTCGAGACAGGGTTTCTCTGTGTAACAGCCCTGGCTGTCCTGGAACTAGCACTTATAGGCCAGGCCAGCCTTGAACTCACAGAGATCTGCCTGCCTCTGCCCCCCAAGTGCTGGGATTAAAGGTGGGTGCCACCACCGCCCGGCATCAGTACTTGTTTTCTATAAAGATAATTAAAAATGTGCACCATGTTGTATTCCTAACAACATAGCCTTTCTAAATGTGCATGTGCAGGTATGTATGTGCATGCACACGCGCACACACAGACACACTGTTCACCCAAATGGCTGAAAACACATATTCAGTTGAGTTGTTTGCCTTCCATGTCCTCATTATGATAAGCATGCACTCTGGTACTACATCCCAGTCCCCTAGGTTGACAGGAGAGAGTGGTGATGGCAGGGATGGATAGGACACTGTTCCAATGGATAGGGAATGAGACATCACTTGCTGCCTCCCCTGGGGAACATGACAGACTAAGTCTCTTTTGGTCCAGTGACTGTGAGGGGGGAAACATGGCAGAAAGGAGATGCTTATGTCATTTTGGATGTAGGAAACCTAGAAGAACCAGGAAAGGAGTCAGGAGATCCGTCTAGAACATGCAATACTGGATACTGCAGATATCCATGGGATATCTGAAGGGGCCTCACCCTGATACACTGGTATGGGGTTGAGAAAGGTGTCCTGGGAGTATAAGAGTCAATGAAGCAGCTGGACAGTGGTGGCTCACACCTTTAATCCCAGCACTCAGGAGGCAGAGGCAGGAACTCTGTGAATTCGAGGCCAGCCTGGTCTACAGCATGAGTTCCAGGGCAGTCGGGGCTACACAGAGAAACAAAGCAAAACAAACAAAAGAGTGAATGAAGCAGCTGAGGATGTGGCTCAGTAGTAGAGCACGAACCTGGTCTGCACCAGGTCCTGAGTTCCATACCCAGCACAAAGAGACAGAATAAAATACATAAAGAAAGGAAGAGAAAGAAAAAGGAAGTCTAGGTTCAGAAATAGAGCCACAGAGCCCCAAGGTCTTATGAATATAAATCCTTGAAGTTAGGAGAGCACAGTGGTGCACTCCTTTAATCCTGGAACACGAGAGGCAGAGGTGTGGATCTCTTTGAGAATTTGAAGGCAGTCTGGTCTATCTCTACATAAAGAGTTCTAGGACAGTCAGGGCTACATGATGAGACCCTGCCTGAAAATAAGCAAACCAATAAAAACATTCAAAAAATTAAATTACCAATAGAAGGCAGAATTTCCCCAAGTTCTGTTTGTCGTAATGGAGATACACACTTACTAACTCCTCTATTTGCTTTTTAAAATGACACACTTCATCCTGTCTGCATCTTCCCTAAGTTGAACCCTGCCAAAGAGGGACTGTGCACCAGTTGTTCACTGAGCATATGCTATCTGCATGCACTAAGTGTTTAGAGCAAGAAGTGTCTTGCCTTTTGTTTACTGATAAAGACATTGAGGTTCCGAGAGACTGAAGCATTGCCCTGAGCTTCAGTACCTCTGGAGAGAGTGAAGACAGTCAAGGCTGCTGTTCATTCCCCTCCCTTTCTTTTGCACCCCCCCAACAACCCATCTGGACTTGCCATGGTAACTAAGCCTCCTCCAGCGTGGGAAGCAGTTACCTAGCAACTCCCCATAACCAGGTCAGAGCTGGGGAATGAGACACCACTTGCTGCCTCCCCTGGGGAATTCAGAGGTAGAGAAATGGGATGGCCACAAATGACCTGCATAGAGGCCTAACTGGGAGCACCTAGGTATAGGAATCTCACATCAGGACCAGCAAATGCTGGGACTATAGCACAGCTCAGAGCTAGCCTGGGCTTCGTCCACAATGCAAACATAAATCCTTCTCCCTGTGTGCAGCACTGATTCTTTTGCACAACATGGAGCCCATCCCCATTGACTTGCTGGCCTACTCTGGATGGGGGAGTCCGCCAACAAAGGCTGGCAGAAGGCTACACACATACATCTGTGTAGACATTTCATTTGTGGAGGGAGCAGAGGATTATTCATTCAGCCTCCTTCTTGTCCCTTTTTTATGCCAAGATAAGTTTATGGAATGACCTGTTGGTCATAAACAAGCTGGTTCTTCCTCTAATATTCCTTGTAGACCTGGTCTTAACACTCATCCACATCTACTCCTTCCTGTGGATGGAACCCCACCTGCCCGGCCCAGTTCTACCTCCTATAGGTTTCTTCCTCAAGGGTTTAGCCAATGGTGGTTGGCTCATTCTTTTGGATGTGGCAGGTTGAGGAGTGACATATGATCCTATCTTGGCCATGGAATCTGGGATGGGGGTGACTGCTGAGAATTTCACTAGCTAAACTTGTGTGTGTGGGGGAACTCATCTTCCTCAGACATTGCCATGTCTGCATGTCATGCTGGGAATTGCAACAACCCCTGAGAGGAGGCACTGATGTTGCTCAGGGGGGTAGGGGATGACATTGTTGCCTCCATGAAGCAAGCAAGCTAGGCACTGCCCACTTTTGCACCCCTCTTTCTGGTAGACCATGACACCCTGTTAAGGTACGTCTGGTCAAGCCTCCGTCTTCACATCTCAGGTCCAGGCTGAATGAGCAACTCAGGAGATGCCCGGGGCAATTCTTGATACAAACAAACAAATAAAATACCAAACATATTTCTTTCGGAATAAATCAAAGATCTGCCAGACTCCCCAATCTTTAACTCCAGGCTAGGACCATGATCTACCTGTAGTTGCATGCCCGGCCTCTTGCAGGTCTGACTACCCCTCCACGCCTTCCCACGCCCAGGATGCTCCATTTGTACAGGAATGAGGTCATCCTGGAGTGGGTTTCCATCTGTTCCCTAGAGCCAACCACACAAGTCTCTTTCCCACTGCAAGTTCCGTAAGTCAGACATGGTGGCAGTCAGGTTGTTATTATTATTATTTCTAACTGGAACTTTCTTTTCAGCAATTTTAGGCTCACAACAAAACAGGAGATACAGAACTCCCCAGAGACATGCACAGCCTTTCCTACTGTCAACATCCAGTGACAGAGTGATGTGTCTGCAACAGTTGATGAATCTATACCGAAGCATTGTCACCCGAAGTCCACACTCATCCTGACGGCTGCACTTTCCATGGTCTCAGCAGACAGACTTGCACCAGCTCTGTGTAGCACACAGAGTATCTGGCCTGTCCTAAACAGTCTCCATGCTTGGTCTATCCATTCCTCCATCCCTCAGAAATTTTTACTTTATTAATTAAAACATTTGGGCTGTTGTTTGTTATGAGAACAAGTCTTTCTATGTAGCCCGAGAAGGAGTGGAACTCACTATGTAGACCAGGCTGGGCCTCAAGCCTGTGGCAATCCACTCACCTCTGCCTCCTAAGTCATTTTGTTTTATTTAAAACAAAACACAACGAAGGCTGTTTGGGGGGATGAAGATGTGGCTAAATTGGCAAAGTGCTTGCAGTGGGCTCAAGGCCTTGGATCCTAACCTCAGTGTGCCATAAATGGAACACAGTAGTTAAATCCTGCAATCCCAGCACTCGGGAGGTAGAAACAGAAGGACCAGAAGTTCAAGTCATCCTCCACTACATTCTAAGTTGGAGGCAAAGCCAAAAGGCCTAAGACCCTATCTCAAATGAAACAATAAAAATTTGCTTTTGAGATGTAGTTGTACTTTGCAGCTCTGGCTAGTCTTGAATTCATGGACATCCCGTCTCCCAAGTTCTGGACTTACTTGTGCCCAGCATCATACCTGGATGTGACCCTCGTCTTTATATTCTTTCCAACATCTTAGCTTGTTGAAGATGTAAGGTTGCAATCAGACAGTATGCAGTCTTTCAGAGAGGGTTTTTTGTTTTTTTCCCCCTTAGTAATATGCATGTGATTTTGGTTTTTTTAAGCCAGGTTTTTACACTGTCCAGTCTGGCCTGAAACTCACTCCTGAGGACTGGGCTTACAAGTATGAGCCCCTCACCTAGCAATTGCTCACTTAAAAACAAAGCACTGAAATAAAGTTTCTTTTCTGTACCTAACCCATTTACTTACTGAAGGGCTTTGTACTTACTTCCATTTTGGAAATTCTGAATACAGCTGCTAAAATGTATAAGATTTTGAGTTTATAAGTTTCAGCAACCACAAGCAATGTGGGTGCTGGGTCCCATGGTAAGAGGCCACCAGTCTGTCTTTGAATGTGACCTTGCATGTTGCATTTCTACCAGTGCCAAGTGCTCCGATGATTTCACATCTTTACCAGCGATCGCCGTCTGCAGTGTTTTGAACTGGGTAGTGTTAGTTCACTGCTGTTTTATACTGTAACTCCCTAAAGGCATATGATCTCAGGCATCTCAAAAGGATGCTTGTTGCCCTCTGGACTTGTCTTCAGTGAGGTCTGTTCAGGTCTTTTGACTAGTTTTTAACTAAGTTGCTAAGTTCTTCTAATAAAGTTTCAAGAGTGACAATCCTGGGGACTGGAGAGATGACTCAGCGGTTAAGAGCACTGGCTGCTCTTCCAGAGGACCCCAGTCTGAGTGCCAGTGCTCATGTGACTCACGGCTGCCCATAACTCCAGTTCCAGGGGATCCAGTGCCCTCTTCTGGTCTCCATGGACACCAGGCACCCACACGGTACACAGACATTCATGCAGGCAAAAACTCATACAGACGAAAACATAGCAAAATAGTTTTTAAAAATTATATTAAAAAGTGGCAATTCTCTCTCTGCACTGAGCTCTCTTAGGTAAAATTTGTGTAGTAATGCCATATCAGATCTTTCTTTCTTTCTCTCAGTCTCTCTCTTTCTTTTAAGGCTGGGCCTCACATAGTCCCAGGCTGTCCTCACACCGACCATAGTTGAAGATAACCTTGGATGGTTCACTCTCCTGCATCTATTTTCCAAGATAACCTTGGATGGTTCATTCTCCTGCATCTGTTTCCCAAGTGCTGCGATTACGATCACGTATCACCACTCCTGTTTATGTGGTGCTGGGGATTGAAGCCAAGGCTCAAGTATGCTAGACAAGCACTCTAACAACTTAACCTCAGTCCCAGCCTAGACTTGCCCTTTTTTTAAACATAATTTTTGGTTAACTTACAAAGAAATTGGTTTCATTGTGACACCCTCATACATAGATACTACCCTTTGCTCTTAGTTCCTTCTCCACACCCCTCCCCTTTTCCCTCTCTGCCCCTCTTGCTGGTCATCCTGCCTCCCCACACATAGTTCCCCCTTTAGCCTTCATTGTATATATAAACATGATATTGAAATTTATATAAGATATTTTATATAAAATTATAAGTTTATTAACTGCCTTTTCTTGTTCCTCACTCCCCTAAATATATTAACTGCCTTTTCTTGTCCTCACTCCCCTAAGATTTGTCTTTGGCAAAGGTTTTCTTGAAGGCTGGGGCTTGTCTTCTCATTCCTTTAGCATGCAGAGTCTACATCACAGAATGGGAAAAGAACGCTAATCAGGGCTTTTCTCTCAGAGCCTCTTGTTAAGCCCTCACCAGCACAGCCAGCCTTCATGTATCAACCGCTCGCTGAGTGAGCTGTTTGCCTTGAGCCATCCAATCTAGGTGTGGAGCAGAGCAACAAATCACTCAATACCGTACAGTGTTTTCAGTGTTGGAACAGAATTGGAGCGATGATGCTTTAGGCATGTATATTAGGGAGGGGCATGTGTATTAGCCATGGCAATGAGGCAGTTCCTAGAGGGTAACTTAAATTTTGAGCTAAGAATTCGTGTCTGGATCCATGCTACCAAGTAAGGTAGCACTAGCGACATACGAATCACTTGTTTTAGCCATATTTTAAGTATCCAGTTGCAAACTGGGTGTGGAGGCACATGGGTATAATTCCAGCACCCAAGAGGTGGAGGATCAGAATTTCAAGTTCATCTCCTGCTATGTATCCAATTCAGTGCCTACCAGGGCTACATGAGACCCTCTTCAGACAATTAAATAAAAAATTCAAAATGTAAGTGGGTAGTGGTGGCGCACACCTTTAATCCCAGCTCTTGGGAGGCAGAGGCGGATGGATCTCTGAGTTCAAGGCCAGCTTGATCTACAGAGTGAGTTCCAGGATAGCCAGGCCTACACAGAGAAACTCTGCCTCTGAAAAAAAAAAGTAATAATCAAGTATTTAATAGCTACACACGGTGAATGGCCGCCACACTGAACAAAATAGCTGCAGAACTAATCCGGCATCACTCTAGTCTAAAACACAACAACAACAACAACAACAATGTTGGAAGAAAGGCATTCCAAGCGAAAGGAACCGAAGGTAGGAGAGGTGGAGGTTGAAGACAGTATGAGTCACTCTGGGACCACAGTGGGGCTGACTGAGAAGGCTCAGGAGAGGAAAGCTGGGGACGTGACTGAACAAATACGCAGCAGGCAGATCACAAATGCCTGGAGTGGAATGCTAAGGACTTGAAGCTGAGAGCTATGGGAGCCCCTGAAGGATTTGAATAAGAGCCTAATGTCATCTGCTTTACATGTTCATAAGATCTGTCTGGCAGCCATTCGGGGCTAGATCAAAGGAAGCCTACGGCGGAAAGGAAGCAAGGGAACAGTGCAGAGGCCGGTGCGGTCACTGGGGAAAAAGTGACAACGAGACAGTAGCTGTGGTGTGGGCATGGATTGGGCAAAGCAGGAGATGTGAGTGAGGAACCTCGTGACTGATCTTACCAGACCCGTAAGAGCTGCTATGCAAACACTTGCTGATTTAATGACCTAATTGTAGCCAAGCTCCAGCATAGAACTGTGTGCCACGCATTGGTCCCTATGTGTTATTTGCTGCACAAATAAAGCAGTGTGGTGTGGCTCTCTTTACTCGAAGAAGAGACATGCACCAAGGAGAGAGGAGACAACATGGGGGGAGGGGAAGGCTGTCATTCCCATTTTGTCTGATGGAGAGAGAGCTCAGGTGAGAAGGTACAAGCAGAGCTCATGGGAGACTGTGAGGGACCCTGGGCCCAACTGTGGCATGTTTTTAGCACTGGGCACTGGCCATCCTCCAGCCCATTCCCTCCCCCTTTCTCCTTGACACATGGATCCCGGGGCAGATTCCATAGCCTGAAGAGTCAGACCATTTCACCAGTTGACACACGTGATTCAGAGCAATCCAAAACACAATGAGCGGAGCATGTTGGGCACAATGGGCATGAGTAGACAGAGTTTCCCAGAAAAACCCAGCGGAGTATCTGAGGGCAGAGGCAGAAGCCTCAGTCACATGAACATCACAGAGAAAATCCCCTACTTTACACCCGTAGGTCTGGAATGCTTGAGGCATTTGGGATGAATGAATAGACGAGATGGGGCAGCTGGTACTTGTTTATTGCGGTGTGACTATTCCTGAGAAGACATGAAGAAATGTCTTCTCACCCCAGGCAGGGAACCAGCGGCAGGCCAAAGTACGGATACCACTGAAGTCCCATGTGGCAAATCAATGAGGTTACTTACAAGGGTTTGGGAAGGGGTAACTTACGGGAGCAAATGACTCAAAGATAGCTGTGTCACCAAAGCCCACCCCAGTGTGGGTGACATGAGAAACTAGAAACCTGGAGCTCACTGCACAACTGGCAGGCAGCTCACCAGGTTGGGGAGTGTCCTTACTGGTGGCTTGATTGGTCTGAGTCTCTTCCTGGCAGTTCAGCAGGTCTCTGCTTTTTCCAGGTTTCTCTGAGTCTCTTCTAAGAACCTTGGCAGTCTTTACTGCTTACATATGATTGAGGAGAAAGGGGCCCCATTAATCTAGTCAATTTCAGGAACTTCCAGAAGCTATTTTGAGTTGTTTACTTCCCATCTTAATGAGTGTTCTAGGAAGCGAGAGCGTTTCACCTCTCTCTTCTCATCCTATACCTGAAAGAGTTTCCTTACAAGATGAAGGTTTTAAGCATGGAGCAATAACATCATTCATTAGACATGTATTTCTGACACTCCTCCCCATGTACCATGAACAGCGTGAGATGCTTGGCATACAAGGATCCACAAAACACAATGATCCCTGCCCCGAGGAGCATACAGCCTAACAGCCACACCACACTCTAGTGTCCCCATCTCTGTGCACGCTGTTCAGGAAAAGCATGGGACTCATGAGGTAATCTAGAGGGATAGATTATTTCAGATGAGGGAGTCTGAGAGGAAGTGATATGTAAACCCATATCTGAACAGCAGTTAGCCACAAAAAAAAAAAAAAAAAAGAATGTGCATTCTGCAGGGTACCCACAATTACGAAAGCCCTGGGAATAGTTCTTAGCCAGTTGGAGGCTGAAATAAGAACAGTGGAGAAGGGACATGAAAACAAGAGGCGGTTAGAGAGAAGATCCTGCAGGGTCAGATCTTGCAGGATCAAGTGCGGAGAAAAGTGGTGTGATTGGATTTGTCTGTCCAAAGATTGCCTTGGTGTCAGTGTAGAGTGTGTACCAGGGATAGGAGGGAATGCAGGGCCACAAGTACAGAGGATGGTGCAGTTGCTATGGGAGACAGAAGAGTACCATGGAGGGAGATGAAGTAGAAAGACTTGAAAAACATTAACGAAAATAAATTTGTTTTTAAAAAATTGCCATGGTAGATTTTAATCACACTCCTGTCTTACAGACAGACACGCAACTAGACAAAGAGTCCTGCAATTATTTTGACCAGGCCAGTCTGCCCCTGGTATGAGCTGTTAGCTGAGATCTAGTGACGACCCTGCCTTGCCCATAGCCCAAAGTGATGGACATTGATTTTTCTCTTTAAGGATTTTCTGAGAAATCTTCTGTACCTTCCACAACTTCTGCTCTTGTTTCAAGTGGTTTCTATTAGGGGATTCCTGTTCGTGTCTCAGCTAAGTGCCTATCACTTGGACATTTTCTGATTCCCGATGAAGATGCAGAAATATGACACCAGGCCGTGAAACAGAAAGGATGTCATAATGACAGTAACGAGTCGCGCCTGTCCCAAAGTCAAAGTGACTTGTTCGTTAGCAACAAAGAACAGTGACTGAATAGCTCCACACAAAGAATCCAGTTAGATCTGTGTGCCTGATGCCCTTGCGGATGAAAGCACCTGGGAGCTTGTTAGGGATGGAAGGCTGAGTCAGAACCCCACGTTTTAACACGGTCCCTAGACAACGCTCGGATTCTTAAGACTTCGAGAAGGGCTTCCTTCAATCACCCTGAGACCAGCTGAAGGTGAGTGGGCCACGGCAGCTTCTGGATATTAGAAATGACGTAATTTCCAGTAAGTGGGGAGGAAACCACAACTGGTTCGACAGGAACTGGCTTTTCTCTGGAAGTTCTCTGTTCAGATGTCACGAAGTCACCTAGGGTGTGGCAGTCAAAATCAGAGGCAGTGTGTTGGCTGCTGGCTGTTCTGCTGGTGAGAAACACTAGGTAGATATACTGCCTTGGCTCTGAGAAGCTGGCATGTAGAATGTAGATAAGGGATAGAATAGATAGGGATCCTCGTGCCCGTCCCCCACCTCCCAGACAAGAGCAGCAGAGGCCAAGGAGATTTGAGCCCCAAGTGAACAGTTTGGTCTTAATCTTCCTGGCCTAGTCTCCATGAGTCCCTGTTCTCCCTTAGGGTTTTGGGTGACTCCCCTGTTCCCTTCTGAATTGAGCCCTGCTGATGGGCACAGCAATGCACCTCAATAAAAATCCCTCACAATGGCTACTAGAACAGGATGCCCATTCCAGGTGTTTTAGGAGCTCTGTCATTCCAGGCCTAGCATCCCTGCCTCCCGCAGAGAGGGAGTACCCACTCCTCCTAGGGCCAGCCACAGACACCAGCTCTAGACCTGCAAGACTATGACTGTCTACTTGTACAGTGCTTCAAGGCATAGCATCTAGACCAGAACCAAGCTAGTCATCTCTGCCTCAGCCGGGGCTGCTCCTCCCACGGAATCAGCCAAATGGATGAAGTTTGTGGGCTGTTTAAAGCATATGGTTTGCAAATACTGTAAAACCAAACATCACTTTTGGCTTTTATTTACTGTAATGTTTCACATCTCCCACTACCAAGCTTGCTGATCGGGCCCACTTGGCCTGGGCTTCCGTTCTCATGCGGAAGGCAGGAGGAAGACCTCCTTGGGCCCTTCTCTGCTCTGAGTCCCTTTCTGATGTGGTCCCACTTGACAACCCCCCCCTTGTCTCCGCTCTGCCGCTCATCTGCTCGCCATCTTCTGACCCCTCCCCTGCTTCCCCTTCCCGAGGCTGCAGCTGCTCCTCAGGCATGCTCTGTTTCCCTGCCCTTCCTGGCTATTTTCTCTTCCCTCTTAGTCTCTTTCTTCCTCTCTTTCTCTAAAGGGAACCCGGGGATCAGAGAATTGTTGAATCAGAGTCACAAGAGACCGAGTGTATGCCACACGGCAATGACTTGTGAGTCACACTGTTCTTTTATCGCTTCAGTAGCAGATGCCCTCCAGTCCCTCCTTTAAGCAGGAGGGGACACAGGGGAGAAGGCCCCTTGTCACATACACCCGCCATCACTTGCACCCCAGTGCTTCTTTTCCTGCCTCAGAACACACATCCACACGTGACTACACCAACACCCTTGTAAGTGCCTTCTGTTGTGACATGTTTGCTTCCAGGCTCCACAAAGGCACTGAGCTTCTTCTTCTCCAGTGTCCCTCCCCTCAGCCCGCCTTCTCTGAGCTTTCTTCTCCAGGGTAGGCACCAGGACACACAATTCGAGTTTGAGGTGACAAAGAAGGACAGTGGCAGTGGGGTTCCTCCTTCTAGAAGGGAGGCCCCCAGAGGCCGACCATGCAGACGGAAGAGGAAACTCATTTTCATGAAGCTCCTGTCCAGGGTTAGAGTCAATATGTCAATCTGTTTATTGATCTGCAGTCTTGGCTTCCCTCTGGTCCATTGGCAAAGACACCCCTCAGCCACAGAAAATCAAGAGCAAAAAACAAGAGCGCTCCACAGACACAACCCTTGTAACCACAAAACGAGGCTGCTGACACATCCCACATTCTCAGCCAGGGCTTCTCCATGCACTTCGCAGAATCTAGGCTACAGCTTTCTTTGCAGCTGGGAAAGCAGAAGTTACATTCAAGCAAGCCACAGGGGCTGTGGAGAAACCCTGTGTTCCCTAGCACTTGTCTCTGTGGTGTCTCCATGTTAGAGACACTATCTCTCATCCGCTACAGGGGAAGGGGATCACAAAGTGGGCAGTCACTGGTGGAAAAGTATAAGTTTCTGTCAGGCATTAACTAGGCCTGAGGTTTGCAAGGCTCTCCCACACCAAGCTGAGCAGACTGACCACGCCCTTGCCAGCTACCTGATCAGACTTGCTTGGTGCCTGTGGCCCTGGATCTGCTAAACTTTGGTTCTCAGGGTGCAGTGCCTGCCCTGTGGAGAACAGGAGGGAAGCTCCCCTGTAGATGGACGGGGCCAGGTGAGCTACTTAGCATGCCTCGCCAAGCCCAGCCCCGCCCTGTGCGTCCATTGCTGGGGTGTGACCTCTGCTTAGCTGCTTGCTCTCTTGGAAAGTTCCCAAGGCAGGAAAGAAGCTGTGAAAGTTCAAGGGTTGGGAGAAGTTCATTTTCCTGCCCTACTCTCAGCCCCCTGCTGCCCTCTTGCACAGAGAAGAGCTGGAAAAGCATTCTTCCCTCGAGTTCCTTCTCATGCCAGTCAATGGACCAACCCAGCTGCCAATAAATTACTATTAGAAAATGTTGTGTGTAGCCATCAGCATACATATATGTGTTTTGTGTACACACGGGCACATGTGTACATCATATGCATGCATGTGTAGTTTATAAAGTCCAACTTTTTCCCCCTTGTTCGTATTTTGCAGGCAGCTTCAGACAAAAAGTCTCTAGTCTCCCAGCGGGACTCATCGCATCATGGGAGCCACATAGTTGGCAGGGAAGAGACCCAGTTTGTTGTGTAGACGGCCGGTCCACCAAGATGGGTTGGAGCTATCCAGGACTTCAACCACTTCCCCGCTTCGGAATCCCAGCTCATCCTCTTCCAGAGCCTCGAAGTCATACAGTGCCCGGGCCCAGCGCACTCGCTAGAGGGGAACAAGAGACAAGCTGATGAGCTCAGTAGGCTGGTCTCTGGAGCAGCTGTCACACAGGGGAAACATGACTCTATCCTGAGTCCCCTGAGTCCTTCCCAAAAAGCTGACCTTGAAGCAATCTAAAGTAGAGTTGTGCACAGCCCTGGGCCCTAAGGTGCTGGGACACTCACCAGCTTTGTTCCTGATATGGTCTTGGTTTGCTTTGGTGGAAGCTGGGCCCTCACATATGTCAGGCAAGTGCCCTAATACTGAGCCTGTCCTGAGGCCAAGTGCACTGGGTCACAGGGACAAAGCTCACCCATCTCCCGCTGCCAGAAGAGCAAGAACAGGGGCAAAGTTCAACAGTCCGACTGAAAACGGCAGCCTGAATGAGCCAGGCTGAACCCTCTCCTGAGATGCCACCTTGCACTCTCCGCTCACTCACCCCTGCCACCTGGAGTTGCACAGGGTCCGTATGTCTCCGGTGCATCAGGGTGGCATTCATCTCACTGCCGATGCTACAGTGTCCATCATTTATGTCCAGGCTGCCTCCACGGCGGTCCTAGAGACATGCAACAGAGGGTTGTTATATTGCCAACAGGGGCGTCTCTCACAGCCTGTCCCACCCTTGTGCCTTGCTTGGGTGCTGTCTACAGAACTCACACCCAAGAACTAACTCGCTGACCCTCACCCTTCATCTTGGAAAATGGACAGGAAGGAATCTGAAGGGATCTTAGATTTTAAAGGCAAGAATGATGGATTTTATTTATCCAATCAAACAGCAGTTATTTGGGGAGTTGTGCACCCCATGCTTCAGGAATTCAGTCAATTGTCATCATCATCATTTGTGTGTATATATGTGTGAGTGTAGAGGCATGAGGTTGACATTGGGCGTCTTCCTCTGTCACTCTCTATCCACCTAAGGGACGTTACTGGACCTGGGACTCACTGATTCAGCTAGACTGGCAGGCCAATGATCCTCCGGGATCTGCTGTTTGTACCTACTCACTTCAGCAGTGCCGGGTGGTGGAGCTACCCACCTTTAATTCCAGCCCTTGGGAGGCGGAGGGAGAGGCAGGCGGATCTCTGTGAGTTCGAGGCCAGCCCGGGTTACAAAGTGAGTTTCAGGACAGGCTCCAAAACTACACCGAGAAACCCTGTCTTGAAAAACAAAGAAGCAAACAAAAGTGTGTTCCCCTATGCTGGCATTTATGTGGGTGATGGGAATCTGACTTCAGGCCCTCTTGTTTGCCTAGCAAACCCTTTACTCTCACCCCCTTCTTTTCTTTGATTTTGAGACAGGGTCTTGCTTTGTAGCTCAAGCTGACTTTGGATTCACTAGGTAGCCCAGGCTAGAGCTGGGTTCTTAATCCACCTGCCTTAGCCTCCTAAATGTTGGGGTTATAGACAGGCACCACCACAGCTAGCTTGTATGGCTCTTGTCTTAGTTAAAAACAAAAATCAGGAGGAAGGATGGATATGGGATCAGGGGAGAATATATTTCAACTAAGGGAGTCATTTTAGGGTTTACAGGAGACTTGATTATATATGGGATCCCAGGTCCAAGGAGAGATCCCCCAGATTGTTCTCTGGACAGAGGAGAGAGTGCCTGAATCGGCCGTGGCCCATAACCATACTGATGTATATTTTGCTTATCACCATAGATCCTTCATCTGGCGAAGGACGGCGATACAGTCGGAGACCCACATTGGAGCACCGGACTGAGCCCCCCGAGGTCCAAATGAGGAGCAGAAGGAGGAAGAACATGAAAAACGAAATCAGTACTGAGAGGGATGCTATCACCCACTGATACAAGGGAACGGATCTAATGAGAGTTTACCAAGGCCAGTTGGACTGGGACTGAACGAGGAGGTGATCTAACCAGATTCTCGGAATTTGGCCGGATTCTCTGAATGTGGCTGGCCCGAAGTCTTTCTGAAAAGCCATTGACTATGATACTGGGACCTGTTTCCTCTGCATATACTGGATTTTGGGGATCCAGTCTGTTTGGACACTCACCTTCCTGGACCTGGAGGGAGGGGGGAGGAACTGGAACTTCCCACAGGGCAGAAAACCCTGACTGCCCTAAGGGACAAAGAGGGAGGAGGAGAGGGAGTGGGGGGAGTGGGAGGGTGTTGGGAAGAGGGGCGGAAATGGAAACTTTTATAATTTAATAAAATTTACTTTAAAAAAAATCAGGAACATTTACTAGCTTAGAGGAAGAACCATATACAGTAATGTGCTAAGAGAACAGAGGGGGAAGTGCCCAGGCATGCCTGGGTAGGTCAGGGAAGGAGTCTGGGAAGAGGTGACGCCTGGGCTCCAGCTTGAAGGAGGAGTGGGACTGACCAGGAAAGATCCATCAGGCAGACAGACGGCTTATAAAACGTCAAAAAGAGAAAAAATGCACTGAACCATGCCAATGACAAGATGTGGTGCCAGTTGCTGGATTATGTGTTTGCATGGTAATGGGGGTGATAGCAGAATATGGACCTGGGGAAGTAGATACAGGCAGCTCACACAGAACCCTGTGCCCTGTAGGGGAATGTAGGACCAATGTTGTCTTATTGCATTGTCCATCTCCATAAACCAGCTGCAATCCCATCTGGAACAGGCAAAGGGAGATAAACAAGGCTGCCGCAGGTTTTAATCCAGTTTTCTTTTTACGGGTTAACGAGAAAGAATTGGAATTCTGCTGACAGAATCAGTCGTGTGTGTGTGTGTGTGTGTGTGTGTTGTGTGTTGTGTGTGTGTGCGCCCGCATGCACACACGCTGATGGTTTGTGGGCAGTTTCCATCGTGGAGCCTAGAATCTTTCAGGAGGCTGGGCTGGCCTGGGCCATGGGGTAGGCAGGTCCTCCTTCACTCCTTGCCCTGCCCCTTCCTTCTCTTCAGATACCTGGTGAAAATGGTGATGCTGCAGATACCGCTGCTGTGGAGGAGGCTGTGACCCCGGTGGAAACGGAGGAGGTGGCTGCTGGTGCTGGGGGTACTGCTGGGGACGGGAAGGAGGGTTGTCTGACAGCTTCCGGTTCATCAAAGGTCGGATTTCTTCTCCTACATTTCCACTTGGGTGAGGGCCTCCCTGGGACCTCCTATCCAGACTGTTGCTCCGGTGACCCTGGAAAAGAGAACAGAGGCTCCAGATTTGTTATTCCCCTAGACTTTCCGTCCCTGTCCCTGTTCTGGCAGGAACTGTGTGGTGGTGGTAAGCCTGGAAGGAAACCTAAGGTTTGGACCTCCACATTATCAAAGGGGGTCTCTGCATTCTCAAGTCTTCCCTAGTTCGTGAGTTCGGGCCTCTGGTTGGCAATTTCCATTTGGTCTAACCATTTCCGTGTGGTCTCCACTCAATCCATTCCTACTGGGTTTGTTTTTCTCTCTGTAATTAAGTTTAAATATTCTACTGCACAGGCAGAAAGGGAGAGGTGACTTGAAAAGGACCCGTGTGCTTTGGGGAAGTCAACGCTCCCTTCTGAGCCACCAGCTGATTTGAAGGTTGGATTCTACAATTATCAGAGCAGAGTGTGTTCCCATCCAGAGCACACAAAAGTGCAGAAGAAAAAAACCCCAAAGGTCAACTGAGATCCTGTGGATTATTTATCCACAAGACAAACAACCGGCATGTTGCCAAACTGCGGGATACCCTGCCCTCCGGATGGCCCTACTCTTGACTTTGCATAGTCTGGAGCTGTCCTTTCCAGCCTGGCAGCAACATTCTGGCAGAGCTATGAAAAACAGGCCTGATGCCCCGTGAACCAGGAAGGAACAAGGCCTCTCTGCTTCATATTGTGACAGCTCTATGTGAACCAGAAATACTTTATTGTTATTTTTATTTAACAAACAATTACATAGAAACTTGGGCTCAGTATATGCTCGCACTGTACAAATATTAACTCATTCAATCCGGTTTAAAGGAAACTTTATACTGTCTCTCTTATCTCTGAGCCCTGAATCCTAGAGAGTGAATACTTCTTTCCATTTCCTGGTTAAAATAAGCCACGAGAGCTCCGCTGACCTTTGTTTTCTGAACTTCTGTGTGCTCTGGATGGGAACACCCTCCTCTCTGATGATTGTTGCATCCCAGCCTTGAAAACAGCTGGTGGCTTAGAAGGGCAGGTTGACGCCCCCAAAGCACACGTGTCCTTTTCAATCACCTTTCCCCAGGGTTCCAGCTATGCTAGTGCATGGTTTTTCCTTTATTACACCTCTCTCTCTCTCTCTCTCTCTCTCTCTCTCTCTCTCTCTCTCTCTCTCTCTCTCTCTCTCTCAAGATATGGTTTCAAGACAGCCCTGGCTGTCCTGGAACTCATTCTGTAGACCAGGCTGGCCTCAAACTCACAGAGATCTGCCTGTCTCTGCCTCCTGAGTGCTGGGATTAAGGAACTGTGCCACCACCGCCCTGCTTATTACACCTAACTCTTACAACCATGCTCTTTTCCTTGAGAAGCAGTTTGTACTTTGTAGGTGTGCCCATGTGCACACGTGTGTGTGGGTTCCCTTGTGGGAAGCTGATTATCGCGTCTTTGGTGCCTGTCTGCCATGCACCAGACTCTGTGGCAGGGGCTGTGATTATGCCACTCAGTCGTCACAAGGGTCCAGTGAGGGAGCGACTCCATGCCAAGATGAGAAAACACATTTTAAAAAGCATCTTTTTTTTTTTATGTTTGTACGTTTGATTTGGCAGGGGTGGGGGTGGGGAGCAGCGTCTTGCTTGCCCTAGCTGTCCTAGCATTTGCTATGTAGCCCAGGCTGGCCTTGAACTTGCAATCCTCTTGCTTCTACCTCTTAAGTGCTGGGTGCTGCCATGTGCTACCATACCCAGCTTAAAAAATGCTCTTTGGGGGAAAAAAGTTATTTTATTTGGGGCATATGCCTGAGTATGCCACATGGGTTCAAGTGCTCAAGGAGACCTGAAGAGGGCATCAGATCCCCTGAACCTAAAGTTAGTGGTGGTTGTGAGGCACCTGACATGAGACTGGGAACTAAACTCAGGTCCTCTGGAAGAGCAGTAAGTGTGCTTAACTCCAGAGCCACCTCTACAGGCCTCAGAAAGTGTTCTGTACTTGCTTAGGTGACACAGGTAGTTAGGAATGAAGTGGGATTAAACCTGTGCAGTCCCTGGGCTCCTGGAGGCCATCAGGAAACTGCCTGGTGCTTTAGTCCTGGCCTCTAGGCTATTCTCCAGTACTGCTGCTGTCTGTTACCCTGACCCCTGAGCAGCTCCTGAGCTGGGCTGAAAACAGTGATGTAAGATCCACGAATCACTGATCAACAGCCCCTCCAATGTGAGCTAACATATATAGTACATTTGTAGTGTGGTTAGGAGTGAGGGAAGAGATGGGGAACATTAGATTATCTTACGCTCACGACCCCCTCTCTATGCTATCTCAAGGGATGAGGAAGCACAATCTGGGAGTCTTCCAAAGCCGCCCAGCTAGAAGTGATCAGCTGGATTAAAAGTGAGATCTGATTTCGGATCAGAATATCATTCTTTTGGGAGGGGGTGACTTACACAGGAATTCAGGCTGCCTGAAGTCCCTGACCTGGAGTCCTGTGGCCCTGAGGCGTACCTGATCTTCTTTGGTTCCATCCCGAAGGAAGATCTGCTTCTGTCTGGAGATGGAAGTCGTCCTGTAGTAGTCCACCAGCTTATTTAGGGATGGAAACTTCTCAGTCCACAGGAAGTAATTGCCCTTGCTGTCTCGCATGACTTTGAAGTGCTGAACATCGTCCTCGTGCCTGGGGATCAAGCAAACTCAGTGGTGACCATGCCCCTGCTGGGTGGTTGTTTGCAGCCAGAGATGACATTTGTTTGAGCAGGCATTGTATGAACATTTTGGCAGGGGCAGGGGGAGACAGAAACAAACATCTGTCCTACCCAGGTAGGGAACCAATGACAAAAGAAAGTAAAGATTCCACGCAAGTGGTGAACAAGTGAGTTTAACTGTGGCAACTTATGGTACCACGGACGACGTTCAAGCAGCTCTGCCACTGAAAGTGTTTCTTTCCCCCAGTCACTGTTAACTGCCTCCACATCTTGGGGTGGACCTTGTGATCTCCTCCCCATTGCATGATGAAACCTTACTGGGCCTATCTTGTGTGGGTCTCACATGGGTAATCAGAACTGTTGGAAGCTCAAGAGGGCCGTGGCCATGGTAAGCCCTACAATAGCTGCTCATTCTACAGCAGCAGGAGAAGCAGATATGGGCAACCTGAACCAAGCTCTAGTAGCAGGCCTGTGGGAGGGATTATCCACAGAAGACTGGGTAAGTATGCTGACTGCTTCAAGAACAATGCCTTCACTACCATTCTGGATCAGGTGACCAGGCATGTCTGTGCTGGGTTTGCAGAAATTGAATTTTAGCCATCCGAAAACAAGGGGAGGGGGAGCTTTTACCCTCAGCTCTGGACTTACTCCATAGCCAAGTCATCTTTCTTGGTTATAAAGCTTTGGTTTCAGGGGTGGCATACGCCTTGAATACGCCCAGGAGGCAGAGGCAGGTAGATCTCTGTGAGTTCAAGGCCAGCCTGGTCTACAGAGTGAGTTCCAAGACAGCTCTCAACTACTTCTCCAGCACCCTGTCTACCTGTACCTGCTGTGCTTCCTGCCATGACAATAAAGGACTAAGCTGCTGAAACTGTAAGCAACCCTCTATTAAATGCTTCCTTTTATAAGAGTTTCCTAGGTCATGGTGTCTCTTCACAGCAATAGAACAGTGACTAAGATAGCAGGTAAGGGTGCCTGCCATCGAACTTGGTGCCCTAAGTTCAGTCCCTGAGACCCACGTGGTGGAAGAAGTTCTGACTGTCACATATGCGTAGACAGCCCTCAGCCACCACATGCATACACGTGCATACACGTGCACACACGATAAATAAATACGTTCTTTACATTTTAGCAAGGAGTCACGGTAGGTGATATTTGCAAGCATGCTTGAGGTGCACATGTCTACAGATGACTGGCCCATCATTTATTAGTCCCTCCTACCTACTTGTTAAAGATCTTTCCTCTCTAAATAACAAAGCAGCTATGGTTTATCACCAGAGATTAGATTTCTGCACAGGAAGCAATAAAGCCTCACACCTTTTGAAACCCATCAGCGAACGCAGGGCAGTGCTGCCTATCAAGTCACTGGGCAGGAGGTGTGTCCTGCGCAGGCTCCAGCCTCCTCCCCTGCTAGGAGCTGCATTTCATGCACTTTAGTCGGGCGGTCATCAAGTCTGACCTGCAGCCTTTGACACGCTGACCACACTCACTGGGTTCAGATCTGGGGTTTCTCAGTGTAAGTCTGTGTCATATCTTTGCCTGGATTGAGTCACTTCCTGTAAGAGTTACAGTGTCACAGTTCTTTCTGATTCCCCTCACCAGGGGCCTCCCTCAACTCGGCCCTGCTCTTCTCAGTTTTGCTTTGCCAGGACCTTGCTGTGTGAAAGCAACCTGGCTCTGCCCAGCGGCTTCCCACAGCAGTAACTGGGGATTTCTGCTTTTCTCTCTCCTCTCTTCAGCCCTCTATTGACAAGGTTTGAACTTCCAGACAGACAGTTAAGTGGGCGTTCCGTTCCCTTCCCCCTTCCTTCCTTCCTTCCACAGATCCTCCTTGACATCTATAGACTGTGCTCTGTTCAGGGCACGCATATAAAGCAGAATGACTTGCTTTCTGGAAATATCTGGGCCAGACAAGGAAGCACATGAAGCACATAAATACCTTTTTTTTTCCCCCTTCTCCAAATAATTCTTAATATGTAGCTCTGGCTGTCCAGGAACTCACTCTGTAGACCAGGCTGGCCTTGAACTCACAGAGATCCGCCTGCCTCTGCCTCCTGAGTGCTGGGATCAAAGGTGTGTGCCACCACTGCTACTACACTACTACATCACTCTGAACAGAAATCAGATTATGGAGGAGTTGAGAACACACGTTCTGGGGAGGAAATAGTAACATAGTTAAAGGGATGCCACCAGGCTTCTGATCACCGGGTAACCTCCCAACTTCAGTAGGGGCAGACTGAGAAGGGTCAAGGTGGGCTTCGGAGTAGCCAGTACCTGACCGAGATGGAGAAGTCTCCTGGGGAGCTCTGGCTGGCCCTGATGATGAAGAACCCGATTTCCTTGCCCATGAGTAAGTTCTCTGCTTGATGTCGAGAGAGGCCTTCATGGAACCACCTGCAGCAAGAGGGCAAAAGAGTTCTCTGAGACACATGCTGGTGGTGGGGAAGGAGAAGGGACATGGAAAAGAGGTAACTCAAGGGGCCTTGACTCAGAGTTTGCAGCACTCGTTCTAAAACCTAGCAAAGGCACTCCTCAGCTCTCGGGGAAGCAATGAGCCACTCTGCTGGACTTGCTCTCCTTCCTTTCTTCCTTCCTTCCTTCCTTCCTTCCTTCCTTCCTTCCTTCCTTCCTTCCTTCCTTCCTTTCTTCCTTCCAGAAATTTCTCTCTAGCTTGCAAAACTTGAATCCTGGAAGTCTGATGCTGCAGAGCAAAATGGGGCCACATGGGAGTAACTCCCCACGGAATGCAGCCACCTGCCACTAAGAAATATGAGCAGAGGAGTGGATGTATGGGAAAGAGAAGGGCCGCTGCAGGTCTGAAGGCAGGGCTCCAGGCTAAGCTAGTAGACAAGACCTGAGCACCCACTCCTTTCCTGAGATGGCAGAGGCAGGGCACTTTCTGGAACCAGGCGCATTCAGACAGTTCCAGCTCAGGGGTTCAGGCTCTTTGGGCTAACATGGGAGCTTCAGGGGCTTTGACTGCTGTGTCCAGCAGAAGCTGCCAAGTGTCCAGGAAATCTTGCCTACACTTGGAGATGAGAAAGTCTAACAGCAGCTCCAGACAGCTTCTTAGACTCTTTGGCGAGCCAATCCCTGTGCTCTTGAGGTCATCCCCTACAAAAATCCAGGCTGGAAACGTCTTTACTGAGGAAACAGAAAAGGAAGAGAAACCAAATTTCCCAGAGCACAGTTAGGGTGGCAGTGGTTGGAATGTCAAAAAAAAAAAAAAATCAAACACACCAGGTAAGGGGAACAGCGGCTGCAGTTGCTGGCAGGAGATCACAAACTCCTCTCCACGCTAGAACGAGGGTTTCCATCACAGCTGGCAGAGGTGGGACCCCATCAAACTGCTTCTACTCTAATTACTGCCATCAGAGGGCTAATTAATGTCCAAGTCCCTTCAGGACACATGTACGGCAGGCCTCAGCTTCCAACTCCTTTGTGCGTTATAGAATTTGAGATCCTTGACTCCGGACCCAGCTAGCAGGAGGGACACTCTTCTGCCAGACCTGAGCAACGGCAGATGGTTGGTGGTGCTCAGAGGGCCTGAAGCCTGGGGTTTCTGGTGTCTTCTACCTCTTTAGGGCTGAACAGCTGACTGTCACATGTAGAAGACACACACTGACGGGAGGTGGAGGCCAGTGCGCTCCGCGGTAGGAAAGATTTTAGCAGAGGCAACAAGCAGGTAGGAATGTTTAAGAAAGCTACATTCTCTGACTAGAATTAGCATGGAATTTTTTTTAAAAGATTTCCAAAATTTTACATACATTTTGTATCAGACACAGGAGGCCAGGGTTTCAAGCTTCCTTGTTATTCAAAAGCTACCCTTTCACTCATTTGATATTTCTTATTATTTGTTTTATGTTTTTCTTCTGGTTTGAATTGGTTAATTAATTACTTTGAAATAGGGTATCTCTATACACCCTGGATATTCTGGAATAAACTAGGCTGCCTTTGAATTTAGAGATCTGCCTGCCTCTGCCTCCTAGAGTGCTGGGATTAAAGACGCGCGCCACCACAGTCCCGCAGTCTGACAGCTTTTATTGACCATCTTGGAACTCATGGGACCGTTTTCTTGGTGCTAGGAAAACAGTGGTGAACAGAACAGACAAGCGACTTCACTCTCAGGGAACTGACATTCTAGGTGACTCCGGAGACACAGGATAAATAACAGAATAATCAAAGCAGCAAGCCTGGGGATTGTGAGCCAGGAGAGAAAACAATAGAAACAAAGTGGACAGGACACTGGGGTGGGAAGTCCTTTAAAATGGTCAGGGGAGACAGCCCCATCAGCAAAGTGCTTGCTTTGAAAGGGCGACAACCTGACTCTGATCTCCAGCACCCACATAAAAGCCCAGTGTCATGATGTGCCCCCGTCATTCCAGAACTGGGGAGGCTGATACGCGATGTCCCTGGGGCTCACTGGCTAGACAGCCTAATCTAACTGTCCTGCCTCAAAAGAAATTAATGATATTCCTACAGGTGACACATAAGGTTGTCCTCTGGCATCCACATGCATCCATAATCACACACACACACACACACACACACACACACACACACACACACACACACACACCTATTGGGAAAAAAATGGTAGTAAGAAAGGCTTACTGGAGAAGGATGGGGGTGAGGAGGACCTAGCAAAGGAGACTGAAGAGAAGCAGCTAGGACACTGGAGGACCAAGAGGAGGGGGCCAGACCAAGAGGAACTGCGGATGTCACAGAAGATGCATGGGTGGGAAGGAAGTCCCATCGTGCAGAGAAGATGGCTGAGAAAGTACTGCAGCTGGCTGGGGCCTTGCTGACAGGAGGCCTGGGGGATGGACAGGTGGAGTTGGAAACAGGGAACCCAAACGCTTTTGAAGAAACGAAAGGAAACCTGGAAGGGGTTGGAACCTGCTGTTCCTTGGTTTTGTTCCTCATTTGTATATCTCACTGAAGACATGCGCGATGGCCGCAAGCCTGTTGGTTGACAGGAACGCTCCAGCAGAGGGACAGAAAATAGATGGGAGGAAAGGGGATGTCTCTGCTGGAGGCCGGACAGCTGCATCCGAATGTGGCTGCAGGAGGCGCTGGTCCAGCAAACGAGGTCCCGAGGGAGGGGCAGGGACCCAAGGAACTTCTCTTTTGGTGCTCCTCTCCCCCTACACACACACCTGGGAGGAAGGTGGCAGAGCTGAGAGGTAGGGAGAGAGTCACTGGCGTGCAGGGGCCACCTAGCAGATTATAGAGGCACTAAGGGCCCATTGGAGGTCAGTGGTCAAACTTTTGGTTCAACGGTCTCTCCTGGGTCACGGAAAGTGACACCCGGTTAGAGTCATCAATATTACTACGATGTTTTATAAAGGCTATACTCTTGAGACTAGACCCTGGCTCTAAGACAAGATTAGATTTCTATCTAACCCTTGTGGTCAATTCTCGAGACAAACACAGCCCAATCTCAGTGTTTCACTTCCTCTTTCTGGAGGGAATCTCCCTTCCCCCTCCCCCCTCTCTGACTGGGGTGAGCAAGCAGAGACTGTTTGGGATCCCTGCTTAGGGTGGAACACAACGTTAGGCAATCATGGAGAAGAGCTATGCAAGAATGGCTTTTGAAATGGGATGTCCAACAGCGCCCCCTGTGGAATTCTTGGAGGTTCTGTCACTGCGTTCATTATAGGTGATGTTTAACTTAGAAGTTCATTTTTTTTATATAATTTTTTTAAATAGGCGATCCATGCACGCGGTGTAAACCTCAGAAGGGACTGTGATGCCATGCAGATAAACCTTCCTCCCACCCTGGCCTTCCGCTGTGAGGTTCTGGAGGCTGGGGAGGGAGATCTCCAGGGGCAGCCGTTTCTGACAGTTCCTTGGGTATGCATGGATAATTTTAGTGAAGACTGAAAAAGTAAGGGGAGCATGTGTGGGTAGACCCAGCTTGGCAGGCTGGAAATACTTACTCAGGAAACTGGATATCTATAAAATTCTTAGGCACATATCCTTCTTGGCTTCCGAGCTCCGCCTTGAGCCACTCCTCTTGGTTACTTAGTATCTGGGGGGGGGGGGGGGGGGAGACAAAGGACAATGGTGATGAGAGGACACAAAGGGACAGCAGGGCAAAGAGGAATGAGCCTAAGGGACCGGATAGGACATCCGCTCTAGGACTTAGTGGGGAAGGAGGGAGCACCACGGGTTAATTTAGCCTTTTTTTTTTTTTACTCCATTATTTTTCTCCGTTCAAGGCCACTTACATAGGTCACTCCATCATAGCGCAGACCAAGCACTCAGACCACACCCTGAATCCTTTCTTACAATTTTAGTTTTTTTGCATTTATTTTTTTATGTGTGTGCACGTATCTCTGTGTGTGTCCACAGCTTGTCTACTGGAGTCAGAAGACAGCTTTTGGCGGCCTTCTCCTTTCTTGTGGGTCCCAGGGAATGGATTCGGACTCTTGATTGTCCTGCTTCTACCTTTCAAGTACTAGGATTATAGAGGTAGACTACCATGCCCGACCAAAGATTTATTTTTAACAAGGGGATTAAAACTTAGATATCTAAGCGAGACCAGCTTTCTAAACTATAATGCTTATATTCCCATTTTGAATTTTGAAAATGGTTGGGATAGGACTCACCATACTTGGGATGACAGTACAGGTGTGGTGTCCTGTGCCTGTCATCTCAACACACAGGAAGGTGAGGCTGGAGGATTCCTGTCACTTGGAGGCAAGCCTGAGCTATGTAATAGTGCGTTCCAGGTCACAGAGTGAGAACTTGAGTGGGTGGGGGGGTTCTCCACAGAGACACTTTTGGGATGCTTTCTATAAACTCAGACTCAGATCCTGAACAAAGCCAAGACAAGAGTTCTGTCTCCTCGACCGCTACCCACATGTGGTCACCTGCCTTGGTCACTCAGATTACTCAGCAGACGTGACTGTCTGTGTATTCATTGATTTCAGAAAACGAGACACCCTTGAAAATATTTGCTATCTTCACTGGGAATGTTTCTAAAGGATGTGGGCCTAGACTGGACCAGTGGCTCTACCCAAGGGTGGCCACGTAAGAGACTGGGAAACCCAGGTGGTGCCACCAAGACGCTGAGTCTCTAACAGCCCCTCTCCCGTTCCTGACCTGAAGGAACATTAACTCTTTGCTATGGCTTAAGTCATAGTCCTGTTCTTGTAGTTGAACATGTTCTTTTTCATGGGTGGAGATGCCAGGGTGGGGGTCGGGGGGAGAGCAGAGGGAAGACGGGAAAGATGGGAGAGGCCTCTCCAGACAATGCAATGAGCTGACTAGATCAAACGTGATGGCTGAGGAACCACTTCTTGGAGTTCAGCATCTTCATTCGAGCTGGGGTTTAGCTGGAGGAAGTTAGAAGAAATACAGGGCCTTGCGGTTCATGGTTGAAGATTCTGGATTTTCATCTTCAGATTTATAGAGAACCCCCAAACGATTTTAAGCCAGGAAATGACAGTAAGAATGAGAGTGAAGGAGGACTTTTTAAGATGAGATGGGGGTGGGGTAAAACCAGGGGAGGAACAGAAGGAAGATGGGTGTCGCCCACCAGGTAAGGGATAATGGGGTCTGAGCTAAGAAGAGTCAAGGACCTAGTTCGGAGGATTCGAGGAAGTAAAATCAGGCAGGGTTTTGTAACCATTTGGGGTAGCTGAGAGAGAAGGGGATTCTGGGAAAACTTTGGATTTCTAGCTTGGGAGACTGAGTGGGTGGTGATGTCTTTACTGAAATAGAGAGGAGAAGGAGGAGCGGGAGGGACTTGTGGGCTTCAGCTTGTAGTGGGTGAATTCCAGTTGAATTCTTCAACTGAGAAGAAAACCTCAGTGAGCTGTGGATGCATTTACTGGGCATAGGAGAGTCATCCAGAAGGGGTAGGACTGGAAGTCCTGAGTCCCTTGGATTTCTCTCTCCCATAGCAAAAGCCAATTTTTCCTCCCTCCCTCCCTCCCTCCCTCCCTCCCTCCCTCCCTCCCTCCCTCCCTCCCTCCCTCCCTCCCTCTCTCTCTCCCTCCCTTTCTTCCTTTCTTCGTTCTGTTGACAAGGTTTCTTATACCCTAAGCTGACCTCCTGATCCCTATGTAGCTGATGGTGGTCCTGAATTTCTAATCTTTCTGCCTCTATCCTCAGCATTCTGAGATTATAGGCAAACATCACCACACCCAGCTTCTGCAGTGCTGGGAATAGTCTCCAGGGCTCCCTGCATGCTAGGTAAGCTCCCTACCAGTTGAGCCACACCCCCAGGCCTAGGGTCTGCTTATTTTATTTTATTTTTCTCTTTTGAAACAGGGGCTTACTGTGTAGCCCTGGATGCCCTGGAATTCACTATGGAGACCAGACTGGTCTTGAGCTCACAGAGATCATCTTGCCTTTGCCTTCCAAGAGCTGGCATTCAAACTGTGTACCAACATGCATGGCATTGCATTACTGCTAAAGTGGAAGGAAAGGGACCGTGCCATCAGGTTTGGAACAAGAAAGCCTAGTTTTGCCAGGGGGTGGGGGTGCAGACCTTTAATCCCAACACTCGGGAGGCAGAGGCAGGTGGATCTCTGTGAGCTTTGAGGCCAGCCTGGTCTACAAGAGCTAGTTCCAGGAGAGCTAGGACTATTACACAGAGAAAGCCTGTCTCGAAAAGCTAAAAAGAAAAGAAAAAGAAAGAAAGAAAACCTGGTTTCTAGCTCCAATTTTGTCACTAGCTGTGTAGCTGTGTGACACAGGACAAAACAATTAGCCATTTGAAAAGTGGGGGTAATAGCAACCCACTTATGCTCACAGAGCTGAGGTGGGGACAGACCGAGTTCTGGCACGTGATCATCCTTCTGAAGGTATATATTCTTTTTTTTTTTTTTGGTATATATTCTTTTGATGTTGTTTTTGTTTGTTTGTTTCAAGACAGACAGAGTTTTTCTGTGTAGCTCTAACTGTCTTGGAACTGGCTCTGTAGACCTGGCTGGCCTTGAACTCAGGGATCTGCCTGTCTCTGTCTCCTGAGTTCTGGGATTAAAGGCAGGTGTCACCACCACCTGACTGGTATATATTCTTTTAAAAACTATATATGTACATGCATATATACATACATACACACACATATTATTTTGCTCAGCACAGTATCTTTATGAGGGAGAATTCCAGTTCTGAAAGACATGAAAGGGTCTGTAATTCTTGCAAGCATTGTACTTGAATGTTTGGGCTACAATCATTTTCTGTAGCAGTAAAAGCATGGCCCATATTTGAGCTTGAGAATTGCTGAGAACAGAGAACTTTCTAACATCAAATGGCTCTGGGCTTTGCCGAGGATGGGTGTGGGTCTGTGTATGCTGAGGGGAGTGAGGGGGAGGGGAAATGCACAATCTAGGTCAGGGGAAGGCGAGGAGGCACAGCAGTGGCGTCTTCTATCCACTTAAATGGTACAAGAATGCTTCTCTCCGTACACTGCTCCCGAATTGACAGCTTTGGAATTCGTTTCTGTTATCACAAGGGATAGTGGAGGCAGGGAGGTGGGGAAGCGGGAGAAGAGAGGTGGCTTGGCGGGGGTAACCAATGTCAGATCCAAAGTGAGCAGGGGTGAGGTGAAAGACGCCATTTGGAAATTGG
Source organism: Myodes glareolus (assembly GCF_982192425.1). Classification (NCBI taxonomy): domain Eukaryota; kingdom Metazoa; phylum Chordata; class Mammalia; order Rodentia; family Cricetidae; genus Myodes; species Myodes glareolus. The sequence goes on from NC_142044.1 coordinate 40,377,841, forward strand.
CTTATCACAGTGCGAATCACACCCCGTACTTCGCTCTCTGACCCGAAACAAGCCGCAATCTGAGTAATCAGGCCTGGTGCTCATCTACCTCCTCTAGAAACTAAAGATTGTCCCTGACAGCCAGCCAGCCATTTGTCTCCACCACCTGGGGCTTGATCTGCCTGAGACTGTGTTTCCAGAGAGGTGATTTACAGGCATTTTATGGTATATATAAGGTTTTTTTTTTCTTAATCTCATTTTTCTGCAAAGAAAAGTGGTGGCTTTTATTTTATTTATTTATTTTTTTTTTGAGGGGTGGTGGCTTCCTTCTGCTGCTGCGGGCCCTGAGCCCCAAAGCTTCCTGTTCTCATCTCTCCATCGATTCAGTTCCCCCTATCTCTTGTACCCATCACGTAAACCCGCACAAGGAGTTCAGCCCAAACACACGAAGTTCTACACTTAAATGGCTGTATCGTCTTTCTTAAAATGTTCCCTAAGAGAGTAATTTTCTAGGTTACATGGTCTGAGCGTAAGCTAGATGTGGGAAGAGAAAGGCCAAAAGACCAGCTGGGAACAAAGGTAAAATTGGAGGGAAGTAGAGCTCAGGGGCGCGGCGGGAAGCTGAAGCCTTGCGGGAGTTAATTGTGTGGGATTAGGCTGGCGCTTTTAGGCCTCTTAGTCAAAAGAAATGGGGTCGACTTGGACACACTACAGAAACAGGGACAAACTGGTATGAGCATGAAAAGTGTGACTCCCAGCGTCCTTTCCAACTGTTTATTTCCCTGAAGAGCACAGATCAAGCCTCTCGGCCGAGCTTCCTCCTCCACCATCTTGTCTGCCAGTCCATGAAGATCAGCATCCAGGAAGTGCCTACTGTGCTAACCAGGAGTCCAGGGGATAAACTGGAGAGACTCACTGGTAACCTACCCATGTGCTTCTTTGTACTTCTCTAATGAGGAAGTTTGTTTAATCTTGAGCACCAAAGGCCAATCAAGAAACTTGAGCACCTCAAAGTGAACTTTGAGGGCACTCAAGAGCTGTCCTTGAGATGGTTTGCAGTAATCCCTGGGCGTGTTTTTCCTGCCTCAGGATGGGAGTGACTGACTTGGTCACTCACGGCCACCATTCAAAATGAGAGCTCTCTGTCACAGGCTCTCTGTGCTTTGTTCTCTACCACTATAGCTGCGACGGGCGGAATCTGAAAGGGTGGGCAGGGTTGGCTTTCTGAGGGAATTCTAAATGGTCACATAGATGCCATTTCCCAGGTCAAGACGTATATACTGGGGTCCCTGTTTGGGGATGTGACTTGTGCTAGCTACTGAGAAGCCACAAAGTTGAGCTGGAGTCTTTCTGCTCTCAGGGAGCTCACCAATGGAAGAACCCACCATCCATCCATCCATCCGTCCATCCATCCATCCATCCATCCATCAAACATTAGTAAGAAGTAACTTTCTGCTCCTAGAGATGCAGAAGTATGTGTGACCCTCATCCCTCCAAAACTTTGGCTAGTGGGGTAGCTAACAGGGAAATGGACAACTAAGACTGCATGTGGTAGGTAACGGTGGCAGTATAAGATGACCCTGGAAGTACAGCCTGCCTGGGGCGAGAAGAGGGCTTAGTTTTGCTTGGGACAGGGGTGGTAAGGAAGGGAGAGGATCAGCGAGGGGGTCTCTTGAAAGATGGTCATATATAAAAGGACACTTGGAGAATGATGAGGAGCCTGAGACAGGCTGATGTATACTATAAGGGGGTGGGGCAGGGGCAGTGTGTCCTCAAAGATGTGCGTGTGTGTGCACACATGTGCTTGTGGGTGAGGGTGATGAGACTAGGAGGAAGTGTGTTGGATCAAATGGTTTAGATTTCAATCCACTGTTAATAGGAACTCCTGGGTACTTTTGAGCCAGGAAATGACACAGTTTGATTCATCTTCTAGGAAAGTCCTTCTGGGACCAGTATGCAGAATGATTGAACAAGGAAGAGGCAGGAGGCAATGAGGTCAGGCAAGGGGCTGTGCGATCATCTGTGCAGGCAGAGAGAGAAGGAAGGCAGGGACTGGTGATAATATGGCCATCACTTGCTCAGTATCTGTTTTGGGCCAGGGCCTTACCTTTAATTACTTTCCTGGACTCTGCAGGATAGGTAATGTCTCCATAGATAGAGGCAAGCACTGATGCTCAAATCGGCAGGTGCCTAGGCCCAAGCCACATAACTCACAGGCTGGAAATTGAATCCATATTTATATGGTTACAAAACCTGTGTTTCTTTTTTCCAGCATCACACCTTCTTTTTTTCCCCTAATGGAGAAGCTCCTTCCTTAGGGGACTTGGAGAAAGAAATGTATTTAGAACAGAGATTGTGCATAGGGAACAGAGAGTCCCACCCAGCTGCTGGAGCAGTCACTGTCTGCCTGTGTGATCTTGACACATGGTTTAATCCCTCAGCCTTGGTTTCACACCTCCAGAGTGGAGAAAGCAACCTCCTAGGTTTGCTGAGGTGCTGCAGGGTACATGCAGCCCCTGTGCCAGTTCTGGCTTGCGGCAGGAACCCAGCTGGTGACAGCCCTGACTGCCCAGATTTGGCAAGGGGATTGTATATTGACTGACCTGTCATGATACTTTGATCACAGGCAGAGGGATAGCTTGGATGGAAGTTGGGGTGAGGTTGGTATAGGGGTTGTACGAGCCTGGTGCCAGGGGCTGGAGTCCATCAGGTAGCAGCCAGCAGATCACTGGTTCTGAGGTTCAAAGCAGAGGTTAGTGAGGGAGCAAGGTACAAACTGGAGGATCCTTAGCAGAGAGCCAGAGAAGGGGTGAGGTGCTTCAAAGTAAGAAGAAGAATCAGGAGGTCAAGAGCTGAGCTTCAGGGAGCTGAATATATCAGCTTAGAGAAGGGGCGGGAGTGCTCATGAACAAGACCCATAAGAGAACTCAGGAGAAGAGAGGGAGAGGAAGTGGGAGAGGGATTGGGAGAGAGAGGGAGAGAGATAGGAGTGCCTCTGAGCAAGGGGAAAGAGCTCCAGGAGAGGGGCAGCCAGTAGAGTCTCTTTCCATAGGTGTCTTGGAAGAACATTTTAGCCGCATGAAGGGGGTTGCAGCATGTGCTGGGAGGTGTTTTGTTAAACTGACACAAGTTAGAGTCATTTGGGAAGAGGGGATGTCTCCATCAGACTGGCCCATAGGCAAGTCTGTGGGGGCATTTTCTTGACTAGTGATTGATGGGGGGGGGGATCCAGCCCAGTGTGGGCGGGGCCATCCCTGAGCTTGTGGGTTGTATAACAACAGTAGCTGAGTAAGCCATGAATCAGAAAGCGGCATTCCTCCATGATCTCTGTTTCAGTTCCTGCCTTGAGTTCTTGTCCTGGTTTCCCTCAGTGATGGACTTTGGTATGGAAGTGTGAGCCAAACAAAGCCTTTCCTCCCCAAGTGCCTTTTGGTCCTGGTGTTTGTTACAGCAACAGGAAGCAGATCAGGACACAAATAAGGGCAGACTTCAAAGGGCCCTGGAGCAAAGAGAGAAGTGGGGGGCATCCAGGGCAGGGAACCGCTTCCATCTGAGCAACAGAGGAGAGGAGATACGTAAGGATCTGGACTGGGAAGGAGAGCTGAGGGGATGGCCATTTGCTTGTCTTTCCTTCCACTCTTCCGTATGACAGAAGATAACAGGGGAGCCTGAGCAAGGCTTCGGGTTCTAGGCGTGAGCAGCATAAGGCTGGGAGCTGGTTGGCATCTGAATAATCACGATGCCCCACAAAGGAGAGAGGGAGGAACTTTTCATCACATGACATATATCTCTGTGACCTCTGTAAAAGCCACCTTTTCTTCAATGAGTAGCCCAGACATATTTTAGCTTATAAAACTTCAAACTTGGGACACTGCGGGTCCACCACGTCATTGAATCTTTCAAGCTGAAAGCAGTTAGGAGGTTACGCACTGTGTGCAGGAGGCCTGGGGCATTAAGTGGCAATTGAAGCCATTCTATTCTACATGCATGTGCTCTGGGAACAGTTTCCAAGTTGTCCTCTAACACCCCAACGAGGGCCTTTGTATAGCCCATAATTCTCTGTGGCGAGATACAACAGTGGTCTTGGTGACAGTGGACATGTGAGAGGGTCAGGGGGAGACTGAGGACGAGAGCAGAGGGATGCTCCTGGAGGGTGCCCGAGGTCAGACTGGGGTACACCACCACCATGGGCTCCTGAATATCCTATGGAGAGGTTCATGTTCTTTTACGAATCACAGGGGAGTATGCAGATGGACGCCCGAAACACAGGAAGAAGTCCAAGGTCACTTCAGCTCCGCAAGTGGCCACTACACCTCAAGCAGGGCTTGGAAACAATTTTTAAGGAGCCTCTTAGTGGCTGGGTGTGCACAGCCGCTGTCGGGTAGCCTCAGGTCTGCTGCCTCTCTCTCTGGCTACCTCCACCTGCGCCCTTATCATCTGAACCAGCCTTGCCCTTCTGTGAGCTCGATGACTCCTGGCGTTCACATTGCCGCTCTTTCCCATTCTCTACCCTTCAAGGCAGAATCTCATGCTCCCCACCTGTGTTCCCGAGTGCTGAGCTGACGGCATCTAGGATAGCCCGTCAGAGGCTTGTGTTGCCCACTCCATGCCACAACTATGGTGGGAGAAGGAGCGTGACTTATACCAACTCTGAATTTCTGTCACCTAACCCGGTGTCTAGCACTTAGGTGCCTTAGAAGGAATGCTTGGTGGGGATGTGAACTTCTGTTTTTACGGAACTGCATCATGCTGTGCTCAAAGCCAGACTTCTTCAGAATGGCTGCTCTGGGGCTGGCAGAGGGTGCAGGCAGTAAATAGCCCACCGTGCCAGAGCAAAGAAGAAAGACACCCGATGCCAACTCCTGGACTCTACACGTATGTGCATACATGTACATGGGCAAGCATATACATGTGCACATGTACACATATGCATGTACACCTGTGTGCGTATGTGCAATGCACACGCAATGCACATATACACAACGACTCTTTCACTTGCCCAATGGGAATCTGGGATGCTATTGTGTCCTCTATAGCGAAGGCCCTACACGTGTCTCTCCTGTTCCTCTGAATGTCTTCCAGGGCTAAGACTTGATATCGGCTAAAAAGCTGTCTATGTATGGGTGGTTAGTAGGTGACCCTGGAAATAAGCTTTGAGACTTCCTCTTCTTCTCCTTTCCCTCTCCTTCTCTCCTTTCTCTATTTCGTTTTTGTTTTGAGATAGGGTCTCATGTAGCCCAGACTGACCTCAAACTTCCAATGTAGTCAAAGCTACATTGAACTCCTAATCCTCCTGCCTCCACACCCTGAGTGCTAGGGTTGCAGGCTCTTTTAAAGAAAACATGAAGAGTAAAAAAAGAAAAAGAACAAGAACTGTGCACATTCTTTCAGAGACAAAGGCACAGGTTGTTAAAGAGCCTCATGGGTCAGACTCAGGAACCTCAGCCCCTTCTCAGTCCCCTGGGTCCCCGCATCACCTACCTTCAGAATATCTCCAGTGTGAAAGCTCAGTTCATCTTCCCCAGAGGCCATGAAATCAAACTTGGCAATAGCTTCCATGTCTTGACAAGAAGCTGGAAGAGAAACAATGTGGTCATTGTGCCTTTCCACCAGGGACCGGTTGCAAAGCAGATGGCACTGCCTGGCAGGCTCAGCAGTGGGCAGGAGGGTGGCCCAGTGAATGTCTGCAGGCTGGAGAGCTAGGCTCAGGCAGCCGAGAGGGCCGTGCAGGGCCAGAGCTCATGATTGCAGCAAGAGCGGCTGCAGCCTTCCAGATCTGGTTCCCAGACTCATTCTCTGAACCTCTAGACACCAGGAGTGGGAACTGCAGCCAGCCCCTCTCCCTCCAGCTCCCTTGGCCTGCTGTGGCTGCGGCTGCTTCTGGGGGGCATCTCTGTTTCTCGCTGATAAGGACAGAAGGCTTGCTATCAACTGGACCTTGAGGCCCGGGGGGCTAGAAAGCCTGCTCAGTAAACACTGTCCCTCGGCTGTCCCTTGGCAGCTATATTTAACCAGGCAGTGTTAATTAGACAGATGCCATTTTCCCTTTTACATCTGAATCATTTAAGAGAATTAGACAGTATTGGCCAATGGGGACTCAGCGTCCTTCTGCCCAGTTTGACAGTAGGAAGCATTTCGGTTTTTGAGCTGGGAAACTCAGTCTGTCCAATAGCTTATCTTAACATCATGATGGAACTCGAGTACATTTCAGAAAATTCAATTTTGATATTAAATTACCAAATTTAATATCAAGTTAACTTTCCTCTCAATAACACTCATGTACTGATCACTGTTCCCACCTATATATACTACATTAAATATGGAAAAAAATTGAAGGAGCTGTAAGGGAATGTCACAAAGAACAGAGTGGAATACTGGTGGGATGTGTGTGTGTGTGTGTGTGTGTGTGTGTGTGTGTGCACGCATGTGATCTTGGCCAAGTAACTAAATCTCTGGAAATCTATTTCCACATCTTTACAATGAAAAACCTTAATATTCAGTGGATCAAATTATGAAATGGAATTAAATGATAGTTGCAGATACTATACACAGTACAGCTAGAGAATATTTATGTTTTTAAATGATTTATTTATTCCTATTTTATGTGCATTGGTGTTTTACTGGCATGCATGTCCATGTACGGGTGTTGGATCCCCTGGAACTGGAGTTACAGACAACTGTAAACTGCCACGTGGGTTCTGGGAATTGAACTCGGGTCCTTTGAAAGAGCAGTCAGTGCTCTTAACCACTGAGCCATTTCTCCAGACCTTCAAGCATGTTTCAAAACAATTTTATTGGCTAGAGAGGTGGTTCTATTGATGGAGTACTTGTCAGGCATGCATGAGAAATTTGATCCTCAGTCTTACATAAACCATCTATGGCAATACACCCCCCGTAATCCCAGTGCTCTAGAGGCAGAGGCAGAAGGATGAGAAGTTCAAGGTCATCCTTGAACTTGGCTACTAGAGAGTTGGAGGCCAGCCTGGGCTATACGGCATCCTGTAGCAAGATAATGACAACCCTAATTTTAGGGGACAAATCTCTCCCCAGCTAAGGCAGTCTGAAGTAGAAAAAAAAAAAAGAAAGAAAGAAAATAAGACAATGTCACCTGTCTCCTATAAACTATTCTCACCGACTGTGGCACTTAATCAGCAGGACTGTCACATTCTCTGATCCTCTGCTAAGACAGCTTACTGTCGGGGCAGCTGTCTGGAAAGCTGTGGTTTGGCATTTATGCTTTACAAATTTTCACTAATTCTCAAGCCCTTTGGGTGAGCGAAAAAGCCAGCCCTCAGACCTAGTGGGCTCTCAGTAATCAGGAAACTGGGACTACAAATAGTTTTCTCAGAAAGTCTGTCCCTCTCAAGATCTGGGGATGTCAGGAAGGTGGCAGCAGGTAGCAGGGTGCAGCAGGGAGCCCTTAGCAGATTAGAGCCACTGGCAGGGTGATAGGGAGGGGCCCAGGACGCTGACTTCCTAGTCTGCTTTGTCCCCCCCACCCCCCCCCCCCCGCTCCCCAAGGCAATTTGTGAGATGACTATTTCCAATCTCCAAAGACACAGAGCAAGGGAAGCATTGCTCAGGAGCCAAATAAAACACCATCTTCGACTCTCTGTGCGCTCCCTCCAGTCACAACTTATCTCCACACAGCGACAACACAGAAACGTTCTTTTTCGTACACTTTCTTCAGCATCCGTCCATCGGAGGCAAATTAACTTGGTGGTCTAGGTCAACCCACTGAACAGGGAGGAGTATTCTGCCCTTCTTCCTTAAGACAAATGCTGTTTGCCGAATTGATTCATCCCATTACCTCACCACTCAAACCTTTCCTATTTAAAGCCTTGCCTCTGGTTTGCAGGGGGACGGGACTTTTGTGGGTCACCCTCATGGTATTCACAGTAGACACTGGTCACCTTAAGAGATCAGGTGTCGGGTGAATGGTCCTGAAAACCACGGTCCCATTTCCATGGAAATTTATCTTAATAAGCAGAATGAAAACAAGTGTGTGTGGGGAGGAGGCAAATACTAAATATATTAGAAAGTCACGTAGATTGGTGGTGAGAAAAGCATGCTCTAGGTGTGACCTTGAGCTTGTGAAGATCAAGTCTGTGTGCTTGGTTCCTGACAGCTGCAAATCACTTGGGTGAGAAGGCCCAGACAGAAGTAAAATTGCTACTGAATAGAGTCACTTTCCTGCCTTCCCCCAGGGAAGGCTGGCAGTGTGGTGGAGCCAGAGGCACAAGCAGATCACACAGCTCCCCAGTTTGTAATATTAATTCTGGCTCTGAAAACCCAATTAAACAAGCCTGCTCCTCAGGAGATCCACTTCCACTTCCATTTGTGAAATAGAGTCTGTTTGGCTGCTATTTGGTAGGAGGGAGATGTTCAAAGTGGGGAGGAGGGGCTTTGGTTGGGGTCAAAGGGCCCTGCACACCCTCTCATCCCTTGTGAAGAAGAGGACAGTAATATGTCATCGTCAGACATGTGGTTCTTCTATGTTTGTTAGTGTTGGTTTGTAAAAGTTTAACAGGGGACCACTAGGGAAGAAGAAAATTGAACTATCAATATAGTTTATTCAGTAAATATCGATTTGTTTTTTATTTATTTATTTTTTTGTTGAATAATCTGCACCTGCCACCACTACATGTTACATCTGGGAAACAAATATATATGGATTAAAAATTGGGTAGCAATGATGAAGGAAATGAGGGTTAGAAGGAAGGGAAGGAGGAGGGGAGATCACGGTCCTGAACATACCTTCAGGCTGTTCTTTGCCATTTCTGTGCTCCTGACCTCTGGGACCCCTTTCCAGACTCCTCCCTCTTCACAGATGGACTCGGCGTGCCTTCCCTGCCAGGGACCGGCTTTAGAAATGGCTGAAATGCCACCTGCCACACAGCATGAGAAGCTGCAGCCTCCAGGGGCAGCCAGCCGCCTCCAGCAGCCTTCCCCACAAGCTGTACCCCACAGATGATGCCATTTGTGGGGGGTCTAATGCCAGTCTGCTTCCCACAGCCCTTTGCGGCTCTCTCACGCATAATCCATTAGCAGCTCTGAGACACAGATCAGCCTCACCCCAGGGTGACGCCACACAGGAATGCCTGGGCTGATCTTCTCTGTCCTTGAATTTCCCTGTAAGCTGCTTTTACTAGGGGAAAAAAAATCACCCTGGAAAATAGTCAAGTTATATACAAGGAACGTTTGCCTACTTTTAAAACATCATCACCGTAAGATAAAAGCAAAAGGCACGAGGCAGTTCTTTAACATGATTCCGTGTAGAAGTCAGTTGAAATAGATTTGTTCAGAAAACCAGTTATCACCAAAATGGCAGCAGGCAAGAAACTTCTTGAACAATTTCAGCTCCTCCTAAGTTGGCTATGAATAGCCAAGACTTCCATTTTATGTCTTTCTTAAAAGGAGCAATTGCATAACAGCACAAAACTAAGCGAGACACGGGCTCAGGACCTAACGAAAGAGGAAGCCGGGTCCTAAATTGAATCAGCCATACCACTTCCTATTTTGCTGGGGACAGCGCTAATCTGAATGCCTGCCCCAGTTTGTGTTGTAATTCAGACAGCATAATGTCCTGCAATGAAAGAGAGAGAGAGAGAGAAAGAGAGAGAGAGAGAGAGAGAGAGAGAGAGAGAGAGATTGCTTTTATGAGTATTGCTGACTACACATTTATCAGAACATTAGCCACAAATATAATTTTATTTGTTTATTTATGTAGGAAAAGAGAACAGTGAAAAGTTAGCCATTTTGAACTTTGGGTTCGGGTTCAAAAAAAAAAGCTAGAAAACCTGTAAAATTATCACACACACACCCCCATTCCACGTAATACAGACACTTGAAAAACTATAAAATTATACCCCCATGCCACATAATACACACTTAAAAAATTATAAAATTATATCCCGAATGCCACATAATACAGACACTTGGAGGCCACAGCCTTCACACTGTTGTTGCTATTATTATGTTACGATACAGACCCTGAAGTCTTGCTGTGATCATCAGACCAGTGTGGAACACCTGGGCTCAAGCAATGCCCCTGCCTCAACCTTCTGAAGGCTGGGACTACACGTCAAAGCCCCTCTTGGAGACACTCAAAGGTCAGCTCAGTTACTTTCCAGAAGAAGGAAGCCTTCTGGTGCTGTAGGGCATGGGGTGATTACAGCTAATTCGCACCGTACACAATAGGAAGGTTCTTAGAAAGTTATTCTGAAAAGAGTGTTTGTAAATGGAATCGTGTTAGCATGTATTATAGAGAGCCACTCCACAAAGGAGCCCTGCGGTGAAGCCCTTAGGAAGTGAAAAGGAAACTTTGTTATGCAAATAACTACCTTTTAATTGATCCATTTTCAAGTCTGCGTTTGCAGGCCTGATATCTTAAAAAGAACACACCTGTACATCACCTCTAGTTCCCACACTGGGGGCCAAGTAAATACTGCTCTCCACTGTGCTCAACTCTGACAGTGCTTTAAAAAGCCACTAATTTAAAAAGCCAGACCATTCTGCCTGGGAGTGTAGACCGGGGTCAGGAGGCCCTTTCTGGAGAGGGCCCTGTCGTAAATACCTTTGGCTTTGGGGGTGGTAGGGCCCCTGTACTGTACCATTGTGGCCCCTAGGACAGCCACAGAGGACAAACGAATGGGTCCATTCATACTTTATTCATGCACACTGGCATTCCTTTTTCTTCGTTGTGTTTTTGAGACCGGGTCTCCTGTATCCTAAGCTGGTCTCAAACTGGCTACGTAGATGAAGGTGACCTTGAACTCCTGATTCTCCTGCACGGACCTCGTGAGTGCTGACGGTACAGGCTTGTGCCACCACGACGGGCTTGGATGCAGACTTCCTGAAGGGAGGATTTAGAGCTGAGGGAATGAGGATTAGGACTCACAGACACGAACTGGAATCTGAAATAGGCCGTTTGCCTCCTGGGTGTCCTGTTGTCTCAGCAACCACAGATCCTTTGTGTGTAGACCCTAACCAACATGAGTGTTATTCTTAGAGTCTCCACAATCCCCAGGCAATGCTTCGTGGATATTTCATAAATGTTTGTGGCATGCACAAAAGTATAACAAATGACCTGCCACCAGAGTTACAACTACATTTGATTCCATCGAGGTAAGGGACCTAAGTATCTAAGTTTACAAGGCCTAATTAATTTCCCACTCCAAGGTGCCATGACTTTTCAGCAAACCTAGCCAGAGACAGAAAAAAAAAAAGTCTGCCTTATTTGATCCAACAGAGGGCAATGGTGCACCCCAAACTATAGCTTGTTCTTGGAAATTTTTATTTTTTTCTTTTTCTTTTCCTTTTTCTTTTTCTTCCTTCTTTTGTTCCTCCCTTCCTCCATTTCCCTCCCCCTTCCTCCTCCTCTTCCTCCTCCTCCTTCTCCTGCTCCTTCTCCTGCTCCTCCTCCTCCTCCTCCTCCTCCTCTTCTTCTTCTTCTTCTTCTTCTTCTTTTGTATTATAATCTTATAATCTTTATCCAGGCAGGTTTGGTAACTGTCCTCATTGTCCGTTGTGAGTTGTGAGCCTTATAAGCATTAAAGTATTAACCTTTCAGAGTCTAGCACCTATACAACACAGGCTTGCTTAGATGGAAGAGAATTAGGTGCCATCTTCTCCCACACTTTCTGGGCTTTAAATTTCTTCTGAACAAGATGGTCCCTTTTGTCTCTGGGTCCGCTTTCTCTGTCTTTTTTTTTCTTCACTTTAGAGACAGCGTCTTACTTTGTAACCCAAGCTGGTCTCACACTTGCACAGTCCTCCTGCTGCAGTCTCGGGAATTCTGGGATTCACTCTGCTTTTGAGTACAAGGTAAGGATCTTCTGTTGAAATCGACCCTGTGTCATTTCCCCCCTCTCTTTTCCATGTGTTCATGTGGGTGTGTGTGTGTGTGGGGGTGCACGCATGTGCATGTTGATAGGTATTTAGGCACGTTTATGTGCTTGTGGAGGCTTGAAAACAACCCTGGATGTCACTCTCTTGCAGAACCCAGAGCTCACCAATTCTGGCCAGTCTTGTAGGCCAGCAAGCCTGCCCCAGGGAGCATATATCTCTTCCTTCCTAGAATTAGTGGCAGCAATGGTGCCTGTCTGGTATTTCAGTGGGTTCGGGGATTCAAACTGTTTCTCATGGTAAGTGCCTTCTCCCGTGAGCCATCTCCCCAGTTCCTTCTGAGTGAATTTCTTTACTCTGACTGCTACAGCTGTGTCTGGGACCCTTCTGCCTTTGTGGGCATTGGGCATATCAGGAGAGAACAAAAAGGCAAAGATAAATGGTTCCTGAAAATCTGTAATCATTGGCTGGACAATGGCCGCTCAGCTCGCCTGTCAGCTTCTGTTTCAATATTCTTCTTGAGGCACAAACCAATTTATTCTGGAAGAACATGTGAGATGTGGAAGGCTTCTCTACATTTTGGGCTCTCCGATAAGAGAAATGTTAACCTGCTTGCCAAATGTCTAACAAGACATACACGTTTCTTTACTGTGTCTGTTCTCGGATTGTCTCTAACACATCCTCTGTAGCCTTTAAAGCAGCGACCCGTGAATCCCTTTCTAGTAAGATTCCATTTCTGTTTCGTCAAAGATCTGCATCTAAGTCAGGTCCAGGGCATGGAGCGGGAAGTAGAATAGGAGCAGCTCTAATCAGTTCATGGAGGGCTCCCTGGTACTCCTCCCTGCTCCATCTGTCATCATCAGAACCGGGCTGCAAGTGGCCCTGCATCTAGGGGTGGCCCTCCTTCATTAGATTTGCAGCCAATGGTTCCTCTAGATATTGGTCCTCCTAAGTGAGATTCTCCATCATTTCTTTTGGCTCAGGATTTTAGGTGAATAAACAACTCAAAATAAATAAACAGTGGAGACAGGTGATCTCTCTCCAGGGACTAGAAAACATTTCTGATTTTACTGCAACCAAAAAAAGCAAAGACTAGCAAAGGACATCCCACCAAAACCACTTCTATCTGGGAGGCTGAGATTTCCCCTCCTTCTAAAGTGACTCTGTGCACACGGGAACATTGGAACATTCTTATTTTCCCCTGCCCTCAGGTGACTTGTTTATTTTCTATGCCCCAGGAAAGCACAAATCCCCCATAACGACTGGCAGGGGTGAACACATGGAACTCAAGGGGGCCCTCTGCAGCTTATCTGAGAACAATAATTTATCAGCCTGGAGCAGCTGCTGCTAGACTTGGAGACCCTGTGGAAGTGGCTTATGAAATAGAAGCCTCCCGGCCCCGCCCCCACCTCCCATCCATTTCTGTCCTGTGCGCAGGTGTGTTCCCCGAATAACAGTTCATCTTCTCATTGCCTCTCTTCTACAGGAAGTCACCAACAGAGCTGTCTCTAATGACAGGCGACAAAGGGGCTGCTGGTTCAGCAGCGAGGTGCTGAGGGGGCAGGCAGAGAAGCTGTTGCTCTCCTCATCTGGAGAAGCCTGGGGCTCTCTGCCCACCACCGTCCTGGCAATCATTACCTTACATTTCACTGCTCCCTATTACCAGGGCGGGCCCCTCCTGGAGACTCTTCCCAACCTGATATTGGGGAGCCTCTCTGGATTTGCTGACCTCTCTTGTGATTTCCTAATTTCCAGGTGGGAAGCTTCTCTGGTTCCAAGGTATTTGGTGTTCAGGTTTGTGGGAAACATATAAGTAGGATTTTTTTTTTCCAGACTTACACACGGGGAGAGTCCCTAAAATCCCCGATATCCTTATTTAATCAAGTTGCAGTTCTGCAGGTCCCTGTCACTGCGGATTATGGCAGCTGCATTACTCTCAGGGATGCTGCATTCCTTTCATTTCTGTTTTTTAAATTAGCTCCCCCACCTCACTCCTCAAGCCTTTTTTTTTTTTTTTTGGTTTTAGAGGAAGGAGTGGGAAGAGCAGGAAGTAAAAGGAGAGATGTGTGAGTGAGGACACTGTCCCCAGGCAGGTCCCCTCCCCTCTTCTTCCCAAGTCCCAGTTTCATCGTTCCATCGCTTTAATCTGTTCAGCCTGTCTTACATAATAAACTATTTTTTATGCTTATCACATAAAATCTCACACACCCCCAAACTTTATCGAAGAAAACTACCCTTTTCTTCTCTCTCTAACTGTAACACGCATGTTCTATTAAACTCAGATGACTCCCACCCCGTTTTCCTACCCTGTCAAACTGTCAGGCGAAGCTGCCTCAGTGGAATGGGGGCTCATGGAGGGTTGAGGGCCAGGGTTCGGACAAACCTGCGTTCAAACCCCTGTTTGCTCACTTGATGGTCAAGGAATGTTAGGTCTCCATGCCTCAGTTTTCCCTCCGAGAATTCAGATGGCAGTCCTCGCTCCATCCCCTTCCAGCGAGAGCAAGTGCAGAGAACTCCACCCAGCCCTGGCATTTGCTTGCATACCACACCGTCTTTCCCCCAAAGCGTTTTGGCATCTGAGTATGCTACCAACATTCCTTGTAGAGAAAAACAAATGTCAAAACTGCTTTTAAAAGTGTAAATCCACCAAACATATGCTCCTTTTTTCCCCTCTCGTTTGAAGCCTCCATTTCCCCTGGGCAGGTGCTAACTTCTTTCTCCTGGCCATGAGCCCCGGCTGTGGTGTTAGCCAAAGATACAGCCGTGGCGTGGGATGAAGACCACTCAGTAGAGAATAAGAAAAGGCCGACTAACCAAGCAGAAAGGGGGAAACCGATTTGACTTCTACACTCTGCTCAACCACCCAGAGTGAGACCGTGGTGTGGCTGGCTTAAAACAGGAAGCCCCAGGACAGTCAGAAAGGGAAAACACCACCCAAGTTTCACCACTGCCTAGAGACCAGAGCTGGTCAAGACTAAGCTACCTTTGCATGCTGTGGTCTGTGATGTGCCAAGGCCTTTACCTTTGTAATCTTGGGGGAGGGGACTGTGCTGGGAACTGAATCTTCTGCTTTCAGGCATGTAAGGCAAGCTCTCAACCACTGAGCTACACCCCCAGGGTCAACATTTATAATTGTTGTTAGCACCCAGACTGGGAGAAGGAAGCAAGATGTCAGAGTCTGTGTCTGGTAATTCCTAAGGATCTATATGCTCTCTGCTTGGTTTCTGAGTCTTCATTGGTACTAGCAAAAACCACAGGTCCTCCGCCTACCAGATCAGAGTAATTGCTAACTAGCTTAGGCCTGTCGAACCTTCCTGGGTGACTGTCTGTCAGTCAAGAAATTGACAGCAGCAATTCTCACATACCATGGAAATTCAAGCCCATTACTTCTTGGTCAAAGAGGCAATGACTGCAATAAACTGGGCTGACCTCAGAATGGGCAATCATGGGCTCTAAGGCAATTTCGGAAATGAGAACCATACCGCCTCACATACTCACAAATGGCAGTTCCTTCCCCGTCCATCCCCTGCTCTCCCTCCCCTCCTCTCCCTTTTCTTTCTTCTCCTCCTGCCTTTCCCCTCCAACCCCCTACAATATATTCTCCCTCTGAAATATATTCAAGGGTTTCTAAATTCACTTTCTCCTTTGAGTATAGTATAGTCACTTACCAAGGCTATACTTAGGATGTATGTTTTTAATTTCTCCTATTGTTTTATTAAAACAACACCATGAAAACCTTGAAACAACATCAGAATGCCAAGAGCCCACCGTCTCCACTAGAGAGATCCCCCAAGAGCCCACAGGCCCTACTAGAGAGGTCCCTGACAGCTCCGCTGTGCTGTGAAGCTGACTTCAGATCCTGTGCTTCAAAGCAACTACAGGAATGGGAGAGAAAGGCCGCTGCATCTCCGGCCAACCGTTCATTTTATCCTTAGTGTTTCCTAAAGTCATAGCAATTGTCTATGGACACAATGAATGTTGCGGGCAAATCCACATGGGAATGAAGCATGTCAAACACCACCCTGACTCAGAAGGGCATGGGGAGCGCCTGCGTAGACGAGAGTAAAGGACAAGAAAGGGGCAGACAGATTTTTACACAAGCCAGGCTTTTTTATCCTTCCTCTCCCATTCTCTACTCACATCACGATTTCCCTTCCAATTCATCACTAGGATTTTATGGGGCCTTCATGCTCTTTTCTCTTCTCCCCTTCTGTTCACTTCATGCTTGCTTTTATTGATCTGGGCTCTGAAAATTCGCCATATTTATCTTGTATTTGAAAGCTTCCATCTCCTTGTTCTGTGGTCACCCGGGCGGTAACAATGCTGGCACACATAACAAACACACTCCCTGGTGCCCCCTCTCTCTTCCCTCACTCTCTGTGCCTGAAGTGCTTGTCAACCTTATTTGACCAACACACACACACACACACACACACACGTGCACACACACAGACACACACACACGTGTGGCTCAGAAGACTCCGTGATCATAGCCACCTTAATCTTTTTGTCACTTTTACTTGTGTCATCAAATCCCCATTTATCATCAGAACGCTGGCCAGTGTTTAGCTCGCTGGTTTCCAAGCATGCAAAAGTGAACATTAACTCAGACGGACGGTCACTTATTTGCCTTCCGTCCATAAGTCTATCCCCGGAAATCTAGAGGAACTGACAGCTTCATGCAACAAGTCACCCAGGAAAAATATTAAAAGTCATCAATCAAAGGGATATTAATGGGGTGTGGTGGAGGCACATGCCTGTAATTCCAACACTTCGGAGTCTGAGGCAGGGGGATCACAGTTTGCTATTACTTTGGAATACACAGTGAGTCTCTGTCTCAAAAAAAAAATTAGAAAACAGAACAAGCAAAAATCAAGCAAAACCCCAGACTTAGGGATG
Source organism: Myodes glareolus (assembly GCF_982192425.1). Lineage (NCBI taxonomy): Eukaryota > Metazoa > Chordata > Mammalia > Rodentia > Cricetidae > Myodes > Myodes glareolus. The sequence continues at coordinate 40,394,566 of NC_142044.1, forward strand.
ATATTTTGAATTTTGCTTGTAAAGTAAATAATTAGAATTTTCTCATTTAGGAAAACACAGACTGTTACAGTAGGTCTTTCTAAATTGAGTTTGGTTAAAGAAAGCCACACCTGCATTTGTCTTGTAGCTCGCTTTCTCTCTCTCTCTCTCTCTCTGTCTCTGTCTCTCTCTCCAGGCAGCCCACACTGCCTCGAATGGGATACATAATCAAGACTGTCCTGAAACTCCCCAGTGGTGAGATTACCGGTGAGCACCACCACAAGCAGCCAGTTCTCTGTCTTGTCGGTTTTGATCAAGGAGGGCCCCTCAACCCTGGGCCCACCGAGATGGAAGCGTTCACAAAGTTATTGGGTTTTTCCTCTGAGAGTCCGTGGGTATAAGGATAGTGGCCTGGTTGGAAAGAGTAAGCGAAGCACTAGGCAAGTCTGTTATGCTGAATGAAAGTGTCTCTCCTCATTTTAAATATTGCTCAAAGAAGAAGAAAACCAAACCACCATAAATCCCGGATTCTTGTTCCTAAACCCGACTGTTCCCAGGGTCCTTCGTCACCGTCCTTGATCTCCAAAGGACACATCCCAGTCACCGTCTAGCTTCAGACTAGCCCTCTCAACCCATGCTCAGTATTCAGGACGTGGCCTGAGCGGACTGTGTGGAATAGGATGATCAAATTACTTTCTCTGCCTGCCAGTGTTTGGTAATTGTGTTATATGTTGCTGCTGGCTGTTCCGGAGGTAAAGCCCTCTAAGAACTCAGGTGTTTTAACAGGAAGATGGCAGAGCTAGGCCTCTCCATCTCTTCTGTGGGGGTTGTGAAGCAGAACACTGGGCTTCACATGACCCCTGAAACTTTATTTTGTTTCTCTCAGTTCCTTTGGCTAACTGCCAGCCCATCTGGCATGCAGGCGGTTTGATTTCTTTCGAGTTGCTTCCTTCAAGTTTTTCTTCCTCCTCCTCTCCCTCCTCTTCCCTGTGCCTCATTTCATGACACAGTCCTTTGCGGGGTTGGAGGCCATCAATTAAGTAGGCTGGTTAACCAGAAAACCAAGGCACACACAACCACACTTGACTTTTGACTTTTTAATGCAGATTCTGGGGCTCAAACTCACGCCCTTGTACTTACAAGGCAAGCACTTTACCTACTGCCCCCAGGCCCAACTCTTTCTTCTTAGTGAACTGCATGACTTTGGGTCTTTATTCTGTAAAAAATGGATATGATCTGTAATAAATAGATGTGGACTTTGGAGCTAGGCACAGTGGGATTCAAGTCCTTGGTCCTTCCTTTGCCAGCTGTGTGACTGCAGCCAACTGGCCATCCCTGAACTCAGTTTCCTCACCTAAAACAGCTTTCTGTTGATAGGAACCCATTAATTGAGATTATCTGAGTATCAGGGACAAACACACTAGAGAAAGTTCTCTCTCTCTCTCTCTCTCTCTCTCTCTCTCTCTCTCTTCCTTTCTTAACAGGATCCCAGGTAGCCCAGGATAACCTCAAGGTCGTGATGTAGTCAAGGATAATCCTGAACTTCTGATCCCCTTGGCTCTATCACTTGAGTGCTGGCAATAGAGGCATGCGCCACCATACCCAATTTTATTATCATTTTTAAAGTTTATTCTTCTCTCAAGCATTACATCCCAACCACAGTTTCCCTTCCCTTCACTGCTCTGGTCCCTCCCACCTTCCTCCCCCCACCACCACTCCTCTTCTGTTTCCCTTAAGAGCAGGCTTCCTGGGGAGAGCAACCAAGCACGGCATAACAAGTTACACTAAGACTAGGCACAAACTCTCATCTCAAGGCTGGACAAGGCAACCCAATAGGAGGAAAAGGTTCCCAAAAGCAAAAGGGTCAGAGACAGCTTCACAGCCACTGTGAGGATTCCCTCAAGAACACCAAGCTACACAAACCATAGCATATATGCAGAGGACCTAGCTCAGACCCATATAGGCTCTGTGATTGTCGCTTCAGTCTCTGGGAGCCCCTATGAGCCCTGCTTAGCTGATTCTGTGGGTCGTGTGCTCGTGGACCACACCCAAGCACTGAGAACCAAACCCAGGGTGCATGCTAGATAAGTCCTTTACCAACCAAACTATACCCTCTACTTTTTCATCCTTCCCTACTCCTTAGACTAGAGCAGCTACAAGCCTATCTTCATTTTGTCCTCTAGAATCTTGTGTCAGGTACAATCTAACCAAAGTCCAAGCAGACCATGCCTATGACCAGTATATGCCATGACACCCCTGGCCCCTGGGAAGAAGCACATGGCCACACTGGGGGGGATCCCAAGTGGCAGACGCTCATCTGCTTTCTCATCTGTCCTCCCATTGGGCCGTTTTGTTTCCCTGTCCTTGTGTTTCTTTGCAAACTGCATGTTTACTTTTCTGGCGTCCGAGAGGGCAGCTGCAGCCTTCCATCCCCCTACATTCCATTCTTCTGGCCAGAGGGTCCAAAGACCTCCGTGTGCTGACACTTTCTGACGTGAGCTCTCTGAGGATCATTTTCCCATTCAGATCCTGTCAATGTCACGCTGTCATGTGACCTCTCCTAGCCACTCAAGCGTCTCAAGCCTTCGGTCCTCTCTCCCCATCCTATCTTTCACAATTGACTTCAGAATTCCAACTGCCTGAAGCAAACATGTCTTGGCAAGCAGTTTCTCATTCCCCAGGCACCCTATCTACCCATAGCCTCTTCCCCCATCATCCTTCTGCAGTTTAGCACAGACCACCATGTAAGGTTGTGCAGGCTGTGCAGGCTGTGTACCACGGCACAATGGCCCCAGGCTCAATGTGCACCACGGCACAATGGCCCCAGGCTCAGACTATCATCCATGCATCCCTCTTTTAAGTAAGCTGGAAGTTCTGGCATGGATGTGCCTGTCTAAAGTTAACAGTGCTTTCTCTATCTGGGCGTGGTGGCACATGCCTTTAATTCCAGCACTCAGGAGGCAGAGGCAGGTGGATCTCTGAGTTCAAGGCCAACTTGGTGTGCAGAGTGAGTTTTAGGACAGCCTGGACTGTACAGAGAAGGCCTGTCTTGAAAAAAATCAAACAAAACAAACAAAAATGTGCATTTTCTTAAGGATATCAAGGCTCCTAGTCTAAGATCAGCTGTCTTGGGGCCTGTCCCTGTCACATCAAGTGTCCTTACTCTCTGACTCTTCTGTGAGACTTTGGTGTGTCTACCCTTCGCCGGATGCTATGCAAACCTGGGCTCTTCCAGTAGTTCTCTGAGTGATATGACCCCAAGATAGTTATCCGAGTGCAGTGAGCCTCAGCTCCTTCCTGTCAGGGCCGTGCTGGGTCATACAAGCTGACTCCAAGTTCACAACTGTCCTGACTTTGCTTCTCAACTCAACACGTGGGTTACATTTGTGTGCCATGGAGCCTAGAGGTTTCTTGGTCTTAAAAGTGTGCCTAAAGTCAGACATGGTGGCTCACATCTGAAATACTAGCATTTGAGAATATTTAGTAGAAAGATTGCCATGAGATTGAGTCAGAATGGGCTACATAGTGAGTTCTAGGCCAGTCTGGGTTATAGTGTAAGACTCTTAAAAAACAAAAACAAAAAACAAACAAAAAAAAAAAGGAAAGAAGGAAAGAAAAACAAAACAGGACTAACAGTGCCATCTTCATGGTGTTTTGGTCGATAAAACATAAAATGTTCTTCTCAACCATTTAGAGAAGTGCCTGGTACAGAATAGGCTAACAGTGAGTGAATAGTTATGGGACTTTGAAAACATTAACATATTCATTTTTCTCAGCAGCTAATAAGGAGGTAAGAGTGTGAAATGTACCTCCTTCAGCCAGGTTTCCAGGTAAGACACAAAGTGCCCAATTAAACTCCCATTTCAGATAAATAAGTTGTTAGTACGCACACACATTGCAAATGTTTACCTTCGCCACAGGAGTCTCTTAAGTGGTAGACTGGAGTCCCGCTGGGAATAATGGCTAGGAGCCCTTTGCTCCTGTCTCCCTCTCAGCTCCACTTGCCTGCTATTCTCCCCAAATACAGAGTCTGCCCCTGAAGCCTGGGGAGAATGCCAGCAATCAGAGCAGCAGCTGTGGAGGGAAGTCTCTGGGATTCTTATTATAAAATATTCTGCATCCTTGGGACAGAACTCAGGGTCTTGTGCACACTAGGCACATGGTCTGTCACTGAGTGACATCTCCAGGTGCGTGGGGAGGGTTGTATGCAGAGGTCTATATCCTCATCCATGATCCTGTGAGCCACAGAAGGTCATACCTCCTAATGTCCCCACCTTTGGTGATTTGCTACTTTTAATACTTGTGGGTCAAAGTTGAGCGTTAGCCATTCTTGGTAGGTTTCCTGTATTCGAATTCCTGCTTTCTAAGTGACTCCTCTCGTAACCCATCGTGGGCAGAGCAGGAATCCTTCAGACCCTCTCCAGCATTCCGATGCTTCCGCTGTGATTATTCTGGCATTTCATATCATCATTTCAGGATCACCACTCGCTCTTTCACACCTATAACTTGTTGCAACAAGTTTCCCACTTGGCATTTGCATCACAGCCACCATGAATGTCGTCCTGGTGACAAAGACCCCTTGAATGGCTGATGATACCGCATCCTTTCTGTACGTGATTTGGGCCTTCCTAGAACCTCACTTCTTCCTGGAACTGTCTCAGAGGAAGTTACAAAACCACCAACAGTCCCAAATGTGCCACTGGTCGCTCCCTTTGTCTCGGTCTCGGTCTCTCTCTCAGTCTCTCGTTCTCCCTCCCGCCCCACCTCTCTTGACCCCACTCCCTGCGATATTCTTCTTTTTATATCCTCTCATTTCAAATCTCCTGTCCCTGACCCCTGCCCAGACTTCTCCCTTCAATTGAGAAAGTGGCCTTTTCTTCCCAGGTTGTCTTCAGTGTCTCGGTTTCACTAAACTTCCACTCACTTTCTGTCTCTCCAGGGCATCCTCACTGTTATTGTTATTAATTTTGGTTTTGGGGGAAGTTTGATACAAAGTCTCACACAATCACCCTCTCCGAACCCAGCACTCACTCTATAGCTCAGGCTGACCTCAAACTTGCTATTCTACTGCTTCCTGAGTGTCTGAATTACAGACACCCCCAAGTCCAACTCTGGGGTGTCTGGGAATTCAGGCCTGTGCGCCTCCACACCTTACTTTAGGTGGTGCTGGGAATCACAACCCAGGGTCTCTGAGCAAAGACAAGCTGGGGACCCAGTCTCTTCATTGCAGGTCTCTGACCAACCCTAAGCTATATCCCCAGCACAGGGGCATCTGTCTCAACACCTTATGCATCTATTTGGCAACCCCTTCCCAGCCTTACTCTGCACCAGACTCTTTGTTGAGCATGGAGACTCAGAATGGACTAGAACTGCGGGGGAGGGGCTGCCAGAAGGAGAGATTAGTCAACCAAAGATGTGGGTCATGTTGACAAAGGAACCAAACTGCAAGTCGTCAGGTTCAAAGGAGACTCTTTCTCAGTCAAGCAGCAATTGAGCCCAGTCTTGCAAAACAGAAGGTAGGCAGAATAGAGAACCCAGCAGTGTGACGTATGCACAGAGCATGCCGTGAGCAAAGGCAAGGTGGGGACCCAGTCTTTCCGTCACAGTTCCTGTGGAGTGGCAGAGGATGGGATGAGTGACTCGGATGGAGGCAGCTCACAGAGTGTCTCATCTGGCTGTCAGGGACTTCGGACTTCATGGAAAATGTGCTGCAGACACACTGAGATTCCATTTAATGCCGTCGGGGGCGTTACGGAGATCAGAAGGCAAGGGCAGCTGGAGATGGAGAAACTATTCAAGCAATTGTGCCTGGACATGGTGACATGGTAACACCACCATGGGGACATTTCAGTAGATGGCCCTGGTACTTCCCGGGTCAAGGATTACAGACAGGAAGTGATCCGAGAGAAATCCGAAATGTGAGACGCCAGTCAAAAGTTAGGTGGGTAGGTGCATCTCTCAATAACAAACTGTATAGAGGGGGAAATTTGGGGACTATTCCAAAATAGATGAGTGTTGTTAAAAATCTGAGTAAGTGGGGTTTCGTTACTGTTCTTTCTCTGCCATGGAGAACTCTATCCCCCATAACTGTAGTCCAAAACAAACCCCCTTTCCTGAGCTGCTTCTCGCCAGGCAAGGAGAAGAGTAATGAGCACACCTGTCCTTTCCAGCTTCTTCCAAAGGTGACATCTTGCCCCAACAGTGCAGTATCAAAACTAGAAAACTGCCACGGGTACGCATCATCTCTGTACCTCCATCTGCTCATTTATTCCTCGATAGCCAGAGTATCATGACTAACAAGAACCAAAATGCTGTAACCTGTAAGTAAGGTTTAAGGGTCAAGAGTTTAGTGTGTATTCAGGAGGTTTTCTGGTTCTTAAACCCTTAGGCCAAAAGTCTTTTCTGACCACATATTGTCTGCACTAACATTTGTGATCAGACCAAGCTCTTCACTGTTCACTTGGCTTTCTTCTTGTCAGGGAGAATGGTGAAGGTGTGCAGGCTGCTCTCTCTACTGTTCCCATCAGTGTCATGGTTAGGAGGCAAGGAACAGAAAAAGGAGGCAATGTATTATTGGTCACACCGCCTACCATCCTATGTCTTGCTGACTTCAAACCCAAGCTCCTGTTGGGACATTACTTTTGTGATAGGTAGTTCTTGCCTTTGGTTACACAACAGAAAGTCAACAGGTTAGGAAGGAATTGGCATTCCCATCAATAACTTCATTTAACTTGGACGTAGAGAGAATTTCAGAGGGATGGAGAACCCCCAATACAGTAGATCCTTCATAAATGCCAGGGATGCAGTCAGACCAATTTCCAGCCAGCTACATTTCTCAAAAGCATAATCACACAAAACTGGTACCCGGAAGGCTCTTTGCTTCTAGGAAACAAAATGCCAGCATAGAAATTGACGCCAACTTGTTGGTAACAATGGCTGTTCATCCACCATGGTTCAACCAAGGAAAATAACCCACTGTTAAGGAGGGAGAGAGAGAGAGAGAGTTCCCTGTGTTTCACCTTTAAGTGGCAATATGTTAACGGGTAAACATAGAATGACTTTCTTTCTCCCTTGGAGACAAATGAGTTCTGGTTCTCAAGAACCAATACATCTGGTAAAAAGAAGATAAGAAACAAATAAACTAGGTATTTCACTTGTTAAGATTTGCTAAGAAAAGGGAACATTTATTTTGGACAACTTGGAGAGAAGGGTTGGCCTGGGCAGTTTCTGAACTGCCAAAGGAGGAGGCTAGACATGGGCAGCAAGATGTTTTTAGGTATAGTGAACCGCATCAGTGAAATCTCTGCTATTCAAGCTCCTAATTGGTTGATTGATTGAATATTGATTTTAAGTTTTTATTTACTTATTTATTTTGTGCATATGTGTGTATGTATGTGCGTGTGTGCCTGCTTGTCTGTTTGTGCACCACATGTGTGCACTGCTCAAGAAGCCAGAAAAAGGTGCTGGACCCCTTAGAGCTGGAGGCACAGGTAGTCCTGATGTGGGCATCATGAATGAACCCTGGGTCCCTGTCAAGAATAGTAAGAGTTCCTAACTGCTGCGTCACCTGCCCAGCCCCTAAATATGAGTTTGTTTGTTTTTGTTTTTGTTTTTTGAGACGGTAGTTCCAGGTTGACCTCAGACTTAATATGAGGCTGAGGATAATCTTGAACTTCTGTTCCTCCTGCCTCCACTTCTCAAATGTTAGGATCACAGACATGCACCACCATGCCTGGTAAGGTGGGGCTAGGGAACTCCCAGAAAGAAGCTGTGTCTGCAGAGGCTGATTGGCTGTTGAGGACTGCAGTACTGTGGAGACTTTGGAATGCCACGGGCCCAGAGACCAATTCCTTTATCTTGGCTAATTCTAGCCCTCTGCAATAACCATTCCTTGCCCATCCCTCTGTCGGAACTAACACCTTGTGACTAGTAGATAAAAACTTTTTAGAATCCATTAATTTAGCAGACCTCTAGTTTCCACCAGTTCAAAAGCTCAGCTAGCATCATGGGCCAATAGAAAAGTTTTCCCCATGTCTGTGTGCCCACCTCTCTCTGATGTACCCATCAATTCATTTTATATCTATTTGTCTTGATTTGTGACTTTCTCTGTCCTGTAAAACAGTAAGACTTCATGAAACTGCTTCCTTGTTAGAACTTGGATTTGGGGTAATCTAAATCTGTGTCCCCAGGCATGCTCACTCAAAATGGTTCCAAAATAAACTGTCTCTTGTTTCCTTTAAGGCGAAAGCTGTGGTTTTTGCATCCAAGTAGGCAAGCACCCTGCCAACTGGACCAATTTACTTGGTGTGCCTACACCTTCCCACTGCTGTCCTCACACAGAGGACACAAAATTCAGGAAGACAGGCCTGAGAGCAATTGTAAGGACAAACTTCAGGCCAAACATGACAGGTCTGAGTCGTGGGGTCTCCTTACACTGGTGGTACCACTGCAGAGAGACATCAGCTATCAAAGGGCGAGAAAGAACGGTGCACTTGTGACAAAGGTAAAGAAAATAGCTGAAACTAAAGGGAGAGGAAAAAAGTCACGCCTTTGATTGACTGCATTGCGGTACCAGGGCTCTGTCCCTGCTGTCCTTCCCAACAATGCAACTGCGACATTTGCATCTGACCCCAGCCATTGGTTGGGGGAGGGAGAGACACAGCCTGAACTTGGAAGTGTGTGTAGTGGTCTATCCAGAACCCACTTTCCAGGCTGACAGGAATGCCACCAGATGTGGCAAAAACGAGCCTCCTTTCATGAGCCCTTTAAATTCTGGAAACCCCTCCTGAATTTAGACTACTGCAGGGGGTACTATTTTTATCAGGGTCAGTCAACCCCAACTCTAAGATGCACCAGAGGTATCCCCACAGAAGTCTCACAGCACTGAAAATCTTCAGCAGTGCCAGAAGCCCAAGGCCACATGGTGGCTGAAAGAGTGGGGCTTCCTGCGTGACCATGTTCCCCCGCCCTCCCTTGAACTGCGGAGAAGCTAAACAAGCAGCGGGGTCAACAGGGCAGAATGAAAATGTGCTCAACTTGTCATCTGCTTTCTCTTCTCCTTCCAGCTTTCATGGGGGGGGGGAGGAGAAAGAGAGAGAGAGAGAGAGAGAGAGAGAGAGAGAGAGAGAGAGAGAGAGGTAAGAAGGAAAAAAAATGACAAGAAGGAAAAAGGAAAAAAATGTATTTGTCCTGAATTCTCCCTGTGCCTTCTACCTCTGGAAGCCAGTGCCTGCCTTTGCTGAACCGTGGGTGACACACTGGGCTTGATTCTGGCTGGGGCCAGACACGGGGTGGCAGCCTCTGCTTTAATCTTTCTGCACCCTCCCTTCTCCATTCCAATCACAATAAATATATTTATACTCACTTGATTATGTCAGCCAGACAATGCTACCCTAATTGGCAGTGATCAGGGTTCCAGAATTGCTGGGGTGAACCTGCTGTCTCTCTATCAGGCAGAGCACTAAGGGGCCGCTAACGCAGTTCCCATTAACGATTTCCCGCGGCATGAGAAGCAATCCCCGACTCATGCATGGCAATGCATTTTCCAAGCAGCTCCTAAGAGCCAGCCTGTGAGGGACTCGGAGTCACAAGGATCCGCCATCTCCCCTCACTCCACCTCTCCCCACTCCCCACTGCACCCCCTTCAACCCCCCTTTACCTGCTTCCTACCCCCCTTCTCACCACCTCCGCTGGTGCACTTAGGATAGAAAAACAAACCCAGAGCAACTTCCTTTGCTGGAGGTTCTTTTGTTCTTGGTCTTTTTCATTTTTTTTTCTCCCCTTTTTACTGGGCTTCTGGAGCTAACTGTCATTTTTTGGTTCTTGGGTCTTTGCAGATTTCAGGGACATCTGGCACACACTTTACTGTTTGCTAGCTCTGGTATCCGCAGCTCTGTGCGCCGTGCTCCATGCGCTTGTTACTGTGCTACGTACATAATTTATACATGCATAATTTGGAACTTGAGTGCCTAGGTTTATTTTGACACTTGAGGAACTTCGCAGTGCCCATCATAGGTAATGATGCAATACAGAGCCATGGGAATGAATGAAACACCAAGGAGGCACAGCCAGCCAACCATCATTCGTTCATTCACCGGACACTAATAGGTACCAAGCACTGTGGTAGACACCGAGAATTTAATCACACATGCCCAGGGTCATACCCCTCAGGGAGTTAGTTCATTACTGAGGCATGGCTGGCAGACATATACGTAGGTAATGTTATTTTATTGTTACAGATGGATCCAGGCATAGGGGCACACTTGGACTGGTAGCATTTAGGAGGCAGAGGCAGAAAGATTCTGGGTTAGCTTGGGCTACACAGTAAGATGCTATCTTAAAAAAAAAAAAGACAAAATAAAGTAATAACACAGTTCTTGGGAAGTGGAGGCAGGAGGATCAGGAGCTCAAAGCCAGCCTCAGCCTCACTCTTCAGAAGCAGCCCCAACTATGTAGTGAATTAAAAGCCTGGGCTACATAATGAGGCCTTGCCCCAAACAAACAAGACATCAGTAAAAGCCATCATAGGGACACAGTGACAGCACCCTGTGCGGGTATTTTGGATGCCAACAAGGGAGGCCTCAGTTTGCTTACCTAAGGAGGAAGGAGGCTGAGATGATGGAGGGTGTTCTAGAGGCAGTGAGGCTTAGAGGAGGGACATGAAGGCTTCCCAGGAGGACAACACAATCGAGAGCAGGACATAAAAAAAAAAATCAAAGAGTGTTTTGAAAAAGCTGTTAGGAAAGGAATTGGCATGCTGGGATGGGAGATTCGGGCCAAAGCGTCACCAGGGGAGTCCAGGGTGACAGAAAGGGGAGGAGCTTTAGTTACTTCTGTTAGGTCAGGAGGATGAACAGCTGCTTGTCCAAAGTGACCCTGGGTTTGTACTCAAAGGAGGATTTGGACAGACCACTGGGAAGCTGCTGGGATGGATGTGCATTGTAGAGAGGAGGTCCGAGCCGCGACTTGGGTCAGTCTAACGGCCACGCATCTGAGCACAGGCTGGCTTCTCTATCAGTAAAAGAAAGTGGAGTTCAGGGCCCCAAGGTGGCTTGGAGATTTTACAACCCCAGTTGCTTGGATTCTCTGAGGTCTGTGGATAGCTCATCCTGGTACCTTTGCTATGTCAGAAGCTCAAAAAATGAGATTGGTCCCCAGCAGCACACAGTATCCCAACATGACAGGGAAGAGGCAGAGAGATACCTGTATGTGCATATATATATGTGCTCTTGCCTATGTGTGTGTGCTTGCTGGGTACATGTGTACGTATGTACAGAGGGCAACCTTGAGTGTTGTTTCTTGGAAGCAGTTCACCTTGCTTCCTTTTTGAGACAGGTTCCCTTGCTGGCCTAGGTAGACTGGTTTGACTGCCAGAGAGCCCCAGAGATCCTCTTGTCTCCAGGACACAGTACCATGCCCAGCATTCCTATGGGGTTTTAGATTTGAAACTCAGGTCCTACTGACTGAGCCATCTCCCCAGCTCAGATAGATACTTCAAGGCACAACTCTACGTGAATCCTTAAGGTGTATTCCCAGGGACTTACAAATGATGGCAATGCTCCACTGTTCCCAGCCCAGGTCAGGGTCTCAATTATATAACACCCCTCCACAGTCAACTCCTTCATCCTGTTAGATTTACATTCTATAAAGCATTGCTCAGCTTACACCCATTCTGCTAAAAACATCAGTTTACGTGTAGACCTACATCCAATGTCCTCATGGTGGCATCGTAGATCACACCCAGTCTACTCCAACCCTGCCTGGCATAACCCTTACTTAGTCGGTTGGGACAATGTACATGAATGATCCCTCCATCCTGCCTTGTCTCACTAGGTGCCTCCACTAAAGAGCCGACTCAGATTCAAGGTTATCTCCCTTAGGACTGCCGTCTAGGCAGCCTGCCTCCTTCTGAGCCCTGTGTTGCATTTATTGACCATGCTGTTTATGAATAGCTTGTTCATTTTACTTTGGAATTTATTTTGTTTCTTCCACTAACTTGTAAGAGGACAGAAAGCAAGGCATACCCCTCCCCATAGTCATGGCCCCGCACAGCATCCCATTCAAGGTATATGGTTGACACTGAACTTGTTTATAATGGGATAATTATCATTTTCTTAGTATCATAGAGTTGCAGCCCAGAGTTCTCTTTTTCCTCTTCTTGGAGAAAAAAGGAGGTTTGGAGAGAGTGTGGCTGGGTGCAACCATTTTGGCATAATGACAATCTGAGACATCCCTCCCACGATTCATAAACAGTATTTCACACGTGTTTCTGGGGAGCTTCACGTCCTCTCAGGAATGAGCTATTTCACAGATCAAAAGGAGCATATGTGCAGCCCGCCATGGGGGATAATCACGCTGCTATGTTTGAAGGGAGAATGATCGAACATGCCAGCCTGAGAGTAGAAATGGCTTCGTAGCACGTGGCTAGAGAGAAACATGAGCGACTTAATTCCTGGTCTCGGGGCACATGTGCTGGTGAGCGGCACACCGGGTTTTCACAAGGAGGAACTGGCAAGAAATCAATACAGAGAAGCAGCGTTTCTTCACAGATCTAAGGATGTTTAAGGAAGCTAGCTCTGCCAAGGTGCATAACTCTCTGGAATTTGTAACTGGGCAGTTAAAACCACCATCTAAGGTGGCAGCTGGGATTTTCTCAGAAGAACTTGGGGTGCGGGTGAGGGTGGAAGTAGCTCATCGTTTCCATTTGTGGTGTGTGTGTGTGTGTGTGTGTGTGTGTGTGTAAAAGCTGTGTTCATGTTTGCTGCTATTGGTTTTCTATTGCTTTCCCTCATGGTCAAAACAAATGATTGCTTCTTTTCAACTATGTGGAAATCTACCAATAAATGTTATTGATTATCCATCAGAAGTCAAACGTGGGTTCGGACCCAGGTATGGCACCACGGGTGTGATTCTAGCACTTGAGAGGCAGAAGCAGAGTTATGAGTTTGAGGCAATCGTGGGCTGCCAAGCAAGATCTTGTCTTTTTTTCTTTTTGTGAGGTATGGTCGCTAGCTCAGGTTAGCCTCAAATTTGCTATATAGACAAGAATGACATTGAACCTCTAAGCTTCTTGTCCCCACCTCCTGAGTAGAATTATGGATATTACCATCATGCCAGATTTTATGTGGTGCAGGGGATCAAACCTAAAACTTTGTGTATGCTAGGCAAGCACTCTATCAGTTGAGCTACATTCTCACCTTGAGACCTTGTCTTAAAAAGCCAAAAACAACACCCCCACCAACACCTCTATGGTTGTCTGTATTAGGAATGCAGATCGAGGCAAGAGAGACAAAGTCACTGACCTCAAGAAGTTCATGTTATAGAGTGTGTAGGCATATTCATGGCTGTATGGGAAATCCCATGCTGGGCACCGACAACCAAGGTACTGCTAACATCTTACTGTATTTGAAAATGTAACTCCAGGAAATCAAAATGCCTGCATGCGATTATCTGAGCTCATGCATGCTACAAATAGTGAAGGGTGTTCAAAAGGAATGGCTAGTAGAGACACAGCCCTGCTACCGCGTGCTCCCTGACTGCCGGCAGGAGCAGTGGCTTTGAGTGCTTCTCTAAGGAGATGAGCTTTTGCCAACTCGTGTTTGTTTACTTCTGTGGCACTATATGGCAGAATCACCGACACTGGAAGTCTGAAATTCCTTCTGGATTCGTCTGTCTTTTCTTTCTGTCACCCAGATCTGGCACTCAACTGTAGTAGGTTCCTAGACACTGTTGTATGTATTTATTTTGTCTCTCTGTGTGTTTGTTTAGGCTGAGATCAACCTCGGGTGTTATTCCTCAGGTGTCATTTACCTTGTGTTTTGAGACAGGGTCTCTCATTGACTTGGAACTCATTGAGTAGGTTACATTAACTGTCTCCCCTAGTTGGGAACGTCTATGCCACTAAGCTAGCTTAGAAGTCACTTAGTAGTCCAGATTGTCACTAAACTATGTCTTCCTGGGACTGTAGCAACTAGTGGCTAAATATTGTGATGTCATTCATTGTCCCCTACCACTGACTCCTATTCAGGGGTTTGAACCAATAGCCTTGTACATTCTGGGCAAGCACTGACTGTATCCCCAGACTTAACACTGTCTTTTAGGCTAGCTATTTGTCTCACGGTGTAGCCCTGGCTGGCCTGGACTTGCTTTCTAGAGATCTACCTGTCTCTGCCTCCTAAGTGCTGGGATTAAAGGTGTATGTCACCATGCCTGGCTTTATTCTACTTTAAATCAATTGTTTTCTGTTCTCTCGCTCTTCAAGTCCCCGATTCCACTCCCTGATCTCCCGTTTCTCCTCTATGACATTTCCCATCTTGCTTGTCATCACATCCAGAGTGACTTGTGTAAGGCGTGCATCACATCAAGCCATGGCTCTGCCATGCTTCTGCTTCCCCATGTTTCTGTAGCTCCACACTTGCAGGATGAAGCTTATGCTTCTTGGCTCAGAGTCAGCTGAGATGAACAGCTGCATGCATCTGCTCCCTTCCTAGACCCGAGGCCCCAATCATACCAGACCCAGTCACAGGACACATCAAGGCCAGAGGTCATACATATCAACCCTCGGCTTTTCTCCCTCCCATACTTTCTTCGTTCTCCTTAATTCTTTCCATCCTTTAGGTAACTCAGCTGTCAGTTCCCTGCTCAAGATTGCTTAATCCACACCCGCTTTGGCCTGAGAGAATCCTGGCCTTACTTTCCTACCTCATGAACAGTCTAATGGACAGGCAGTGTAATGCTTTGCTTTCTTGTGTGTCTCCCCAACAAAGGGCTCCCTTGTGAGTACCTCTGAGTAGAGAGTAACTGATTTGTGGTCTGAGAGCCTAAGTACAGAGCCTGGCACATAGTAGGCACTCAATAAACAGTGAATAAATAAATCACCCAGTCTTTTCTGGTTTGGCTGCGGACCTACATGTTTGTGAATCAGTTGACTTTGACAGCACAACCATGGCCAGCGTGACAAAGAATTCAACTTTGTCTTTAAGAACAGTGAGTTTTAAACATTTGAACTAATGGACTGCAGATTAAGATATTTTAAGACCACGTTTTCCTTGACAATGTTTCTGTGTGTTCTGCATCTTGGAGACGGTTGGGAAGTTCAAATAAATGATTAGCGCTTGTAAAACAGACCCATTAAGAAACCTGGATCATTTCCTGCAGGAGAGAAACTCGAAGAGACTTAGCAATGGTTCTCAAGGAAAGGAAAGGATGTGCGCTGAGGACGGCTGAGTCTCTCCATGGAGACAAGGGAAGGCCAAGACTGAGTGCTTGCAAGGCACAAATTAAAGCTTAAACAAAATAAGTCAAAACAGCAGCAGCAACAACAATAACAAACAAGCATCCCCTTTCCCCCCCAAAAAAACCAGAAGGCTGTAGAGATGGCTCAGCGTTGGCTGCTCTTCCAGAGGTCCTGAGTTCAAGTCCCAGAAGCCAAATGGCAGTTCACACCTGTCTGTAACTCCAATCTCAAGGTTTGTGACACCCTTAGACAGACATACATGTGAGCAAAACATCAATGAACATTATATACATATATATATATATATATATGTATATGAATATAAACCCTCACTGGTTTTCTGTTGGGTTATGTAGCCATTTCAGCTTACTATTATAAATTACTCCCATAGGACCAGCAAGATGGCCTGGCAGGTAAAACTACTTGCTACCAAGCCTAATAACCTGAATTTGATCCCTGGGACCTACATGGTGGAAGGAGAGAACCAATCTCTTGAGCTGTCCTCTGTTTATATGCATGTATATTCATTCTCTCTCTCTCTCTCTCTCTCTCTCTCTCTCTCTCTCTCTCTCTCACACACACACACACACACACATACACACACACACACAAAATACCATTTTAAATGAAATAAGAATAAGTAAATAAGGCTAGTGAGATAGGTCAGTGAGAGAAAGCACTTGCTGCCAAGCCTGACACCCTAAGTTCAATCCCCGAGACCTACACAGTAGGAGAGAATGGATTCCTGCAAGCTGCTGTCTGTGCTCCACATGTGTACTGTGACACACATGTACAAAGAAACATCAACACACACAAAAATGGATGACTAAGTAAATAAATCCTCACTACACTGCAGGCTGGCGCTGACTGCTCCCCATGACATCATCTGATCTGTCAGTGGACCCACAACAGCGCTTCTTTTATTATCTCCATTTCCTAGGGACGGGAATGCGAGCCCAGATTGGCCAAGCAGCTCACTCGGGTCACAAGTCTTAAGGTGGGTATTGCAGCTTGACTCTGTGTTTTTCTTTATTGCCTTGCTAGAGGCCGAAATGGATGTCATTTCCACTGATGGGAGCCTGAAGTTAAGCTCCAGAAAACTCAGCAAGTCCATGTGGCTATTTTAAGTCCACCTTCCTTCCCTCTCTTTTTCTCTTTGTTCTTGTTTAGATTTATGATCTCTCACCATGTAGCCCAGGCTGGCCTCAAACCTGCAGTGAAGCTTAGGTTAGCCTTGGACTCTTGATTGGGAGCATGTACCACAGCAGTTGGCTTAGCTTAAATTAAACAAGGAAATCCAAGAGTCTGTCATTGCTAGAGTAATTATCTCTTTTCTGGTATTCATTGTGTGTGTGTGTGTGTGTAAAAATAAGAACAGGCATTCTTCTACTTTCTGTTGGATTCCCCATAGTTTGACTCAAACTCCTGGACTCCAGTGGTCCTCCTGCTTCAGTGCCTCAGTCTTCTGAGTAGCCACGCCTAGAGATGCATGTATGTGCTCTCTTCATGGAACTCTATGTCGCCCTGCGCCTTTTCCCTTTCTTTATCCTGGAGAGTTGGCTTTACCAATTCTCATTTTTCTAATAAGACAGAAGTTTCCTTTCTGTTTTGCTTTGTGCTGTCAGGGCCTATATGTTTCAGCATCCACGTGCATGCATGTGTTTATAAGACTTGACATCGATCGGGTCCTATTTCGTTATTCTGACTTTCCCTCCAGAGTGATAGTACTTACTGCAGGGGCCGAAGAGCCAGCATCTTCTTCCCTGTTATCTGTTTTTTTTTTTTTTTTTATTTGCAAGGCAACCTTGTTTATCCTGCCTTGGGAATACACACAGGGGTGGGGGGGTCACAGTCAGTACAGAACAGGGCAGCTTGTCACATAACTCACAGGCAACTCCGAAGTCTATGCCAAAAAAGTAAGCATTTATCAGCTGGGTGGAAGCCAGAGTGATGGAGCGCTGAGCTGCACCGAGCTGCAGAGGCCTGGGGCCAGTTCTGGAGAACTGCAGCAGCCCACAGGAGCCCCTCCAGGAGGCTGTGAATGAGTCACCCGACTTCTCAGGTTGACTGAGACAACTTCTGTCGATTTTCTTTGAATCAAGTCTCCTCATCAGCACTTGCATATTGGGCTTAACGGGAAGAAGTGGTGTGGTGGAGGAGACCGCCTTCTTGACAGTGTCTGGACCTCAGCAGGGTGGTGATAGGGTTAGATGTGACTTTGCAAAAATAGTTCAAGCAGTAGTGCATGGGACCCTTGTGTGGGCTGCAGGTGCGGTGGCAAGTGGGTCTTCGCGGGAGCAAACAGTGTTCGTGGAGCATGTGTCTTTTGATAGCCCCACTGGGACCTCAGCAGGCCACACTAACTTATCACACTTTGACCTTACGTTCTGGGGAAAGCACTGAGTCCCTAGGCTAATCGCATGAATTACCGAGTTTAAAGCCTTGAGTTTTAGGAGTTCACATAATTTCTCTGACCTCAGTTTCTCTCTCGCTCTCTTTCCCTCCGGATTCTCATTATGTAGTCTATGTTGGCCTCAGTTCACAGAGATCCGCCTGCCTTTGCCTCCCGAGAGCTGGGATTAAAGGTGTGCACCACACTGCGCGATTGTTTTCTCCTCTTTAAAATGGCTGTAATAGCAGTACTGTTCTGTAGGAAAGATTAAAAAGGTCAATGCACGGGAAGGGCCTGGATGGTATCTGATAGTCAGCCTTAAACTTGTGTTTATGTTAATGTGCACGTTGTGAAGGGAAGGCAGTTGATAAGAGCTTCGGGGGGGGGGGGGAAGAGCTGGTTCTCCATTAGGGTATTTTCATAATCATGGTCCTAAGCAATCCTAAATTGACAGCCAGGAAATTCAGAACCCGACACTACAAAACTAGTGATCGAAGTCCACAAGCAGAACTTAACTTTAATCAGCCAAGACTGCCTTATTTTCATGGTTCTGACTTGCATGCCAGAGATTATGTAACAAGAAATTAGGAGCCCAGCTCATCTAACCTTCTAGAACTGTCACCAGTCAATGTGGAGTGTTTTCTTTCACATGGCACAGGCTGCATGCCAGGGAACAATGCAAAAGAGACGCTGACTTAAAGGACTTTTCTCACATGGAGACCCCATGGCCCATCACCCTGTTTTAACATAATCCGTTTCCTATAACCTGACCCTCGCAGAGCACTCAAGGGAGTTTTGATTCACTACTATACGATTCTTCCCTAGTTGCTGTAGTAGTTGCTCTCAGCTGGATGGATATATTTTTTAATGAGATAATCTAATATTTGCTAGGGGGAACATCCCCAAACCTACTAAAAACAGATGCTTGGCACTAAAGTCTCCAGTAACCCTTGAAGGAGCTGAGAGGGTGCACTTAGCAGAATACAGGGTTTAATCTCTGAAGAGAGGCCTTTCAGGAAGAGCATCTCTGCACACTGGGTGGAAGGGGGATGAAGGTTATGTGTGACAGCAGCATTAGCAATGTCACTGGAGAGTCAGGTTGGGGAGTGCCACCCGGAAGGCAGGTAGTAGGAGCAATAACTCTTAAATAGAATCAAGAGATGGGTCTAATGTAATCAGAAACTTTAAAACTACATAATGTATGCTATTAGTGACTCAGTACTGAATAAATATAAAAAGACATGAGCCAAATCCCTGACCTGTGATCACCTTCTAGCCACGGCTGTTCTTACAATGGTGGCTTCAACCAATAATGAACCATTTAGTATAAAGATATATAAGGAAAATAAAAAGAGCTTAATGCTTTCGGCACTGGGACAGTGTGTCGAAATATCTTTGTATAAGGTTGAATCCTGGCAAATAGCTACTTTGGGGGGGTGTTAAAAATTAGTCAGATTTTTATCAATTTCATACAGTTCAACCCAATACATTGAACTTAATTGACACTAAATCAAAACACTTATATGACCTCATCTTTTATTGCCTTTTAACTATGACCATAAAATTAAATTGGCCAATTTTATGTCTTAGCCTCTTTGACCTTCCAGAATTTTTCCACACTAGATGCTAAATAAGTGTTTTGTTAATTGCGTGATATTTTCCGTTATCTCCTCTCAAAAGCTAAGTCTGAATTTTGCTGTGCTATTTAAATTCCGAGACTGTCCCTAAACTATAATTAATAAAGTGTTGGCTTTATTTCAGTTTCCATGATTTAGAAAAATCTTTCCTGTTCCTTGTTTGGGCAGCTCTGGGAAGCTAATTAATATATTATTAATATATTTTACAGGCAAACAAGACTCTGCTTGCTCACATAGCCATGACAAGAATAAATTCAGGTCAGAAATATTTTTGCAATTATGGGAAAATGTTATTATAATAATGAAAAATTATTGTTTATATAACACAACTCTGCATATTAAGACACATTATAGACTGACTAACCAACAAGGTGAATGGCGACCAGGCAAGCTCTTTCCCAAAGGTGCCAATTACTCAGAGCCCAGCGGGAGCATCAACGTGCCTGGCAGTGAACCCAGTAAGAGAACTTTTGGGCATCTCAGAAGTACTTCATTATTATCATCTGTTATTATTTGCAGAAGGTTTCATAAGAGTTGTGGTTGACTGCAAACTTAGCAGAAAATTCTGAGATAACTGAGGTGATAGTATGGATTCATTCTCCACTCACAAAACGAGCTGCTCCAGGGGCTGGGGAATGTAACTCAGTGGGTACAGCGCTTGCCTGGCAGGCATGAAGCCTTTGGCTTGACCCCTAACACCATAAAACTGTGTGATGGTGCAGAAGGATCAGAAGTTTGAGGTTATCTTCAGCTATATAGTGACTTCCAGGCTAGCCTAGGCTACACGAGACCTAGTCTCAAAAAGCAGGGGTGGGCTGGGTGGTAGTGGTGCACACCTCTAATCCCAGCACTTGGGAGGCAGAGGCAGGTGGATCTCTGAGTTTGAGGACAGCCTGCTCTATAGAGCGAGTTCCAGGACAGCCAGGGCTATGCAGAGAAACCCTGCCTTAAAAAAAAATGGGGGTGTACTGGGAATACACAGTGAGTATCTCAGCGGTAGTATGCTTGCTAGTATGTGTGAGGCCCTAACTCCAGTTCTCAGCTCCAGGGGGTAGTCTAAGAGATGGGGGCTAGTCAAGGAAGGCTGAACACCCCATGAGTGATATGTAGTACCTCTCCTAGACTCCAGTTCCCCCTTATTTGTTAAGTACCTCCTAGAGAATATTCATTCTTTGTAGCATTTGCTGTAGTGTGGATGAATAGACAGCTTAAATGCTGTGGGAGCCTGAGACAGAAAGGAGATTCTTGGGGTTTGGTTGGCTGAGAGCTGGGACAGCAGCCATGCCGCACATGCAATTCTGAGAAAACAGAATTGCTTTCAGTTTTGAAGAGAACCACAAACCCCTCTATGTCTGAAACCCATATATGCATCAAACCTGTGAGCAAGGGAGGAGTGGAGATACCATCAATCTACCCATCTGAGCTTTTTCCTCAAAGTCAAGGGTGTTCCTTGGAGTTCTCTGTTCTTTTTTTGGGCCGGGCATTCACAATTCTGCCTGATTTGTGCCTTCCCATGAGATCACAATCTCAGGCGGTGAGCTCTACAGCCACAGGGCAATGAGGACAGCTTAGACTATCTAGGGCAAGAACAGCTCCAAACCCACCTAGAGGTGAACAGTGAGAAAAAAATTAACATATCTCAAGAAGCAAGTTCCAGTGGTTTGCACGTCACAGGAAGCAAATTCCAGCGGTTTTGTTCAAGAGTCCTGATTCAAGTCAGCAAAACTATGGAAAATACTGAGAGAACTAGGTAATTCTGCATTTCCCTTTTTAACTCACTAAAAGCTCCCTGATTTGAGGAGTTTGGGGGAGTGTCAGAGAACAAGAAGCTGCTGGCAGATGGTGGGGAGAAGGTGTGTTGTTAGGAAAATTGGCTGGGGTTTGCGGTTAGGGGTGCATGCCAGGACTGTATTACATGGAATTATTGAGGGTTGGGGATGCTGCTGAAAGGGCAGGAGCCGTGCTTCAGAAGCTGGCTCAGGATGAGGGCTCTGGGCCAATCCTTTATTACAGTAGCGACACAGTTCTAATCCAGTATAACGATAAATCCCTCACGTGAGTGTGCAGCCCATCGCTACCAACGTAATGACAATCTGCTCTCAACAATGCCGGTACGATGATACTTCTAGATCTTTTCTCCAACTTCCCATTTCTAAAAATGATTTCTAATGTGCAGCAAAAGAGAAGCAATCAGAAGCCATTCTTGCCGATGGCTGTTTTAAGTAACTGAGGTTATCCTTTGTTTGGGAGTACGCAGGCATGGAGCACGCATCAGGTACTTGGCAGTCACTCTATGATTAATCTTTTAAAAGAGGGTTCCTTCAAAAGTCACCTGGCCAAAATAAAACATCTGCTTTATCAATGCATTAAAATAACAAAATAGGGACCGGGGACGCGGCTTAGTCCCTAAAGCGTTTGCTACACAAACATAATGCCCAGCACCCATGTTAAATCCAAGTGTGCCAGTGATCCACCAGTTGGGGAGGTGGAGAGACAGGAGTCTCCTTATGTCTTACTGACCCTCAGGCTAGCTCAGTCAATGAGTGCCAGGCTTAATTAAGGACTCTGCCTCAAAAATAAGGTGAAGAGCCACTGAGGAAGACTCTCACCATCTTCTGCTGGCCTCTACTTATACCTGCATATACACACTTACACACTAACGACCAACTCCGGGATTTACTCTCACGTGTGCGTGGAGAGAATCTTGTTATTTAGTCCAGGCTGGCCTGGATTTGTGATCCTCCTGCCTCTGCCTCTCAAGTGCTGAGAGTACAGGGGTGTACACCCAGGTAAGGGGTGTGTGTATGTGGTGTGTGTGTGTGTGCGTGTGGTGTGGTTGTGTGTGTTGTGTTGTGTGTGTGTGTGTGTGTGGTGTGGTTGTGTGTGGTGTGTTGTGTGTGTGTGTGCATGTGTGTGGTGTGGTTGTGTGTGTGTGTGGTGTGTGTGTGTGCATGTGTGTGGTGTGGTTGTGTGTGGTGTGGTGTGTGTGTGGTGTGGTGTGTGTGTGTGTGTGTGTGTGTGTGTGTGCATGTGTGTGGTGTGGTGTGTGTGAGAGTAGGAGACAGCAAGACACGGAGACAGAGAGTATAGGTCCCCCTCAGAGGCCAGAGTTGTCAGACTCCTTAGAGCTGGACTTAAGTGACTGTGAGTTGTCTGACGAGGGTGCTGGGAACTGAACTTGGGTCCTCTGAAAGAGCAGTCCATGCTTTTAACTGCTAAGTTGTTTCTCTAGCAACAGGATTTTTTTTATGTGCTAAAAAGTATTGTTTTTTTTTTCCCCCACATTCTGCACAAGTTCCTTTCGATAAGGCTGCAGTGCAGCCTCAGAGCCCATGATCCCACGGGGTGCCATGTTCAGTTAGCTAAACCAGCCTGGGAGGCAAAGAATGACATTTACAATTCAAACTTGGGGAACTTTTAAGCTGAGAATCAAATAGCAATAAAAAAGAAAAACAGCAACAAAACAAACAAACAAACAAAAACATGCACAACTTTGACTTTTAGATCTGATATGGTCTTTTTATGCTCAGTCCAAAAATAGAAAATGTACAGACAAGCACAAAGATACATTTTTGTCCATGATATTTTTGTTTGGTTTTGAGACAGGGTCTTGCTTTATAACCTAGGCTGGCTTGGAACTCACTACATAGCACAGGTTGACCTTGAATCGATGTGATCTTTATGTTTCTGTCTCTCAAATGCTAGGATTCCAGGTATGCACACCACCACATCTAGCTTGTTTTTTTTTTTTTTCCCAGACAGTCTTCCTGTATAGCCTGGATTGGCCTGTCTCACCTTCCCTAGTGCTGGGATTAAGGTATACACCACCATGCCCCACTATTCATAGGGTTGTAGGGATCTATTTCATAGACCCAGCTTGTTTCAGAGGTGGGGTAAAGGTAAAGGCTTTCAAATCTAGGACCAACTCTTGGGGACAAGCCCTTTAGTAGGACCTTTTTGGTCACACAGGTTTCTCCTTTTACTGATTTGGGCTGTTGTCTCTACCCCCATTGGAGGTGGCACAGCAGCCCTGGGGGGGTGGGGTTAAGGGCTGTGGCAGACGCAGAGACCTCTGTGAGCATCAGTAGTTCACAGCTGATTCAGAAGTGGCACGTATATGCTCACCTGCCACCTAAGACTGACAAGACCATCAGGACAGAGAATCTTTCCATCTTGGAGAGAATTGGGAAGAGGGCTTGAGGCTAGCTAGCCCTGAAAGACTGGCAAGGATTGGGGGAGGAAGGGCTGGGGGAGTTCAAGCAGGAGCAGAGGTCCTTTGTTCTGCCCATGAGTTTCTTGGGACCGTGTGTCCTCAGCTCCGTGGGTGTACCTTCACTGTAAAAACTGTTGAGAAGCCTGCAGCTTATGGATGGAAAGGTCAGTGTCCCAAATTCCATAATTTTCTATTTCAATTGGGCTATGGAGGGAGCCTTGCTGAATTTTATATATCATCCAGTGCCCTTCTAAACCGTAAAGTTGTATAATACAGCAATAATTTTTTTTTTGGAGCTCATGTTGCAGTTTTACAAATTGCTTTTTTATACCCATTATTACATTTGCTCCATCTAACAGCGCCGCGCCGCGCCATCCCAGGCGCACCCTCACAAGCTCTACCCTTCGACAGCACTGCTGGTTATAAACGAAAGCAGCAGTTGCATTGCACTAGAAACATGAGCTGGTAGAGCCAGCAATTCAGGAGAAATGGAAGGAGAGCACTCAACACAGACACTGCAAGTCCCCTGAGCTGACTGAGCTTACTACCTCAGGCTGAACTTGAACTCCTGATCCTCCTTGCCTGTACCTCCCAAGTGCTGAGATTACAGGCGCATACCTCCACTAAAAAACTCTAAAAAATAACAACTTTTTTTTTTTAAATCCTATTAGGGGCCCAAGGACTGGACCTCAGGATCTGCCCAGAGAGGTGTGTTCATCTGTTTGATGTATCTGCCTTCTGTCTTATTTCAGAACATTTCATCTGTCATTAAAAGCCCATCCTAAAGTGGTGCACTTTGGCAAGTGCCTTGTGGAAGGGAAGACAATCAGGACACTGTTAGAGTTGCAATTTAGCCAGGATAAATCTGATGGATGCTGGCAGCATCAACATACCATTTAGACTGCTGAAATCAGTTTACTTTCCCACTTAGAGACATGATATGAAATGAGATTAATCCAGTTGCCGTAGAGTGAATTCAGTCGAACAAATCCCTCTGCAGCTCATTTGAATCAAAACCCACATGGTAGTGAGCCGGAGTGTTGTCTCCTGAGCCTGAGCAAATGCATTGATCTCGGTTTATTTACAGCGAAATTCACATCAGAGCCTTTGTTGAAGACAGCGAACTCTTCCATCCTTAGAGGAGGGTCACAGGGAAACATTTGCAGGACAATCGAGATGTTGCAGTGGAGTTTAGCCTAAGGATGACTGTACCGGCTAGACTATAAACTCAGCCAGGAGCCACAGCTCCCTGGAGGAAGACTACAGAATAAAACCCAGCAAAACTGTGAATGCTCCTTTCCTTTTTCCCTTCACTTTCCACGGCCGAAGGGGCGGTCTGCACACAGGATGCTTTTATTAAGTATGTTGTGGTGGTAACATTCATACGCAGGCAAAACTCCGAGGGGGCCCAGAGGGTCACGAAGGGGTGCAAAGGTTGCCGAGAGACGCTTGGGGCAGCAAGGAAATGGCACTGTGATTCTGTAACGTGAGGAACGGGCTAGGGGCTGCTGGGTGGGGCGTAGTGGAGGTGGTGTTGGCAAAGATGAAAGAAAGCTGTTCTGGTGAGGGGAATGTGGGGGTTGGAAATGGGAACATCGTGGTGACTTGGATGGATTCTAAGGAACCCACGGGTCCTTGAGAAATCATTCTCAGCAAAGTTAAAGGCTGAAGGGGAGACCATCTTTGTGAAATGTCTTAGCTTCCCTGTTGAAGGGAAACGCCCTGGGGGACCAGTTCTCTCTGGGCTCTCATCCCGTGGTTTTGCAGTAGCCAGGGTCGGGATTCAGCTTGCGTCCTGGCTGCCTTTCTCCATAGCTGGGAGCACTCGACCACTTCCTGCAAGTCACCAGTACTGTGGACTCAGCAGAAGCCTCTCGTTGATGGGGAGGGATTTAAGAAGCTCACTGGAGCTGAACGCGTTGACCCTGCCACAGGTCACTCTCTGCAGCTGGTGTGGCTTTGAGGTAGCCCAGTTTTAGCCAGTGGATTCTGCCCTCTCCTTGTCTTTTCTTACTGGATTTATCTGAAATCCCTCCTGCTGTTCCCTGCTAATGCTCAACACACTCTCTTGTCTTGCAGGCCTTACAAGTCGTTGGGATCATAAGAAAGTATCCGCTTTACTACCTGCACCCTCTCCATCTCTCCAGCTCACCCCACCCCCAGCCCTTCTGTAGCAATCCCCTGGCATCTAGTCCCTGAACCCCAGCCCTGCTGCCTAAACTGATTGTGCATAGAACACTGGGTACCACCTGTCCTAGCCGCCTCTTACCTGGAGTAGGATTCTCCACTCTCCGCCTCCTCCCCAGGCCCCCAGCATTACTCTGGCCACTGCCAGTTTGTTTTTCTTTACCTGGTCACAGCATGCACCCAGGAGTGCCCTAGAAACCACACACTTCTACAGAAGGGTTTCTCAACCTTGTTGCCATTGACATCTAAGCCAGCAACTGGGGTGGGGGGACCATTTTGTGCAGTGCAGCTTCACAACATCCCCAGCTTCCACCCACCAGCGGTGTCCCACGTCCGGATGACAACAACCAGAAGGTATCTCCTGTCATTGCCAAGCGTCCCTTCCAGGGCTGCGCTGTGCGAACAGGTGATCTGCACAGACCTAGTAGGGCAAGGAGATTTGAAAGCCAGTGATAGACACCCTGAGAAAAGGCTGTGTGCACTGGAAACATTTAAATCTGGTAACATTGTATGACTAATGACTCTGTATACTCTCAAAAATGCCCAAACTGTGTCAGAATGCAGTGTGGGCAAACCCAGATGAAAATCTCTTCTCCCTACCTCAGGCCTTCCAGACGCTACTGTGCGCAGGAGTCAAGGCGAAAAGGTTTTTGAAACTCAAAGTCAAATTCAGGAGGTTTAGAAAAGAGACGGAGAGCCTCTCTTTTTATTTATCTTTTTATTCATTTATTTATTTTCTGGTTCATTGGCAGGAACTAACTTCAGATCTTTTCCCTCTGGCTCACGGGTAACTAATGCTGCATCAAACACAAAGGTTCTGGGTCCCATCTCCTGTGAGATCTGAAGGTGACTGTCGAGCTCTTCAAGGACACAAGACCAAGGTTAAAGTGTGCAGAATGACAGGCTAGAGAAGTGGGGGTGTTCCCTGCACCTTTCTGCCGTGAAGTCAACTGTTCACGGGACGTTTTGCAATTGACACTTGCATTAGCTTGAATGTATATTGTATAAGTTACCCATGAGCTCTGTGTTTCAGCCTAAAATGAGGATCTTCAAATTCCTAGTTTGCTAAGATTTTCAGAGGTTTCCGGGAGTCTGACAGTTCCTGAAGCTCAAGGTGTTTGTTGTCCATGTGTTGAAACTCACAGAAGATGGCAGGCTTAGGATGGGCCAAGAGGGAAAGGAATGGAGAGAGCCACTCAGTTTAAAGTTTGTATTATTTAGTCCATTTTTCTGTATTGGTGTTTGGGTGTTTTTTTTTTCTTTATCCTTTTCAGCACTGAGGATGGAATCCTAGGGCCTTGAACATGCTAGGGTGGTGCTCTGCCATGGAACCACATACTAGCCCAAGGAAAGAGCATACATACCATACATACATACATACATATGTGTGTGTACATATGTTTTATGTGTATGAGTGTTTTGTTTGCATATATGTCTGTGTGTATGCCTAGCGCCTACAGTAGCCAGAAGAAGGCACTGCATCCCCCTGAAACTGGAGTTCCAGATGGTTGTGAGCTGCTATGTGGGTGCTGGGAATTGAGCCTGGGTCCTCTGGAAGACCAACCTCTTGACTGTTGAGCCCTCTCTCTAGCCCAAGTCTAGATGTTTCATTGCTTAAAGTATTACAGTTGTTGGTTAGAGCCAAGTCTGTGAAGCCCTTGCTGCACAAGAGTGAGGACCTTCGGTGGGTCTCTCAGAACCCATGCAAAGGACTGGGCATGGCGGCCTGTACTTGAAATCCCAGCATTAGGGAGGTAGAAACAAAAGAACTCCAAGGGTATGATGGCCAGCCAGTCTAGCCAAGTTGGTAAGTCCAATTCAGCAAGAAACTGTCTGAAACTATAAGGGGGAGAAGTCAACTCAGGAAGCCATCTGCCATCAACCTCCAGCCTCCATAAACACATGCACATCTGCAAATACCTGGACACTATGTACGTATACCTGGACACCCATGTACGTACACCCGGACACCCATGTACACACATCTGGACACTTGGACACCCATGTATGCATACCTGGACACCCATGCATGCACACCTGGACACCCATGTATGTACATCTGGACACCCATGTATGCAACACCTAAACACCCACATATGCACACTTAGACACCCATGTATGCACACCTGGGATACTCACATATGCACACTTGGACACCTATATATGCACACCTGAACACCCACGTATGCACACTTTGACACCCATGTATGCACACATATGAGAAAGAGATTGCAGTTCTCTTACTTTTCACACAAATCCAACCCCATCTTTCTTTCCTTAAATACAGGGTCTCACTGTGTAGCCCTGGCTGGTGTGAACTTGCTATGTGGACCATCATGCCTCTCCTTTCTGGCTGCTGCCCATTTTCTTGTAAGTCTAGAATCCTCAGTAATGTGGGAGAGAGTCTCCAGGAGCCTGACAAAGAAATTCATCATGGAAATTAAAGAATAGAGAGCTTGTGCTTTTGGCCCTGGTTCAGTGAAAGTCATTCCTGATTCACGTGTTCTTTCAACTATTCAAGAGTCACCTCCAAACGATCTGGTAAAGAAGAAAGGCCTTATGGCCTTTAGTCAGACAGCAGGTGATTTTACTCAGAAACAGTATTAACCCCACACAATGTTATTGCAACACCAAGTCGGATAACCCAGTCATCTCTTTAAAATGGTCACACAAATCAGTGCCCACTAGCTGTAATACGTCATGATAAGGGTACACGATTTTTCCTCCTATCATACCGTGCTGCCTGAGTTAACATTGACTTAGGGTTTTGTACACACCTAAGTCTTTGCGTAACCTCGGGAAGGAAATGGCCCCTCACATTTTGTACTGTTTTCCAGTGAGGTCCCAGCATGTCTAAAGGTAGCTATTTCTCCAGGGCTGCAGACGATTTACGGAGAGGAAAGAGAATACAGTTTTAACGCCTTTGAGGCCAGGGATCAGCATGAGATTAACCGTGCTGCTACACTAGCTGGTGAGTGTTCTCCTCCCTCGAGGGAGGGAGGGCTAATCTACCCATTCTGGAATGTTCTGACAGGCTGCTATCACTATGATCAAATGTAATAAGGATAAATGTCACTTTTAAACCTCTGTGCCTAGTGTTCATTCTCTTTATCTCTCTCTCTCTCTCTCACACACACACACACACACACTCAAAGGGAGAGGGGGAAGCGGGGACAAGGAAGATCACAGCAGCAGCACACGAGAACTCGGGGCTTCTAACTGACCACAGTTTCAGTATGAGTCAGCAGTGTGACATAATTGCCACCGAGGCCAATGCCGTCATGGGCCGTATTAATAGAAGTAGAGGGAGAAGGTTCAGGGAAGGATCACCCTGGGCTATTTGTACTGTCAGAGCTCCATTCCATTTTGGGCACCTTGGCTAAAGGAGGGTTCTAAATTGGAATCCTTGTGGAGAGGACCACTTCAAATGACGGCAGCATGCAAAACTGCATCCCAGGCGTTAGAAGAACCAAGGATATTTCTGTCTGAAAAAGAAGGCTCCGAGGGACACGATGGAGCGGGAAAGAGAGGCTTCTCTGCGAAAGAGCTCCAGGTTGTTTACAGGCGCGGAAACCTAATTTCTGGATCCCCAATGCAAAACACCTCATGAAGGCCTTCTCATATTTTGCTTGCAAAACAAACATTTTCAGCAAATTGCACTGTATTTTCCTCATAAATCCCTTGATATGTAAAAAGTTCTGGGTGAGGCCAGGGCAATGGCTCAGGCAGTAAAGTGCTTGTCTCTCAAGCATGAGGACCTGAGTTCGGATCCGCAAAAAAGCCAGGCCATGGAGTCTGTAATTCCAGCACTGGGTGGAGCAGAGGCAGGGGGATGCCTCGAGCTAGCTGGACTAGTCAGTGAGCTCCAGGGATCTTATTTCAAGAAATAAGGTAAAGTGGGTCATAGAGATGATGACTCCGCGGCTAAGGGTGCCTTGTTGCTCTTGCAGAGGCGTGGGGTTCTGTTCCCAGCACCCATGTTGGGTGGCTCACAAGTGCCTGTAACTTCAACTCCAGGGCTCCTCTTTTGATTTCTGTGAGCACTATATACATGTGTGCACACCTGGAGACACACACACTTATGTAAATAATTAATAAAATTTTAAAAAATGTAGAGAGCAACTGAGGAAGACATCCAATGTCAACCCCTGACCTACATGCATGCACATGCACACATACAGACACACAGACACACACACGTGCATGCACGCACACACATACACACACACACACACTCACACACACACACACTCTTCTAGATACATCAGTGCCTCCTTCTGCCCTCAGGTATGCCTCCTAGAAACCTTCCCTAAAAATCCCCACTTCAGCCATTTTCTCTGGTCTCCTTGTCAGGGACTTTGCCCTATGATAGCGGTTTCTTCCACTTCTGCCTTCTTGGGGATTATTCGTTCTTCAGTGAAGAGGACTCTTTCATGGTTTTGATTTTTATCCTCCTAAATTGTCTCAGTTCATCTGGGTCCTGTGCAACAAGAGACTGAGGGAATTTCTGCAGACAGCAGCCAAAAGATGAATTGAAGTACCTGGACAGGCATCTTTTATGACATCTACATGACAAAGCATCGCAGCTACTCTCTTGATGCTAATAACCAAACCAGCCCTTCGGTTTGTGGTCTAATGTGAGCTGACAAAGTTGGCTGTGGCGTACATCTTACTCCCTTACATCTTCATTTTCAGATAGAAGTTGCCCATCCATGCTACAGAGAACTAGTCTGTCTAAAAGTTGCCTCTCTCTTCTTCCAGGCCCCAGGCAGGGACTTCTCTCTAGCTAGGAGGCTACTTCACTTCACGGTTGCCTTTATTTATTTGGATATTTGTGGGGTACTGAGTGTTAAAGTGCTATATGATCCTTGGGTCATAAAATGTATTGTGGTCTATTTATAAATATTGATCTAAGAAATCAAAATGCCACAGAATGAGTTTGTTTAAATAGGAAAGTAACGTCTGAGGCATTTTTCCAATGAGATGTTTCTTGTTTTGCAGTCTAGAAAAGATACATAAAAGCTTTTGGGAGGTCATGCATGAATTTGAATCTTCCAGAATCTCCCATGTGTTGGGCTAAATAACAGTGTCACTTCGTCCAAGGACCGAGAGCAATGGATGAGGCACCCTGAGCCATCTGAGAGGCTGAGAAAAGAGCACAACGTCCAGGAGCTTCATTCCGGCTCCGCCGCTCTCATTGTAGGGTGTAGTGTCTCTCCCATAGGCCAAGGGCCTGATACGGAACAAATTACACACCTTTTTATTTGGAAGGTGTGGACATGACCCCACGGCCTAAAGCCACGTTAGAAACTTTGAAAAGCAGGAAGACTGAGAAACACAACCTCGACTTCTCACCATCAATGGCAAATCACAAATATAGGCAGTCACCTCTGTGGTCAATCAGGCTGTCTGTTCCAATGGCCCTTCCTTGGGGAAGGGATCTCTAGGGATTTTTATGTCCTTTCTTGTCTCGGGGCTTTTAAGATGAGAGTTCATGACTCTCCAACTGCCTAGAACATTTCAGAGATATTAAAGGATATATGTGTGTTGGGGGAGCATGAACATGTCCAGGTTTGAGCATGTGCGTGTGTGTGTATGTGTGTGTGTGTGTAGGCCAGAGGTCATTGTCAGTGTCTTTTTCTTCACCTTACTTTTTGAGGCAGGGTCTCTCAGTGTGTCTAGAGACCATTAATTCAGCAAAACCAACTAACCAGTGAGCTCCATGGCTTCTTTATCTCTCCTTCCCCAGAACCAGGATTATAGGCACAGGCATCTACACTTAACCTTTTTCAGTGGGTCCTATGGATCCGAGCTCAGGTCCAGAGGCTTAGCGTGGTGAGTACTTTACCAACTTGAGCCATCGTCACAGCCCCAAGGATATATATCTTAATGAAAAATCATGTGGAAGGCACTGTGTCCTTCTAGAGGAACAACCTCTTTATCAGGACAGGGTCTATTGGCTCTAAATAAGTCCATCAGCATTACTTATGTCCATGTTGCCCTCTGAACCGCCCATGAGGGATAGCAAAATAGTATGCTACAGAGCACGGGGTCAGAAGATAATTGCTGGAAAATAGCCCTGTAGCAAATGAGGTGCCCGGCAGAATGACACACAGTGGCCTGCAAAGGCACTACTGATATTTATTGTTCCTAATAAGATCCAGATCTTGCAAAGGAATCCATCAAGACAGAAACAGACAACAGCTCTCAGGACTCACATGGAAGGGTTGAGGGATCTTACCGTGTAGAGCAGAAAGAGTCATTTACTATCTCTTCCCAGTGGAATACTTAATTCTCTATGGAAAATCAGAGGGTGCCAGAGACCACATGCTATGCCCTCTCCCTTGACTAGAGGGGAAACTAAGGCCCAGAGAGGGGAGGTGTGACCTGCTGAAGGTCAAATAGCTGGTTCTCTTAGGTAGAGCCAGTTCAGATCTGCAGAAGCTGGGCAACGGCTCCTGCAACAGGAGAATGACATGACCAGAACAATGATGGGGAAGAGTGTAAGTCCCTGTAGATGTCGGCCAAATCACCTTGAGCAAGACGCTTAAACTTTGCTTTTCCGTCTCTGCAAAGTTAGAGGTAAGACATGTGTTTTATCTGCCTCGAAGACCTCACCTAGATCAAGTGAGATAGTGTTCAGAAAGCTGTTTTTAAAATCCTGTTTGGCTCAGAGTAAAATAAATCCAGAGTTTTCTTGTTGGGCTTCTACGGGTGGACACTAGGGAAAAATCTGTGTGAGCCAGCAGGAGGCTGAGTGCAACATGGAACCCCACCATGACATGTTGCTTCCCTGCCTCTCACACCACCAAGAAGCTGGTGCTGTGGGTATCAGAGTTATTTACAGGCAATTAAAAAATTTGATACATAAGGTGTTGAAATTCGTTAGTTTTCCTAGTCTTAATGTATGTTTGAGTTCTGCTTGCTGCAACCACTTACTGTTTAAATAAAACGCCTTTTGGTAATAGTTTTATGCAAAGGAAGAGAGACTTTTCAGTTGAGTGTGTGTGTGTGTGTGTGTGTGTGTGTGTGTGTGCGTGCGTGTGTACAAACATATGTGTGGTTTACAGAAGTTAACATCAGGTGCCTTTTTTTAATCAACTGCTTTTCTTTTTCCTTTTTATATTATTTATTTTGAGACGGGGGTCTCTCACTGAACCTGAAGTTTGATTCTGATAGGTTGGCTAGCCAGCAAGCCCCAGGGATTTTCCTGCCTTGGCCACCCTAACCAGGCATGCTGGGAATCCAAACTCGGGGCCTTAGGCTTCTCTAGCAAGCAGTTTACCCACCAAGCCATCTCCCTCACGTTGACTTCACACTTTACCCCTTTACCGAGGACTAAATCTCCCACTTATAAATGATGAACAGAAATCTCCAGCTACAAATCAACCAGATTCTCCCCCCCCCCATTCGTGTTCTCCCCTGAAAATACATCTTGGTTATTGAGGTTCTTCCTGAAATTCAGATTTAAGAAGAGCATGATCTCCTCATTATTGACTGAGCTCTCACACAGTTCTCAGCAGTTGTGTCTATGATTTTCCCATAAAGCACTAGACAAAAAGACTCAAATCATAAACCATTTCTACGCTGACACATTTAACCTGTGGTCCTGGAAGGCTGAGGGGTGGGGGTGGGGATTGCAAAGCCCAAAACAAATGGAAAAGTATTCTTTGTGACCAATTGATCAATTAGGCTGCTTTTCATTTAAAAAACATGAAAATGCAGAGGCAGCTTAGCAACGATGGTCCTAGGAACGCAGAAAAGCTTTAATAATGCTGGATTCCATCTACTCGCTTATTTTTGGTTCTCTGTAGAAAATTACACTTGAGAGCCTTCTGTAACAGCAATTAAGGGGCAGATAAGACTGACACAGCCCTGGAGCCGCTCGTAATGCTAATGAAGGACTGGGACCATTCCCTAGCCAGGGAAGCTTTTTCTGGATAAAACTGCGTGTTTCTGAAGTCACAGACTGTCGTAGGCAAAGTCTGAGTGCCTGAGATAACCAGCCGCCGGCACTACTACCAACAGCAGACATCCATCTTCCTCCGAGGAAACTCAGTGTGGCCTTTATGAATTGGACAAGGCTTTTACATCAGTGTTTCAGGGGTAAACTCGTTTACAGTACAGCAATGTGAAAAGTGAGAAGGACTCCCCCCTCCTGACTTTATCAAAATACCATGTTCTGCCCGGCGGCTCCGAGGTTTCATAACTCCTCTGCTGTATTGGTCTTTTCATCCTTGCCCCTGCCCTTTGAGGTCTCCCTTCCTCACCTCCAACTCTTCCATGGTCTCAAGTTTCTTGAAGAAGTTCCTAAGCGATGGAAGAATACAAATCTATGCTTCCTAGAATGCTATTCTTATTAAAACAAAACAAAACAAAACAAAACAAAACAAAACAAAACAAAAACCCAAACTTGCAATGTGTTTAGGTAGCCATGCTAGATTTTCAACTTCAACCCTGAGTACGGGCGGCCCTTTTGGCTGATTTCCATTTAATTCTGTACTGTCATTCCTCTTTCCGCATGCCAGGCTTCGCAGAGAATGCTCTGGAATCAGACTGCTTGGGATCAAACCCCGGCTCTGCTGCGAGTGGCCTCCTGTGAGGTACTTTGACCTCTTTGTACCTTCATTGTCTTGCATGTGAAGATATGATATTGCTAGGGCTGTCTTGACCGTCACAGGAGAAGTTAGCGATTCCATGCCTGTGAAGGGCTAGACTGGCACATGGGTTCCTGAGGTGGAGTTTACAAGCAATGTGAGTGGTGGGGTAGCCGATCAGCCATGAGGCAGTAGCGGCAACAGCACCAACGACACACTGGAAACGTGGCTAAATTATCCAGTCCTCAGACAACTCCATAGCATCCTCATTACAGCTCAAGAAACCAAAACAGAGAGACCGAATTTTGCTCAGTTCACTCAGCACGTGGCAGCCTGGCTCAGGTTTAGGCTGTTCGGCTCTGCAGCAAGCATTCGGCCAGTGTAACTTATTATTATTACTGCTGTGTGAATTTATGCACGCAGCAGCTCTACAGCCTCTGTCAGGAGTGTTAACTGCTCACGTCTTACGCATATTCAAAGTATATTAAAAATAGATATGAACACTGATGGAATATTGATTTAGGCAAAGACTAGGACCTAAATCATCGGAAGGAAGCAGTCGGGACTAGGATGTCAGCACAGCACCAGAGAGTCAAGCCCTCTTGATTCCTTGTTAATTGTCAGATGGAACAGGCACTTTTATAATGAGAGAGAGAGAGATCCCTAGAGCAAAATCAATGCCCAGAGCCAGGATCAGATTTGGCATTGTAAATGGTGAAACAATTCAGAATTATGTGCCTCCTGATACGATGCAATAGGAGCACCTCGTGGCACCTTATGAAAAAATGTCCAACCAGAATCTCGCCATGAGCCGGCTAGAGCAGGTAAAGACGCTTGTTGCCAGACCTGACAGCCTGAGCTCGATGCCCGAATCCCACTTGCTAGGAAAAGAGATCTGACTCTCGCAAGTTACCCTTCGGCTTCCACCTGTGTGCTGTTACACGCGCATCCACACATGTACACATGGAGTAAATGAGTACATGTAAACACCGGTCTCACTGTGCTTTTAGTCCTAAGATGGAGATTATGTGAAAAGCAAGAAGCCAAGAAGCACAGTGCCAGACGAGCCGTGAGGCAACAGCCAATTCAAAATGTGGGGTATTTCTGCAAGATCGCTGGCCTAACTCAGAAAACAAAGTCCAGTGCTGAGTCGAGAGATATAAAGGATGGATACTGGTTTTTGGAAATAATGTTATAGGTATCAGCTGGGGGCATAATGGGAGGGGTACTATGGACCAGTCTTTAGGTAGTAGATATTAAGAATGTCTACTTTGTAGCCATAGTGATGGCACTGTGGTTATATAGGAGAATGTTCGTGTTTTGGGTGTAAACTAAATTATTCAGCAGGGAACTGTCATCCATCTGCAGCTTACCAGAAATTCAGAGAGCATCACAGCAGACAGAACAAGTGTGGAAAAGGTTATGTTAGTAAACCTAAGTGGGGCGTGTTTAGAATTTTAGCTTTTTGTTAATTTTGTAAATTTTCTTGATAGGATCTTGCTGTGTAGCTCTAGCTGACCTGGTGGCCTTGAACTTGCACCAAGCCTCCTGTCTCTGCTTCCCAAGTGCTGGGACTGTAGGCACATGCCACCATGCCCAGCTTAACTCTGTACGAAAATTCACTTGCCTCATGAGTCATGTGCCTAACGTCTTTGGACAGCAAAGGAGGTTTCCATCCTTGTGTATGCTGTTGCGGTTTCATTAAATTCTCTAAAACTTTGGACTATGCTTATATACTTAAAAAAGAAAACTACGTTTAAAAATTATTTACTGAATCCTTATTGGCCCAAGAGTATTGAAACCCAATGTGAACTTTTTAGATATCTTGGCACCAGAGTGCAGTACTAGTACCGACCCAAAACAATTGCTCAATAAATGCTAGTGAAATGTTTGCTGAATGAAGCTGTGATTTCCTGAAAATTCTCAAACAGTATGAAAATACAAAATGAAAAGAAAAAAAACCAGACACACGAGATTGAGACCCTTCTATACAAGGAGATAAGAGGAGCAAAGATTTTAGTGATACAAAATGGGGCTAAACCTTTTGATTCAAATAGTTACACTAAGTGATTACTCTTGGACTTTTAAAAATATCTGTTTATTATTATTTTACACTATTATTTACACGTGCCCCACGTGTCAATTCATTGCATGAATGTAGCATTGGAGGACAACTTGTGGAACGGGCTCTCTTCTTCCTCCATGGGTGTCTGAACTCAGGGTGTTAGATTTGGTGGCAAGCATCTTTGCTTGCTGAGCCTCCTGGCTGCCTCCCTTCAACAAATTTTGAGCTTGCCTTATGGGAGCCTGAAGATTCTGTCCCTTGAATTGACCCAGCAGCAACTGTGACTTAGTAAAGAAACCCCAATGGGATCACACTTAATGACATATTTGTGAACAATTATAGTCTTTTCTAGAGCCAGGAAAAGGGACAAGTTTGGCTCAAGTTCAGGCATGAGCCCTTTAAACCCCCAGCGCCAGCAGGTGTTACTCTCTGGGAATCAATAAATACATGGAAATCAGGGTCACCAGCCAATGGTTTCAAAAGAGATGGCTCTGGGCAGCAAAAGAGATGCGTTTTGTACAAGAGAGAGAGGAAGAAAAGTGACCAAGATTTAGAGAAATAATAATGCTCCCATTATGCATTTTCATAGTGCCTTTCCCTGAGGTACATGGTATTTACGCTAACTCTTTGATTTTTATGGTGCCCCTATGTGGTAGATATAAAACAACTGAAGGTCTCAGACAGGGAAGCTATTGTTAGCACCAAAGAATACTTCTTCATATTGAGTAGATCAATCACCTCCTTCCCTCGGCTTCAGTAAAGTCATTTATAAAGATGAAAGCTATTACAATCTTGGGAGAATCAGATTACAGCTTACTGTGTGGGAGACTGTCCGAGTTGAGTCTCATAGGGCGGCTTTCTTCAGTGATGTGGGGCTGCCTCCTTTTTACAGAAAACCATAACAAAAATTCTCAAAACTGCCTCAAGTCAGAAGTGTAAAAGCTTGGCATGGAAAAGACACAATTTAATAGTGACTGCTCTATGTAAGAGGCCTCTCTAAAAGTATCCCGTGAATATCAAGCTTTATAGGCCATGTTGAGACACTGAAGGAGACCACGTTAAACTAAATTCTCTTTCCGAAATCAAAAATGAAGAGAAAAATAAAGCAAAGGGACTCACTAGAGAACCAGCAGTTTATGATAAATGTCCCCAGATGTGGGACTCTTCCACTGATGTTTCCCACCTTCTGACACTGTGGGCTCATGATTGCTTTATTCCTATGGTGTTTTAGAGCCTCAGTAGTCCCTTTTAATTTGACTATGGATATGGACTTTTACTAATATGCAAATCGTTACATATGCTTTATTAACGAGGTCGCATTTGAGGTAAGTAGATGCGGTCATTTTTTAGGTTAGTGGAAACCTGGTCTTTGCATCCCTTCCTCGTATTCTGGAACAGATGGGGACAGGAGCAGAAACTAGAGATGGCCGTAAAGATGCCACAAAACTATTAATGAAGAGACAAAGATAGACAACATCTTGTCCTTATAGCTTCCCACGGGAAGTTTTCTTTCATTAAAGGAATCCAAACCAGTGTTCTTCATAAAGAGAGCGAACACCACCAGAACTAGGATTGGAACTGGTGGAGAAATTGAGCAAGAGGCAGCTCATGCCCTCAGACTCTGGGCTCCAGCCACTGATGCTCACTCCTCTGCCACCTCCCACTCCGCAATTTGGATTAAACGCCGATCCTTTACCATCGGAGGACGAGTTTGCTTCTGTGACTCCAGCATCCAAAGTCTTTTCAAGACTTGTTTTTAATTGCTGCGAGCCGAGTAAATACCGAGTTTTCTCTAGTTCATTTGCCAGAAGCTGAGTCCTATCACTACCAGCATAGCCACCTGGACGAGACCTGGGCTGACCCACTGAAGTATTAACAGCAAAGTTTAGAAAACCAGTGAGACTAGCTCTCGCTTGATTCGTTTGGCTCGTAGAGAACAGAACCTTACAAGCACTCAAGGTTTCTAGAGGGTGTGCACCCGCGCCGCATGACATACCTTTTGGAAACGAAGAGGTTGAGTGTGTATCTTCCTGGCTTTGACAACAAGTTATTAGAATCGCCTTTTGCCAGTGGGAAGATGCATTCAAATGCCAGGATTACTGCACCTCAGTGTACAGCTTGCCTCGGGCTGGCTCCTGAGCACCACACTGAAGCAGGGCGCAAGCCCCAGATCCATCAGTACAGCTTCCTCCTCCCGACCTCTTGCTCTCCCTCCGAGCTACCCCCAGCCAGTCTGTAGGCAAACCACACAGGAACTAGCAGACACCCAGCTGCACAGAGTTGGGCGTGAGTCTTAGATTATGTGGTTTTGTTTTCTTGCTGCTAGAGTCGCACCAAAACGCAAGTGGTTCACCGAAACGCGCCTGCTCCTCCATGTTTCGGTTTTAACAATACCCGTCTGCCCCCAACGCTCATATTCACATAAGAAAGCTTCTCATCCTGGATATGGCCCCTTAGCAGGCTGCCGCTCGCTTCACAGAAAGCCCTAGTTTGACATCCCTCCATCCAGAGAAACACAAAGGCCACTGGGAAAAAGTTAAAGTCACCCTGGTCAATGGCAATGTTAAAACCTCAGAGAAATCGCTTG
This sequence comes from Myodes glareolus, assembly GCF_982192425.1. NCBI lineage: Eukaryota > Metazoa > Chordata > Mammalia > Rodentia > Cricetidae > Myodes > Myodes glareolus. The sequence continues at coordinate 40,433,458 of NC_142044.1, forward strand.
CTAAGTGTATGCAGTCTGTCACATAACTCTTAGCTTGTGATAAAAATCTCAACCCAAGAAAGAAGAAAAAAAGGGGGAGGGAGGCTCTCAGAGCCAGGAGTTTTGTTAGCAACATGCACTAACCAACTGAGTTAACCAGCCTGTGAGTTAGAAGTTCTAAGCTCGGGTTTGCCACTGTCCTTAGCAAGGGTGTTTCCTTAGACCCATGGGACTTCACATTGAGCAAGGTGGAGCCAAAGTGTCTGGCAGTTTCAGACTCTTCTCCCTCAGCTTCCCTAGTTCTTACCTTTGTAGTTCTAACCTGCCCTTCCCCCACACCACCTGCAGCCTGGGCTGGCTTCCTTTCTCTGTGTTCTTGTATCTTCTGCATAAAAACGAGACATATGTCAACGGGGTGAGCAACACCGTTAGAGTTTGGAGGCTGGAACCAAGGTGACGAGGGAGATATTGGGATTTCGCTGGCATTAATTCTTGGATCGTTTCCTCTATTTGACTCAATTCGAAGTTCTAAAATTTTAACTTATTTTTCATTCCCGCCTTCTGAGGTGGTGTCTCATTGCTTCTTTAAAGGATGAATTTTGCTGAAGATTTACTTCTTAAAATCCCTTTTCTCATTATAATCGTTTACTTTTTTTTTTTTGAGACAGGTTTTGTTATGTAATGTAGCCAGGCTATACCTAGAACTCTCCAACTTCTTGTCACAGCCTCAAGACCTGGGTCCAGCCTGCTCAAGTGCTGGGGTTACAGATTTGCACACTACAGTTGCTTACTTAAGCATTTTAATTGAAATAGGAAAGAAGAAGCCTGGTATAGACTTAGCAAGCAAGCTACCCTGGTAATAGTAGGTGCTCAGTAAAATTCATCAAATGAACTAGAAGAAGTAATTTGCTGCCCCTGACTCTTTAGTAATGGGATTTAATTATTTTTATTTTAGTGTTAATTATGTGCATATGTGTGTAGGTATGTGCATATGTGTGTGGGCATGTGCATGTGAATTCAGTGCCCATGGAGATGAGAAGAGTGCTGGGTCTCCTGAAGCTCAGGTGATGAGGCCACAGTGAGCTGCCAGACTTGGTTCTCTGCAAGAGCAGTGTGTGGTCCTCTCTACCGGGCCATCTCTCCAGCCTTTTTCTTATTAATGGAAGCCTGCACAAGTTTCTTAAAACTGAGTTGACTGTGAACGGGATCCCTGCTATTTTCACATTATGAAGAATTTTAAAGGTAACACGTCTCTGACTTTACAACCGTTACCACAGGCTTCAGGGTCCCGCCTCTGTGATCTAAGAACCTTCTTGGGTCCCATCATTACATTTAACAATTTCACTACCAAGTTTCTGACTCCGAGAGCCTCTGGCCAGCACCCTTTTCAGCAGTGGTTACCAGGTCAGCGGCTTGTGATGGTTAACCATGTGTTCACAGCTGGGGCGTGGGCGGGCAAGGGAAAATGGCGAACGGTTCTATCCAGAACCTCTCTGTGGGTAATTTCAGCGTGCACCCTAACGTGGAAGCTACTTTCCCACAGGGTCCTTTTCTAAGTAAAGGGCAGAGCACAGAGCTAAAGAACCTCAAAGAGAATTAATTTTGCTAGCAACTACTGGCTGATGGGCAGACATGATTGCACACAGGTTGGGGGCGAAGTCACAGCAATGGTTTACTTCAAGACAGCTCTGTGACTGACAGAGGACAAAGTCACAGCTTAGGGATAAGGATGTTATCCGCATTTCAGCTTTCGCCATCAGGAGATACTCAGGAAAATAGCAAGTCACTGAAGTTCCACTTATCCTCAATACAGAGAATTTCCTTAAAAACCACACTTGCTCAAAAAAAGAAAAAAAAAATCCAGCGACTCCTTTGGAAGGTCCATCTTTCATAACAGAGTTTATGCGCTATTGGGCTTCATTTCATTTTTGAGTAAAATGTGTACTTCTGATTCCACAGAGTGCATCCAGACGTTCAGTCTCTCTGTAGAGTTTGGATATTCTCCATGCACGGCTCTAGGATCAGGCTACAAAGGTACTGATGAGCATAATGCAGCCTCTGCCTTGCTGGTCACTTCCTTCTGGTCAAGGGAGAAACAATACCACAGATGGAGGAAGTCAGCCGGGTGGAGAACTGGGGTAGTAAGGACTCACAGCTACAAAACCTTAGGATGAGAACGAAACTGCCCCAGTGAGTGAGGCAGAGAAGTGTGTACAGAGGTCAAAGAGGGCAGATCGCCAGGCGGAGAGTTTGGCTGGCTGTGGCAATGGGAGCCAGTGGGAGAATCTGAACTGAGAGTGTTGGGAACTGTCTTGGGTTTGAAATCTTTCCAGGATTCTCCTGACTGTCCTGTGAACACTGTCTTCTGATCCTCACAGCCATTACCATCTTCAACACAGAAGCTGCAAGCAATCCTCAAAATCTGGCTTACTGGTGTCTCTCCATAACATTAATGAGGGGCAAGGGTGGACCCTCAAACTGGGATTCCATCATTCCTTCTTGTACCCTTCCCCTGAGCTGTGTGTAACCCTGCCTCAGCTGCTCGTGGTCTCAGAAGACGAGAGGTTAATCAAGGGGAACTCCATCCATGCAGCTATGGGGAAATCACGGTGATGTGACTGTTTCGGGAGGGCGGGGTGGAGAGGTTGAAGTTGGTGATCATGTTCCTGTCAGTAACCCCTCACGCATGGGTCTATAAGTCAGCGATTCTCAATCTGTGGATTGTGACCCTTTGGGAGGGTCAAGCAACCCTTTCATGGGGGTCACCTAAGACCATCAAAACCCACAAATATTTACATTATGATTCATAACAGTAGCAAAATTACAGTTATGAAGCAGCAACAAAATAATTTTATGGCTGGGGATTACTGTAACATATATTAAAGGGTCACAGCATTAGGAGGGTTGAGAATCACTGCTATAAGTAAGCCAAATTAACTCACTGATTCACTAAGCTCCACCTGGGCAGGAGATTTACTTTGGTCTGTTGTTGGTCCCCATGTGAGGTAGTAGATATTTGCTTATGTTTTTCAGGAAAGGTTCATACAACAAACACTATACAGTACGGCAGTGGTTTTCAACTTTCCTAAAGTTGTGAACCTTTAATACAGTTCCTTGTGTTGTGGTGACCCCTAACTATAAAATTATTTTAATTGCTATTTCAGAACTGTAATTTTGTTGCTGTTATGAATTATAACGTAAATGTCTTTGGAGATGGAGGTTTGCTGAAGATGCTATGGCCCACAGGTTGAGAACCACCGCTGTAAGGGACCAAGAAGAGAAGCCTGACATTTCCCGGGATGTTACTGTAGCAGTCCAGGTGGGAGCGATGGTGGCTTAGTGAAGCAGAGGTATCTGGGAACGGCTGAACTCTGCATACAGAGGGTGATCGTCACGTTTAACAACCACCACGTGTGGCCGTAATCCCACTATTCAGAAGCCCAAGGAGAAGGATTGCCATGAGGTTAAGGTAAATTGTAAATTCTAGGCCAGCCTGGGTTACAATATGAGCTAATGCCCTAGCCCCCTCCCCCCAAAAGAAAACAACAACAACAAAACAGAAAAGGCCAGGTGTGGTAGACTTTAATCCTAGTACTCTGGAGGCAGAGGCAGGCAGATTTCTTTCTGCCTCCATTCAAGGTCAGTCTGGTAACATGATTGTAACATCTACTGGAGAGTAGCATCGATAACCCATTTATTCAGTAGCCATCTTGTATTTCAAATGAGATCTGATAATTATGACATAAAGTGAAAGACAAGCGTCCAAAAGGACCCCAAGGCTCCCAGCCTGAGAAACGAGAGCAGGGCAGTGTCACTGAGCCGGGAGACGGTGAGAGAGCCTGTGTGGAGGGACAGGTCAGGGTTTGCACACACTGATTTTGAAATGTTAGTGAGACGTCTCAACAGGGAGGTCAGAGCTCTTCACAGACGAATCTGAAGGTCAAGAGAGATCAAGGCTGCCAATGAAACTTCGAGCATTGTGGCTGTAGAAAGGGTTCAAAGCTGTGAGACTACTCACTGCCTCCTGGACCTGGAGTCTAGCCAAAGAAGACGACCTTTTGGAGAAAGGACACCTCCAGAGTTGAGAGACTGGGGAACCAGTAGCAATGAGCTGAAGTCAGAAGAAGTGGTACCCTAGGCACCCTGGACACCAAGTAGAATAAAATTTGTTGACTTTTTCTAAAATTCTAATTTAGAAAATTAAAACCACAGTAACAACAGAACATCAATCAACTCATTATCAAAGTATGACATTTGTACTGGGGGTGGATAGCACAGCAATGCAACTAAATTGTTACCCCAAATGGAGGGACACAGATAACAAAGATCCCCTTACCTAATACTACATCAGGCGAGCTAATTCCACCAGTGTGGGCCCATCCCACACTTCTGTTGAGACTAGACAAGTCCTCTGCAGCTTATAGGGGCTGCAATGTTTGAGCGAGCCTTATCTATTTCCATCTGCCTCGTCAACCACTTTCCCTGTGTTGGTGACCCTCAAGGCTCCACAGCGGGCTGCAAACCTTCCTTGGTCCACTTCTTTCCACCAGCCTGCCTCCCGGTGGTCTTTGATTCACACGATCCTCATATTAAACATTTCCAAGCCAGAATTGATCTTTTCTTTCTGTTAGACCATCTCAGATCATCTTCCTAATCTCGATGAATGACTGACATTTACAGTCACCCCCAAAAGAAACTTGAGAATTGCAATAGACCCCTCCCTCTTTTCTCTCACTCCTACATGACTTTGGAGTCAAGCCTAGGACCTCATAGTTTCAACACAACCCAAACAGTATACACCCCACGGCCATTGCAGCATTGGAACCATTGCCTTTTATCTGGAGAAAACACTCTCAGACTTTAGGTGATGCTTCACATTGTACTTACACCTCACCCTTTATATACTATGTTTTTTTTTTCCTGTACAAGCATATTTATGATACTATTTAACTTACACATTAGGCACAATGAGAGATGAATAATGATGAAGAACAGTGGTAATATGCTACAATAAATGTTATATGGATTAAACAGGCACATCCTGTTTAATATCAGCACTCAGGAGACAGGCAGAAGGATTTCCATGAGTTTCAGGCCAGTCTGGTGTACATACCAAGTTCCAGGTCAGGTTGAGCCACATAGTGAGGTTGTCTCAGAAAGTAAAACAAATCAAGGGGCTGAAGAGACCGCTCAGCAGTTAAAAACACTTGCTGTTCTTGCAAAGGACCCAGGCTTGGTTCCCAACACCCACATGGTGGCTCACAACCCTTTGGAACTCCAGTTATGAGGGATTCAATCCCTTGTGACCTCTTTGGGCACCAGGCACACTTTGGTGCATAGACATACATGTAGGTAAAGCACTCAGTGATTTGGTTTCTCAAAAGTATCTTACTCTACTCTGTTCACTTAAAAAAAAAAAAAAGGCCTGCTTGACTGCAGGAAGAGAGGAGAAGGAATCGCAGAGCAGCCTTAGGGGAGCAGACACTAGTAAGCAGATTTGGACTGCCTTAGTGAGTTACTTGGACAAACAAGTGCATACAACATACATATATTTCAGGTCCCAGGTGGAGTGGATGGGATGCCCAAAGCATTATGCTATCAAAATAGCATCGAATTTAAACTTCATGATTTTGTGGCTTTTTTTTTCTAATTATCCACTTACTATTTCAGGGCTATAGTTGATTGTGGGTAACTAAACTGCATTTGGAGTTGTGGTGAAGGAGGTACTGTGTTTCTGTCTCATGGCCTTCTCCATGTATTCCCAGAACTGCCGCAGCATTCTGTCCCTTCTGAACACGTGCAGAAAAAAATAATCTCATTCTAGAAAGAGAAAATTGAACAGTTCTTAAAAATCACAATCTCAGCCTGGCGGTGGTGGTGCACGCCTTTAATCCCAGCACTCAGGAGGCAGAGGCAGGAGGATCTCTGAGTTTGAGGCCAGCCTGGTCTACAATGTGAGTTCCAGGACAGGTCGGGCTACACAGAAAAAGTCCTGTCTTGGAGCTCTCCCCCTCCCCGCTCCCAAAATTGCAATCTCTGGCCTCACAGTACAGCATGTAGAACGGCGAGTGAAAACATCAGTGTCGCTCACAATCCAAGGTGGAAGAGTGAGGACAGAGCTGGACACCGGTGATTAGGGCTGAGGGGCCAGCGAAAGCTTTCATTTACTGGATATCCTAAGCCATCCTCATCACCCACGTCTTCCTACAAGCACTCCTCCCCCAGGAAATCTTTTCTCTGCTCCTGTTGTACTCTATGGCTGCCTTTGTCACGGCAGTCCTCTAAGCTGGGGATTTTGCTCAGACTATAATCTCCTTGCATTCTCATGGTGGAACATGGTGCCTAGCACCCAGCAGATTCTTAATGGCAGAGAGTGAACGCAGTTCCTCTTATGCAAAATAGGACGATAATGACCAATTTTTAACAGATCTTTGAAATGTACATAAGATATACATTATGTAAATTATAACATAATGTATAAAATACTCGTTCGCTCCCTCACTTCTTCATCGAACGAAACCTAAATATCTTTGAATGACATTCAAGGCCCCAGACAATCTGTTTCCCAGGCTGCCTTTTCAGGCTGTTTTTCCAGGCTGCTTCTGGCTATGCCTTAATTATATTATTTCCAGTTAAATAATATTTCAAACACACCAACTTCTTTCATGCCTCTCGTGATTTTTATTTTATTTCCTTATCAAAATGTCAGTATCAATAACGTTGACTATTACAGTAATTGAAGCCGTAGTGAGGAAAAAAACTCAAAAAACCTTACTTTTTACTATGAATTATTTTCCTACCCTCCAAGTCTTTCCACCCTAGTCAAAATTTCATTCAGTTACCAACGAGCTTAACAACATGGACTCAATTATACTGTCAATGTCCGTTGGGACAAGACTCTTTGGGACTTGCCTGTCACTGATCTTCCTCTACTGTTGTTCCTCTAATAGCTTTTTCCACAGTCACGGTGACTAGAGGACTCGGAGTTTTCCTGAGATAATAGGTGCTTGCTGCTTTTGTGTCTTTATACATGATACGTCCTTTGTCACTGATGCCCTCTTCTTCGTCTGCCCTGCGCACTTCCTTTATGATTTAATTCAGATGTAAAGTGTTCCGTGAAATCTGCCCTTAAATACACCTTGGCAGAATTAGATGCTCTTTCCTCCCTCATTATGCAACACATATCTTGTCACAACCTTCGGTGACTGTGCCTGTCACCTCCACTAATCTGTAAACTCATGCAGTGTAGGGCTGTGCTTTATCCCTGGGTCCTTCCCGCCCGGCACAAAGCGTGTGCTCACTGCTGATGGGCTAAATATATCAAAGACTAGCCCTCGGTGAGACCTGGAGCTGTCCTTGGAGCTGCTTCATCGCTGACCGTTAGATATACCGCTTTACACCTCCAGGCTATTAGCCGCTTTAACCTCTGAGGTGGCAGTCAGGGCTTGTAGGATGGCGTTTCTGGTCCATTTACAATAGTAACAGAAATTGAGAAAATGTAGAAAGCAAAATTAGAACAGTGCCAACTGACTGAGATTGTATAACAAGAACGTTTGCTTTCCATCTGTTTTATCCTCTCAGGCCAGAACGAATGAACCTGCAGGAGACACCCAGCTAGAGGCTCTGCACGTGGCGGGAGCTAAGGGGCCGTAAGTGAGAAAGCGGAAACGGAAGTGGGCAACGGCACGGGCTCCTGGGTCTCTTTGAGGAGGCCGAAGGGCCTGGGGGTTTGATTTTGGCGGGGAAGAGGTTCCCAGGTAGGTGACTGGGCAGTAATCTCTAGTGTGGAGCAAAGAGTAGATGGAGGAAGCCACCAGCAGCCTTCCCGCCTAACTTTCCTGTTGCCACCATTCAGCCTAAGCACAGAACAGGCAGGCCGAGGGTTCTGAGGCTGCCGCTACGGGATGCCATGCGGCTCTGCCCACCTTCCAGAAATTTCCTCAGTGAAGTTGCCCGCCTGAGGAATCTCTGTCTATTTTTGTGCAGTCATCAGACTGGGTCTCCTCTGTGACCCAGTGACCTGGCTCATTGTTCTGAACCTCCTATTGAAAAATCAAAAAAGGGGTGCCAGGAAAGACCCTGCCAGCAGAAGTTGATTCTCTCAGTCTCTATCTTCCATTTTTCAGAATTCTCTCGAAACCTTTGTCTTTCTTCCCCTCCATAGCCCTATGTGTTGTTCTATATGCTGTAAATGAGGGAAGCAAGGTTCAGAGATACCCTGATTTAGGGAATGAATGGACCTCAAATACCTGCCGTTGGAGCTTAAATGCACTGAGGCGACACCTGTCAAAACTGTGGTAGCCATTTCTTTTGGGAGGTAGGGTGGGATTGTGCCTTGTACACCTGTTTCCCTTACCTAACGGAGGTTGTCATGTAATAACCTTTGGGAAATAAGTGGCTCAGAAAAGCTTCTCTGCCTCTTTCAGTGTGGAGCTCTCGCCATCAAAACCTTCTTCAGTGATGCTGTATTCTCTGTAAGGGTTTGGTTAACAATACTGGCCAGAGTCTATTTCCTCCGAGCCAAACTCAGGTCTGTAGGTAGAACTGGAACAAACAAGAATGTGTTTTCCTTCTAGCGCTGTCTCAAATGTGTCCTCCCAGAGATGCCACTGGGTGCTCAGTTTCTTTCTTGCTTTTTCTTTCTTTCTTTCTTTCTTTCTTTCTTTCTTTCTTTCTTTCTCTCTCTCTCTCTCTCTCTCTCTCTCTTTCTTTCTTTCTTTCTTTCGTTTTTTTGTTTTTGTTTGTTTGTTTGTTTTTCTGAGACAGGGTTTCTCTGTAGTTTTGGAGCCTGTCCTGGAAACTAGCTTTTGTAGACCAGGCTGACCTCGAAGTCACAGAGATCTGCCTGCCTCTGCCTCCCAAGTGCTGGGATTAAAGGTGTGTGTCACCACTGCCCGGCTCAGGTGCTCAGTTTCTTAGATGTTATTGTTATTATTGTCCCAAGTGTTTGGGTAGTTCCTCTGGTTGGTTGGTTTGTTTATTTATTTTATAGTCCTTTTTATTTTATGTGTATGGGGTTTTTTTTTCTGCATGGTCGTCTGTACACCTCATCTGTACAGTGCCTGTAGAGGCCGGAAAAGGTGTTGGATCCCTTGGAACGGGAATTACAGATAGTGTTAGCCACCATTATGAGTGTTGAGACTAGAACCCTGGTCCTCTGAAAGAGCAGTCAGTGCCCCTAACTGCTGAATCAGCTCTCCACGCTCTCTGTCTAGTTCTTCAATCCTTTATTTTCGATTGTGAAATCTGAAGTTTCGAAGACTAATTTCCCCTTCTAACTTAGAAGTGAAATCTGAACTGAAACGAGGCCATTTGGAGAACCTCTTCCAAATATCTACATGGTGGGGTTTGTTGTGCCGAGAGTCTCCACCCCTCACTGCGAGTTCTGGAATGTGTGGTAAAGGCACTGCAATACCTTTCAAAACAACGGCAAAACTCCATAGTTCAACTGGCCTCGAGGAAATTGTGTGGGATTGTGGATCACCAATTTAATATAACCTGATAAATGCTTTCCTGTCATGATTCTGACAAAATGGCAGGGAAGAAACAATGTTGGGGACAAGGGCGGATCCAAAAAGAAAACCAAGAGACGTCTTTCAGATCAGGTGCTCACTCGTGTGCACACGTGCATGCAGAGACAGGGAGAGATTTGACTTCAGCATGTGTTTGCTTCAGAAATGTTTAATCAAGAAAGTTCCTCAGCCAGACAGAAAGTTTTCAACCATAGGGAACATGATTCACACTTCTTCACAGAACCATATAAATGGTTCTCAAGAGATAATTACTGATTTCTTCAAAAATATTTGCTCAAATTCTAGGCTTTTGCATACATGACAGCTCCAGGAGCTAGGTTCTTTTAAAATGTCATGTTTGAAAGTAAAAGTTGTCCCAGAGCAGGCTCATTCAGTCATTTGGTCATTCACCCCTCACATGTCATTCACCCCACCATGGCAAGGTAGTCCTTAGGTATAGGATTGCAGTGGTCAGACAGTCAGGTCAAAGCCCTTGGGGAGCTTCTAGTCTGGTGTTATTTGCCATAGCCAAACAACAAGTAGTTAAGTACATATAATTTTAAATGTCATGAAAGAAATCCAAGGGCCAAGAAGGAGCTCAATTGTGTGTTGGAAAGAGTATGATAGGGTGACCTTTATAGTGAGATGGAGTCAGAGGGGTAATGAATCTGGGGCATGAATTGCCTTCTTCCCTCTTATTTCTCAATGTGATGGTGACGTGGGCAGTCAGACAACTGAGAGTCAAGTGTGGAAACTTTGCTCCTTGCCGCTGATTTTGTCTCAGATGCCATATAGTCACGAGCTGCTTAATGACAGGCACATTCCGAGATATGCACTAATAGGTCTACACACACATAGGAGGTACTTACCCAAACTAAGATGGCATGACGTCACTCGGTGATGTAATTTTATGTGACCACAGTCATCCTTGACTGAAGCACCTGCAGCATATGACTTCAGTTACAAATCTCTAGGTTACCTCAGGGTATGAGCAGACAGCGTTTCTCTGTAGTTGAGTGTCTAAAACATAACAAGGTCACATCACTTACAACCGACGCCAATTACTTCATTCCTTATGGCAGAATGGAAACTCACTGTGTGTTCATGTCCCTGTATGTGAGTAAGTGATATTAATTTACCTATCTAGACTTTTTTCTTTGTGGCACTGTAGCAGTTGGGAAAGTATTTAGTTTTGGCATGGTGCTGGGCACATCCATTTTAAATTATTTTGGGTTAGAAGGCTCTTAATTTTTTTTCCTGGGCCAGAAAATGTCTAAGAAAACATTTCAAAAATTTAAGGATGCAGCTTATAGGAAAACTGAATAATGAGCACAATCTTTGCAAAATATAGATAGGTAGCTATAAAAACAAAAGATTTTAACAACTGTTCAATTCCAGCAAGTTATGATTCTAAAATAGTTTTTCTACAACATAGATTTATGAAGGCCCAGATCAATGTTTGCTTTTCTGTGCTGGTGTTGCAGCTCTGCACTGAGTGAGTTCAGTAGAGGAGAAAAAAGGACAGTGGAAACCAAAAGTTTTAATAGCTTATTGGAACCTTATAAATCATGTTTTTGCTGCAGGAGGAAGTCAGACAAAATGCTTGTCTTCAGGGTGCAAAGGAGATAATCAGAAAGTCAGAGACACACACTTCTCTTTTTCTTCATAGATATGGTCTCTTTCTGAGAAATATTAATTGAATTGATTATATTTCCTATCTCATTTATTTGAGAGTGCATGGGTTTTTTTTTATCAAAAAGAGACAGAGCAGAAGGGCTAATGATCTGTTTTTAAAAAAGGTTATAGTTCATTTACGATGCATCTGAAAATTATGTCTTAATCATGCACGAGCTAGGAGCCAAGGAGGTCAAGGAAACAAAACTAAAAATAACAAACAGTCGTTATGAATTTGATTTTTTTCTTTTGTGTGTGTACAGCTTCGATAGTAAAATCTGATTATCGTTCATCTAGGCTTCAGTGGGTCTGGATGCTCATCAGGGCTTGAAATCAATTTGGCACAGTGCCTTGGTCGCTGTCGGAGGTGAATCACCAGAGAAACTGCAAAAAAGTGACTCACCTTCCTGCAGAGTAATGAGAAAGAGGAAGGGAAGAGCTTCATGTAAATTATGAACTGCTAATTCACAAGCATCCTGCAGATTCTTGGGGTGCATACCCCTTTTAAGTTTTGGTGTGTAACCTAAATACCTTCCTTTTCTGTGTATTTGGGAAGCTGTCAGACATGGTAATCCCTCCAGGTTTCAGGGAATTCCACCACTTTGGCACTGTTGAATTTAAGTCCCTCATCTTTTTCCTGAAAGTGAGTAAAGAAAGGAATCGAACCTTTCTCTCTAGTTTGCTAGCCTGTCTAGGCTAATACACTGGCTTTGGGTACCGCGCGTTAGTTGTAAATCCGAGGAGGTAGAAGTGTTTGTCTTAGTGCTCGCTCCCTAGATGGACAAGAAGGTAGAATCTATGTAGGTTTGATTTAGTGCCTTTTAGAGGGAGCATGATTAGGGCACTAGGACGGTCTCACGCCGTTTTCATCACCATGTAAATGATCTCAGGACACAATGTTCGTATAATGGCAGAATATGTTAAGATGCCAGAGTGCAAAGTCCCCCTCAATACTAGTTTGCCTATTTCCCATGCAAGCCTTTATACTCACTGTATATTTATTTCTGCAGGAACTTTTGGGAACAGATACACTACCTATGATTCTTTGGATAAAGTAGGTCAACCCTGTGAGGGATTTTGTCGTGCTTACCCTAAGAACCTTATATAGTCCCCTCCTCCGGACAGGCTGACTTGGAAACTAAATCTAGATTATTTTTTGAGACTGACTTGGTCTCCTGTAGATATTTTTTTAAAGGAACTTACATATTTTTTTCACTTCCCTTGCAGGAAATCGATACTGTATCGCATGGAGATGAATCATTTGTGCTTGAGAGCCACAGAACCCGGGACAGATCTCCTGTGGGGAGCCCTGTAAACCAGCCATCCGGTCCCGTCACTCTCACCCCGCTTTACCTTCAGACTCAACTCTAGCTATGGCTTTCAGGAGGCAAGTGAAAAACTTTGTGAAAAATTACTCAGAGGCTGAAATAAAAGTCAGGGAAGCAACTTCCAACGAGCCCTGGGGTCCCTCCAGCTCGCTGATGCTAGCCATCAGTGACATGACTTTCAACACGGCCTCCCTCTCTGAGATCATGCACATGATGTGGCAACGACTGGGTGATCATGGGAAGAACTGGCGCCATGTGTACAAATGCCTCTCCCTGATGGACTACCTCATCAAGAACGGCTCCAAGAAAGTTATTCAGTGTTGCAGAGAAGGGTTGTGCAACCTTCAAATGCTAAAAGATTTCCAACACATAGACGAAGCTGGAAAAGACCAAGGTAACCAACAGTTTGTAAAAAATTAGACAGTGCTCCATGAAGACATGAGTGCAGGGCAAACCATTTTAAACCCTGAACTGGAGCAAGGTGGCTCTTGATTTTCACAGTGTCTTGTTATGTAGTCTAGGCTGTCCTAACTTCTCACCTCCCATGTGCTAGGATAACGGGTGCACACCATCGCATTGGGCTTGAACAGTTCTTAAATGTCCCTGCACCCCATTTCTTGACAGTCTAGCTCGCATTTCCACCCTCTGTGTTGAATGTGACACTGGAGAACAGTGCTTTTCCTAACACCCTGATCCAGTGGCACCTCATAGAGAAGCAGACACAGCACGTGAAAGGAGGTAGCACAATGGTTTGTATAATGATGTCACCATAACTCATAATTATAATTAGATTGGAATTTATTCATAATTTAGAGAAGTGTTTCTAAGGACTTTGGAATCTTCAAAGACTATTGAGGTGGACATACTTAACAAATATGTAGAAATTCAGGTCATGAAATAATTCAGGGTGTGGAGAGGAGATGACAAAGGGCTATACAGATACTGAAGTAGATTGGCACCAAAGTATTCGCAAAGGTGACGAGCCAGCATTCCTCTCCTTTGCATTAGAAACGTGAAGCTATAATTTGTGTTTAAAGTGATAGACTTTAAATCATGAAGAGAGAATAAAGTTCACTGTACTCTATGGTTACTGCATTTTAAAACTACATTTTTTTTTTTTTGAGCCTGTCCTGGAACTTGGTCTGTAGACCAGGCTGACCTCAAACTCTCAAACTCACAGAGATCTGCCTGCCTCTGCCTCTCAAGTGCTGGGAGTAAAGGCATGCATTACACTACCACCTGCCCTAAAACTACATTTTTTAAAATACAAAAATTATACAAAAAATTTCTATGTACCTTTCTGCACCTACTTAGTAATAGCAGTCTTTCTGTTACTAACATCAGTGAAAGTTCATTTGCTACAGGTGGCAGCCAGTGTTGATAATGTTCCTAGATCATATGTGTCACACAGTTCTGTAGATTTTGGAAAGACATAATGTCCCGTGTCTACCACCCAGTACTAAACAGGGTGCTTCCACTTACTTAAGTGTGTCTTACCACCCACCCTCACCCTCTTGGACCTGGGTACCACTGGGCTTTATAGTTCTTCCTTCTCTAGATGTCACGAGCTTAGACTCATAAAGCTTCTTTAGATTGGTTTCTTTCATGGGCAATATACCCCAAAGTTCCTATATATTTTTCCATAGCTAGAGAGCTTGTTCCTTTTCCTTTCTTCTTTATAAAAAGTTTTGTTGGCATATAATATATATATATATATATATGTGTGTGTGTGTGTGTGTGTGTTTTATATAGGTATATATAATACATAATTATAAGGTTGTTTATTAGATTATTTTAAAATAAAAATTGTTTTAGAACATTAAAAAGATTGCTTTAAAAGATATATGCATATTTTTGTCATTTGTCTTTTATGTTCCATTTGTATAGATTTTTGAGTCAGAACCTCAAGCTAGTAACTGAGTTGAGTTGACCTTGAACTCCTGATCTTCCTACCTCCACCTCCCAGGCATTGGGAATAGTGGTGTGTGCTAGCCAGCTCATATTTACACTTGTAAGTGTGAAGTTTGGTGGCATTAATTACATTTACTGTGTTGTGAAGTCACCACCACTCTTGTTTAAACCTTTTTCTAAAAGTCACACTGTCAACATTAAGTAATAACTCCTCATTCCCATTCAATTAAGCTTCTGCTTTCTATCTGGATGCACTTGGCCTTTAAGTCCACTATGTGTGAGTGGAATTTTACTGTTCCTTCCCATCGGGCTTATTTCTCTCACCCTACGATCCTTGGGGTTCATCCAGGTGGTAGGATGGATCAGAACTCCATTCTTTGATGGCTGGATACCATTTTCTTTTCTATGCTTACCACATCTAAACACATCTATTCACCTGTTGATAGGCTTGTGGGGTGTTCTCCTTGTGAGCGCTTTGGAATAACGCTGCAGTGAACATCAGTGTGTGTCAGTGGGTCTCTGCTTTCAGTTCTCTGGGGTGTATACAGAACAGTGGGATCACTACAGCATGTGTTAATGTCAGCGTTTAGCCCTTTGAGGAACTGCTGAACCTTCGAAAGGAACTGAACCGTCTTACATTCCCATCAGCAATGCAAGAGGGTTTCATTTTTCCTGTATCTTTGTTAACACTTGTTACTTTGTCCATCTTAAAATTATGGTTAATCCTGCTGGATATAAAGTTGGACCTTGCTGTGCTTTTGATTCATGTTTGCCTGTTTTACTTTATATATCATATATAAAACAAATTATTGTCAAATACAAGACCATGAAGGTTTATACCTATATTTTCTTCTATGAGTTTTGTAGTTTTAACTCTCTGTCTTAATTAGAGTTTCTATTGCTGTGATTAAATACCATGACCAAAAAACAAGTTGGTGAAGAAAGGGTTTATTTGGCTTACACTTCCTTGTCACTGCTCATCATTGAAGGGAATCAGGACAGGAATGCAAACAGTGCAGGAACCTGGAGGTGGGAGCTGATGCAGAGGCCATGGAGGAATGCTGCTTACTAGCTTGCTCAGCCTGCTTTTTTATAGAACCCAGGGCCACCAGCCCAGGGTTGGCACCCTGGGATGACCCACAATGGGCTGGGCCATCCTTCATCAATCACTAATTAAGAAAATGCCCTACACCTGAATCTTCTGGAAGTCTTTTCTCAATTTAGCTTCCCTCTTTTAGATAACTCTAGCTTGTGTCAGATGGACATAAAACTAACCAGAACATTCTCTAATTCAAATCTTGGATTTTTGTTTAGTTAATATTTCTGTATATGAGAAAGGAGCTGTCTTAGTGTTTCTATTGCTGTGGAGAGACACCACAGCAAAAAGAGTTGACCATGGCAACTCTTATAAAAGGAAACATTTAATTGGGTCTGGCTTACTGTTTCAGAGGTTTAGTCCATTATCATCATGGTGGGAAGCATGGTGGCATGCAGGCAGCATAAGGTGCTGGAGAAGGGGCTGAGAGTTCTACATCTTAAACCATAGGCAGCAAGAGGAGATGGAGTACTGGGCAGTGGTGCTGTTGGTGGTGGTGGGGAGCTTAGGAGGTGTGGCCTTGCTGGAGGACGTGTGTCACTGGGGGAAGACTTTAAGAGCTTAAGACCTCACTCTTTGTCCAATTGACTCCCTCTGCTTCCTGCTTGTGGTTGAGGATGTGAGCTCTCAGCTTCCTGCTCCGACCACTGTGCCTGCTTGCTGCCATGTTTCCCCATCATGGTGGACTCTTACCCTCTGGAACCATAAGACAAACAAGCCCTTCCTTCTGCAAGTTGTCTTGGTCATGACATTTTCTCCAGCCATAGTGGTGAGAGTAGGCAGCCCTCGTTTTTTCTTGCTTCTAGGAGGAAAGTTTTCAGGCATTAAAATGATATTAGGTATGAATTTTCTTACTTTCTTTTTTGTTTTGAGTCAGGATCTCACTATGTAGCTCAGGCTGACCTGGAACTCACAATCCTCCCAAATGCTAGGATTACAGGTTTATGACAATGTATTGGTTCACTGTGGGCTTTTTATATTTGCTTAGGTCAAAGAAGCTTTATTCTGTTATTCTGATGTATTTCAAATTTATTATTATTAATGCTACTATAGTGTGTATGTGCCTGTGTGTGTGTGTGCTCACTCACATAAACACAGGTGCTTGTGTGTCATAGCATATATGTGGAGGTCTGAGGACAGTTCTCAGGAGTCAGTTCTCCCCTTCCACCATGTAGGTCTGGAGATCAAACTCAGGTCATCAGGCTTGGTGGACAGCTCCATTACCTTCTGATCCACCCCACCAGCCACCCTTGAGTTAACTAAGAAATGTGTTGACTTTTGCCAAATGCTTTTTATGCATCTATTGAGATGATTAAGTGTTTTTAAAATCTTTTCATTTTGTGAATATGGTCTAAGACCTTGATTTTCTGCATTGCTTGCAGAAGTCAGATTTAATCTTGGTGCATATCTTACTTTTTAAGTGTTTATTTTAGATTAGGTTTTAGGCTTAATGATGAAATTGGAGAACTCTTCATGAGTTTTCATCCTGCTGTGCTGATTCATTCAGAAATTTTTATATAAATCAACTTTTAAGAAGATTAAGTTTTTATTTGTTTATTAGACAAGGCCTTGCTATCTCACTGTGTAGTCCAGGCTGTCCTCCATCCTACAACCGGCCTGCCTTTGCTTCCTGAGTCCTGATAGAAATTTATTGTTACAAGGTAAAACAATACTAATTAAAATTTGCAGGTTTTCCCTTGAAAATTCAGAGCAGCTGTTTTATCACTGGCTTAAGAACTTGGATGTCTCCATAAAGCAGAGAGGCTAGTCCCTGCTCTAAGTGCTCATGAGCTATTCTGGAGAAGGGAACTGAAAAGAATAGAATTACAAATGTTCAGACAGATCTGTTTATGCATTCATTATAGCCTTTCCATAAGCAAGGTATGAGTGTGTTTAAATCCACCTTTATAAAGGCGTTTCAGATTCTCTAACACTTGAGCTCAGGACCAAATCTGTGAGCCACGTACACAACAATGTGAGTTCTCTCAGTGACTGGCTACCATTAAGACAGCAAGCAAAGCACAGAGCGGTCATGCCCACACAGTGCGTTGATCTATTCATTTTGGAAGGGGCACCAACCATTGAATGATAGCATTGGTGCTCGTCACAGTTATTAATTGAATATTTACCAATGAATGAAAATAATTACCTTGGGGTATTACTTTATCTTTTACATATCTCTCTTTTTATGTTTATTTCCCAATGAATGTTGTGTTGTAGAATAGTAGCTCTTGGCCCAATTCAGTTTTATTGAAATCTGCCTCTGGGAGGATGGTGGATGTGCCGGAAGGTGTCAATGATGGGATGTCTAGCTGAGAGTTTGGCTCCTAATCTGTCTTTGTACTTTTATCTAATTAGGCTTCAGTGTAGGCTACTCTCTCTACTAGCACTGCCAATGTATTGCTTTGTACTGTACTTAAGAAGTTCTTTTCCAGCCATTGACTATGACACTGGGACCTGTTTCCTCTACATATTCTGGATTTTGGGGATCAAGTCAGTTTGGACACTCACCTCCTGGACCTGGAGGGGGGGGGGAAGGAACTTGAACTTCCCACAGGGCAGGAAACCCTGACTGCCCTAAGGGATGAAGAGGGAGGAGGAGAGGGAGTGGGGGGAGTGGGAGGGTGTTGGGAAGAGGGGCGGAAATGGAAACTTTTATAATTTAATAAAATTTACTTAAAAAAAAAAGAAGTTCTTTTCCCCTCTAGAATATTCGTTTCTTGTTGTAGTCTTCAGTGCCCAGCTCTGAAACCTTTTCCTGTGTGTGCCCACTCTTCTTTCCCTCACTAAGAAATAGCAATTGCTGTACTGTTTTATTCATATCAGTGTGGTGCCTTTTATGATATATTGTGTGTATATATGTGATATACATGTATATATAATTTCCTTAGCCAGATTTTGAGAGCACATGCCATGTGTTAGTCATATTTTTACAACCAGACCTTGGAATATTAAATAAGAGGAAGAGAGAGAGAGGGAGAGAGGGAGAGAGAGAGAGAGAGAGAGAGAGAGAGAGAGAGAGAGAGAGAGCTGAAAAAAGCTATGTGATCACACAAAAAATGCTGATAAAGACAGTGTTGCTGGATTAGAGAAGAAAGGAGCTATAGTGTAAAGTCACTGAGAAAGTACTAGAACACACCTTAGTGATCCATGCCATTTACACTGGAAGCCTGTCCTATACACGAATCATCAAGAGACCAAATTCTGCTGGGAAAAAACAAAGACATCTAGCTTTCTTGGTTGGCCCTAAAATGTGCTGTTCTCTTTGTTCAGTGGGCGGTAGGGAAAGCTGGTGTCTCTTGAGGTCTCCGTCCTTCAGCTCTCTTCAGAAAACCTCCAGCTTCCTCCAAGCAGCACTTTGGCTGCACCCCACAAAGTTTAATAAGCTATATTTTCATTTCATTCGATTAAAATAATTGACCTTTCCCCACTCTTTATTCCTTAACCCATGTATTATTTAGAGGTGTGCTGTTCAATTTCCAAGATATTTTTGGGCTTTCTTAGCTATAGTTTTACTAATGTCTAGTTTAATTCTGCTGTAGTCTGAAAATAGATACTGTATGATTTTTATATTCTTCTAAATTTATTGACCTGTGCCCTATCTTGGAACGTGGCCTGTCCTGGTAATGTTCTGTGTGAGCTCGATGAAAGTGAAGTCGTCTATAAATGTCTGTTACATTAGCTTTTACTATGTGGATTTTGAGGCTCTTATTTGGCGTGTAGACACTAAGGACTGTTAGGTCTCCTTGGATAATTGCCACCTATACTGTCATGTATCACCCTTCTTAACCTTGGATAAATTTCCTTGGTCTGATGTCTCATGTGTCTGAGATTAATTATGCTTTCTAGAGCTGCTGCTCATGCTTTGATTAGTGTTAGTGTGGCACACATTTATATGTTTGCTCTTTTTTTTCTGATCATGGGGCATGAGTCTTTGAAGAGGCTATTTATAGACAAAATAGTTTTTTTTAACCTCCTCCCGTGTATGTTTACGTGTGTGTGTGTGTGTGTGTGTGTGTGTGTGTGTGTGTGTGTGTACACTAAGGCGGGGTGAGAGGTGGGATTGGGGACAGTGTCAAGTGACCTCCTCTCTCAGTCTCTGCTTTATTCCTTTGAGGCAGTGGCTCTCTGAACCTGGAGTTCTTGTTTTTTCAGCTAGCCTCTGTTCTCCACAGTGCTGGACTATAACCTTTGAGAGACCACATTCAGCTTGTTCTGTGGACACTGAGAACTAAGCTCAGGTCATCATGGTTGTTCAGCAATTGGTTTCCAAATACTGAGCCATCTCTCCAGCTTCTTCAGGAACAGCCATATCAGGCCTAGCTCATCCCTCCCACACCGGTACAACCTCACACTTGTCCTCCTGTCTTAGTCTACCCAGTATCTACAACTACAAGTGCTGCCACCTTACCCAGCTTCTCTGTTTACTTTTTTGTTTGTTTGTTTTTTTGAGACAGGGTTTCTCTGTGTATCCTGGCTGTCCTGGAACTCACTTTGAAGACCAGGCTGTCTTCAGATTTACAGAGATTCAAGTGCTGTGATCAAAGGCGTGCGCCACTACTGCCTGACCCTCTGCTTACTTTTAATTCTCAGTGTACTTTCATATTTAAAATGAACTTCTTGCAGACAGCATTTAGTTGGGTCTGGTTTCTTGGAACTGATGCTGCAGGGCAATTGGTAATGAAAAGTCCCCAGACTATCTTAATACAAAATATACAGCTTTAATAAACAGAAGTAAGACTTACAACAGCTTACACCAGAATCCAAATGATCCCGTCTGGATGCAGGAGCCAGGTGAAAAAGAGCTAGCAGGAGTGCGCTTGCTAGGTTTATAGGCAAGCTTTAGCCTAAGGGCGGCACGCCCCCAAAACAGAATGTGATTGGCTGAACTCCCCTATCATGGAACTATTTCCATCTTTAATAGGTGCATTTAGCTCACTGGTACTCAGATTGATTTCTGATAGTTGGATTAATAGCTGCCATATTTCTCATTGTTTTCAATTTGTTGGCCTTGTTCATTCATTCATTCGTTCCTTCCTCCCTCTCTCCCTTCCTTCCCTCCTCTGTCTCTTTCACTGGTGCTTCTTTAAACATTTGACATCATGTACACCAACTACTTGCTTCTTTGTGGTTTAATTGGTAGTTTTATATGACCTCATTTTTGTTCTTTTCTGGTGTTATACATCATATATATATATATATATATATATATATATATATATATCAGTTATACATCATTTTCCCTCATTTTTGTGCATCTTCGGGTTTTCAGTGTGTGTTTATAGCCAGTCTGGGCCCATTATTAAACAATACTATGCTATGATTTGGTTAAGTCTCTGAAAGGGTTGGTTCCTTAATGGTGACACTATTGGGGAATAGGTGGTAGACCTCTCAAGAGGTAGAGCCTAGTGGGAAGTCTCTGGTCATTGATGGCACAACTTTGATAAGTATTATTAGATCCCATTCCCATAATCTCTTTCATGTCTTAGCCATGAGGTCCACATACTGCCTTGTTCTAGGCCCCAAAGCAACAGGGCCAGTCATTCATCATGCCTGAAACTTCTAATAGCGAGACCCAAAATGAACCTGTCCTCTTTGTAAGTTGGTATCTGTCACGTCTAGGGAGAGCCGTCTAATGCCTGCTACACAACCTCATGGCTAGTGCTGGCATCTTATAATAACAAAGTAATTCTAATTTATACTTCCCATCCCTTACATTATTGCCATCATTCACCTTGCAGCCACACATTTGGAATATACGCATTCCAAAGACATCACTGGTTATCACCATCATTACAATAGGGCCTCACATAGCTCCGGCTGCACTGATCTCACCATGTAGCCAAGAATGACTTCATACTTCTGATCCTCCTGCTCCCACCTCCCAAGTGCTGGGATTACAGTCATGAGCCACCACCAGGCCTGGTTTCCCAAGTGCTAGGGATCATACCCAGATTTCCTTCATGCTAGGCAAGCCCTCTACCTACTGAGCTACATCCCAGCCCTACTGTTACTATTTTGAACAAACTGCTATGCTATTCACAAAGAATAAGGAAAAGAAAAAATTTTGTTTTACCTTTCCTTACACCAATTCCAGTGCTTTCTTCTTTCACAAAGATCTGTTTCTGACCTTTGCTGTTTTACTTCTTATTAAAGAATTTCTTTGTTCATTCCTTGCAAGGCAGAAATTCTGATAGCAGATCTCTTAGTTTTGGGTGAAGAAAGAATTTCTCCTTCTCATTTGAAGGACAATTTCACAGGGTACAAAATTCTAGGCTGGTCGATTTTCTTCTAACAATTTTGTTATTTCTCTCCAGTCTCTTCTTGCCTGCATGGTCTGTGAGGAGATGGTGAATACAGGGAAATTCTCAGTGCCTATTGTTTCACATGTTTGTCCTGTTAATTTAATTCCCACGGACATATTAGCTCATGGCTGCCCTTCATGTGCAGATATTCTGCCCCATTTGTTTTTCGTGTATTTCTCTTTAGGTTTCTACTGAGATGTCCCCAGACTTGAAGGTTCTTTTCTCAGCCATGGCCTGTCTAAAGTCAGCCCACTAAAGATTTTCTTTGGTGTTTTTCATATTCATGTTTTCTTGTCGGTTTTCTCAGCTTTTCTATCCCTCTGCCCATGTTGCTTATCTATAATTTGCATGCTGTCTGTGTTAGCCATCAGCACCCTCAGCATCTCAGTCATCACTGTCTCGCATCCCTGCCAGATCTGCCTGTGCCCTTCATGCCTGCTCTGTCTCTTCAGACCATGCTTGTTGTCTTTTAGTCTGTCTTCTAATTTTCATCCAATCACTGGGCTCGAGGAACAGGACTGTGGAAAATAGGCTTTTCTCCAGTGCTGTCACGGTAAGGAGAGGAGACAAGTTCTAGTCTTGTGGTAGGGCTCCCTGTTTTAGTGAGCCTGCGCCTCTAGGAACTTCACATGTGCTTTTCATTTACCCCACCTGTCCTCTCCTCAGTGGCATGGATTGTTAGAGTGGATCGAGTTTGGGTGTTTCACTTCTACCTGACTGGTGGTGAGACTCGGCATATCCCATCAGATTAGCTCTAGTTAACACATTTCTCTGAAGGCAGAGCTTGTTATGAAATGTAGGATGCTGTGGTATATTTAAAAAAATAGTTCTTACCCCATCCTTTCTCCATCAGAAAGGCTGGATTTCCTGTTTCTGATTTATAACTGTTCATCACCGTAATGCATGTCTGTAGGAAAAGCATAGGATCTGCAGTGTTTGGACTCCCATAGCAAGGCGCTTCTGGGCACCTTAGAGATGTTCCATGGGGAAGAGGGCTGTTGGGAATATTATCTCTTACAGAGACAATAAGCTCAAACCCAGTGGGATGTAAGTTACATTTGTAAGGCCTCACACCAATTAAACAATTGAATACAGTTAGAACTCATATGTCCTGATACTATTTAGTCATATTCTGTTAATATACTAATCATCCTCTCATAACTGAGCCTGTAAAAGACCTTAACAAAATGTTATTGAACTTCTACAATGAGCTTAATTAAAATTGTTTGGAAAATGCTGAATTAAATGTGAAACTGTCATATTATTAAACATACATTTAAACAAAAAAAAAAGCTAGATTTAAGGAAATGTGTTCATTATATGCTGATAAGTGCCTTCTAATTCTGGATTAAGTAAATTGTGAAATTGCATTTGCTTTTATTTACATAGCCATTTTGTGCATGTATCCACATATTTAAATGAAAGGCATATTTTTAAAAAGGGATACATTTTAAAAGAACAACATTTCAATGTCATTAGAAAGCTATGTTAAACCATTTTCCTGGAAGTAGCATCCTTTGCCATTTTGGCGTTCCAGGGCATCTCACATCCATATATATGGCAGGCTTCTGCACAGGGTGCTTCTGCCACTCTGTCCTGTCTTCTAACAGAGTGATGAGGCCACACCAATCACTTATTGCCCACCAGATTTTAAACAAACTAAGCCTTTTAAACCCTCAATCGCAGCTGTGCGTTAAAATGTAGAAGCAAATATTCTAGAATCACAATGCATTTATTTATATTCACATAGGCTATAAATGACTAAAACATCTTGTGGTAGGGTTGGCTTAAGAATCCCATAGAAAGAAAGAAGACATAGGTATTTGATTCCTGAAGGGTTTCGACAGAGAGGAAACCCAGTGTGGGCAGGAAGGAAAGCCATCGCTAAGATTGCATCCTTTCCGAGCAGCTCTAAGTAACTCAAAAGACCTGGCCTGTTTACAACAAAGTTCAAGGAAAGATTTTTTTTTATTGTTTGTTGTTGTTTTTGTTTGTTTGTTTAAGACAGGATTTCTCTGTGTAGCCCTGATTGTCCTGGAACTGGCTCTGTAGACCAGATGGGCTTTGAATTCACAGAGATCCACCTGTCTCTGCCTTCTGAGTGCTGGAATTAAGGCTTGCACCATCACTGCCTGGCCCCCTTTTTCCTTTTAAGACAAGGTCTCTCTACATAGCCCTGACTGCTCTGGAACTTATAATGTACAACTAGCTGGCTTTGAACTCACATTGATTACCCCACCTCTGCCTCCTGAGTGCTGGGATTAAGAGAGTGTGTTGCCATGCACAGCAGAAACATGACTTGGCTGTTAAAGGCTAGGCCCACTATCAAAAAGGCAAGAAAAATATCTTTCAAATGCAGAAATATTTTCTTTAGATGTGATTAGCCAAGTCAAGGCTATAAAATCAAACAACTGCAATTTGGGAATATTGCTCCTAGTACAGAGGAATCTAGACTTGGGGTTACAGGAGGCTGACAGCTCCCACATGGCTCCCAGCCAGTTTGATGCAACAGCTAAACACTGTGTGTGTGGAGGGGGACTATCTAGCTTCAGAGTGGAATGGACTCCATGTCTTCTTTTTCCCCTACTCCTGTCAGACAGCAGTAGTCAAAACTTTACTCAGAGTACACCTGACAGTCCGAGGTTACAGACCAATAAATGTGGCTGTAGGTGTGCAGTGGGCTAATTAACACTGTAGATGTGCAGTGGGCTAATTAACACTGTAGATGTGCAGTGGGCTAATTAATACTGTAGATGTGCAGTGGGCTAATTAACACTGTAGATGTGCAGTGGGCTAATTAACACTGTAGATGTGCAGTGGGCTAATTAATACTGTAGATGTGCAGTGGGCTAATTAACACTGTAGATGTACAGTGGGCTAATTAATACTGTAGATGTGCAGTGGGCTAATTAACACTGTAGATGTGCAGTGGGCTAACTAACACTGTAGATGTGCAGTGGGCTAATTAACACAAGCTTCCTGAGTACATTCATACCATAGATTAGTTATGTGAGTTTCTATAACAGGCATTTTTTTTTATGAACAAATAATTTCCCTTAACAAACACATTATAGATTTTAGGTCATCATGAATCTGTGACTTTAAGTTTATCACTGTGCATTTAAACAAAGTACCTTTACTTAACACTGTGTTATGTTTTAGCCCTTTGTTTTCCTTCAACAAATATAGTTGGATTGCTAATTGCAAGAGCAAGAAGCAAGACTTGAATTTATTTAAAGGTAAATGTGACCTTCGCCCAACTGCTTAGTCTTCCCTTATTTATTGTGCCCAGCAAAGACAGAGAAAACAAACAAAAAAGAGAGAGTGAGCAGGCGGATGTTGCTAGTGCTGTGTCCACAGAGTTATTCACTTTAGATTCTCATCAAGTAAAATAGCGTTGGATCCTATGCCAAGGGCAGTCAAAGAAATTGAGGTGTGTGCTTGTCATTTTTCCAGAGCCTGTCTCCACTCGCTGACTCACTGATGCTTTGACTTTGGGCAAACTTTTTAAATCACCTTAAACCGTGCTGTTCTCTTTTGTAAAGTGAACTTCATAATGAGCTCAGAGAGTGGTAGTTAGGATCAGAGACGTGTTTGAGGGCCAACCACATGACACGCCGTCAGTCTAATACCTTTAGGGCTGAATCTTTTATTATTTTGTTCCCTGGGATTTGTGCTGTCACTGCAACAGCTCAGTGCAGGTATTGACTAGGAAGGCCTGCCTGTGGTCCTGGAGGGATGCGATTCTCCAGGCCTGCCTGTGGTCCTGGAGGGATGCGATTCTCCAGGCCTGCATCCGTCCTGGAGGGATGTGGTTCTCCAGGCCTGCACTGGACCTGGAGGGATGTGGTTCTCCAGGCCTGCATTGGTCCTGGAGGGATGCGGTTCTCCAGGCCTGCATCGGTCCTGGAGGGATGTGGTTCTCCAGGCCTGCATTGGTCCTGGAGGGATGTGGTTCTCCAGGCCTGCATTGGTCCTGGAGGGATGTGGTTCTCCTCTGCCAGCCCTAGCCCTGTCTCCATGCCCATATACTCTTTATTACAGGCCCAAAGAAGGGACTGGGAGCTCACAGGAGTGTGTATGGTGGGTGGGCAGGGGAAGTTACCTTTTAAAAATTATTTTCTTATTTATAATAATCTAAAATTACTATTGTAAATTATGATATGAAAAAGAATAAAAGGAAAATGGAGGGAGTATTAATCATTTATTATTACAATGAAATACCAAGGGCAAACAATTTTATAAAGAAAAGAGGTCAGTTAGCTCACAGTTCTAGGGATACAGAAGTAAGGTACTAACACCCCTAGAGACAACTTTGTGGAAGCCGGAATCACAAGACTGTGAGGGAGAAATCCATTTCAAAGTAGGAAGCCAGAGATTGCTGGGTTCCTTGCAAGGACACGTTCCCAAGTTAACCTAAATCCTCCACTTGGCCCACGTCTCAGAGATCCCACCACATCTGTATATGTGCCATATGAAGAAGCCGAGGCAACATACTAGTGCCCAGGGAACAACTCCACTCAGGTGCTAACTGCAGCAGAAGGGTGGCAGGAGCTGATGGTGCTGGTGACTTTTTTCCACATTTGCCAATCAGTTAATGCCAGTGACCGAGGCCATTTTGTTGTTGAGCAATTTTTCTTTTATTCTAAAAATTTGCTTAATTATTTTCTCCTAGTTTCTGCCAAGACTATTAGGGGTTCACTTAATTCAGATTTATCTAATTTAATTAGCAGTTGCAAATTTTATAAAAAAAACCTTCATTCATACATAGTGAAGAATGATCTAGTGTATAAAAAACAAATAGCATTGTATAAAAAACAAAGAGCTAAGTAGCAAGCAGTCAACATTTAAATGTTCTAATATCATAGAAAGGACTTTACAAACGAAGGCAAGAGCATGGAACTTTAGTAAGTGCATCTAGGGCTGGGGATTTGGCTCAGTGGTAGTAGACTATTTGCCAGCATGCATGAGGCCCTGAATTTGATCCCAGTACACAGAAAGAAATACTAATAAAACCATCTCCCCTATACCTACCTGGTCAATTGATGCCATGGACAGATTCTTGGGATTTAGAGATTAAACAGCTAAGATTTATCAAGTAAAGTCACCTCCAAAGTTTAAGTACATAAGCATGAGTATGTATCCCAGTAAAAATGTCAAATAGTGTTTTGCAGAGAGTATTTGTTGTGCAAGCATGAGAACCTGAGTTCAATCCCTAGTACCACATAAAAAGTATCTGTCATATCTGTGATATCTGCCTGTAAATCCCAGCACTGAAGAGACAGGAGGACAATTCCTGGGCTCACTGACCAGTAAGTCTAGCCTAGTCAGTGAGCTCTAAGTTCAGTAAAAGACCTTGTCTCAAAAAATGAGGAGGTGGAGAGTACAGGGATGATAGTCATGAGTCACATACGTGGCATAGAGAACACACTGTAAAGCTAAGAAGGTATTGAGATGTGGAAGTAGAAGGATCAGGAGTTCAAAGCTAGCCTCAGCTACATAACAAGTTTGAAGTCTGTTTTGGCTATATGAAACCCTGTCTCAAAAACAAAACAACAAAAACCAAGTACTCTTGGAAAGCTGACATTAAAAATTAAAGGGCATAAGGGCTAAGAGAGAACCAAGAAACCTCAGAGCCTTCAGTGCCTTCATTTCTGTCCCCTGCATTCTGTAGGCAGGCTCAGACATACTCCTGACAGTATGCGGAAGGTCCAAGGCCGGGCCACTGGAGAGGTAGGGGGGCCAGCTTACTAGCATAGCGCTGCATGAAGACCTTGAGCCAAGGTGCTAAAGGACCTGGAAGGGAATTTCTGCAGTTTTCCAGGTCCTCTCTCCTTACTGGTGAGCTGGGCACACGAGGGAGGACAGACAGGGTACATGAGGACACATGGATATGTAACTCCACGATTGGAACCTGCACCCTAAGCGAACCCCTCTTTATGAGTCCAGTTCCTCACCTTCATTGCTTCCTTCTCCAAGAAGAATACTACATAACTCCTCCCCAGAACCTTCTTCAAGGTGGAGCTAGCCAGACCACATTGACTCTGCTCTTAACCCTCACAACTACGGCAGTGAAGATGGAGAAGACACTGTGAGTCTTCAGTTCTACTCAGTTATGTTTCCATCAGGTAAATGGAGGATCAAGCAGTTCAGGGTTTGGCTTACTTTTCCTCCTATTTTATTTTATTTTATTTTATTACTTCAATTCTCTTTTTATAATACAATACTAACAGAATTATAATCTGTCACCTATAATTCCCTATCCTCATTTATAGAAGAGGCACCTGCCTTGGTACTTTCTCAGCAAGAAGACATATTCTAATGGACTCCCATTGCTGTACCCAGAAGCACAGTTTTGATAGTTGATAATAATTCTGAGTTAGCTGTTGCCTGATTCACAATGCTTCCATTATCCTGTCACAGAATTATCTGGATATGTTGTCCAAAGACGTTATTCTGTTTTCCTATTCATGGAGAGCACTTCTCAATCCTACAGAAACACAGTACACAGTCATGTTTGAGTTTTCGTATCCATCCACTGAACCCTAGAAGATCAACTCTGAAAATGTTAATGTGTCATTGGAGCTAGGTGTTTCTTGTAACCCAAGCAAAAGGGGTTGATGAGTTGGGAAGGCAGAAGGCATCCCAGCTCTCACCCCACAGCCAAATCCAAAGCCTCATGTCTAGAACTGACTGGATTGTTAGCTTCTAAGCTAATCTTTATCTTAAATATGGAGACTCTACTGAGTAGACTATCGAGTGTCCACTCTAAAAAGGAGGCTCAACACAAAAGAATAACTTTGTCCATGTTTCCAAACAAAGTAAGTGAAGCAAGGCCTTGACTGGGAGAATGGCTCAGTGGTTAAGAGCACTGGCTGCTCTTCCAGAGGTCCTGAGTTCAATTTCTAACAGCCACATGGTGGCTCACAACCATCTGTAGTGAGATCTGGTGCCCTCTTCTGGCCTGGCATACATGCAGGCAGAACACTGTATAATCAATCAATCAATCATTCTCTGACTACTTGTGAAAGAGACTGGAGGAGCCAGAAGCTCTTCTCAAGTCAAGTGACCCCAAGAACCAGGTTCTCAAATTGCCTTGACAAGAAAACAAATATGTTAATTTTGGTCATCTACATGGACAACCAACAGGAAACTATAGCCAAGGACTATAGTGATTGATTTAACAGTCTAAGGGATCTCACTCCACAGACAGTAGGTTTAACCATGAAATATGTTATTTAGACAACTATTCATTACTAATAAGTTTTCTTTTTAAGAAAATATGTGTATGGGTGTGTTGCCTGCATTATATCTGCAAACTATGTGGGTACAGTGTTTGCAGAGGTCAGAAGAGGGCATCAGATCCTCTTGAATTGCAGTTACAGACAGTTGTGAACGCCATGTGGATGCTAGAACTCAAGCCTGGACCTTTGGAAGAGTAAGTGCTTTTAGCTGCTGAGACATCTTTCCAGCCCCATAATTTATAGTTTTCTTAATAAAAATGCTGCCCAGATATAGGGCATCAATGACCTTGACTTAATTCAATCATTTCTTCTTTCTCGGTCTCTCGATGCCATCTGGGGACCTCACACTGTGCTTCTCCTATTTTTGTGCATTGACTCTAGGTATAGATTTCTTGTTACTAGCTTTGCATGGTGGTTAATTCCCCCACTCTCCTTCTGTAGTGTAGGGGCTGGAAGTAAAGACCTCAAGCCTGCTGCAAACACTATCATTAAGCCTTTGGACTTTTCTTCTCTCCCCACCCCTTTTTTCTTGTTTTGTTTTGTTTTTGTTTTTGTTTTTTTTTTTTTTGAGACAGTTTTTCTCTGTAGCTTTGACGCCTGTCCTGGAACTAGTTCTTGTAGACCAGGCTGGCCTTGAATTTACAGAGATTCGCCTGCTTCTGCCTCCCGAGTGCTGGGATTAAAGGCGCACGCCACCACCACCCGGCTGGAATTTTTTTAATTAAAAAAATTTTGGGTGGTGGCAGTAAAGTAGCTAAAGTGCTTGCTGCCAAGCCTGATCACCTGGGTTCAACTCCCAGATCCCACATGGTGGGAGGAGCAAACTGATTCCTGCAAGTTGTCTTCTGACCTCCACATGCATAGCATGGCCTTTGGGCATGCGTATATACACACCAAATACATATAATAAATGTGTTACTTTTATTATTCCACCATGTGAATCCTGAGGCTAAAACTCAGGTTATCAGGCTGGCAACAAGCTCCTTTACCCATTGAGCCTTCTCACCAGTCCACTTTCAGATTTGCTGTAAGTCTCCTGTGTCACCCTGGTTGGTCTGAACTTTTGATCATGTTGGGATTACAGATATATACAAGTATGCCTAGAAGAAGACAATTTTTTTTTTGTTTTTGTTTTTCAAGACACGGTTTCCCAGTAGCTTTGGAACCTGTCCTGGAACTTGCTTTGTAGGCCAGGTAGGTCTCAAACTCACAGAGATCCACCTGTCTCTGCCTCCCGAGTGCTGGGATTAAAGGAGTGCACCACGACTACCCAGCAGAAGACAATTTTTAATGTTCTACTTTATTATTTTTTGAATCCTTCATACATACAATTTATTTTTATCATAGTCCCCCTTCCCTTAACTCCTTCTAGATCCCCTCCAGTCACTTCCTTCCCAACCTCAGCGCCTTTTCTTTTTCTTTACTAGTCCACTGATTCCAGTTTGTGCTAGGTGTTGGGTCTTCCACTAGAATGTCTACCTGCAAGAGACCACACCCTCAAAGCAAACTGACTCTCCTTCCCCCAGAAGTCTTCAGCTCTGCATAGCTCCTCAGTTAGGGGTGTGGCCTCACACCCTTCTCCTGCCTCTGTGCAGGAATGACTGGCTTGATCTTGCACAGGTCTTGGTCAGGCAATCCCACTATTGTGAGTTCAAAAGTTCACCTGTTGTGTCCAGAAG
Organism: Myodes glareolus; assembly: GCF_982192425.1. NCBI lineage: Eukaryota > Metazoa > Chordata > Mammalia > Rodentia > Cricetidae > Myodes > Myodes glareolus. The sequence goes on from NC_142044.1 coordinate 40,464,186, forward strand.
GCAGTGTTTTGTTCTCCGGGTCCTCTCCCCTGTGATGGTCCTTGGGAGGAGAGGGATGATGCAGATGTCCCATTTATGGCCAAGCCCTCCAGAGTCACTTAGTCTCTGCTCTTTGATGAGTCCTTCATCTCTGCATGGAGAAGCTTCTCTGATGAGGCCTGAGAACTGATCTGGTCTATGGCACAGGCGAATAAACTGAGAAGGCATTTAGATACTGTTGTCAGTTTAGTAAAATAGTAGGAGTAGGTTCTTCCCCTGGGGCCTGTGACTCCCAGCCAGGGGTTCCTGGCCAGGTCTGCAGATCAGGACTTACCTGTAAATCTCAGCACTTGTCTTTCTGAACACTGTTTTTCTAAAACTGTCTTCTTTGAAACTTCTGGATGAATATTGGGGTCTTTCTATCTGTCCTTTGTGACTTTTAATTACTCTTACCTTGTGCCCTCTGCTGTGCTTTGAATACTTTGCTGCTGCTTACCTCCATCAAGGCTCTCCTCAGCTGTCTAAGTCTAAGATGTTGAGGGCATTTTGTTTTTAATTTTAATCCCAATTTTGATTGTAGTTTCGTAGCTGAAATGCTTATTATTCTATTCCATCAGATCATCTGTTCTCATTTATGCTCATTTTTGTTTTGTTTCATAACTCCATATTCTTATTTATATTTGTGAGTCTCACATTTTTTTAATGTGTGTGTGTGTGTGTGTGTGTGTGTGTGTGTGCGCACAGCATGTGTATGGATGGAGGTCAGGACCACTTTTGGAATTCAATTCCTTCTTTCCACTTTGTTTGAGGCTGGTTTCTCTTGTTTCAGTTGCTCTGCCACTCTGTGCTAGCTGGACCATGAGTTTCTCGTTGCTTCTCCTGACTCTTCCTCCCATCTCACTGTGAGAGTGCTGGGATTACAGATGTGAACCACCGTATGTTGTTTTTTGTGTGGGTTCCAGGGATCAAACTCAGGTATCAGGCTTGGGCAAAAACAAAACAAAACAAAACAAAAAACACAACACTTTTACATACTGATCATCTACCCTGCCCTGCATTAATTTCTCAATGGTTTACTTAAAAATCTTTTAAGGAAAAATTTAAAATCCTATATAATATTGATTCTGTAGAAGATCTTATGGACACATTTTGTCTGTAGTAGGATTAGTCCTATTGACTATCTAATGTGGTACAGAGTGATAGCTTCCGGCTCATTGAGTAGGAGGCTCTTACTATAGCTGTGCATGCTCATGTTGCCTTCATCTGAGCTGCTCATTCCATCCACCCTGTTCCTTTCTGGCCTCCAATAAAGACTTTATCAAAATGACTTGGAGTTTGAGCCCTGCAGTTAAAATTAAGGTGTTGCAGACCCAGACTTGAGCCAGTAGGTAACTTAACTTATTTCCATGTGTTAAGACTGTTCATGTGGCCCTGCTTCTAGGTCCAAATAAATAGAAATGGCTGTATCCCAGAGAGCAGGGGGATCTCACTTTCTTTTTGTAAACACGAACCTCTCTTATCAAAGGGAGATCAGGTCTAGATCTCTGACACCCAAGTTGCTGAAATCCTATTTGCCAGATCAAAAGCCCAGCAGCCCTGTGACTTCAGCCACACATGTGACTTTCTCACTTGTATTTCTCTGTGGAGTTTATCTTTTTTGGAGACTGGCAGTGCTTGTTACTGCTGGCTGTTTTGAGCAGAGCAGAACAAGGCTTTGAAGCATGACCTTACTGTGCCAACATCACAGGTGGGGTTTTGTTTTGCCTATTTGCGTTTGCAGTGCTGTGGACAGAAGTCAGTACCTTGAGGATGCTAGGCAGGTGCTCTACTCAAGATACCCTCCTAGCCCCTGACTGAAGGGGATTTTGTTTTTAAATAGAAATAACCTGGTCATAAACTAAAGTTTAGATGCTTCTTATTTCCTTCCTGTCCCTGCTTGCTTGAGGCCTGTTAGAAGGTAAATTGGAAAGAAGATGACTAGGTACATAATTTAAGCTACTATAAGCAACAAATAATTTGAACCAAGGGAGAGAAAGGATAGATTTAGTGGATTTGGTTGGTAGACCTGATTACTGCATGGAGGCGTGGCATTGTATGTTTATATTCCCCACTTAGAATGAACGTAAAATTTGCTACAGGAAGAAGAGTAGATTTAGGTAGGATAGTGGCTCAGGAAGGAGACAGGATTATTAGCATGTTTTCTAAGTGTTGTTAAGGTAGACATGTCTTTCTATAGCTCTTATCACACATTCTTCTAGTAACAGACCTTAGTGCCCAAGACCTCTGAGACTCTCCCCCTGGCATTTGGGGAACATTTCCTTGCCATGCTCATCCGCCTCACACACTTCTTAAGTGTCCTTCTGGCCTTTGTGGATGTTGGAGTCTGACAGAGGAAAGGCATGTGTCAAAGGAGCAGCTCCAAACTGTGACAGAACACTAAATGACACGGAAGGAGGGCCTGGCCAAGTCTGAGGCCCAGGTTTCACCCAAGAGAACCCTAGTACATGTGTGCACTTTTACCTTGTATTTGAGAGGATACCTTCTGCTTGATCCTCCTCTGCCACATTGATTCTGCCCTCATTCTAGGTCTTTTTTTTAAAAAATCTTTATGTGTTTACTTATTAATATTTTTGTTACATGTTGTACTTTTATTTTCAAAAATATTTATTATCTCTAGTGTGTGCTTTGCCTGCATGCATGTATGTATGTATAACATATGCAAGCCTGGTGCTCACAAAGGCCAGTGTGGGAGTGCTGGATTCCCTGGAACAAGAGTTAATCATGGTTTTGGATGCTGGAAACTGAAGCCGGGTCCTCTACAAGAACAACCAATGTTTCTAACCACTGAACAATCTCCCAAGCCCTGTGCTGTGCTTTCCTGATGGCGGGGAGGCTACAATACGCATTGCCACCCTGTCATAACAACACATGTGACTGCTTCAAACTGGATCAGTCAGTCATTCTCATGGATCCTTTCGGTTCAGAGGAAGAAGAGGGAGCCCTCCGATTGCAGAGCATGGAGTGAATCTTATTTCAGAAAACCCATGTTTTCTACCGTGCCCCATTTCTTTCATAGTTCAGACATGAAGCTGTTGCTGCCTGAGTTTGTCCTTCCTGTACTGTTCTGGTTTTATGTTGTGCCCTTCTTCATGTCGTCTTAGAAACATATTGCTTAGAAGCAAACGGATGCTGCCCTGCTATTGTTTGTTTGTCTCTGCCATGAAACAGACTTAGGGCTCTTCCCTGCTTTTCTCTCTTTTCGCTGCAGTGCTGTAGAGTGGCCAGGCAGAGGAATGTGAGCCTGGGGAAGAAAGCAGAGTTAAGTGAAATGCCCACTTCTGGGTGATTTCTTCCTTATTTTGGCTAAAATGCAGTGACCTGGCCTTCCTGAAGCTACTTCTGTTCCCTGGGGGAGTTTGATGTTCTGAGGAGGAGGCCTGCACCAGTGCAAATAGCTTGTCTGCTTGTTGTGCCTGTGTGCCACTTGGAGCCAGTTAGCTGCCCCCACATCCCACCAATCCCCACAGACTCCAAGTAGAATGTTCCAAATCTAGCCCATAATTTCTAGTTTCTAATTGGGGGTATTGCAGGAGGCTATTTTAAGCCAAGCAACTTTCTGAGGCAGCTAAGTTGTAAATTGGCTCCCAGCATCTTCCAGCAATCTGCTTCATTTACACCATAGCAAGGAGAACATTTGAAACTTTTTGATGGTGTTTCTTTCTTGATTCATTCACTCAGTAAATATTTATTGAATATATGTTATATGCCATCAGTGTGTGCAATGAGACTTCTCTCACGGGGTTTATATTTTAGGTGACAAAACAAACAAGTGACACACCGGTGATAGTAGGTAGTGACAGATGCCACAGAAGAAGCAAAGCAGGATGAGGAATAGACTGATGGGGTGGGGCTTCTTCAGAGGACCGCAGGAGGAGGTATCTGAGGAGAGACCAAATGAGTCAGGGATCCAGCCATGCAGAGTTCCTGGAGGAGCCAACAGCTGCCTGGAGTTTGGTGTTGTTGGCAAGAGGCTTGGGACTACAGGGTGAGGTACTGGTGGAGGAGAAAGGAGAGGGGGCGAGCTCCTGAAGATGCCAATGGGAAGACATGGGATTTCCACATCTTCAAATCTAAACTGTGCCCTGTTCCCAGGGAAAGACAATGCCTGACGTCACCCCTAGGGTTAAAGTTCCAACCACTTTTGCCTTTCATATGACACTGAGTGGGTCCAGCACATAGTGTGCCTCTTCAGTTAGGGCCTGAGTATACACCATAAATTAAGGGTGTTTAGAACAGAGTTTGAAGTAATTACAAAAGAAATTTGAAAGGAAAAAATGGCAAAGAGATAAGAGTAGAGAAACTAATCTTTGTGTACATACTTCTTGCTTATCTGTGTAGGTGCTTGTGGAGGCCAGGGTTGGTGTCAGGGGCCTTCCTTACTTCCTTCTCCACTTTTCTTTTCTTGAGCTAGCACCTCTTATTTAACCTGGTGCTTGCTACTTTGGATAGACTGACTGACAAGCGAGTCTCTGACCCTCCTTTTCTAGGTCCCCAGCACTAGGGTCGCAGGCACCCACTGACACTCCTAGGCTCTGGGAGCTCATGCTCCCAGAGCGAGCATTTTACCCACTGAGCCATCCCCTGACCTCATGCTTAAACCTTCCTTCTGTGCCTGTGCTAGTGATTTATTGCAGAGTATGGGTGGCTTTCCAAAGAAAAATCCAATAATGCATTTAAAATGAAAAGCATAATGCCAGATAAGATGCAATTTCATCATGTATTGATGATTTGTTTGCTTAGTTGACACAGAGAGGAATGTGTTCATCAACAGTCTTCTACTTGTCTTTCCCCTTTGCTACATTTCAGCTTTGCCTTAATTTTATTTAGGATAAAATTAATTACAGTTTTAATCCATTTTAAAGCAAATTCTTGGCTGTTTTTCAGGTCGCTATATCCGGGAGAAGTCTAAACAAGTCATAACTCTGCTGATGGATGAGCAGCTGCTTTTTAAAGAGAGGGAAGTGGCGAGCTGGACGAGACAGCGGACCTCCTACTGCATGATGTTTCCCACCAGGTTACCTGCCACAGGGACCTCGCCTGCAGCATGTGCTTCTGTCCTCATCCCGGAAAGCCTTCCCTCTGAGAAGAAGCATTCGCTCCTGACAATTGCGAGTCTACGTAATAAAAGTATGTACATAAGCAGTGGCCTAGACCATGACAGATGTCCACTGAGAACAGCTCGAAACACAAGACACCAGGCTCATACCAAATCATCAACACCATGTCAGCAGGACCGTCCCACTGTTAGACTCCATACTGCAGGGACCAAAGATGAAGGGGGATATTCAGTGGACAATTCTGAATTCACATAAACTGGTTTTAAAACTGTTAGCCTAGCGGCTATGCTATTTGGCATCTTTATTCAGTTTAATATTTTTTTTCTAACTATAGTATGAAGGAGGTTTACTTTCTGAGAGTAGGGGCCTGGGTACATGGGCATGTTTATTTAAATGTGTTTGGAGATTCTAACATAGTTAAATATTCTTCTAACATGATTCTTTGTAAGGCTTTCCTTTGTCTAAAACTTTAACTCTGGATCACTGAACTTTAAAACAAAGGTTGGGGGAGATATAAGACTATCAGGGAAATGGAACGATCTTTCCTATTAATCTTGTTAAATCATCAAAGAATGATATCTTGCTGTAGCTTCTCCAGCACCCACTGATGAGCTGCGCATAAAGATGGGCAGTTAGGAGAAGAAAACCACAGATGCAATCTGACTTAGTTGCTTCTTGAAAGCAACTAAACTCGGGCTGAAAGTGCATCCCAGGATTTTCAGAGCTTGCCCCCAGCCACAGCATCTATGTCTGTGGCCATGGACTGAAGGCTTACACCCACCCCCATGGAACTTTCACAGTGTGCTGACAGCTGGAGGTGTGGGCTCTGAGAGATGATTAGGTCACAGAGGTAGAACCCCCACCCCCTCTCCAGACAGGATTTGAGTCCTGAAATCCTAGGAGTTCTCTTTTACCTTCCTGCTACTATGGGAAGAGGCGGCTTTTTAGGACCTGACCTTACAGACACCTTGATTATGGAATTCCCATATTCCAGAGCTGTTTGAAAATGATTTCTATTGTTTCTGAGTCACCCGTTCTGTGGTGGTGTTAGCAGCCTGAACCCCATCAAGATATCTATTAAACAAAGCCCCATAAGTGCTACAGGAATTCAACATAAGCAGTGAATTTCAATTATCAATGAATCACAGAAATTTAAAAATATCAGCAATAATATTAACACAACCTGGTCCTAAATCATCCTTCCCTATCTTTGTCCAGTGTTCTTAAATGTTCGCTCAGTTTGTACCTGTGATGAAGAAAGGCATTAGAAGGGTTCTTTGTAATATAACAGCAAACACCAAATGCTTCCAGAATCAGTGGATTCTCTTTTTCAGGGGACCCTTTTATTTTGGAAGAAGTCCTCCATAGCTGACACTAAGAGCACAGTACTCAGCTGTGACTGATCTTCAGAGTTTCTTCATCCCCTTTACTGTTTTCTATCACCTTTCTTGCTCGTGTGTGTGTGTGTGTGTGTGTGTGTATGGTGTATGTACATGTTTATGTAGGTGTGTGCATGTTGGGGGTACATGTGAATGTGGAGGCTCGAAGTGAACACTGATATCTTCCTTAATCAAATCCCACCTTGAATTTTTGAGACAGGGTAGCTCACTTAGTCTGGAACTTGTCTCTTCAGGTAGGGTGGCTGGCCAGGGAGCTCCAGGGTCCACTTGTCACCCCCTCCCCACCCCCACAGTGTTGGGATTACAGATTGTGCTGTGGCAGCTGGCTTTTCCCATGACTTCTGAGGCTCCTCATGCTCAGTAGCCAGGTACTGACCGCTGAGTCCAGCTTCAGGGCTGTTGGTATTTGGCCCTCTATCCAGCACTGTGAAGCAGAGGTGGATACTTGTAACTAACGTATTGCATAGGTCTCATGCTTGCATGGTAGACCCTTTACCGTGGAGCCATCTCCCAGGCTCTTTCGGCCACTTTCTAACTCTCTTTCTTCTTGAGCTTTTTTTACTTGAAATTTGAATGGCCAGAAGAAATTTGGAGCAACAACAGTGTGGGAGTCACTGCTCCCTTCACCATGGAACTTGTAACAGAGGCCAGCCCAGGGGCACACCTGCACAGAATAGCATAGACCATGTCAGATGGTAATTCGTCCTTTACCCAAAGGGAAAGCAGTCAGGGACAGAATGACAGGGATGACTTTATTTGGGGACAGATATAGGGTGGGGCAATGTTTTGGAGGAGGGGAATTTAAATAGAGACCTAGCTATGGTGCTGAAGCAGGTGGCCTGGGAAAGGAGCAGAAAGGTCACATGCTTCTGCCCTGAGCCAGGCACAGTTTGGGTGACAGCAAGCTAACGAAGTGAGTCTCTAAGTCACTGCAAAAGTAACTGATCTCTGAGCCATATTTTTGAGGCACACAAGAAATTTCAGTCTGTTGCTTTATATTCATAGAGTAAGTTGTTTTTAAATCCAAGTCATCTAATGCTATCACACATCTCAGTCACCAGGAAGAGCTCTGAATGGCTTTTTTTTCCCATCATGAACCCAAGGCACAGTGACCCTTAGCTGAGCCTCCAGTGTCAGGAGCCCAGTGAGGAGAACTGAGAGTTTGAGGCTAGCCTGTGCCACACAGGTGACCTGGCCTCAAAGGAAAAAAAATTCAGGAGCTTTGTTAGAATGCACTTAGTAGACACATATATCTAGAATGGCCTGACATCTTCCAGGCCCTGCACTGCACATGGTAGGCAACCCCTGTGCTCTGCTGTCATGGGAGTGACATTGCGAGATACGCTGTGCTCTCAAGTCAGCTTAACAACAACGGGCTCCAGGAGTGAGGCTGTGGTGAGTACTGCTTGAAGTGCGTGTTTAGATGCTGACACTGCTGGAGCCCTGGTAAGAGAAACTCGGTTAGATTATTTTTGTTTCTGTACTAGATACATAGATGTCTGTACCAGATACATAGATATATGCATTTATGTTTAGAAAGGAGCAACTGGGTCGAGTAAGTTTAGCTGTAGTATCATCTTCATAGTCACATTTTCATGAAGGTGTCAGATCTCAAGCTGTACTTTAAAGGAAGAAATAAAGCAGACATTTTGGGATAAAAATAAGAAAAAGAAAATTAATTGGGCAGGGACCTCCCTAGCGGGACAAGGGAAGTAGCAAGTGGAAGCCCGGAGGTGGAGAGATGCATCTAAAGTGGGTGGTCACAAGTCTTGAGCAATAGATGGAGCCACAGAAATCCTAGTGCCTTAAACATAGGAGTCAGTTCTTTCCTTCTATAGTAATGCAGAATAGGTGTTTGAGGACAGATATGGTTTCCTGTAATGCTAGGAGCTTCAGGTTCTGTCTGTTTGCTATACCAAACTCATGCATAGCTACCTGAGTGCCAGCCACCGCAGCTGTATTCTAACTAGATGGAGGAAAGAGGTGTTGAAGATAGGAATGCTTTGTCCTGCTAAGTCACATTTAACATTTTGGCTTACATGTTGCTTATCACTTAGCCACATGGACACTCCTAGTTGCAAGGAAGATGGGGTAGCTGTGTGTCAACTGTACTTATTTAGAAAGAAGTCAGAAGAAGGAGGGGAGAGTAAGTAGAGGAGACAGTAGAGTAATCTCAACCACAGTGGGGAAGAGTACAAGCAGAAGGTGGATTGAATGTGTAAGACCTGCTTGTGTACTAAATGGAATAGAAACGGACTTTGAATATGCAGAGAAATGTGGGCAGATGCTTGAAAGCTTCCTGAGCAATTAGCAAAAGGCATAATAAATAGTATTTAGAAATTTCAATTTGCTAGAACTTGCACCTAGGAAGCAGTTCAGTACTTGAACAGGAGGGATGTTCAGCTTAGTCACAGAACTTCGCTTTCTTATTACAGAAAACAGCTGTTTTGGGGAGATAATTCTTACTGCTTTGTGTGGAAATGAAGGAGGTGTGGGTTGTAGGGAGGCTGTGAGGATCAATTGTTTCTGTCTGGGCACAGGACTTGCTCTGGGCAAGAGAGATGAGGGGACAGTCATGTTTGAAGACAGCACCACATAAAGAGGCAACAGGCTAAGTGGATGTCATACTGGAAAAGAAAGGAAGAAACTGAAAATGACTTCCACATCTGGGTTAGAGGGAAGAGAGGTAGGCAATGACATTGTGCAGGTAAATTTCCATCCATGGGAGTTTAAAGATGTCTCTGCCTTATTTAGTTACAGCGAGATGTGAAATTGAGAGCATCGCTAGAAAGCCTGGAGCTGAAGCAGCTGCTCTGACTGCTTCCAGGTAAATTTGCAAGGGAAAAGAGCGCTCTGAAGAAGCCTTCGCATATCACCACTTCTTGTTCCTCATTCCTACTCTTGGATGTTTCCCTAAGTTTTAATTCTCGTCAATTGCTTGGGTGGTTTTTGTTTGGGAGGTTTGGATTTTGCAGGCTCATGACTGTGATGGCGAGCAGCAGGCTGCAGAGAGCAGCAACCCGACTCTGGCTCTGCAGGTCACTCAGGGCCGCTCTCTCCAGAAGCGTTGTAACTCTCTGGGAGGTGTGGTCTTTGTAGTGGTTTCCTCTGTACCCAAGGAAGATTTCTCTGGGCAGCGGGGAAAGTAATAGCATTGCATGCCTTGAGAGCATTCCTGTGCCAATAATACATGGTGGCTGTGGACTCAGTCGCACTGCTGTCACCATGCTGCCAGAATCATGGATGCCACCATCTGTACTGGCAGCCTTGATGGGGAGTCAGGCTTGCTCACCTCTGTGCACATAACAACAGATGAGGGTGCTCATAACACACACTGGGTGCCACTGAGACACTTAGGTTGATGAGGCCTACCGTTGAACTTTGCCATTTTAAAAGTAAGCATCAAACCCTATAGTCTATACCCCTGCCTTCCCAAACCAACAGATTTTATTAAGAGTACTGACTTCAAGTCTGCCTTTCTTTGGCTTTTGTTTTGGAAAAGATACTTTGTTCCTGTAGAATGATATAGGCTCATTATAAAGATCTGGTCTCTTCTAAGTAACAATCCTAAATTGTATAATGAACATAATTCTAGGCATAGGTACACACAGAGGTGTCAGTAATGAGAGTTATGGAAAGCCTAAAGGAGTGTCTTTCCTTTGAGGAGGAGAGGAGCAGGGTCTCACTGTGCAGTTCAGGCTTGCTTTGAACTCAGCTCTCCTGTCTCAGCTCCCCAGTTCTGAAGTTACAGGTGTGCACCAACCCAGTATATTATATGCTAACTTATGATGAAACCTTTTCAATGGCTGCTTCTAGCAATAGCCCCAGGGCTCCTTTTGTTGCATGATCACCAGTGCTTATAAAAGATGTGTGAGAATTCACTGTCCCCAAGGACTACTTCTTCCAGACATTAATATAAAATAAGAAGAGAATGTGTGAGCTGAAGTTGGCAGGACTGGCATTTGGTTCCAGTGGCGCTTTAGGGATTGACTCACTTACAGGTATCCCTGGTGAAAACAGTGAGTTCTCCATGTCTCGAGCATGGGAAGGGGAGTCTTGAATGCCTTCTCAGGGAGGAGAGAAGTGCTGAATGCAGGCCCTTAATAGGAGTTGACGTGGGTCTTGCAGTTCTCTGCAGAGAGAAGCCACCTCAGGTCACCAGTGAGTCCCTGGGATTTTCACCAGGTGAAGTTAAGCAGCGAGCTCATAGGCCAGCATCACCACAGCAGAAGGACATAGGTGAGGAACACACCAGTCCCCTAAGAATGGTCAGATATAGAACACTGTGCAGACACATGTTTAAACGTGTATATAAGTAAAGGATAGAATCAACACAACCAGTTTTAAAGAAATTTTAAGTACTAAATGGATGAATTTTTAAAAAGAAATTAGAAAAATTTAAAGAGAAAACTACTTTAACAAATTAGAATATATGTCCAAAAATAATTATTTCAGAAGCAAGTTTGGAAAAAAGAGAATGATGAATAAATGGTAAACATGTACACAGGACTAAATATTTTCAGTATAAAATAATGTTGCTTAACTTTTTAGTTAAAAATGACAGCTGAGACCCAGCATGTGAGAGCCTGAGGCAGGAAGGTTGCCAAAAGTTTAAGGCCGGCCTGTGCTGGTAAGTGGCTCTAAAGGTCCTTGCATTGTTCTGAGAGTTGAGACTATCTGACTCCAAACCTTCACCAGTGAGAGTGTAGGATAAGCTTTCCAGGAACAAGTTTCAGACAGAAACAGAATGCACAAACTCCCACATGAAAAAAAAGTAATAAGAAAATATTTAAATTTTTACAAATATGAGAAGCATACTTTAAATCAAGTAGAAATTTAAAAAGTAAACTGATGAGATTAAGCCCAGATCTATTAATCAGACAGACATGAGCAGATGGAACTCCTATGAGAAGGCAGAGATTTATCAGATGAGGACAAAGAGATCCAGATGCACGCTGCGAGTCTAACTTCATGTTGAGGGTGAAAATGGGGATAGGGAACAATGTCATAACCTAACTAAAACAATATGATCATGAAAGCAGGAGCCATCGATATGGCTCGATGAGAAAAAGTACCTGTCAATCTGGTGACATATAAGGAGACAACCAATCCGTGAAAGTTGTCTCCAACTCACACACACACACACACACACACACACACACACACACACACACACACACAGAGAGAGAGAGAGAGAGAGAGAGAGAGAGAGAGAAAGAGAGAGAGAGAGGTAATAATAAATAAATGTAAAACAATTCAAACCAGTATAGTTATAGTAAGATCTGACCAAACAGAATAAGAAAGGTAGTGAAAAAATGTTCAATTCCCCAAGAAGATAAAAAGCTTTTAAGCATGAATATTTCCAGTAAAGTAACTTCAAAAAAATGGGATGCAAGCTTTGGCAGGACTGCAGAAGGAGACTGAGCTACTGTCATGGTAGATAATTTCCAGACATACCTTTCAGTTCTCACAGAGGCCAGAGGAGGGCACTGGACTCCCTGGAACTGTTGTTACAGACAGTTGGGAGCTGCCATGTGAGTGCTGGGAATTGAACCCAGTCCTCTGGTAGAGCAGTCAGTGCTCTTAAACCCTGAGCCATCTCTCCATTCCCAACATGTGTGGACCTGCAGCTGCCATGGTACATTGCGAGGTCAGAGGGAGGACAACTTATGGGAATCAGCTTCTGTCTTTTCACTGTGTGGGTTTCAGGAATTAAACTCAGGTGGTTAGTCTTGGTGGCAGGTGCCTTTATAGATGGCCCAATACACATGTTTTTTAAGATGCCATTTATAATTTAAAAATCATGACTACTGAGGAACAAATCTTAGATTGTATGAGATCAATACATTGTGGATTATGATGCATAATTGAAATACATTAAGGAAGAACTGTAGATGGAAAAATAGTCCGTGTTTATTGGAATAATTCAAGTATGTCAGTTGTCTCCAAATTGAAGAGTTGGTGAGGGTTTTTCTTTCTTGGTACCACTGTTGTTTTGACCAGGTCGATTCTCTTATGAATGCCGTACACTGTGGGTATTCTCCTTGCCCCCTCTCCCCTGGTGACAGTGGTACATTCTTTACCATTGTGGGAATGAATCAAAGACGCCTGCAGACATGGCCAGATGTCCCCGTGGGCCAGAATTGCCTCCAGTGGAGAACTGCCGATTCAGTGCAATTACAATCAAAATTTCCAGAAGGATTTTTAAAACTGAACATGATGGGCTGATAATAAAATGTGTTTGGAAAAATCAAAAGTCAAGAATAATACATGCCATGTGAGCATGTACACACACACACACAAACACACGCATGCATGCATGCACACACACTCACATGCACACCAAGAATAGTCCAAACAAACTGTGGTCCATAGTAGTTCATATCACATCTATAATTTCAATGCTTGGGAGACTAAGGCATGAATATCTTGAGTCCCATAGTGAGTCCCTGTCTCGGAACAGAAAAACTGAACATTCCCAAAGAAAGGTGAAGGGCTTCCTTCCTAACTAAAGCTAGAAACATGGTAATCACAGCATGCTATTGAGGCAAGTGGGTATGTATATGAATGGGATAGAACACTGTGCCCAGAAAACAGCTGTGCATTTTGCAATCCTAATAAAGTGACAGTGATATAATTTCAGAGTTATGAGGGAAGGATGAATTGCTCGATAAATAATAGAACCCCACACACACACTAAAAAAATGAGATTAGGTTTCTGTCTCAAATCTTGCATGCACACAAAAATTGTAGATAAATTAAGGACTTTAAGACATAAAAGCAAAATTTAAAAATATTTAGAAGAAAATTTTGGAAAATGTATTTTCTGTGATATTAGGATAGAGAGATACTTTTGCTAGACATAATAAAGAAAGTGGGAATAGGGTCTTACTTCTACCACATGAGTCCCTGGGATTGAACTCAGATACTCTGGCTTGGTGGCATGTACTTTAACCCACTGATAGACAGATAGACAGAAACTATTTTTTTCTTCTTCTGTGTTTCTGGGAGTTGAACTCCAGGCCTCATCCATGCTACACCAGCACTCACCTCTGAACTATGCCCTCAGCCCTGGAGACAGCACAGATCGTAAATAAACAACAAAGGAGCTAGTGAGTGTGTCCTGTGGTAGGCAGTATTCTGTTGCTAGCACAGTGTCCTGGGTCTAACCTCCTCCCCACCAGGGCAGAAGCTGTGGATGATGACCTGTAATTGCTACATTACATGGTGGCAGGTCGTTTAGGTGGACTTCATCTAATCACAGCACTCAGAAACATAGCGCCTTCTCCAGCCACTGTCAGAGGACAAAGTGAGAGGTTCGCAGTCGGAGCAGGACATAGCACACTGCTACTGTTTCTGAAGATGAGGCATGAGGAAGGTAAGTGGCTTCTAGTAGCTGCAAGTAGGCCCTAGGTACCAGCGACCAAGGAAATAGGACCCTCAGCCAGGAGCTTAATTCTACCAAAACCCTAATGACCTTGGAAGTAATTCTTCCTCAGTTCTCAGACAGGAATTCTGACACCTTGATTTTGGCCTCAGGCCCAGAAGCAGTTCAGTGTGAGAAAGTGTCTCCTTGCTTTCTTCCTTCTGCTTTTGTATTTAAGTCTGACTGGTGTTGACTTTTGCACCATAATAAAGTCAGGGTCTTATTTCGTTCTTCTGCCTGTGAATATCTGGCTTTCCCAGCCCCTCTTACGGAAGCACCCATCTGTCCTCTTTCTGCCGTGCGTTCTTGGCACTGTTGATGCTCAGCTGACCGTAAGCGTGTGCATTCATTTCTGAGCTGTCTGTTCTGATCCACGCGTCTATATGTCTGGTTTGTTCCAGCACCAACTGTTCTGATCGGTTTTTGTAGATTTTTCTGTTGTAGATTTTGAGATCAAAACCCACCATATAGAGAGGAGAAAAAGATCAGAAGACTGAGAAATTTCCTAACACATACAACTAATGAAGGATTAGTGTCCAGAGTATATAAAGAATTCCCATAAATCAGTGTAAAATAGGGCAAGATGGACAGAAAAATAGGCAGGGAGGACATTTTCTATCCAAGTGGAGGAAACATGTAAGGAAACAAGGAACACTGTCCATGATGTCAGCCTTGCAGTGTTATGATAGCAACAACAGCTATGAGAGGAAATTGTGAGCGAATATAATTTCCGACAGCTTTAGAACCCCTGGAGCCGTTCCTCTCTCATGGCTCCAGCTGGGCTCCTTATCCACTGTCTTCTCCATCTCTCCTTCTCATTTCCTGCTGTGTGAGGAATGCATTTGTTTGTAACATGAGGGGCCGGCTTGTTGGGGTTTCTGTCCCGCCCAGTACCCCACAACCGGCAAGTTCCAAAGAAAATCAATCACACAGAGATCTCTATAAATTATAAAGCTGATTGGCCCATTAGGTCAGGCTACTTATTAGTTCTTATGACACATATTACCCCATTATCCTTATCTACATTAGCCATATGGCTTCGTACCTTTTTCAGCATGAAAGCTTACATGCTGCCTCTTCGGTGGTCTGTGCAGGAGTGGCTGAGGAACCTTCCTCCTCCGTAGCCTTATTCTATTCTCATTGCCATGCCTCTACTTCCTGTCTGGTTGACCTGCCTATACTTCCTGCCTGGCCAATCAGCGTTTTATTAAAATACATGATTGACAGAATACAGATAATTCTCCTGCACCATTTCCCTCTTTTTTTTTTTAAACAAAGGAAAATACCCATAATCCATTTGTTGGGAATGTGGACGTAGTATTTCAGGCTACTTCCTGCTGGTTGGGGGCGTTGATGATCTTATGGGGACCTAAAGAAAATTTAGAGTTATAATCAAGTCCTGACTGGAGTATCCTGTGAGTCTTGATCATCTCAGGCAGCAGTCTTGAATCTGTTCTGGATGTAGAATTCAGACATCTGGGTCATCTGTTCCTACCAGAGATTGCTCAGGTGGTCTCCCTTGGCCAAAGATGATTTTTCTTAACTCTGAATAAATCCAGAGTATCTCATTTTCTGTGGAAACAAAAGCAAAATCTCTTCTCCAAAGTAACATACCTTTTGACTTCAATTTTGAAGCCAAGGTATTTTCAAAATACCTATCTTGGGTTAGTTCAGCAGTATTTATAAACAACAGTCCTTTAGCAGCTGTTGCTCCTTCCTCAGCATTCAAACAATTCAAAGAGAGCATAATAGCATACAGTATCAAGATTCTCTGTGTATTTTCCATCTTTATGCAGCTTTATTTTAACCTCTATTTCTTTTATTTTTACTTTTACTTTTTGAGACAGGTTCTCTGTATATCTTTGTCCTGGAATAAATCTGTAGACCAGGCTGTCCTTGAACTCACAGAGATCTGCCTGTCTCTACCTCCCCAGTGCTGGGATTAAAGTTGTTTGCTACCACACCTTGAACTCACAGAGATCTGTCTGTCTCTGTCTCCCAGGCATTGGGATTAAAGGCGTGTGCTACCACACCTTGAAGTCACAGAGGTCAATCTCTACCTCTGTCCCTTGAAGTCACAGAGGTCAATATGCCTCTGCCTCCCAGGCATTGGGATTAAAGATGTGTACCACCACACCCTATTTCTCCCTTTCTTTCTTTTATATTTTTAATGACTTTAACCTTTAGCCTGCATATATTTTTAACACACTGTAAACTCTTGAGATGTTTTCTTCATCTTTGAACCTCTCTTTACTGTATCTTTCTTTCTTTTTTGACTACATGAGTCTTTAAGGAGAGGACTAAAACTGTGGCTTTTACGGTTGGAATTAGCCCATTCCTTAGCTTTCCAGCCCTGTGGCTGAGATACCAGCCAGAGCTGTGTTCACTGCCACAACTCTATGGCGTTTCAAGGTCCTTGCCAGCAAACAAGCTGCAGCATTCTGCTCACAGACCACACTCAGTCAGACTGCCTGCCTGAAAGAGTCAGAGTTTGTCCTGGCAGGACGGCCCAGAAAGCCGACATTTTAAAACAGCACATATTTTTTCCTGCTACAGCTTAAAACCGAAAAGCATGCATTCAGCTTTTCATCAACACCATTTAAGTGTTTCGTGGCAGGACCTCTTAATGAGCTGCAAGGTTTTGCAGCGAAAGCTGAGTCAGGAAGCCTCTCTTAGATGAGAGCACTTGCTTGCCTCTAGCAAGCACAGCAGACCTGAGAAATTGCTGCTACCAAGAAAACATGCTTTACTCTATTCTTTCCCAAGCTTTCTCAAGCTTTCTGTGGATTCAGTTATCCACGTCTGGGCGCCATATGTAACATGAGGGGCCGGCTTGTTGGGGTTTCTGTCCCGCCCGGTACCCCACAACTGGCAAGTTCCAAAGAAAATCAATCACACAGAGATCTCTATAAATTATAAAGCTGATTGGCCCATTAGGTCAGGCTACTTATTAGTTCTTATGACACATTTGTTCACTTGCCTGGTTATTTACTTACAGTCATTAAGGATGACCGACCTCTTGACATTTCGACATGCTACTGTCATCTACGAATTCACTGGCCCACAGTCATAGCTCTTCTGAGAATGCACGTGGCCCATGGGCTACAGGTCAGACATGCTTATTGAAGACAGTGACATTAATGGCTGTGAGTTCTGGCTCAGGAGCCACGTGAACTGGTTTGGGTGTCATCTTGGATATATTGTTTAAGTCCTTCCCTTGCAAATTGGCCTTCCTGATGGGAAGATAACGTAGACTCTTGTGGAGTTGGCGCGTGAGGTAGACGATCTGACACAGTTACAGTACAATGAACTTGGCTTTCATCTTTTTCATTCTTCCCATCACATCTGAGTCCAGCTTGGTTTCTCCACCAAGTCAGAGTTTGGGGGTATTTCTTACTGTGTTTCTTTTTTTACAGAAAGAAGGATGGAAAACTGAGCTAAAGCCATGTATGTTTTCTCTAGAACACCCAGACTCTGCTTTGTTTCTTGGTCTCTTGTGAAGGGTTTTTTCATTCAATCCGCTTGGGATTTGTGACCTGGGTCCACAGGGCAGGGAAGATATAGCCTTATACTTTAGATAATGTGGCCAACTCAGTGTGAAGTCAGTTGTTCCTACTCCCAGTGTGGCAGCATCCGCACACACCTCTAGCTGTTTCCACTCTCGTGGGTAGACAATGCAAAAAAGCAACACTGTCCTTTCAATTTCCAAGTTCCAGACAAGCACATGCTGCGAGACCCAAACACCACATCTCCCCATACAGGGTTTGGGGAAGAATATCATTCTGGGCTTTGTTTCTTTTCTTGACCATCAATCTCTTATTTTCTTTTAAAAGTTAGTTACCTTTAATTATGTATACTTGCATATAAGGTTCTTGTTACTTTTTGTTTGTTTGCTTGTCTTTGTTTCTATATCTCAATCAAAGTTTCACCCCACTGCCCTCTTCCCAGTCCCCCATCCCCATCCACTCCTCCTCCACTGATTCTTTTCAGATATAACCAGGCCTCCTGTGGATATCAGCCATGGTATATCAAGTTGCAGTGAGACTAGGGACCTCTTCTTCTATTAAGACTGGGTGAGGCAATCTGGTAGGAGGAATGGGTCCCAAAAGCTGCCAGCACAGACAGTGACAGTCCCTGCTCTCACTTTTAGGAGTCTTATACACCTAGTTACACAACTGCAATGTATATGCACAGGGCCTAGGTCAGTCCCATGCAGGCTTCTTGTTTTTTGGTTCAGGCTCTGTGAGCCCATGTTAGTTTGTTCTGTGGGTTTTCTTGTGGTGTCCTTGATACCACTGGGTCCTATAATCCTTCTTCCCCTCTTCCACATGGGTCTCTGCCTCTGTTTCCATCAGTTGCTGGGTGAAGCCTCTCTGTTGACAGTTATGCTAGGCATCAGTGGGTTTTCTTTTTTTACTTTTAAAAGTTAGTTTTGTTTTAAAAATATCTCACTGAGTGTTGCATGTTGAGTTATGGAAATCTTGTGTCTCTATGTGTATGCATGCATGTGCATTCATGTCTGTGTGTGTTCCCACGTGCTTTCTGAGGATTGAGCTTCTCACGTGTCAGGTAAGCATCCAGCCTCTCAGCTACTCCCCAGCTTGGGTACTGGGGACCCCCACTGCAGTCTCACTCAGCTGTCCCTTTGTACCGGAACTGAGCATTTAACAGTTTGTGAATTTTCTCATTATTCTTGAGACCTCTTGGTAGCTGTGACTTGGGTTACATGTGTTTATGGACAAAAGGCTGAAATGAAATTGCCTTAACTCCCTCTCTAAAGATCTCCAGTAATAAAGCAAGCCCTTCCTTCTTATCTTATCTACCCACTTCATTTAGTTTTTTTTAAAAAAAAATCTTTCTAAATGCCTGTTTTTCTTGTTTTTTATTCTTCTCACTCTTAAAAATTGTCTTTCTTCAGCAAACCCAAAAAATTCACCTTTTAAGAAAAAGATATATTTGTATACCCTGTCTCTCTGGTAACAAGAAGTAGCCAGAAAGCAGGACAACAGGGCAAAAGAGAAGTGACTCTGGAGTGGGGCTTCTAGAACGTTTCCTCCAAGGTCATGGTGCTTCATTCCCTCAGTTGCTGGAACGTTGGTGGCTGAGGTTCCCACACCTGTCCTCCTCTGGGAAATCCTTATAGCAGGAGAGAGTCTCTCTGTCTTGGATCATGGTCCCTCCTGATCTGGTGTACAGATGGGCTATGGTCCAGCTCTCTTGCTTCATGACAGTAACTGTGAGGAGAGTCTAGCTTGACAGCTTCTAGAAGGATCTACCAAGTCCTCTCTTGCTCTAGTCCAGTCCTGCCTCCCACACTCCTCACAGCCCTTGTTCCCAAGAGCTCCCCCTGGTGAACCCCCACATAGATGTGTACCTTAGAGGGTGTTTTCTAGGGAACTCAGCAGTAGCTTTCTCTTCAGATAGAAAACAAAAGACAGTTATAACAGGTGAATGTGAAAGAGAAAAGAGAAAACAAATGCAAGAAGCACTGATGGCTGCTGAGTTTGGGTGGTGCGCACATGAGTACCGCATGTTATTCTGCGAGTTTAAAATTGTGAGGAAAGTGGAAGTTTTAAAAAGTGGAACCGAGGTCAGTTGCTTGGGAATACTCAAGTATAATAAGGATCCAAAAGGATGAAATGGAGCAGTGTGGTGGCTCATCTGCAATCCAGAAGATTCGCTGTGAGTTTGAAGCCAACCTGGATCACACAGTGAGAGAAACTGGAGTCAAGATTCCAAAAATGTGTGAGTTTGAAAAATTACAAACTCCATCACCATGAAGCTACCTTTATTCCTTCCTGGTTCTTCAGCAGTTCCCTGAACCTGTCTTGCCTTGCTTCACCTTCTCTCTTGTGTGTGTTCATGTGTGTGCATGTATGTCTGAAGATGTGCGTGTGTAGAGGCCAGAGGTCAATTTTGGGTGTCTTTCTCAATGACTCTCTACCTTAGTTTTTGAGACGCAGTCTCTCGCTGAGCCTAGACCTTGCTGATTCAGTTAGACTGAATGACTAGTGAACTCCGGGGACCTTCCTATCTCTGCCTCCCCCGCTAATGCTGGGCTTCCTAAGTGCACACCACTGTGCTTGGCTTTTTATGTGGTTCCTGGAGATCCCAACTCAGGTCCTCATGTGGATATAGCAAGCACTTTACCAACTGAGCCATCACTTCAGCACCTGGGTGTTTTCTAAGGTAGAATATATTATCTTTTATGAAAGCTTTTTTTAAAACCAAGTCTTACTGCGTTTCCCAGAATGGCCTCTGGAGCTGGGCCTTAGCTCTCCTCGTTCAGCCTCCTTAGACTGCAGTGTATGCCACCATCCTGGTTCTGAAGAATGATTCAGCGTGACTGATAAAAGTTTACTGATAGGACACTATTGATCTACGACTACAGCGTTTGTTAACACTAGGGGACAGCTTGGATTTGTTGGTTTACGGGGCATCTCAAGTCCAGGGTTACAGTTGTGCTGATAATATCTTGTAGCCGTTGGTTCCATATCTAGCCTAAGAGCTGTCACGGGGCCCACCAGTTCTGCTTTGAGGTATTATCTGAGTGCTGCAGGCTCAACAGGATCTCCAGCCTCTCCAGAGAGTCTCCACACAGTTCTGCAGCTGCAGTGCCTCCCTGGCATCACTTCCTGTGGCATTTTCAGGCTTAATGACTGGGTTGTGATGACACCAGAGGGACTTCATTTCTGATGAGGATCTAAATGTGTGCACACACCTCCTTCTTGACTTGTGGAAATCCAGAAGTACATGTATAGGCACCTAATCTAATGGAGCACACCTCACTTCCAGTGCGTGCTGTCTGGTATCAAGCAAGGAGGACCATGGATGTCCGCAGGCTCTCTGCAGCTGACTGCTCTTCTTGTCCATAGATAGAGTCGTCGCACTTGAGCCATTGTGTTGCCTAGTTGTAACTGTCACCTTGACACAATCCAGAGGTGCCTCACTGAAGAATCTCCGTGAGGGATTGTCTAGAGCAGTAGGCCTGTGGGTGTGCCTGTGCAGGGCTGTCTTGCTTGTTAATTGAGGGGGAAAGACCCACCCTTGTGTGGGCAGTGCCGTGGCCTAGGCTGGGTTCTGAACTCTGAAAGAGTAAAGAACGCGCGCTGTGTACAGCAACAAGCAAGCAGCGTGAATGCTTTCATTTCTCCGCTCTCAGCGCTGACTGTGGTGTGACTAGCTGCTTGACTTCCTCTTAGTGACGACTGTGATCTGGAATTGTAAGCCAGATAACCCTTTCTTCTTCTTTTTTTCCTCAAGGTTACAGCAAGGAAAGTGATATGACAGGGGTGATTCTGGGCCAGAGTGCATCTCAAAACATTCATGAGGGTTCCCCTGTGTGAGTCGTTCTGTGCTTGACTTCTCCCACAGTTTTCTCAGACGGACCTTCTGAGGTGCTTATTAACTGACCCCTCTGCTGTGAAAGCCCAGACCCATGTCATTTCAGAAATAATTTTGCTGCTGACTACTGAAGGAGCAATCATTATAGTTTCTTGGGAGCTCTGAGTCCCACTGTTTGCCAAGATTAATTAGAAAATGTCCAAGTCAAAAATAAACCCATTTTAATTACTCATTTTCATGTAAGGTTACAACAAAATGAAAAGCTACAAACATAGTTTCTGCAGGATCTGGCACCTACTGTCTTTGTGCCTTCTGTCCAAGAGGTTCCTTCTGCCAGACATGATTTCTAACTTCTCTGTTTTCTGGGATGTATACCACCCCTCAAAAACCCTTCAAATTTACTTGAGGATGTTCTGTAGTTACTTAGGAAAGCCAGTTTTTCACTGTAAGCCTGTCTGTGTGCAGGGCTTAACTTCCTGTCAGGCTGTGAACTTCTTGAAGGTAGAGCCTGTCTCATGAAGACCTGTTGCTTCTAAGGTGTTTTTCTTATACGATCCCAGACTTATATACTTCTCACAAATTTGGGGGCTTGAAAGTGAAATTTTTTAAAGGTAAATAACTTTAAAGTCTGGCATGTTATATATAGACATAAAAGAAAAAAACCAAACCAAGCCTGGTATGATGGCATATACCTCTTGAGGTTTGAGAGAAAATGGCTCCCATAGGGAGTGGCATTATTAGGAGGTCTGGCTTTGTGGGAGTAGGTGTGGCCTTGTTGGAGGAAGTATGTTACTGTGGAGGTGGGCTTTGAGGCCTCCTATGCTCATGTTATGCCCGGTGTGGAACATGGACTCCATTTGCTGTCTGCAGATCAAGAGATCATGAAGAACTCTTAGCTCCTTCTCCAGCACCATGTCTACCTGCATGCTGCCATGTCCCACCATGATGATAATGGACTAAACCTCTGAAACTGTAAGCCAGCCCCAATTAAATGTTTTCCTTCATAAGAGTTGCTGTGGTAGAGGTGCCTCTTCACAGCAATAGAAATCCTAACTAAGACATCTGTAATCCCAGCTATACTTAGGAGGCTGAAGCAGGGGCATCATGAGTTCAAGGCAACCTGAACTACAAGTGAGAATGTCTCAAAATAAAATACAAAGAGCTCATGCCTAGTATGCATAATATCCAGTTCATTGTCGAGTACAAAACAGAGAGAGAAAGAGAAGAAAGTTTTGCCATGTGTATGTTGTCACTTTTTTATTTTTAATTATGTGTATGTCTATATGTGTGTCTTTGTGCAGGTTTGTGCACATGAGTGAGTGCTAGTGGAGATCAAAAGAGGACTTTAGCTCCCCTGGAGCTGGAGTTCCAGGCTGATGTGTGGCGCTGAGTGCTGACGGTCAAACTCAAGTCTTCCGCAACAACAGTGCGTGCTCTTACCCACTGGCTGCTCTCCCACTCCCTTCCACATCTTAAGGAGTGTAAGCACCATTAGGATTGAGACCTGCAGGCACTCACTTAAACACAGGGTCCTTATCTGTGGAAACTTTGTGTTATTCCTTTCTCTTGGGGAACTCTGATTTGATTTCACAACCCTCACTGAGTCTTATCTTCATATGTAGTATTCTCATGTTTGAATACATACATGAATAAATTGTGGTTTTGAAGTAGAATCTCACCGTAGAGCCCAGGCTGGATATCCAGGCTGACTTCAAACTTAGTCGTTCTGTCTCCGCCCAAGTGTGGGCTTACAGACATGCAGCCATCATGCCAGGCTAGATTGCTTTCTACTACACAATCTATCAAAAGCACGGAATTCATAGTACATTCTTATAAGTACTTATCACACATAAAGAATCAACTTAATTGAAAGCATATGCTTTTATGAGCAAAGAGGGACTATTTACCCACATGAATACCACTCATTGCTCACTGTAAGCACGATGCTGCATCCATTTTATTTCATGATTTTTATAGATAGAAATGCTGTAAAAACTTGTTCACATAAATCATAGCCAGGACTAGAAGGTATTTTATTGTAGCACTGTCAATCAGTCCTGTGATTTCCTTTCAAGGAATGTGCCAACAATTACCTAGTGGCTTACTATAGAAATATTTCCTATCTCTTGTCAACTGTAACTTGATGAAGTCTTTCTTCCATGCTATTGAAAGCAAAGAGTTGGGAACACATTGTTTGGGGAAAGAGTTTTCTAAACACTCATTAGCAATAATTTACTTTTTCAATTTCTGGGAATAATACAAAAAATCCACTGTACTAAATTTTATCAGCTATTAATTACACCTGTTGTCTAACCTAATCAAACATTGCAGGGAAATGAAAATACTGACTGTGAAACTGTTGATGTATTTTTCAGAAGCTGATTTTATAGTTTATACTTGAAATGTTTTCAGTTTTTCAGAACAGCAGATTTGGTTTATGTAATTTTTAGAAATATCTCTCATAGAATCTACTTGAGAAATGCAGCCTTCGTTGTGAAAACAATACATTGAGTGGAATTTCAAGTGGCCTTTTCTCCACAAAGTGCCTTATTTATTCTAATAAATATAAGCATCTCTCCCATTTCTTTTGTGGTAGTTTGAATAGGAATGTGTCCCCATAGACTCATGTGTTTGAACACTTGACCCATAGGGAATGGCACTATTAGGGAGTGAGAGAGTAGGTGTGGCCTTGTTGGAGGAAGTGTGTCACTGTGGAGGCGGGCTTTAAGGTCTCATATGCTTAAGCTATGCCCAGTGAGGTACATCGTTTCCTTCTGCTGCCTGTGGATCAAGACATAGAACTCTCAGTTGCTTCTCCAGCACCATATCTGCCTGCATGCTGCCATGATGAAAATGGATCAAACCTCTGAATTGTAAGCCAGCCCCAATTAAATGCTTTCCTTTTAAGAGTTCCTGTAGTCATGATGTCTCTACACAACAATAGAAACCCTAACTAAGACAACATTCAAATCTCTATATCCTTTACAATTACATTTTTATTTACTTATGCTGGGTGCATAAGTGCATGTGTATGTGTGCCCATGCATGCCATAGCATGTGAGTGGAGGTCAGAGAACAACGTGTGGTGCCTTTACCCACTAAGTCATCCTGCCTACCATCTGTTTGGAGTTGGGGGCTTCTTGTGGAGCCCAATCTGCCCTTAGAATCTATATGTAGCAGACACTGGCCCTGAACTCAGGATCCTCCTGCCTGTGCCTCCACAATTCTAGGATTTCAGGTGTGCACCACCATGCTGCCACAGGACTCTTAAACCTTTCCTAAGGTGGCTAGCTCAGGCTCGGAGCCTTGTGAACTGCTGCACTGATAACATAAAGACTTCCCCTTGCCCCCACCCATATATGCCGGCTTTCATTGCTCTGCTCTCAGGGAATTCTTCCTTAGGAGTGATGTGTAATTTGATCATAGCTGAGGATGGAAAGCACATGAATGTTAAATAAAATTGACCACCTGTCCTGCTGCTCCATGCTGTGTGTAATACAGTTTTTCAGAATATCAGGTGTCCTGGTGTAGACCAGCGTAAGTATCCCATATTGCCATTATTTTGCTTTTCAAAAGACTATGTCTGGGACAAGATGCCGGGCCTTTCCTGTCTTGACTAAATGAGGTCTCCTTGAGGTGGCTTGCTTGTTTTCTGTTCCTACTATTGGTACCTTATGTTTGGGGAAGAAGACCCGTTCACAAAGTGGATGGATGATAAGTCTTTGATTTGTGGAGTAGGGGAAATTATGAATGACAAAAAGGAAAGAGCTGGCCAAGCCCTCTCAGGCAGATGAGCTTTTGGAAGAAAGATCTGCAGATGCTGCAGAGCTGGAAATTGATTCCTTTAAAAGGGTCAGTGTGATCTTAGGCCCCAGGAGTACTTAGGCTCCCCACAAGTGTACAGACACCAACATGAAGACAGTGGTCTTATACCTCTTATTGTCTACCACAGCATCCTGAGATAGAGTATCACTAATACTTTTAGAGCTCATGTATGCTGAGTAAATGCTGTACAACTGAGCTGCGTCCTGACCTAAAGTTTTACCGTTAGAGCTGGTACTAATAGACAGTAACTAATCTAGGAAGATGAAGGATATTAAGACTGAAAAATATGTCAAATGTCTCCCATCCAAGTACTGACCAGGCCCGATCCTGTTTAGCTTCTGAGATCAGATGAGATCGGGCACATTCAGGGTAGTATGGCCATAGACAAAATATGCCAAATGTAATATACCAGTTTATCTTCTTTGGTGTATTTTCTCTTCTATGCTTAATTTTTGTTTTATATTAAAGGATTATTTGCCTCCTCAAATAATCTATACATTTATGATCTGTTCCTCCTACACAAAACACATGAGATTCACTTTTCAGGATTAAGAATCCTTAAATATTGTAATACTTATTTTCATCATTCTTGTGATTCTAAGATTCCCAGTGAATAAACTTTGTAAGTTCTGGTTTGTTGTATGATACTATGTGCTACACTATAATTACCACTACATTTTACGCTATTTTCAAAATACTTCAGATAATAAAACTACAACATAATTGCTGAGATAAGACAGGACCATACTTCACACTGTAGATTTTGAACCCCTCTAGGCTCGCCAGTGTTATAAAGTAGTGCATCCTCAGAGGTGGATATTGGTGTGTGATGTGAATTTAATAGGTGGAATTAATCTTCAAAAGTAATTAAAGTTATATACAAATACAGAAATAATACTTTTTTTCCAAAGTAAAGCTTTGTTGACAGTTTATGTTGTTGGCAGAAAACACCTCCAAGGCAAGGCTGAGGCTGGAGCAGTGCCAGGATGTCCCCTCGCCTGCTGGACCCTCCCTGTTCAAGGACTCTCCTCCGCTCAGGATGAAGACATGGAAATCAACAGAGGTGAGATGCTCCAGTTCCCTTTGCCACTGTGCCAGGTAACCAAGCACATGCATTAAAACCTGAGTGTGTTCCTTTGCAACTCTGCGGGTTATGTGCTAAAAGATGCATCTTGACATTGGCGTTTTATGTTATTCAGGGTTTTAAATATCAACAAGGCAAAATCATGTTGAGTTTTCTTTTAATTTGTGCTGTTTATTTTTTTCTATTGCTTTGGAATTCTTTCTGCTTAGTATCTATTAAGAATGCATTTGGACCATTTAATCTGTCAATTATTTTTTGTCTTCCATCATTCCTGCTGCATTTCAGACTGTCTTCCAGTCCATGTGTCCTTTCATTTGTTGGTGCCTAGAACTGTCCCTGCCCTGGGAGTTGTTTGCATTTCAGCGAATGCCTTCTCTCCCAGGACCTCGGATCACTTCTGTTCACTCAACGTTACTTAGTTCTGTTCTTGTGCACTTTTCTCTAAGTGGTAATTGTAGTACTAAAGAGTTTCCCCAGATTTGATGGAATCACAGAGACAGATGTTAGGTGAAAAAGTCCTTTAGAAACACATGGCAGTTAGAGTGGGGAAGGCTGGGATAGCAGACACAGTTGCCCCTGCTTCTCCCTCACTGGCTATCCTTTAATGTATGATGTCCTTTCAGGGCATCTGCACGTATTTTATTCTGATGTTTTTTAGATCTGTTTATTTTCATTTTGTCAAGAGTGAACTTTTTGGTTTTAGATGATTAGATCTTAAGTTTTTCTTGCATGGGTCATGTGTGCATTTGTGCGTGTGTGTGTGTGCGTGTGTGTGTGTGTGTGTGTGTGTGTGTGTGCGCGCGCGTGTAGGTATAGAGTCCCTCTTAGCCTCCCTGATTAACAGGTCCTCATTTGCCTGCTCCTGCCATTCTGCAGTGTTAGCTGCAGGACTCACACTAGCATCTTGAGGTTCCCCTCTTCCACTGATGTCAGAGATATTGCCCATCTGGTCCGTAGAGCCAGGGCGGTGTGTCCCATCATGTGACCCGCTGCTGGGGAAGTGTGTCTGTCCCCTCATCCCCTCAGGTGGCTCCTGCTTCCTTCCTGTATGAACAGAGGTCGAGTGTGCTGCCTGCTCTTCCTTTCCTATGAATGCGGCTCCTTGACCATCTACGGCATTTCTTGGGAAGGGGTTTTGGAATCTTGACTCTTTCCTTAGCCCTTTTAGGTACTGAATTTAATGGCTTTCCTACAACTTTGAAAAGGGATTTATATAGTTCAATTTTACTGTCCTTTAATGTACAACTTACAGATTTTTAAAAAATAAAACTAGATAATTTTAAAAAATAAAACATGAGGTGAAATGATCTTAAATTTTACTATTGCTTTGATGCTGATAGCTTTTCAGTAGAACAGACTTGAATATCCCTCTATGTAGTAGAACCAGAGACATAAAATGCCACCTGATTTCTTATTTCAGCCTTTAGGTCCTGACACTTTTGTCTGGTTTTAGAGGCACCCTCACTCACTGGTTTATATAGTATGGTATTTTGTGTCAGTGAGAAGATGGTAGCTGTTTTCACGGGAGTGTTCTAGAAGCTGAGCTTCCACTTTCTAAGGCTTGGTTGTGTGTTAACCGTCCTGACAAGCATGGCCTCCTGTCACACCAGGACATTCAGTGCAGTCCACTGTGTCTCCTCTAGCTGTTCCTGTAGCAGAACACAAACTCTAGCAAGCTGAACAGTAAAGCTGAGTGTTGTAGTGAACTTCCTGGAGGGCTCAGCTACATGACCAGCCAGCCCCTGCTTCCCCGTGCAGAAGGGAGCCGTGTCCAGGGCTCAGGCAGAGTGAGGTGCCTTTGAAATATCTCTGAAAAAACTCAAATAGAAACCTTGTTAACTATTCTCTTTCTGAAGGCGTAAGTCACAGACAATCCCACACCAGTTTGGAATTATGATTAATAGAATGGTTATTTATTCAAAGGGGAAAAAACTTACAGATTACCGTCCCAGACAACAGCCCCTCCACGCGAACAGGAAAGGAGTCCAGGAGCCGGAAACGGAGCCGGAAGACAAAGACAGAGTGGAGGACAGCCGCTGCTTTTTTTAAAGGGAGAGAGACCACGCCCCAATGGGCTGGTAACTCAGCGGCGATTGGCTGAAGGAGCTGAAGGAACTCCCACAGCATCTCCCCCTTTTGTTTAAGTAAGAGAGTTCTAAGCCTACTACGCAATTATATACAATAAGTACAAACCTACGAAATTATATACAATAAATACAAATATCCTATTCTAACTAGCTTAAGTCTTGTATAACAAATAACTTGGCCAAGTCATGAAAGGAAAGTAACTACATTTATATAATCTTCAATCCCATCGAAGATCTGAGAAGGGAAATAATGTTATCTGAGTAATTAGGAAGTGCAATCAAACAACTTCCAGAACATATAACAAATCGCAGAGACGACTGGCTACCTGGACAAACACCCAAAGTCACATTTGCAGCGTTGAAGCAACCAACTTTGGCTAAGGCCTGATGTAACTGACATACCATTTTCAAAGGCAAGAAACTTCAAAACTATCTTACCCTGTCTTGGCAGGATATGACAGTCTTGTTTTATCCATTTACGGATATTCTGTAACTCTGTCAGTAATTGAGGTATGAGCATTTCTTTACCCAAAGGCCAGTTCTGCCAAGAAGAAAGGCTCCAGGTGGAGTGTCTTTGGTGCTCAACATTCTCTCGGGCATAGATCAGTGTTGCCAGGAGTGATTGTGTCTCCCTACCATAGAACTCTGAATTAGATTAAAGGCCATTTTCTACAGCTCTTTGAAGAGGTTGAAGATTATCTATCTATACTGAATATAATCTCTATATATCTAAAGAACCTGATTAGTCTAATTATAAATGACAAACTTAGATGACTGTTGATCTATATAATTCTCAATATCTGTCTAACTTAAAGACTGAGATAATAAACAACTGTGCAATAAATGAGGACAATGTGACCTCCAAATATAAACAATGTGCAAGTATACATTACAATATGGTAAATATATATTAATACATAAACAATATATAAGTATCTTAATCAGAGGTAGAAGTGTACAATGCAATATGGTAAATATACATATATCAGTACAATATATATATACAAATACATAAAAATGTTTTAAACAGAAGTAGAAGCATGAAGCATGCATGCATAAAATAATCAACATAATTTAACTTTGTATCAATATATAAGAATGAATACCAATACATTTGTCAAAAACAATAACTCACAAGTACAAAGCTATTATCCCATAATCCAATTATCCCTTTTTTTTTTTTGGATTCCTGCACTTATAAAATTCCTCCCCCAACCCTCAACCCTATACTAATTATAACCAACCCCTAAATGATGTCCCTAAACCCAAGGACAAACTTTACTGGGAGAGGGGACGTCGTTCTCTAGAATTACTTCCAGCTGTCATGGGGGCGACGTTCTTTCTGGGGGATCCTGTGAAAGTAAAATGATGGTTAAATTTCAAGATCAATGTCTTTTAAAATTGCAAATAGTCTCTGAGTATTTTGTGGAGGTCTGGCCAGAATGTTGTACAAGATGTACATCATTTCAGCTAACCACGTTGGCATCATCTTGTGCAGCTGGTACCCAAAACAGGTCTTGTAGTAGCGCTATCAGTATCATGATGTCATCTCAACCAGGTGGAGTTGTTGTTATGGGGCCCCATCTTCTTCCTGGAAACTTCAAATGTCACTGTAGGAAAAACTCATTGTTCATTGTGGAAAACTTAAACATTAATTATATAGACATATACATGAATACCTATATTCAATGAGAGACATGATAGATATATTTAATGAAGGTATGATAGATATGAAGAAAAGTAAAGATGTTTTCTAAACTCATATTTCTTTCTGTCCCATATCATGGCTCTTGACATGAGACAGAAACTCCAGAAACTCTGGGTTTTTCTTTAAACAACAGGCTTGGAATTAGAGAGGGACTGAGCCAGAGTCCAACTCTAAAACCAGCTCTATAAATTTAGAAATATAATTTAGTATGGTACTTACAGAACCTATTCAGTTTTCTTGATAGTCCCTATTGGGCCGTTATTTTCCATCTGTCAGTATTCAAATATCCAGGGTCCCTTGAACTTTTCAAAGATCAGTGTTTTCCTGTGGAGATAAGAACAGAACCCTGCCCACATTCTATATGCTTTTCTTACCACCTGTATGGTTATCATCATTGTAGATGCTGTCATTTCTCCTTTCCAAGAGGTTTCTCCTCTTCAAATCGAACCTTTATTAATTTTGATGGTATCCACAATTTTTCTTCTCCTGTGGAAACAAGAGCAAAACCCCTTCCCCAACGTAGCACATCTCCTGGCTTCCATTGAGAGGTCAGCACGTCTTTGAAATAAACAGGTTGGTTTAGTTCAGAAGTTTTTTCCATTATCCAATGCCTCTCTGCTGCTGTTGTTCCTTTCTCATTAGCATTAAGAAAATTCAAGGTTAATAAAGCATTATGCAATCTATTTCGGGGTGTATCTTTCGTCCCTTTCTGTTTGTTTAGCATATCCTTTATAGTACGATTTGATCTTTCTATAACTGCCTGACCTGTAGGATTATTTGGTATACCTGTAACGTGTTTTATATTATAATAAGCAAAGAAGCGTTTCATTTTCTTAGATACATATGCTGGACCATTGTCTGTCTTTATTTGTGCAGGTATACCCATGATGGCCATAACTTCCAATAAATGTGTGATTACCGAATCAGCCTTTTCTGAGCTCAGGGCAGTTGCCCATTGAAAACCTGAATACGTGTCTATGGTGTGGTGTACATATTTTAATTTACCAAATTCCATAAAGTGGAACACATCCATCTGCCAGATTTCATTCCTTTGAGTACCCTTTGGGTTACTCCCTGCAGGCAACGGTGTTTGATTATAGAAAGAACAAGTAGGACATCTCTTTATAATGTCCTTAGCTTGTTGCCATGTAATGGAAAACTCTTTCTTTAAGCCTTTACTATTGACATGATGTTTTTTATGAAATTCTGAGGCCTGCAGAACGCTTCCAATCAATAATTGGTCAATTTCAGCGTTACCTTGTGCTAGAGGCCCAGGCAGACCGGTATGGGACCGGATGTGTGTTATGTACATTGGACAAAGCCTATTCCTAATTATGTCCTGTACCTCGATAAACAATGAAGTCAACTCTGTGTCATCTGGTATGAATTCAGCGGTTTCAATATGCAAGATAACTCTTTCTGCATATTGTGAATCTGTAACTATATTAAGAGGTTCTTTAAAATCCCTTAACACCATAAGAATGGCATATAATTCTGCCTTCTGGACAGAATTATAAGGGCTTTGTTCCACCTTACTCAATTCTTCCGATTTATAACCTGCTTTCCCTGATTTATTTGCATCGGTATAAAATGTCCGAGCTCCAGTTATTGGAGCATCACGTACAATTCTAGGAAGAATCCAAGAAGTTCTCTTTATGAGGTTAAGTCTATCACTTTTGGGATAGTTGCTGCTAATTTCTCCCAAAAAATTAGCACAAGCTCTTTGCCATGGTTCATTATCTTCCCATAACTTTCTTATTTCCTCAGTAGTAAAAGGCACTATAATTTCTGCTGGGTCTATACCTGCTAGTTGACGAAGTCTCAGTTTACCTTTTATAATTAATTCTGAAACCTTTTCTACATAAGTTTTTAATTTTTTACTTGGTTTATGAGGTATAAATATCCACTCTAAAATAATATCTTCCCTCTGCATTAAAATCCCTGTAGGAGAAATTCTGGAAGGCAGTATGACTAGGATGGAACTAAGATTCGGGTTGACCCTATCCATATGTGCCTCCTGTAATTTTTCCTCAATCATTGTCAGTTCCTTTTCTGCTTCAACTGTCAATTTTCTGGGACTATTCAAATCCTTATCACCATCTAAGGTTTTGTTTAAATGAACTATTAGATCAGGTGTTATCCCAACAGCTGGTCGTAGACTGGAAATATCTCCTAACAATCTTTGGAAGTCATTAAGAGTCCGTAATCGGTCTCTCCTAATTTGTGCCTTTTGTGTTCGAATTTTTTCTAACCCTATTCTGTAGCCTAGGTAATTAATAGAATCTCCTCTTTGAATCTTTTCAGGGGCAATTTGTAATCCCCACCTAGGCAAGACTTTCTTTACTTCTTCAAACATACTTTCCAAAATATCTTTATTTGAATCAGATAATAAAATGTCATCCATGTAATGATAAATTATGGACTTGGGAAATTGCTTACGAATTATTTCCAGTGGCTTATTAACAAAATATTGACACAATGTGGGACTATTGAGCATCCCCTGTGGGAGGACAGTCCATTGATATCTCCTAGTAGGCTGAGAATTATTATAAGTAGGCACTGTAAAGGCAAATTTTTCTCTATCCATTTTTTGCAAAGGTATAGTGAAAAAACAATCTTTCAAATCAATAACTATAAGAGGCCATCCTCTTGGTAATAGAGAAGGCAAAGGAATTCCAGATTGTAGCGGACCCATAGGCTGAATTACCTTGTTGACAGCTCTTAGATCTGTCACCATTCTCCATTTACCAGATTTCTTTTTTACAACAAACACAGGAGAATTCCAAGGGCTGGTTGATTCTTCAATATGGTTAGCATCTAGTTGCTCTTGTACCAGCTGTTCCAAAGCCTGTAACTTATCTTCAGCTAGAGGCCACTGCTTGATCCATATTGGCTTCTCAGTTAGCCATTTTAAAGGTAGGGCTGTTGGTACCTCTAAAGGTTTGCTATTGGCTGTGTGTTCTTGTACAGCCTGAATGGCTGGTGACCTTTTTCCATAATACCTCATTATATCCTTCCCAGAATTGTGAGTTCCTGGAACTACAGGAATGTTAATCTGGGTATTCCATTGCTGTAGCAGGTCACGGCCCCATAAATTTATTGCAATATTTGCTATATATGGCCTTAATCTTCCTATTTGCCCTTCAGGCCCTATGCATTCCACCCATCTTGTGCTTTGTTTTACACGAGATAGGGTTCCAATTCCCAGGAACTGAACATCTACCTCATGAAGAGGCCAATTCGGATGCCAGGATTCTGGAGTAATTATACTTACATCCGCACCTGTGTCTAATAAGCCTTCAATAAAAATGCCATTTATACAGACTCTTAGCTTTGGCCTTTGATCGTTAATATACGTTTGCCAAAATATACGTTTACTCTGTCCTCCTGAATTTTTTGACTCATTCTCCACATGTAATTCATCATTTAGACCAGTATTACCTTTTACGGCAGACATTGGAGTTTTTAATTTTCTTGGTGAGACACATTTTCGACTGTAACTGGGAATGACTGGGCCACTTTTGGCTTGGGGGCCTGCGAGAGGCCCCTCAAGGAGTTTCCCGATGGTATCGGGTTGCCTTGTCTGTCTGTTGTTGACCTGCATTCGTTGGACCAATGTCGGCCTTTACCGCATCTCCTGCATATACCTGAAGGCTGAGATCTCCTACTTTTGTCATTCCCAGAGGAGATATTATTCCTAGGATTTCTTTGCCTGCAATCCCTTTTCAGATGTCCTAATTTACCACAATTAAAACACCTGGTAGTTTGATGTCTCCTCATAGCTTTGGAAATCGCTTCTCCTACCCAGGATTCATCATTATAGCTAAACATCTCAACATTCATTGTATGCTGTATCCATTCTTCCATTGGTGCTGATCTAGATCTTAAAGGCCCAATTATCTTTTTACATTCAGTATTTGCATTTTCAAAAGCTAGAGATTCAAGAAGTATTCGTCTAGCTTCTGGGTCTGTTACCCCTATGTCCAGAGCCTTAATTAATCTTTGCACAAAGTCAGTAAAGGGTTCTCTCTGTCCCTGCCTAACCCTGGTATATGATTCGACCCTTTTTGCTGGATCTTGTATTCTATTCAAAGCATTCAAGGCTGCTTTGTGACATAAGGACAGCACTTCTTCATCATAAAGAGCTTGGACCTGTGGATCAGCATATGCTCCTACACCAAGAATTTGATCTTGGGAAACCTCCACACCTTTTGCTCTTCCTTGCTGTTCCATATGTTTGGATTCTTCTCTGAAATAAATTCCAAACATCAAGGAAGGCCCATCATCTAAAACTGCAGACACTAGCTGAGAGAAATCATGGGGGGTAGCTCTGACATTAGAAGCCCAAGTCCTTATCATTTCCTTAACAAATGCAGAGTGCAAGCCAAAATTAACGACAGCTTGCTTAATTTCTTTTAAATCATTCATTGCTATTGGTGTCCATCTAGCTTCTTTAACTCCCTTTGAGCCTTTGGAAGTTAACCCTTTGTCAGAATAAATTACAGGGTATGTTGTTAGGACCCTGGGTAAGCCAGTTCTAACAGCTGGTGGTGGCATTGTATCCTGTCCTTGTGCCTTCTTACTCTGTTCACCAGCTCCAATAGTTTCTTCAGTCATTTCTAATCTTTTTATCATTGTATCCCTTAAATCCTGAATCTCCTGACCTACCCATGTTTCTAGTAATTTCACTAAGGTATCAGTTTTTTGGTTCCCATTCTGGAGGTTCATTCTATCTATTACCTTATCAAAACTTTGTGGTAACGTCTGAACGTCAAATTCAACAGCCTGTACCCTTTCAGGTAACTTCCTAGTACCCTTGGACATGGAGTCAATTTTGTCTATCATAGTATCCACTTGTTCAGATAACCCCTGATTTTCAATAATTTTAATCCTTTCAACTAGTTGTTCAATATTAGTCCGTAAAAATCGTATCTTTCTTAATGATAAAATATTGAAAAGAAAACTGAAACCTAGTAACAAGTAAATTAATATATTCCCATAGTCATATAAACCTTGCATGACATAATCCATTGTATTAATAAAGAAAACAGTAAAATTGGCGTTGGAAACAAAAACTGCCATATTACCTCTTGTCTAGTTGGCGGCGCTGTTGCCAAGTTGCGACTAGAACCACTGCAAAGGTGACTTAAACAGGTCCTGTTTCAGTGTCTGCCTTAGTATTTGTTAAAAACTAGGAAATATAAGTTGCTCAAGAAAGAAAGTTTAATTAAATCAATTCCATACACGGAACCAGAAACCCAGAATCCAGGGGTAGAAAAGAGCAACCCGGAAGCCGCGTATGCCTCCACGTGACCGAGTCGTTCTGATTCACGCCACTAAAGCACCGCACTTACAAGGGAAATTTAAAAACAACTCAGAAAAGAGCAAACCAGGCTTGCAGAGATTGTCCCGAGCCTGTGGAGCTTGGGAGGCGTGGGGTTTAATTGAACTGCTGGCTCCACATACAGGGCACAGGCTGCAGCTGAGGGAGGTCTCGTGACTAGCCGAGCTGGTAGCAAGCAGTTGAGTGGGGGGGAAGGGGGGGTTCTACAACCAAACGTGGGGCGCCAGATGAAGGCGTAAGTCACAGACAATCCCACACCAGTTTGGAATTATGATTAATAGAATGGTTATTTATTCAAAGGGGAAAAAACTTACAGATTACCGTCCCAGACAACAGCCCCTCCACGCGAACAGGAAAGGAGTCCAGGAGCCGGAAACGGAGCCGGAAGACAAAGACAGAGTGGAGGACAGCCGCTGCTTTTTTTAAAGGGAGAGAGACCACGCCCCAATGGGCTGGTAACTCAGCGGCGATTGGCTGAAGGAGCTGAAGGAACTCCCACAGCATCTTTCCACATCTGAGAGTAAATTATCTTAAAAGAGACAAAATTATTTTAGAATCTATTTTTAGAGATTTCTTTATATGGCTGTGTATGCCTATATGAGTGAATGTCTCCTGTGTGCAGTGCCTTGGAGGTCAGAGGTGTTACCTAGAGCTGGAGTTACAGACAGTTGTTAAGCCAACAGATGTAGATGCTGGGAACTGAACTCGGATCCTCTGGAAGAGCAGCTGATGTGCATGGTCACACCCAATTTTTTTTTTTTTAACATGGGTGCTGGGGATCTGAACTCAGGTCCTCATGCCTGTGCGGCAAGTGCTCTTGCTGACTGAGCCAGTGCTCCAGTCACAAGTTTCATTTTTATTTGGTTCTGTTCATGTTTCATTAGTTTTCATTATGTAAACTTAAGTCTTCTAATAAAAATAGTGGAAAAAATTAAAATGAAATAAAAAGAAATGAACCAGTAATCCATAAAGGCATGGAGGGAACTTTAATACCCATTACTAAGTGCAAGAGGTCATTGACAATGTATGTACCACAGGAGTCCAGAAAGAGGGGTCTGGAATGGGCAGACTCTGAGAGTACAAGGATTGGAGTCTCTGGGGTGCAGGAAGGGTCATTGGCAGCTCAGGGAGGCTTTTGGGGAAACTTCTCTATACAGTAATGATCAGCATGTGTCATTAGCCCTTTGCCAGAACTCAAAGCATGAATGGCAGCAGGGGTATGTCCATGCTAACTACAGACCTGAGTGAGTATGTGTCTGCAGTCTGCTGCAACAGCCTACCATCAGGGACCATGCCTACAGTAACGCTGCAGGTAAGATGGACAGTATGCACAGAGAAACCGATACCCTCTGCTCAATTAGTCTGTAAAGCCAAAATAGCACTGAAATATATTCTGCTTTCTTAGAGGAGACTTTTTATAAAGTCTTCAAGTAAGACAAATATTTCTGAGAACAGTGAAGCTCCAGGAGTAACAATGGAATTGGAGAACTGATTGACTACACAAAAGTTAAGACTTCTATAAGGTAAAAAGATAAAGTAGAAATTCTTAAGAAGTTAAAAACTAAGCATGAATACTATGCTGTTAATGATATACTTTTTAAATGCATTGTCGGTTTATAAATTGATAAAGAGGGCAGTCAGGATGGCTCTGTGGGTGAAGGACTTGCTGCCAATCCTGTGGACCTGAGTCCAATCCCTGGGACCCATGTGGTGGAAGAGAAAACCAACTCCCACAAGTTGTGCTCTGATGTCTGTGTATGAACTGTGGCGTGCGTGTCCCCTCCCCTACACCCCAAAAATGAGTAATTAATACATTAAATTTCATTAAGAAGTTGATAAGCGGGGGAGGGGGGGGGAACTGGGGCTGCAGCTAAGTGGCAGAGAGTGCTTTATGTACTTAGGGTCCTGAATCCAATCAACAGCACCAAACATATACACCTGAAAGTGTGAAATACCTCACAAAATGTTACTCAGTCTCATATATAATTAGGTAAAATAAAATTGTATGCCTTTACCACTGATGGAAAAAATGTTTAATTGCTACCAACCTGTATTTACACTGAGAGGAAGAATCTCTCCAACACGCTGCTGGATCCAAGCAGGTGCCACTTCTGAGAGCACAATTTGGCACCGTTCACACTGAAAAGAAACCCGTGTGAGTACTCAGCGATGCCACTGTGAACGTACAGCTTGAAGAGGTGGCTGTATGAAGCTTTTTATTGCAGCAATTTTAATAGATAGAAACAAGAAAAATCTTGAAATGATTATCAGTAGGGGATGATTAAGTTAATTTACACATCAGGAACACAGCTCAGCTCATCCTGAAAGAAGCACATTTGTAATGTGTACTTCAGTGAAAGAAGCCTTTGTAGGGACAACACACGATGAATGATTGTATTTATTATGTAGAAAGATGGACAAGGTAGATTGCTTGCTCCTGGGAAGACTAGAGAGCTATACATACATGCATGCATATATACATACACATGAACAAGGTAGAGGGCAATACATACATGCACACATACATACATGTATACATATATAGTGACTCCATTTAGCTTCCACTAGCTGCCCCAGGAGAGGCACCCAGCACTCAGCACTGCCTTTGGAGGAATGAGCAGGAACTTCGTTCTTTATTCTTTGCCATTCATGTTGTTTGGTGTTTTGCAGTGAGTATTTTCTCTAAAAAAATAATAATAAAAGCACAAATATAGTCATTAAATGGACTTTTAAGCAGAAGCAATGATGTTGCAGAGATGGGAATGATGAGCAAACATAATTAGATTAAGCATAATTTCCACTTCTCTAACAACTCTGATAAGTTCAAATTTCTGCAAATAGGACAAATTGCACAGAAATAAACCAAAGGGTAAAATCTGTATATTCCTCATTTTGCAAAATACTAAGTGGAAGCAACAGAACAGACATTTATCGTCCATCACTATTGATTTAGGAACTCACAATGACATAGAAGCTTTTGGTCAGCTTTAATTTTGTGTGAACCACTTCACAACATCCCTATCAGTTGCTATGGAAACAGCTGCAATCCCCCTTTCTCCCCAATCGCAACCTTGAGTCTTTCTTTTTTTCTTTCAGTTTCCTCGGACAGCAAAGAAGGGTTTTTTGGGTTTTTATTTTTGTTTTAGTTTTTGAGGTAATAAAAGCTACAAATAACCTTATTATCAAATTTAATAATGAAAACTATGGAGAGTCTGAAGAAAGAAAACAGAGCAGTGTCAATTATAAACAAATGTTTCCTTAGTTTTGAAAGTAATACTCTAGTGAGCCCTGCTCTACTTTTGAAAGCTCTGTTCTGCTAAGAATTTTATTTGTGAGGCTGCAGAGATGGCCCACGCGGTGAGAGCACCTGCTGTGCAGGCCTGAGGGCCTGAGTTCAGAGCCTGCGGACCCGTGCTAAGAAAGTGTGTGTGACCGTGAGCATCTGTGACTGCAGTGCTGATTGGAGGGACGGGGACAGGGAGGGCAGAGACAGGAGTATCACTACAAACCACAGCGAGCTCAAGGTTCCGTGTGAAGAGACCTTGTCTCAGGAGAATGCGGCATAGAGAGAAAGAGGGCATCCCATGTGATCCCCCAACCTTCAAATGCTTGTGCAAAGGCATGTGTTCTTGCACGCACACACACACACAACTCAATGGAAATGGTTAACGATGTAGAAGTTTGCATTTCTTTTTAGCACTAAATGACATTCTACTGATTCACCCATTTATCTACCAAAGCTTGCTTCCAAGTTTTGTTCATTATGAATAAAACTGTCATGAAAATCATGGTGAAATAAGCCAGAATCAGATACCAGATACCACATTTTCTCATCAATGAAGGACATAGATTTAAACACACACACACACACATACACACACTCACACACAACTATGTGTAGATTTTTGCCATTGAGAACCTGGAAAGCTTTGTATCATTATAAAATGTAATTACTAAAATATAAAATGAAATTAATGTACCTTGCATTCATTTGGGGGTTTTCTTCTGATGTTAGTATTTTTGCTCTGAAGTGATGATGAGTTTAATGTGTGCAAAATCCAACAGGTAACCATGGATACACTCTGTTTGCATTATCTTTTATAGCCTTTGCATGGAAAGAAAGAAGATACAGATACAAAATAGAAGAGGTTCTCATAGTCTGATAGGCTTGACTTGAGTTGGTGGCATGTCAATCTGAGCTCTTGTAATTTGTCTTGTTAGCAAGCTAAAGAAAAAAATGATAAGATAATTTCACTTGATAGAGTAATGTATTTGATAGAGTCCAGAGCCCATTTATGGAAGAACTCAGCAAACTTGAAGTCAGATGATGGGCAAATAAATTGAATAATATTTCAGCAAATATGGATAGTAAAGAGATGCTGGGAGAGATGGCCAGCATTGTCAGCCTGGAGGCACACACAGTGAACTCTCAGAATGGCTGAACCAGAAACAGTGACAGTACCACATGCTGATTAGGATGTGGAGGGATCAGACTGCTCCTGTTCTGCTGGTAGGAATTTAAAAAGGTGAAGTCACCCTACAACTGGTAGTATCTTATAAAATGGAACACATTTTGGGGATATAGGGCTTGTGGTTAAAAGCACTTCCTGTTTTTGTAGAGGACCCAGGTGTGGTTCTCAGCACCCACATACCAGTTCACAACCACCTGTAAGTCCAGTTCCAAGGGATTCCATACCCTCTTCTGGCTTCATTGGGCACTAGGGATACAATGGTACATAGATACACATGCAGGCTAAACATTCATAAACAATAAATAAATAAATCTTAAAAAATAGAACCAACTGAATAGGTGTCTGTGCTGGGTACAGTTAACCCCAAACTCAGGAGACAGAAGCAGATAGATCTCTGTGAGTTCTAGGCCCGCCAGGGCTACATAGTGAGATCTTGTCTCAAAAACAACAAAACCTGAATGCAACATCCATCCATATACCCCAACAATGGTACCCATAGTATCTCATAGACATGGAAATTTACTTATAGCATATAAAAGCCTACACCCAGAAAGTTTATCTGTAACAGCCCAAATCTAAAAGAACCAGATGTATTTGAATGGGTTAAACCTCAGTGTCTGGTGTGCACCTCAGCAGGGAAGGGTTAGGGACTTTTGGTGCACACAACAGCTTGGGTGAGTCTCAAGGAACTATGCTAGATGAAAAGAGCCAGCCATAAAGGGTTGCATACTGTGTGGTCCCATTTATATAACACACTTTAAATGTCAAAAGTACAGACAGGCCTAACAGATTTGTAGGAGCCTGGGATAGAAATGCTGTGTCTCCTGACTGAATTCATGTCAGATCCCAAACACGTGAAGTCCTAGTTAGGTTTACTGTTGCTATGATGAAACACCATGACCTAAAGCCACTTGGGGAAGAAAGAGTTTATTTTACTCACAGTTCCATGTTATAGTTATCCTCAAAGCACTGAGGGCAGGAACCTGGAGGCCGGAGCTGATGCAGAGGCTATGGGGTATGATACTTACTGGCTTGCTCCACCTGGTTTCCTCAGCCTGCTTTCTAATAAACCGGTGGTGGGGGGGGACGACGGAACCCACCAGCCCAGGGATGGCTCCACCCATAATGATTTTAAAAATGCCCTACAGCCTGATCTTATGGAAGCATTTTCTCAGTTGAGGCTCCTTCC
Organism: Myodes glareolus; assembly: GCF_982192425.1. Classification (NCBI taxonomy): domain Eukaryota; kingdom Metazoa; phylum Chordata; class Mammalia; order Rodentia; family Cricetidae; genus Myodes; species Myodes glareolus. The sequence continues at coordinate 40,505,161 of NC_142044.1, forward strand.
TCTCCAGTGACTGTAACTTGTATCAAGTTGACATAAAACTAGCCAACACACCTGATTTTCTTTTGATCATATGTCTGGGTATGTGCACGTGAGTGCAGTGCCTTCCAAAGCCAGAGGCATCAGATCTCCTGGAACTGGAGCGACAGGCAGTTGCGAACTGTTGGATGCACATGCTGAAACTCAGCTCCAGCCTTTCCTTAATGGCTGAACCATCTCTCTGATGCAGCTTGTGGTTTTCAATGCATGTATTCTTTCTTGTTTCTGTCAGGACCTAACATTATTGCATGACGAGTGTCCGAAGCAACTTTTGCCTGCGATACCTCCTTCCATTACCTCTCCTACTTCCTGGATGTCAGAAGAGGAAGCGGAAGTCTGCAACCTCTGGGATGCAGGTAATTTGGTTATGGACAGAAGTTTCTCCAGAAGCATGTGTAAGATGCACTAGAAGGAAAGTCTGCACAAATATAAGATTTGATTTTGAAATATAGCAACAGTTGACTTGGTTTGTTGCTGGTAATCCAGGACAGGACTGTATGATAAATCTATCCAGCCATGACCTTAGGCTCCCAGTTTGTCAGTCACTTGCTTCACTGACTTTTGCTTCTTTCATTTCTTTTTCATTTTGTCTAAAAATTAACTGTAAACCTTGAACTTTTTTGAAAGCTTTAAAGAGCAGAACTAATTTTCTGTTCTTAGAAAAAGATTTATTTTTATTACTTTTTAATATGTATGAGTGTTTTGCATGCATATTTGTCTGTGTACCACGTATGTGCCTTTGTGCCATGGAGGTCAGAAGAAGGTAGCAGATCCTCTGGAACTGGCATTATAGACAGTTGTGAGCCACCATGTGGGTGCTGGGTATTGAGCCTGTGTCCTCTGTAAGAGCAGCCAGCTTAACTGTTGAGCCATCTCTCCAGCCCAGTTTTAGGATGTTTAGTGTAATTTATTTTTGATGAAGTTTAATGAGGGAGCGCCTTCTAAAACAGGCATTAAATGAAAATGTGCATAAGCATAATGCACAGCCTCAATCCCACAGCCTACTTAATCATCTCGTGAATAATTGACATTAGAAAAGGGCACAATATAGATCTGGGTGTGGTGGCTCACACAGCATGGTGAGACAGAAGGATTGCCAGCCACATCCATGCCAACCTGGACTGCAGTGTAAGACCCTGTCTCAAAAACCTGGAGGAAAGGGCACAGGATAAATACACAAAATGACACCAAAGTCACCTCCAGTAAATGACAATATTGGGTCTCATCTGGGCTCTGCTGCTGTCAGGACCTTGTGGTCTGGCTCTGGTTGAACCTTTCCTTCCAGTCTCTGCTCTACATGAAGTCCCAGTTTGTGATATACTTTGGAGCTGAAGATGGAGCCCAGGCCGCATGGCATTCATGCTAAGTGCATACTCTACACCATACTGCATCCTGGCTGCAATAGGCTTTCCTCTAGGTTTGCTCAGCAAGTATGGTGGACCATCCTTCCCCAAGATATGAATGAGACATCTATCAGGAGCATTTATTACGAGCTATTGTGGGCCATGACACAATTACATCATATAGCAATCGATAATTCAGATGTCAACCTAGCAGAGGAAGTATTCCCTGGTGGGGTACCCTGTCAGCAAGGCTGCAGACCACTGACTCTGAAAACTGCTGCTTTCCTCTGTAATTTCCCTTGTGCAATAACAGTTATGATATCTCCCCACTACCATGCATTTTCATGTGATGTGTATATGTAATCTCATGATTGCATCTCAATATTATGGGCACATATATCTATGGATGTTCAGAAAGATGACTTTTCATTTAGTTACATAATTTTGTGTATAGAATATATGCTGGGACATGCTTTATAACTAGATCTATTTGTCCCACAAGGGCTGTGGACACTTAAAAGCCTGCTTTGTTCTTTTGCTCAGACTAACTGTACACAATTAGCTCACTTTCACCTCAAAGCAAGTTCAAACGAGACTAGAGACTTTTTGTAAATGGATCATAAGTTTAAAACCTTACAACTGTGCACAAGGTCACTGTCGCAGATGGCCAACCTAGGTTGCTACACAAAGCACTCTAAGAAAAGCATACCAGTTCTTTACTTGCTAGTCTGCTAACAAAAGACCTATATCTCAAAGTTTGCTATTGGGCACTGTGCCCCCCAGCCCAAATCTGGTTACTGTTTCACTGCTGAAACCTTGAAACCCTTGTGTTGCCATGGCAATGGCTCAACTCCTTATCACTTACCCTAGGAATGTGCTTATGACCAATGAGAGGTAACCCTTGTAATTTCCTTATTAAGTCAATGTTCCTGGGGGAAAAGAGTTTTGAAGCCAGAGAAAAAAATCTAGAGAAAGAATCAAGGAAAAGTTAGAAGTAGGACATGAGTATTAGAAAAGAAGCAGAAGAATTAAAAGGCTGATTCAAAAAAAAAAAGAAACAAAAACAAAAACAAACATGTGTGAGTTTGTTCATTTGCCCTCAGATCTTCACTGGATGTTGCTTCCTCTGTAAACCCTGAGAGGACCTTGGGCTAGAGTGTCTTGGGACTGGACCCAAAAGCTTTCATTAGATGTCTTCAGTACCCTCCACCTTGTCTCTCTGCTTTTCTAGCTTTTAGTAGTCCTATCCTGTCTCACAGAGGTGGCTCCTCGTGGCCCCCAGTGTGCTAGTGTGGGCTCACTTTCCTTACAAGCACAAGTGCACCTTCATAAATGGTTCCTTCTAAACGCTTGTGAGAAGTTAAAGAATATTTTAATAAATGCAACAAAACTTGAGGTTGTGGTAATACGTGTGTGGGATAGCATTTGCACAGGTAATTGCTATAAATGGCTATAATCCAGGGACAGTTTGCTTGACATTTAAATTTTAATTAATTAATTTTTGAGACAGTATCTCATTCTGTAGCTTTGACTGGCCTATAATTCACCACGTAGACCAGGCTGTCCTGGAAATAACTCTCAGATCCACCTGTCTCCGCTGCCTGGGTGCTGGGATTGAAGGTGAATGCCACCACATCTGCCTTGCTTAGTGTTCCTGTGACACCCTTTACAGCAAGCAGCCCAAATCCGAAAACTTGAAGGCAGAGCAGTAAGGAAAACTTTCTTGTGTTCTAACATCGCCTAACATTTCTGCTCCGAGCATGTCAAATATAGACTTTCTTTCTGAGAGCAGTTTTAGATTCACAGCAGAACTCAGTGGAAAGTGCAGCGTGTCTCTGCTCCTGTGCAAAACAGCCAGCTTGTCGCTTGCCACGTTTATTACAGTCAGACTTGTATTGATGCAACGGTCATTCTAAGTCTGTAGCTTTGTCCCAGTTCACTCTTGGTGTGGGACATCTGTGAGCGTAACTGGCATGGCATACATCCACTGTCACCATACAATGTAGCCTTACCCCACGCGCCCTCTGTGCTCCACTGTTCACCCCGCCCCCCTCAGTCCTGTCAGCCACTGACCTTTTTTCACTGTCTGCATAGCGTTTCCTTTCTTATAATGCCGTAGCACTGGAATCATGCATAAGCACCTACTTTAGATTGGCTTCTTTGAGGTTCTTACCTGACTGAAAGTTCTCCTCTTGGCAGGATCACTCCTTTCTCCTGAGTACAGAATAAGATCATTGATTTGCCCACTATAGAACATTCTGGTTGCTTTTGATTCTACAGATATGGGGTTTTGTATGAATATGTTTTTCCCTCTAACACTTTAACACAAGTGAAGTTGAGTATAGCTTCAAGAGGCCACCCTGAAGATGAGAAGCCACAGAACGTGCTACACAAGGGAATGCCTCCACTGTTTTTCTAAGCCAGAGGGGCTCTTCATGTTATTTTTAATATGTGAGTATGTGGGGTGTGTGTGTGCTCATGTATGGATGTGTATGTGCAAGTATATGCACATGCCATATGTAGAAGAGACTCGGAGTTAATGCCAGGTGTCATTCTCAATGGCTTTCCACTTTGTTTACTGAGTCAGACTCTCTCACCGAGTCCAGAGCTCCCCAATTCCTACTAGTTGTGTTAGCCTGCCTGCCCTGGAATCCTGTCTTTGTCTCCTGAGTGCTAGGGTTGTGTCAGGCTCCACGCCTACTCTGCTTTTATGTGCAACAAGCACTTTATCTACTGAGCCATCTCCCTAGATCCTTTTCCTATTTTTAAGCCTTTCTCTTCTCCAGCCTTTCCCTGGCTTGCTAAAATGCAGATCCTAGCATTTCACTTCCCATCTTCACAACTGTCAACAACTCTCTGCTGCCAGTGAGATAAATCTAATTTTTTCATATTGTCATATGAAATTTCCATAGTTTGATCCCAGCTTATCTTTCTGATCCCATTACCCCAAACAGTCAGTACTCTCAGGACTCTGCGACATTCCGTGTGTAGTCCCTTTTCTTTATACTGCCTTTGTTCCAGGGTGACATGCCGGTCTAAGTTTTGTGGTGTAAATACCATTTATTATGTTCATGGATTCTCTGGGTCAGGAACTAGGACAAGGCACAGTGGGGATGGCTTGCCTCTTCCATGATGGATAGATGTCAGAGCCTCAGCTGAGGAGCTCAAAGGCCAGGACAGGAATCTTCTGAAGGCTGGCTCCCTCGTGTGTCTGGCCGTTGCTGCTGGCTATCCACTGGGGACCTCAGTTCCTCTCTGCATGAGCCTATTTAAGTGGTCTTTCCACGTGGGCTAGCGAGAGCTTCCTCACAGCATGGTGACTGGGTTCCCAGGGTGAGTATATTCTGTCCAGTAGAAGCTGAATAATCGATCCCAGAAGCCATGTCATGGTGCTACCATTATGTTCAGTTCATCCAGGCAGTTGCAAAGTCCTGCCAAAGCTCAGCAGACAGGAGAGAAGCCCTCTACCTCTCCATGGATACATGGATTTCATACAATGCTGAAAGGAAAAAAAAAGCAAACATTGGGTTGGATGCACGTTGGCATATACATTTATGTGCCCGTTTGTGTGTTTGGAAAATGTCTATCAACTTTCTATCACTTTATAAATATTTGACAAAATCCTATTCAAATAGCAAGGCCCAGAGAAAATGTCATGACTGTTATAAAATCCTTCTTTGTGCTAAGTAATTTCTCCTTTCATATGGTCTCACATGACTTTCCTAATACCTCTATTATAGGTTTCTTAAATTTGTGGTTTAAATTTATGGTATAAATTATACTTGATTTATAACTGCCTAGCTAATAAATTGATATATTCATTAAAAACATTTGACCATTGGAAATAAAACCACTCTGCATTCTCATTGTCTTTATCCAGCACAATCATCTAGCTCCAAAGGGTAAGCAGTTAACAAATTGGTGGGATGTTTCTACACCATTCTCTGTGTATTTATACATATATATTTTGAATTATATGCAGCTAGCTTTATTTTGTTTTAGAACATTATTCTTAGTTTTTCCTGAAACTATGTGGCATGTAAGAATACCACTTTGGCAAGACCCAATAATACCACTTTTGGGTATATATTCAAAGGATGCTCAATCATGCCACAAGGGCATGTGCTCAACCATGTTCATAGCAGCTTTGTTTGTCATAGCCAGAACCTGGAAACAACCTAAATGCCCTTTGATTGAAGAATGGATAAGAAAAATGTGGTACATTTACACAATGGAGTACTACACAGCAGAAAAAAATGACGGCAGCTTGAATTTTGCAGGAAAATGGATGGAACTAGAAAACATTATTTTGAGTGAGGTAACCCAGACACAAAAAGACAATTATCATATGTACTCACTCATAGGTGGTTTTTAAACATAAAGCAAAGAAAGCCAGCCTATAAACCACAATCTCAGAGAACTTAGACAACAATACAGACACTAAGAGAGACTTACATAGATATGATCTACATGGGAAGTAGAAAGTAGAAAAAGACAAGATCTCCTGAGTAAATTGGGAGCATGGGGACCTTGGGAGAGGGTTGAAGAGGGAGGGGAGAGGCAGGGAGGAGAGCAGAGAAAAATGTAGAGCTCAATAAATATCAATAAAAAAAGAATACCACTTTGGTGGGGGAGTGGTGAAAAGATTTAGTGTTCAGAACACTTGCTATTCTTTCAGAAGATCAGAGTTCAGTACACACACATACACACAGTTAAAATATATAAGAATAAATCTTTAAAAGACAAACAAGAATACTGCTTGATTGTCCTTCCATGTTGGTCACTATCTAGAGGTTTCTCCTAATCTTCTATAATATCTGGGCATATAGTTTATTCCCCTGATAGTGAGCATTTTGCTGTTTTATATTTTTCACTCATAATTATGACTTTGGTGAGTAACCTTGTAAACATATGTGAGTGTTCTTCAGGGAAGATTTTAGAAATGCTTTCCTATGCTGTATTGTCTGCCCATTTTCGTTTTCATTATTGCTATCTGTTAGCTCCTCAAATATCAGTGCCAATCCGAGCTTGCAGTAACAAGAGCCCATCCCCTCACACCCTCACTAGCACTTGAGATTTTCAAGCCTTACATTTTTATCACTTGTAAGAAAGTTGCATTACATAGCTGGTATAATTGGAATATTTCCACATATTGATTGGATGTTTTTATTTCCTCCTCTGTGGCTTGCCTATTTATATAATTAACCCATTTGTCTTGTGTATTGTTTGTTGTTCATCTGAATTGATTTTGTAGCATTACATATATATGCACATATAATTTATGTCTGTAATTTGTGTTGCAAATCTCTTCCAGGCTGTGGCTTGTCTTTCAACTCTCAGTGATGTGTTCAGAGAAGTTTTAGGTTTTCTATCTTACTTTTTTCCTTCATAGCCAGTGAGTATGTGTTTCACACATGCACAAAGACCTGAGTTCAGATGCCCAGAGCCTGGCATAGAATAGGTTATCTAACAAGAACCCCAACAAGGCATGAGAAGCCCTCTTTTGAGTTGTTGGTTAGGGCTGTCCAAGAGAATCCCAAAACATACAACCTATTGCTGCTACCCTTGATTACCCGCAGAGGTAGAAGGTAAATCCCTGTTGCTGAAGTTGCCATGCATTTTAGACATAGGGTTCAGAGAACCCCACCTGGATCTGACCTGAAAGCCTCCACCTTGGCTTTCATGCATCTTCCAAAGGAGAGAAACAGTCAGCAGTGCTGCCCAGCTATGCCTGTGAAGCATCAACAGCTGGCATGCAGCAATACTACTAAGGGTGTAGAAGTGGCATGCATCTCTTGGCAGTAACCAGTAGCTCTCCAGTTGGTCTTAAGGCCTACTCAACCAAAAAAATTTTTGTTGCCTAGATCTAGAAACCTAGGCAACTTCCTAAGGCTACTGAAGTCATAGATCTTGGAGGAGAACCTACAACCGCCATTTTACTAGAATATTTATCTTCATGCCTACAGTTAAGTGAAGTTCCTCATCAAGGAAACTTCTCTTTGCAACTGAGGGAGACCATTGCAGAAAACCACAACCAATCAAAATGCAGAGTTGTGAAGCCCATTCCTAATTACTACACAACTCCTGCACCTAAGACTCAGGGATCATAACAGAAGAAGGGTCAGAAAGATTGTTAAGAGCCAGAGGAGCAGCCCAGTGGTGGTGACTCATGCCTTTAATCTCAGCACTCAGGAGGCAGAGGCAGGCAGTTATCCATGAGTTCGAGGCCAGCCTGGACTACAAGAGCTAGTGCCAAGACAGAGGAGCAGGAGGTTTGCTGGGAAATGATGTCTCCTAAAAATGTCAGAAACTACACCAATGAAGTCTCACCAGCATGGCTGCCTAACCAGGACTCGAACATGGACAATACCAATAGCCATGCTAACATGGAAGGGAGAAAGCTTATAAGGCCTCAGCCCTAGACTAAGTAACTAAGGAATGCTGAGAGCAGGAGACACAGTGTTCACTAAAGAAGAGCACACCAACTGGTTATCCAATACTAAATGGTCAGCCCTGGAAAAGTACATACGAGTATCGTTACACAGTCTGAGCAGGTAGTAATTGTGTATTTAGGAACACATGCACACACACACACACACACACATACACACACACAGAGAGAGAGAGAGAGAGAGATCAACAATGAAAGAAAAAGAGGTCATGAGTTAGAAAGAGAATAAGGGGTAGGGTGATGGTACATGGCAGTTTGGGGGGAGGGAAGGGAGAAATATAGTTATATTTCAAAAATTAAATTACTTAATAGAAAAAAGCCTGGTATAGTGTGTGCATTCTTATAATCCTAGCCTTAGGGAAAGGGGGTTTAGATAGACGGATCCTTAATGCTTATTGGCCACCCAGCCTAGACTGGTAAAGGTGCTTACTGCCAAGCCTGACAGCCTGGAGTTTGATCCTGGAATCCATATGGCAGAAGGAGAGAATAGACTCACACAAGTTGTCCTCTGAGCTCCACATACATGCCAGGATGCTCACACCCATTTGCATTTTTAAACATAAAAATTTGTACAAAAATACAGAAGTAGAGATGGCAAGAGACTGAGGAAAGACTAGACATCAACCTTCAGCCTCCACACACAAGGACATGAGCCCAACAGCCACACACCACACACATACCCAATACTAAATATACACACTCCAAGACAGTTTTCCCCAAGTTCATAGGATATGTTCACCCCATTATATCTTCATGGCTTGAGTTATGTAGTCCGTCTTCATTCCAAGGGTTTGTGAGCGGTTTGTAGACAGCAGCTTGTCCAGACAGTTTTCTCACAGTGCTATGGATTAGCCTGTTTCACTCATCCTGTGTCTGTGCACACACACTCACATGCCCGTATGTACTTGTCTGTGCATGAACACAAAGAATCCAGATGTCCACATTGGGTGTATTCCTCTATGTTCTCTACCTTAATTTATTTGAGCCAAGGTCTCTCATTTAACTTGGAGCTTGCCGTTTTGGCTAGTCTGGCTGGCCAGTGAGCCCCTGCAGTACACCTGTCTTACCCTACAATGCCATGGTCACAGACAGATGTGGGGACGCCTGACTTTTATGTGGGTACTGGGATCTGAACTCAGGTCCTCATGCTTGCGTCCCAAGCATTTACTCACCGATTCATCTCCCCAGCTCCCTGGTCTTGTTCTGAAATTGTTCTGTAAGAGTTAAACCACTCTTCCTGGTCCTCTCTCTGTGCAGTGGTTAAGACCGAACTAATACCACCTTAATAATCCCTTAATGTTCTTGGGGTGACATCAGCACTTTACTGTTATATAAATGATGGTGGGTAGCACCATTTCTCCCCACTAGAACAAAGCAGGCTTTTATTTCTGTTTTTTATTCTGTTTCTGTCATTTGATGCAGATTTCAAAACACTTTATTCTGAGTTTCTTTCTGTCCAGTTCACTTACTTATCCTGTCAACAGATGGTTCTGATTTCCATGTTCTGATTTTGGTAACTTCAGCCCATGACAAAAATAAAATAAGAAAGCTATTCTGGCCAGGCCTTCCATTCTGTTCCTTTCTTCTTGCCTTTTGTCCTGGGTATTTCTTTTCCTCATAACCTGGTATTAGCCCCTCAGGATTCATCTGCATATGTGGTCACCATTCTCTTCCCTGCTACATAGTGTTTTCCTACAGGTACACTCCATCGTTGGCACTGTGTGTCATGTTTGCTTGTTTGTTTTCTGTTTTGTTTTGTTTTTAATTACACCCTGGGCTTGTATGAACTCACATAAATTGCCCCAAGACTCCTTGACCTCATGGACAAGAAGTTCCCCAAGCCAGTTATTTGTCAGTTAGATATTAGCTCCTTGAAATCACCTAGCATGCCAGATTATTTTCCAAAGATGTAGTTGCTACAAGTCCCTGGCAGCCCCGATCTTGTCATGTTTGAAAAGTTGCCAGTCTCTCATTTGTTCTAAATTGTTTTTTTTTAATGAAATTGAGCATATTTTTGTGTGTAGAAACATTCCACAGTCTGACTCACTCGTGTTTTCTTGTGTAAGGCATCTGCACATCTCTCTTGGCCATTTTTCTCCTTGGTTGTTTGTCTGTTTCCTAATTGATCTGTAGGAGTCTGGATCCGGGCGGGAGGCCGAGCACGCCATCTCATGTGTGGTTCTGCAGCTCACGGGTGCTCTTTACACTTCAGATGGAGGGCTTGCAAAACAGAAGTTCTGAATTTTAATGAGGAAGAACTTTATTCTTTATGATCTGTGCTTTTGTGTCTCCTCTAATTTGGGAAATGTCTTCCTTGTCCTGAAAGCACAAAGATAGCTCTATAAAGGATATTTTAAAATTTTTTTCCACAGTTAAATCATTAACTGGTGTGTGCTTGAAGTAGGAATTCAGCTTCTTTTCTCCATAAATGGACAGCTGCCCAAGAATCATTAGTTGGAAACTCTGTCCTTTCCCCCAGTGAGCTGCAGTGTTGCCCACACTCTAAAGCATCGTTCATGTGCACACAGATGTGCTCGTGGGCTCTGTGTACAGCCATCGGGTGTGGGAATGCACTTGGACAATGAACGGCTTTCATTACACTATGTCTATAGCAACTCTTGATGGACTTTCCTTCATCCTGGTCCCACCCTTCTACTCTCCTGCATGAAAGCTTGACGAGCCCCTTAAAATCCCACAGAAGTTTTAACTGACACAGTATTGAATTTTTAAATCAGATTGGAAAAAGGAAGACTTTACAACAGCAAATCATCCCATTCACTTAGTTCTGACCTACTGCATTTGTATTTTTTACATGCAGTCTTGTAATTTTGGCTACATTTGGTCCTGTGTGCTTGATATGTGTGTGTTGTCCATGAAAGGTGATGTGATTATGATTTTTCAACTTAAGAAAGTGTAAAACTTTGTTTACAGTGTGGAATTGTGGTCTGGGATCGCAATCTGCAACTTACTTGGTGGTGGTGCTGGCCAGCAGTGGGACCCCGAGTCCCCAGGGAGCCCTGTGATCTCTCGGGCTATCCCTGGTGTTCTGCCGTGTTCCAGGATGTCAGGTCAGCTAGGCATATTAATGAGTTGTCAGTTTGCTGTATTTTCAATTTATGCTGGCTACCGCCTCAGGAATTACCTCGAGTCTTGAGACATGCCTTTGTTTTCATGGCTGCTCTATGAAGCTGCTTTTGATAGATTTCATTTTATGTTTGTTGATGATACAGATGAGTGGAATTAATTTTTTGTATATTGATTGTTATAACCAGCCCCTTACTGAACGGTGTACAAATTCTTCTGAGTTTCTCATATTGAAAACCACATCATCTGTAAATAATGGCAGATTTAGATTTTCACTGACAAGCTCTATATCCTTTGTGTTTGGCTCTTCCTCCTTCACACACTACTGGGTAACAGCATGGCCAGGGGCTTCTAAGACCTCGTCCATATCTACAAGAGGTTGATGCCAACCCCAGCTAATAGGAGGTACGCACTGTAGGCTTTTGCTGATCCCCATCACTAGTTTACTAACAACTTTATCAAGATCACATTTCAAATTTTCTACACTTAGCATCTGTATTGATACCTGCAGATTTCTTTCCTTTAGACTAGTAATTCTATAACTTATTGATTTATAAATATTTAGACAACCTTGAATTCCTTGGTAAAATCTCAACTGGCCTGGTATATTCTCTTTTTTGCTTGTTTCTAGATTTGGTATACCAGTGTTTTGTTCAGGAGTTTAACATTTGTGTTTTGAATGATGTTAAGATAGTCTTCTCTCAAATTCTTGTTGTTGTGTTTTGATACTGAAACTTTGCTGCACAGGACTTGGGAGGTGTTTGCTCCTTTTTATCTCCTGGATGGAGCTGTGCAGTGCTGCAGGTGGGGTGCTGTGAGATGGATGGGAAGAACTGTAAAGGCAGTGACAGTGTGGTTTGTCCTCAAGACTGCAGGCAGGGATAGCAGTCAAGGAGTGGAAGGGGTCCAGGTGAATCAGTCCTGGCACCAGGTGATTAACTGTTTTCCTCTCTTGAGGTGTAGCGTTATCCTCTACCCTGAACAGTTTGGGCAGTCAGCATTCATGGTCAGGGGATCACCCTTCATGGTAAAGAGATCACCCCAATGAGGGAACGCTCCTGTTGTTGAAGCTTTACCTGCTGGGCAATTCAAGGTCATAACATCCCTGTTTCTCAGCCGTAGCCCACTGAATGACCACTGCCTCTGACTAAACAGAGAATTTCCCCACTGATGTCTGAGTACCTCCTCCACAGTGGATGCATTCTGGCAGGCATCATAGAATTCTGATGTATTTGCCTCAAGTATATGTCTGCAGAGTTCTGTCTACCTACCTTCTTGTCACTAATCTTCTTCTTCTTCCCAAGCCCCTGATGAGGACCCTGTAGTCGCTGCTCATGAGTTCCTGTTGATTTCTCTTAGGCATCTTACCTTTCCCCTTGTATCATATGAAGATGTACTGTCTGCAGCTCTGTCTAAGGAGAGGACTCTCTGCTGATGCTCAGGGTACTCCGAGTGGGGCTGTAATTTGGCCTTCACTTCTGAGCAGCGCTTTGCGGACTTACTTAGAAACCTGGTCTTGTCCCTTCCCTGAACTGTAGCGAGGAGCTAGCCGTGAATCTGTGGGTGTAAGCTGAAGGAATGGAAGCTGTAGCATGGTACCTTTGCCACCTGCCTGTGGTGCTTTCAGTACCTGACTTCACCTTGCGTCATATGAACCAATCTAATTTGACAATGGGGTGCTGCTGTATGCCTTCATCTCTGTGCTCTGCAGCTTAGATGAAAGTCATTATGTGAGGGGACACCGCTGCTTGGTGTTCCGTCGTCAGTCAATCTCTTATCAGGTCCGCATTATAAGCCAAGCGTTGTTTTTCAAGTGTATTGTAATCAAGGTGTAAGGCATGCCCTTGGCCCAGTGCTAGAGAGGCTAGCACTCTGTGATTTCCTACCGGGGAAGGAAGAGCGTCCCGAGAGCACTTGCAGTCCCACTGGCTCCACTGGGCTCCACAGCTCAGCAATCAGTGTGGCTTGTCTAGTAGCCCAGACTTGCTGCTGAGCCTCGCCTTGCTGAGTTCTTCACTCAGAGCAGGCAGTGACCGGGGGAACAGTGCAGTGTGCCATCAAAACCCAGCCAGCCTGTGGATGGTGTGATTCTTCCTTTATGTTGGACAACGGAGGGTGCTCAGTTTGTCTCTCACTCGGAGGGAGCAGTCTTCTCATTGTCCAGACCATTGAACGCTCTAAACCTTTCACAGGCATGGCAGGCCCTGTGCAGATAGCTCCGGGAGTGCCTGCTACTGGCTGCACACACTGAATAACATCATGCCATCAGTGGAGTGGCCAACATGATGCTTTATGAATCGTAAGGAAGGAAGTGCAGCCCTTAGAAGACTCAGCAGAAACTGGCATGGTGTCTCTGCCCCGTAACCCTAGTTCCCAGGAGGCTGAAAAGGTAAACGGCTGTGAGATTGAGGCCAGCATGGAATATGGAGCAAGACCTTGTGTTGAAACAAAGAACAGAAGGCAGCAGAGTTGGCGTGGCTCTGAGGCAAAACAGTAATAGTATGCTCATTGTCTCTGTCACATGAAGGCTGATAATTGTGTTTAATGGGAGGCTAGCAGCTGAGCGTTAAACACTAAGGCTGGGTTGGTCTGCTCTGGTGTGAACTGAGCTGGAGCTCTGATGGGCAACACGACCCGATCAGTGAGTAGCAGCCACCCCACCCCCCACCCCGTCCTCTGGCTTCCCAGCATACACTCGTTGTACTGGATTATGTGAGACTTGCTACTACAACTTCCACATCTTTGATGTCTGCACTAATTTCTGCAACTGTCCCAGAAACATGGGATGGTGTAATTACAGGTGTCTTCTTGTGCTCTCTGACCACAGTAGTCTGCCTTCCGTGGGCAGTTGAACCACCATAGGGGTCAGTCCATTATGAAGCATGTATGTTCCCTCTACGTTCTGAGACCATGCAACAGGTCTTGTGGTGAGGTGGATCCCAGACTAAGGTTCCAAAGCTACCCATAAATCCCCTGTGTTCGAAAGACTATTGGGGCTTCAGAAACCAGTGTCCCTTCAAAGACAGTAAACAATAAGATTTTAGGACAGCTGTAAATGACTCCTGGTATCTCTGGGGAAGGCTGTGTGTGTGTGTGTGTGTGTGTGTGTGTGTGTGTGTGTGTGTGTACCTACTCCTACTCATGCAGCATAGTCTCACACTTTCTTCCCACTGTGATGTTACAGAGGCAGAGAGGCCTTCCTGTATATAACAAATCACCAGTCACCTCCCTATCATTAGTGGCACTTTTCTGTCTCCCATGAGTGTTCTTTGTAGCACACCTCAGTGTCTGGCACACTGATTGCTTTTGAGCCCATCTAAAAGCACATGACCTCAGGTATCATTGTGAACCTGCCACTAGTACAGCACCAGGTTTGGACTCTGCTCTTAGGCAATTCTGAGTATGTACGCTGCTTTTCCAAACAGCTGTAAGAAATTTGCATGTGTTTCTCATGACCCAGTGCATTTCCCACTGCCTTCTATTTGAGGACAGTTATTACGTTCCTTCCTCTCTTCCCTGAAAGTGCCATTATGTCAATCATCAGAACTTAGTAAAGCATCCCTGGGATTATGAACTGAAGTTAGTTAGGGTTTCTGTCTCTATGAAGAGACGCCATGACCATGGCAACTCTCATAAAGGAAAGCATTTAATTGGGGCTGGCTTACAGTTCAGAGGGTTAGTCCATTATCATCATGGCAGGACGCACAGCACCATTCAGGCAGACGTGGTGCTGGAGAGGGCGCTGAGAGTTCTACATCTGGATCTGAAGGCAGCAGGAAGTGACAGCAACATTGGCCAGGCCTGAGCATCTGAGAAGTCACAGCACTCCCCCAGTGACACACTTCCTTCAACAACACCACACCTACTCCAGCAAGGCCACACCTCCTAATAGTGTCACTCCCCATGGACTCATGGGGGCTATTTTTGTTCAAACCACCACAAGTAGAAATATGGGAAGTTATCGACATAGTAACTGTGTAATGTGGTTGGCATTAAGAAATCCAATTAAACCCATTTAATACTTACCTTTTCTTTCCTTTCTACTTCAAAAATATGAGAATGGTTGACTTATACTGCAAAATGAATATAAATTGATTAAAGGCTCTCATTGAAATGAGTGAACAGGCAGAACAAAAGCCCAACCACCTGAGTACAAGATAAGGGCAGTAACTGCTTCAAATAGAGGACTTGCAGGGGTGGATGTGATCCAAATACACCGTATTCATGTGTGAAATCACCAGAGAATGTAGAATACAAATTTATTTTAGAATGGCAGTTTTTATTACCGTGTATGTAGTGTTCAACCGTCTTGCCAAAGAAGCACTGAATGATGCTGACTTCTGAAGTGCTTAGGAACTTTTAGGCCAAGAAGTGATCTAACCTAGATCACTTTGCTGAATGTGTACATTAGAAAAATGTCATACAAGCCCCAGCGACAGTTCCAATCAGGAGAATCAAGTTTAATATAAACTAAGTTGACAGGCTTTTTATCAAACTGACCGTGTTCTCCCAGGTGTGTAGGTCCCAAGCTGACTTTTTTTGAATGAAACACATGGCTGTATGTTTATTATCAAGAGTGAGGAAATTACCCACCCCACAAAAGTTACAAATACCTACTGTATGTCAGGTGTTGTACACCTGCTAAATAGCCTGTGATTAGCAAGAGCCCTGCTGGATGGCACTGTATATCTGTGAGCTAGCCTTGAGAAGCAGAAACAAGAGGGTGGTCTGATCTACATAGCAGGTTCTAGGCTAGCCAACGTTACATGTTGGGGTCCTGCCTCAAAGAACCAAATAAAAATACACAAGGTCTTTGCTTTCCAGAAGCTTTGGGGCTAATGGGAAATGACAGTCATCATAGTGGACAGACGGGCATCAGAATAGGAGGGGACACATGTAGTAGCCAGGAGGACATCCAACCTTGTGTTCGGAGATCATGGAGGTTTTCTGGAGGAGGTGCTGTCCAGGCTAGAACTAGAAGGGTGGACAATGGCTGAAAGACCGGCCAGCAAAGGCATTGCCTTACTGTAGGCTTCAAAATGTCTTTACTTTTCATCTGCACAACAGTTTTCTGAGATAAACAAGGAAAATCCATACAGAAGGTTTAAATAACCTGACCAAGGTCAGGGTGAAGATTTGGAGGGGAGACTGCCTCAGGCAGGGGAATAGTAGGTGAGAGGCCGGAGCAGAAGGGCAGGGGTCAGGGAGAGCTGGCAGCTCTGAGAAACTGGAAGCAGCTTAGGGAGGCCCTAAAGATTAAGTGCATGGCAGGAAGGGTGCCAGGCAAAGCCAGAGAGTTGAGCAGGGCCCTAGAAAAAAAGGAGCCATATATTTAGTGTCCAAACTGGGACACTCTAGACAGTGACAGAACACAATGAATAATCATCTTGGCCTTGGTGTTGGCCAGGATAATCATAAATCTGGATACTCCTGGGCAACATGGCTTGGATGCTCAGTGTCCTGATAAGCCACACTGAGGACTTCCCACACTGTGGAGCCTTTCAGGTTCTTCAGTCGGAGACAGGATACAGCCTGGTGCTTGTGCTGGAAGAAGGCTCCCTGCATTACACAGCAAAGGTGGAAAGCTAAGTGAGTTAGACAGACAGTGGGATAGGCTCCTGGTTGCATCCTGCACTGGCCTCTGCTCACCTGCCACTGCCTTCCTCCTTATTCTACATGGAGGTCCAGCTTGGACACTGCTTCCCAGACACTATAATCTCTGGTCTTGTCACTATCTGCCATTCCCCTTCATTTGTCTGATTCCTACTTGTCTGGGTTCAGCTAGGATGCACCTCCTCCCAGGAAGCCTTCCCAGGCATGCAGAAGGCACAGCTTGCTACTGTTCCTCTCTAGGCTCCAGGGAGCAGTCCCTGCTTCTTCACACTAGACTGTAATTCTGGGAGCTAGGTCACATCTTGCTTAGCAAGACACTGTACCTATGCCCTTTGCTTAGCATATAGTGAGTACTTCCTTAAATGCTTCCTGGTGAGTAAGTGGCATTGAAATGCCCCTAAGTAGAATGCAGCCATCCTTGGGGTTTTCATCCTGTGCTTTCTGCATATGCTTTAAAAGCATCTTCAAAGAACATCTATCACAGCTTTAAAAGGAAGGTGGCCTGTGCCGCACAGTGAAGTGCTTGGAGTTCACGGCTGGGTTCATTGCCTGCAGAGTTGCCTTTTAAAGCTCCTGAGAATTCCCCCATCCCTGGCTGACACCTGATTGTTATGCCAGCTAAGGTTCTGTGCGAAAGGAGGGGGTGCACAAACACAGAGAGCTGGAGAGAGTGTCTGGAGCCCAGCGAGGTTATGTGCTGGGCCTTGGCCAGACCCAGGTAGCACCCACTGAGCTCTTCCTTTCAGTCCGCTTGCAACCCAGGAACTGTCCCTGAGTGGCAGGTGCCCAGAGATGTCTCATCAGTGTCCCTCTCTCCCCCGACCCCCAGCATACCAGTTTCCAGATGCTGGGCAGTCACTCAAGTCAACGGGGCTGGAAGGACTGCAAGTGAGGGAGGGACAGCATCGCTCTAGCAGCCAGGGGGACAGGACAGTGCTCATAGCATGTTAGCAGAGGCAGGGGGCCCCTCAGAGGCCGGCCCTCATGCCTTGTTCACGCTTGAGTGGTAGGCACGGTATTTTCACGCAGGACTGTTAATATGCAAGAGGGATGGCTGTATTTGTCTGTATTTCAAGATAACCTTAAATCTCCTTGGTTTCTCGACTCTGGGAGTTTATCTATAGCCATGTAGAACTCAGATCCATTTAGGGGCTCCCTACCTCCCTCTACCTCCCCAAGGAGGCTTGACACTGTGGTTTTGCGGGGAGGGGGGTATTTGGGCATTTCTTCAGTGTGGCCTCTGGTGAGCCCAATCTCATGGCCCTGCCCTAGTATTGCCTCTCTCTGCCCATATCCACTGACCTGGTGTAGGTTGGCAGGCCATGCAGGTCCTGTATCCACTGACCTGGTGTAGGTTGGCAGGCCATGCAGGTCCTGTATCCACTGACCTGGTGTAGGTTGGCAGGCCGTGCAGGTCTGTTTCCCCCTTGCCCCATTGTGAGGCACTGTCACTTATGCCACCCCCTCAGCTAAGTTGTCAACCCCAGGAGCTGCCGGAGCTGCTCCTACATCTGAGTGGTTCAGATGCCACCCTCCATCTCCCTTCCCTTCCACCAGTGACATTTCTTCCCTACTGCCCTGCCCTGTTCTGCTGAGGGGTGAACAGGGTGGGCACAGCTCACTGTCCAGGCGTCCCCTGGAAAACAGGCAGAAATCCTCTTTGCCCTCAGAATGAAGCAGCGTGGGAAGGAATTTCCCAGTTATGTGCCCTGCTGAATGCTCACGTCCTAGAACAGTAGCTAGCTAATGGACTGAAAGGTGCTGGTTGACCAGGTCCTCGCGTCTCTGAGGCTTCCCTGGGCTTGCCCTGGATAGGTTTACCGCACCCCACCCCACTCCCACTGAGGCTGCCTGACTTCCCTGGACAGCTCAGGATAGGTTAGGACCTTAATGTTAGGAACACTTGGCAGAAGCCAAGCCAGTCCGCTTCCTTGGAGCCTTCTCCATTACTAGGCTGGCTTGTGTTTGTTCTGTTCATTTGTTGTGGCAGTGCTGGGGTTGAACCTAGAGCCTTGCACACGCTAGGCAAGTGTTCCTTCGCTGAGCGTCAATCCTCAGCCTGTTTGTTGTTAGTTGAAGACTTCTACCATCATGCTTCTGTTTGGGCAATAGTGATGTCATACAGATGGTTGTACTTGGGGGAGGGCTTTGTGGACCCAGTGCTCCTTAACCTTCCTAATGCTGCACCCTTTAATACAGTTCCTCATGTTGTGGTGACCCCAGCCATGAATTATTTCATTACTACTTCATAACTGTAATTTTGTAAGAATCTGATATTCGACCACTGTGAAAGTTTGACCCCCCTCCCCAAAAGGGGTGGTGATGCACAGGTTGAGAAACACTGCCTTAGGGATTCAGCGGTATGTAGCACTGTGGGGTAGAGACCACCTGGTAACACGTGCTCATTCTTCTCCTGCCTTTGTACCCCCAGTTCCTAGCACATAGCACCCAGAACCCAGCACACTGTGCCTGTTTTGGGGGTGTCTGCTGTGTACAGAACTGATGAGAAGAGAGAGAAATGGAAGCTTGAGATGACCCGATGGTTAAGACAGACTGGGACTCAGAGAAGGAGTGTTCAGGCTCGTTAAACCCTACTCAGCAAAGCTGCATGACTTACTAACTGAGATACTATTTATCGGTGGGCAATACGGTAAGAGCTTTCCCCAGGCTAATATTCTAAATTAAAGGCAAAGCCCAGAGATCGTTGCCTTTCTGTAACCATAAACTAGAATAGTTATCAACTAGATACCAGTTGCAAAACAGATATAAAGTTCCAGAAGGAAAGATTAAGAAATTAGATTTTGACTCAACAATAGTTACTGGTTCTTGCCGTGTTTGTGTCAGGTGCTGTGGTGGGCCTGGGTGTGTGGCGGCCCCTGTCTGTCCTCTAGGACTTTCTGTTCCGGCTGAGATAGCAGACAATAGATAAATAAAGTACTTATAGCTGTGCCCTGAGGGATGGGGAAAACAGACCAGAGCTTTGTAAATCAGCAATGGCTTGCACTGGAGCGCTTCTTTGAAGAGCGAGCTCAGGAGCTGAGGTGGGAGGGTGGAGAGGCCTGGAGAGGCACTGTCTGAGTAGAGAAAACAGGAAGCGTGGACGCCCAGGTGGAGAAGGTTAATTTTCCCTTGAGGAGCCACGTGGCTGCAGTGTAGCACAGGAAGCGGGTGGTGTGACAAGATTTAATCCTCAGCCCATGAGGTGTGTGTGGGTTGGACCAACTGCTGAGTGCAGAGGGGAGAGTGAAGTAGCGGGAGAGCAGAAGCGGGAGGGAGCAGAGGAGCACCTGTGCCCACCCTGGCAGTTGGGGTAGGACAGAGCCAATGGCTGTGGAGAAGGGGCCGGGCTGGAGCTGTGTTCTGAGCACTGTCAGGACTTCCTGATGCTCAGGTGTCAGAAGGATGACAAATGAGCTTGCCTTGTGGCCTTTGGGAAGGGAGGGTATGCTGGTGCCCTTTACTGTGGAGGAGGAGGCAGCAGGGGAGGGGGTTAGTGCGGACAGTGTGTTCGCTGTGCCAGGAGCCCTAAGAGGCCTCTCTTCTCTGGGAGGACTGACTAGAATTGAGGCACTGGAACAACCAGACCAGAAGGAAGGCCGTCGTCAGGCTCTCTTTATTCTAACTCTGCTTCCTGGATGGGACTGTCTGCTTCCTGAATGGTGATTTTCTGCTTCCTGGATGGGACTGTCTGCTTCCTGAATGGTGATTTTCTGCTTCCTGGATGGGACTGTCTGCTGTGGGTTTAAGAAGTTTGATCATTCCATTACACCGAATGCAGGCCCTCGCCAGACATGCTTAGCCTTTTAATAAAACTCTGGGAGAAAAACCTCTAGTAGCTGACCCTGTCCTTGATGATTACAGTTGTGTTCAAGCTGTTGCTTCATTTTTTTCAAGCTGGCGGTTTCAGCAAATGTGGTCCCTGGCTTATTCATCTTGGTATTGCTGTCTTTCTCACAGCAGAGAGTCCAACCAGCCTTCCGTCACTGTTCCAGACCCTGCAGGTCTCACAGAGAGACCTACTTAGGATCACAACTTTGCAGTTTCAGTCCATGGTCAGTTGTCTCTGTGACTTCAGGGCCTGTGGTGAGATGACACATTATGGTGGGGGCACATGGAGTGAAATGTCTCACCCTCATGGTCAGGAAGCAAATGAGAGGAAGAGGAGGGTGAGTCCCACAGACCCCCTTCAAGAGCATGCCCCCAGGGAATGAGGGTCACCTAATAGGCTCCACCTCCTAGAGATTCCATCACCTCTTAGTAATTCTACTTAGAACACATGCCTTTAAACATCTGGGCCTTCAGAAGACACTTAGCATCTCACTGTGGCCAAGAACTAAGCCGCATACATAGCTAGTCTTTGGAATGTTGACTAGGCTCACACAAATGTGGGTTTTGTTTGTTTGTTCCTCTCTAGAGTGTGTCAATAACACAGTGGCATGCTGTGGCTCTCCAGAGCGTCTCTAGATAACCCTAGCGAGTTCTGCAGCAGGTTCCCGTGCATTTCTACACGAGTAGAAAAGCGACAAGCAGAAGGTTGCAGTAATTACACCTTGGTAGGCAAAGGTGGTGGCCACAGCAGAGCTTGACTGTGGCTCTTGCCAAGGTCAGCTGCTTCCAGTGACTGCAGATCAGAAAGGTGCCTTGCTTCTAGGCTGGCGATTGATTCATTTAACTTAGAAAAGAGAAACTGAGAGAGGAGACTGTCACAGTTAATGCCTGTTGCCAGTCCTCTCCCCCTGTAACCTTGGAAAGCTTAGTTATCCATAAATTTTCAGCCGTGGACTGTGACAGTTCTCTGCTGATCACATCTTCAATGCTATCTTCCTGTCTCTGGGGAGCCTGGCCACTCCTGCCTGAACTGTTAAGATGTCTCTTCTCATGCCCTCCCTCCCTGAGCCTTCATCTGCCCATCATCTTGTCACTTACTCTTCAGAGCAGCCTTCCTGGCTCCTCACAGTGAGGACCAGACACCGGGTCTTCCCACTGTTCGAGCAGGTGAACAAAGCAAGGCAAGGTCCCAAAGCACATTTGGGGGCTAAAGGAAAATTCTAAGGGCAAACCAGACGAAAGACACAACTGAGAACTGAACCATGATTGGAGCATTAACTACAAATGTGTATAAAACAAAAGACAGGTTCCCCCAAGCCAGCATCACAGGCCAAGAACTACACCTTGGGCAGGGAACAAAGGCAGACACGGGACCTCAAATTGCCTTACACTGGAGCGCCCAAGGGGATCGTAGATCCATATGTTTAGTTCCCAAAATAACTCAGGGCTTTTGGACCTACAGACTAGCTTGAGCCCAACCTGATGTCATAGTCAGTGACCACCAGCCAGAAAATGGAGTAGGACTATGTAAGTGAGAGTCTTCAAAAGTAGACCAAGGGTTCACCTCCAGGGACTCTCTGGACATGGGTTACCTCTTGCAGGATGTTAAGCAGCTCAGTGTAGAATACTTTAGTTTTGTTTGTTTTTTAAAGATAGAGGCAAAGGGCTAGGGAGATGGCTCAGCGGAGACGTGTTTGCTGTGTGGGCAGCGAGACCTGCCTTTGAAGCCCCAGCACTCATGTAAAAGCCAGGAGGGTGAGTGGCACATGCCTGTAAGCCCAGTGCTGGCAGAGAATGGTAAAGACAATGAATGGGTAAGGCAGGATGATTCTGGGGATTTGCTGGCCAGCCAGTCAACCCAATGTGGCAAGCTTCTGAGTCACTGAGAAACCCTGTTTCAAAAAATAATGTGGAAAGTGATTTAAAACAAATAAAAAATACAAAAGGACACCTGGTATCAACTCTGACCTCCATATGCACGTGCATTGGTGAGCTCACACAGGTTCACGTGCATGTACCACACACGCATGTACACAAAGGATGGAGTCGGTAAGTGAAAAACGTCTAGAGAGATTTGAAAGTAGCCAAGGGAAACTTCAGAGAGAAAAAGGGAAAATTTGGCGGACCGGCGAGGGTTAGGCAATGTTAGCATGGAACCCAAGTGAGAACTGCAGATTTACCTGCGGACGAGGAAGAAGCCAGCATGCAGTGGAGGTCGAGGAACTGGGAGAAAAGAGAGCAAAGACACAATGAAAAGCGTGTTTTTCTCAGCAGAGCCAAGGAGAGAATCCCAGATAGAGGCAACACTGTGAGATGGCAGCCGGTAATGTTTCCAGAATTGGTGAAAGACATAGGAAGTGCAATATGCAGCAAGGATGATAGATAACTGGAAAAACCACTGACTCACACGTCAGGGTACAGGAGACAAAAGACAAAGACCCAGCAGCCAAGTGGAAGCTCTGAAAATTTGCTAGACTGGGAGCAGACTTCCTAGCAGCCGCCACAGAAGCTGGGACACAGGTGTCTTCCGGGCACAGAGAAAGATCCCTGCTCTCCTAGAATGTGCAGTAGGGTAAGGAGTGAAGAGAGGACTTTGAAATGGACAAAAATGTGTTACCTATTGACTCTCAGGACTGTGTCACTCTGAATTTCAGGAAGAAGGGGATTACTCCAGAAGGAAGATCTGAGATGCAGGACGCAGTGGTGAACTTAGGAGTTGATAAGAAGTTGCTAAGTGTAGACACTGTTTACAATAATGACAGCATTTGAGAGAGCCAAGCAAGGAGGTCACTGTGTGCCTGGAAGTGACTTCAGAAATGAGTAGTGTTGAGAAGGGCAAGGAGAGATTCGTTAAGCACTGTGGGAAAAGAAGGCCAACAAGATAGGGCCCGGTCTCCAGGACCAGACCCCCGAATTCTCTAACATGGACACCAACAAGAACAAAGACATCTTTCTGAAGGGGAGACCTTGCTGGAGACTTGGGGAAGTGCCTCCCTGGAGCAGAAACCATCTTGCCTGGTTTTAGGAAGAAGGAAGAGAGGCAGGCTGGAGAACGGTGTGTGTAAGCTTGCTAGTGGTGTCCCTGCTACTCAGAAGAAAGGCTAGAAAGACACTCAACATACATCTGTAAAACACATGATCAAAAGGCTTAAGGTAATTAAAAAGAAAATTTATCAGTTGAAAAATAATTATAACATCTAATTTGTGGTGTTAGAGTGAGAATCTATCTGTCAGATAACCATAGCATGCAACTGTTTCAGGACCCCGAAGACTCAGAAGGTGGGTTCATATTCAAACTTTAGACACCCTAATATGTATGTTAGGATGTTAAAGCGGGACCCTTTCAGCCTGATTTTTCTTGAGGGGCTAATAATATACTAGACACCAAGATATCAAGTCTTTTATATGGAGACTTCACAGAAAGAGGAAGGGAGGGGGGACGGAGAGAGAGAAAGAGATAACAGGGGGTACAATGTGGTGGAAGAGGAGGAATCCAATGAGGAGGCCATGGTAAGATTTCCTGAGAAGGTGCTGGATCTCATCTTCCCCCTGAGGCCATTGTCATCATGTTGGATCTACTTGCAGAGGAGATAACTCAGAAGGATGCCAGAAGTCTGAGAGGACATTCCTCCAAGAGATGCCTAGAATGGTGGCAGCTACCCCAAGCCTCATTATAATCCCAGACTCATTTCATCGGGCAGACGGTCATAGGCTGACCTAGCCTTATAAGAGGCTTTGAGGGCTGTTCTTTGGGTTGGTGGCCCCAGTGCTAGGAACCTGACTCATGCTAGATGTTATAGTCAGGCTCCAACTGCAGGTGAGAGACAAGGTGGCTGGTAGCTGTGGTGGTGAGCCTCTGTGGCATGGTGAATGGGACTGCTCTGTGCCCCAGGGTGAGTCAGAGCATGACTGCACCCATGTGAACAGCAGGGTGGGGGTGTGGGGAATCACAATTACCTTGGGTCTTGTCTCCGAGAACAGAGAAAGACACCAGAGGTCAGAGAAGAAGGTGCCACTTACAATTAGGTTGTCAAGTCCAAGCCTGCAAGTCATCTGTGACTCTTGTTATCTCATATCACCTTTGCTTCCAAAGTGGAAAATGTATTAGAGTCACATCAACACCAGCATCTGCTCCTGTCCCACCAAGGTCCCTGTGGTTACTGTGGAAGCCTCTTCCCTTGTGACTTGGCTTCCTCCGTGCTCTTTCTTCTCTCCCCTTTCCTTCCTGATCACTCTGCCATGGCCATCTCAGACCACTGATATCCCTGGAATGTGGCAAGCATCTGTAGGGCCTTGTCTCTCACTGGAATGTTCCAGACTTCTCTAGAGTTCATGATCGCTTCCCTCACCTCATTTGGTTTGCCATTCATGTGTCACCCCAGCACCAAGGCCCCTCTAATGGTCCCCACCAGTCTGCTCATTCCCTGGCTCTGCCTCTGCCCCTGAATGGTTTTATTTTCCTCCATAGGATTTATCACTGTCCGACCTGCTAAATATAAATCCTTGTTTAATTATTCATTTCCCCTCCCCCACCATATAATATGAGCTCCAAGGGGGTACAGACTTCATCTTTTTGTGCACTGTCATATTTTTAGTACCCAGAATAGTGTGTGACACGCCATCTAATAAATATCATTTGAATGAATGAGTGTATGTAATGAAAGGAGCTGAAAGAAGAGGGGGGCTCGTCAATCTTAAATGCCAAAGAAATGTCCTGAGACAGGACTGAAAATTTTCCACTGACTTTAGCAATGAACAGGCCAGTGCCAGTCACCCAAGGGCAGCTCCATCAGAAAGGAATGGACCATGATGTGAGGAATCAAACAGCAAAGAAAAAAATGAACTCAATACAAGTGCGTATTGTTACCACTTGTTTGGGTGAGTGGCGCAAGAGGAAGATAAAGCACACCAGCAGAAGGGGCCCTCCGAGGAGGTATTTAAAGTGGAGGCAACTAGCCTAAAGCACAGAACTCTTCCATGACCTAGCAGTCACACCCCACAAAGGAAGTGAGATTGCTGTATGTGCAAGAGATGTGCTCCCATGTTCACTGCAGCCAAGGTGTCCATCAGCAGAGGAATGAATACAGAAAATGTAGCCCCTGCGCACAATGGAATCCTCTCAGCTTCACAGAAGAGAGGACTCTTGTCCCTTGAAATAGTGTGGCTGAACCTGAAGGGTGTTGTGTTACATAGGATAGGCCAGGCACCATAGAATAAACCTTACATGATTCTACACATATTTGGAATCTTCCAAAACAGAACTCCGAAGCAGAATGGAATGATGCTTCCTTGGTTGTGGAGATGTTGGTCAAAAGTAATAACATCTCGGCCAGGTACAGCATGAAGCGAGATAAATAACAATGCTATATGGTGCGGGAGAATTGTCTGTATTCTGTCAATCATGTTTTAAATAAATGCTGATTGGCCAGGCAGGAAGTATAGGTGGGTCAACCAGACAGGAAGTAGAGGCAGGGTGATGAGAACAGGAGTATTCTGGGAAGAAGGAAGCTCTTTCCGCAGTCCTGTGCAGACCACCAAAGAAGCAGGATGTGACCTGCCCAGATGAGAAAGGTACTGAGCCATGTGGCTAACACAGATAAGAATAATGGGTTAATATAAGTTATAAGAGTTAGCAAGAAGCCTGAGCTAATGGGTCAATCAGTTTTATAACTTATGCAGACTCTCTGTGTGATTTTCTCTGGGACTAAATGGCTGGGGGATCAGGTGGGACAGAAACCCCAACAAGCAGGCCCTCATGTTACAGCTATACTTGAGGATTTCTAAGGGAGGAAATCTTAAATGTTTACAAAATGATTAATATGTGAGGTGGTAGGTTTGTTAATTAGCTTCCTTTAACTTCACATTATATCTCTAAACCAAAACATTACATCATATACCATAGACATACACAGTTCTCATGTGTTGAGCATAGCTTAATAAATATGGAGAGGGCCAAGCACCTCCATGGGCCAGGGAGCAGCTAAGACAAGACTGAAGACAGGAAGAAGTACTGGCTAGAATGAGTCTCAGTGACAGACACCAGACAAGGAGTGATCTGGGAGCATTGTTCCTGACCCTCCAGGCTGAGCTGGAGTGCTGAGTACAGCTGGCGTGCAGCTCAGCTGCTTAGCATGAGGGGTGCTCAGTTTAAAGTCTGTCTTTCCCTGGTGCTTGGGGCAGAAGGTCAACTGCTAAAAAGCGAGTGGGAAAGGCCGGGTTGACAGAGGTTCCTGAAGACAGCAGGGAGGGTTTGGGATTGTGTGAGAGAGAATGAGAGCTGAAAGACCAGCCAAAGAACTGACCTCTGGCCAGGAATTTACAGTGCTGTGCTTCCTCCAGCCAGGCTCAGGCACAAGTCGGGGTTCAACATTTACACTGCAGAGAGTTGGAGGAAGAGGTCTCAGGCCTGGAGTCCCATGCAAGGGAACCATAGCAGAGGGCAGATTCATGAACTTTAACTGCCAACTCGACACAGCCTGGAGTCACCTAAGAAGAAAATTTTAAAGAGTTACTAGGATCAGACTGGCCTGTAGGCGTGTCTGTGGGGTCTTGTCTTGACTGTTAATTGATGTAGATGGGCCCTGCCCACTGTGGGCATCACCCTGTAAGAAAGCCACCCGAGCATGACTCTACAGTGAGCCGGTCAGCAGTACTCCTCTGCGGTTCCTGCTTCACGTTTCAGCTTCAATTCCTGCTTTGACTTCCCTCGGGGATGGACTGTGATGTAGAAGTGTAAGCCATCATTTCCTCCCCTATGAAATTAGAACAGACTCTCAAGGGACCCTTAAGGAACTCTCAGATTCACTCCACTAGAGGGCGACTTGGGGAGGAGCCCCCAAAGGGCCTTAAAAGCCAAAGCAGCCACCACCAGCAGAGGGACAGTAGCAGTGACCAGGTGGGAAAGGCCAGACACCACCTCTTCAGCACTTTCTCTGGGTTCTGACACCCACAGGGCAGAACTCGGGGACAAGAAGAGATCAAGACAGACGTGAGGATGAGGAGGGAAAGGAGGGAGCAGTGGTGAGGGCCCAGGTACACGTAGGGATCTCAGAGAGGCCGGCCTGCAGTGTTCAGGCCCATGAGGCTGGAGGAGTCAGGCACCAATCCGTGATGGCAGAGTCACACTCAGCCTGCCGTCTCTCGCAGACTCAGACTCGCTGCTAGATTTCTCTCCTGTTGACTCCAGCCATGTTCCAGCTCTCTATTTCCTGCCACCCACGGATTCATTAACATTTCTTCCAGTTTTGAACGAATTTTAGATACTATATTTGGGTTGTTTTTTTTTTTAATGAAATCTGCTTAGCTTAGGTTTTATATTCCCTCACTTTTCACTCATCTTTCAGAAAAAATTTTTCTCTTAGCCAGTGTATCTGGCATTTTATTTCCATGCTTAACAATTCCAGTGACTGAAGTCTTTCCTGGCTTTTGCCTCCTCGGTACAGAGTCTATCCGAAAGTGATATTTTGTGAATGAAAACATGTAGAGGGTGCTGGGATGAGACGGAGTAAGCAAAACATAGATAAGCTACGAACTTGTGCTGCAAACCATGCAACGAAACCGAAGAGCAGAGAGCTGTAGGATCAGCTAGGTGAAGTCACTGTCTAGGTGAAGGGACTGGGTTGCATTGTCTCTGGAGGTCAGTAAGGGGATCACAGGAGGACATGATCGGGGGTAATGCTGCTGGTTTTATTGGGAATCTTCTTGGCTTGTTTTGAATAAATACACAGTCATGCTTCATAAGAAGTAGCATTTCTTCTTCACTCACAGTGTAAACAGTATTTAAAGGCTGGTTGTTGTGCTGTGGACCTACCCAAGATTTGCTGTTGAAGTAAGAGTTAATTATTGGTGTGCATGCTTGGGAAAGTGTTGGAGAGCTATCCTTCTGTGTCCTACCTTTGTTCTCTGCGTCTCAGATGCCACCTGCTGAGACGAGTGGGCATGGGCTTGCACCACACCTGAGGTCTACAAGGGTAGGGCTTGCTCAGGCTCCGATCACTTCCAGGCAGAGCCGTGGCCAGAGCTATTGTAGTTCTCTGCCCCGGCTGGCTCCTAATGACAGTTCTCCATACCTGGTAGTGAGACTTTGGGCCTGGCAGTTTGAGATATTTTGCAATTTAAACTATTTTAATTCTGGCTAGAATTAAACCCCTCCCGGGTTGAGTTTAACTTCTTCTGGGGTCATTGTTTGTCCTTGTACACTGCGGGTCACCACCACTTACGCCTTTGTGCCCCTGCTTATCTCCCAGAGCCTGGTGCATGCTGGTGCGTGCTCGCCGTACAGGATGGCCTTTACATGCAGATGTCGCCTTCATTTCCAGTGCCTGAGAGATACAGCTTCTGAGATGGGCAGGCATCCATTCTCCTTCCTATAGTTGCAGCCTAGTGAAGGAAAGTGTGATTTGTATTACTAGTGGAACCTTAGCTATGACATAAAACTTAGTAATGAGCACTCTGTGCCGATTTTATAATCCAATCATTAAGCCCATTTTCATGGCATGAATGCTGTTAACTGCTCTACTTGAAGATGCTTTTTCAAAGTCCTTTTCTGTAGGTCCCTCTTTCTGTCCTCCTCTTAGAATGGAACAACTATGCCAACTCATATTTGTGGGTCTTGGGGCTGTAGTTCTGAATGTGTTTCTTCTTCACACTTAGCTGTGGTTGTAGCACGGTTGGATGCGATCATGCACCTATTTCACCCTAGCACAGACCCTAAGGGACTGGTAGCTGTTCAGACTTATAATTATTTAGGATTTTGTGTGTGCACCACAAGAAAAAAAAACTACGATTTTTTTTTTGTGTCATGCATATGATTTAACTTTTACATTCAATATCCATTTTAGGTTAATGACCTGCCTGTTTTAAACCAATATATTAGTAAGCAATTTAAATCATTCCTGTGTTAATAATTTGTAACTGTGGCCTCTTAGCAAAATGACCTCATTATAATCTTCACATCCTATTTCCTCTGATTAGCTTAATTACTGAAAGGGAAAAAACCTTCAGTTACGCCTTTTTAAACTACAGAAAGCTGTATCTTGGCATCCATCTTCAGCCATGTCTGCCAGCTCTCTCCTTTGTAGCCGTAATTGGATCCTATGCGTCAGACCCACAAGAGAATGGAGCACAGCGCCGGCTCTGTTGGACTAGAACGCCCATTATTAGATTTATAATAACAAATACATAATAACACACAACAATTATAGTCCCTAGAACAAGCCCACTGAATTGCTGAAAAATGAAAAAGTGAAGTCATGTGGGGTATTCCTGTCTGTCGACAAAGTTTCCCCACTCTGAACCCAACTGAAGTCTCTGTCAGAATATTCGCGCTTGTGCACTAGCCGGGCCACTCCTGACCCACTGAGCTGGCTGGTCTCTTTGGCCTGGAGGTTGTTTGCTGTTTTCTGGCCTCGGGTGTGTTCATGTTGGTCTGTGTGGAATGCAACCTGCTTTCTTCCACAGCGAATATGCTGCTTCCTGAAGGATAACTATCAAGCCTAGGACAGCCCGCCTTCCAGGGTCCCATTTTGCATTAATCAGGTATATTGGCAGGTGACTAAGGCGAGCTGGTGCCGTCTCATGATTTAATACTGAGCCTCCTATTGAGGAGTCGGCTGGATGGATGCTTGAGAGAAAGCTCTGACATTCAGGTTTAAATGGAAAGAAAATGAGAAATCAGATAAAGCCAGCCAACCAAATTAATTCACTCAGAACTCCTCCCTGTTCTTTCAGTGGAATTCACAGAAATTCTTTCCTGGAAAAGGTTGGGAAGCCTTCTGGAACAATCACATTGGTGTTTGCCATGTATGCAATGACGTATTTATCTTCCAACTCAGAAAGGCAGCCCCAGTGTTACACTCCATCAGAGTCCTCACACTCTTGAGAGCTTTAGAGAAACATCCGTGAATGCTTCTTTTCTTCATGTGTTCAGCAGCCATCTTCCCAAAAATCCTCTTCCCAGGAGATGATGAGCAGGCTCAGACACATATTGACCAGCATGATCCTGCTCACATGCCCTGCATCCCACAGACGAACAACGTAAGCCTGAGGTAAGACTGAGTCACGTGGCAGTTGCAGACACAAGCACACATCCCGGGCATAGGTTTGTTAGTAAAGAACAGCCCTATGGGTACATCTGGATCTACCAGCTTCCTTAGTCCCTTCTTCAGTTCCCCAAGGCAGAAGAACATTGAACTCACGAGTCTGGCATCTATTCCTCTGCCCTTGAAACCCATGTGATCCCTGAATAAGCCCCTGGACCTCCAGGTATCTCAGTGCCCTGTGTCTGAAAGGACTGCATCAGGATCCTCTCTTCCTCCTTCTGACTCTGCAGATGACTTTATTTTAGTGTCCAGATCTTTGGGACAGCAATGACTATCGACACTCTGCCAGTTGCCTGTGGGCTGAACAGCTTCAGTAGGATTTGTGCTCTGCAGGATATCACTATACTAGAGGTGACAAGAAATTAGGATGAGTTAGAAACAACACATTTGTTTAGTGCTGTGATCCAAGAGCTTAGGGTACTGCTGGACACATTCTCATACTTCATATGTGTTTGTCAAGTGAATGGATACATTTGAAATAATGAGATTTGATAGAGAAACGTCAGTATTCGTATGGAATTCATTATGCAATAATGAGTAAGGAAAACAGATTCATTTTAACTTGGAAGGTTAAAATTTTTTCATCAAGAAATTTAGATTGGGTCTTGAAGAAGAAAATCATCTTTGTCAGAGTGGGAAAGAATCCTACAGGCTGAGGCTTGCCCATGAGCAAAAGCATAGCCCCATCTGAGGGGTGCCAACCTGGAAGGTGGCAGTCCTTGGCCAGATGTAAGAAGGGAAGAGAATTTCAGGAAAAGGGAACAGCTGGGTGGAGGATTAGCAATGGGAGGGGTGTGGGGGGTGAAGACAGGAAAGCATTGGTGGTTCAAAGTTTCATAAGGGTAGTGATGGAGATACAGCAAGAGAGGTAAATTCATGCAGAGCCGTAACTGTGTTAGATAGTTTG
This sequence comes from Myodes glareolus, assembly GCF_982192425.1. Taxonomy (NCBI): domain Eukaryota; kingdom Metazoa; phylum Chordata; class Mammalia; order Rodentia; family Cricetidae; genus Myodes; species Myodes glareolus. The sequence goes on from NC_142044.1 coordinate 40,536,523, forward strand.
AGGACCAGTCATTCTGGCAGGCTGTGTGGAGTGGACCAAGGGGGCAGATGGGAAGATTCAGGGTCTGTGGTGGAGGCTTCCACAATACCCAAGTGCTGGGGAAGTTGAAAGGCCATGTCAACAGAGGAAAAGTAGAGGTCAAGAATAGAGGTCAGATCTCCCCAAATGAGCAGCAGAACTCAGCAGAGACCAGGGTTAAAAATGTGTGAATGGATTGCACACAGACCTTCCTAGTTCTAGCTGAAGTCTGGCAGTAAAGGATACTTTATTATAGATCAGAAAAGTGAAGTGTTGAGGATATGTTGCCTACGTTTCAGAGGAAAAGAGGCTGGAGAAGAAGACAAGATGGTTGTCTGGAGAACAGGAGCGCAAAGTTCCATCAAGGTGACAAAGTAACAAGCTTCCAAAAGTGTCCCACACTCTGTTTCCTTCCTCCCAACTCCTGCCTGTCAGTCAAGAGGTCCACAGCCCTGGATTTTTCCTTTCTTTCTTCTGAAGCACGTCCTCTCTCTGCCATACACTAAAAACTAATAATGCTGAATGGCTTGTGCCTGCCCTGATGATGCAACACGGATGCCGGTTCCAGCCTTCTTTCCTTGCTGAAGTTCCATTTACTTGGACACTTTCCATCTTTCTCCTCTGCTCTGACTTTTTACTGTAGTTGTACTGCTAGATGATTGACCTGCTTAGTGTCTCTCCAGAGCCTTTACACAGCCCAGAGTAAATGGTAGGTATCAGTTAGCCAGCCCTTTCTCTCCTTCATTGCTCACTCCTTTCTTTTCCCTGTTCCTGCCTTATTATTTTTATGGTACTCAGTATCAAACACAGAACTTTGCTTATACTAGACAAACACTCAACTGCTGAGCTGAAGTCCAGCCTCAACAGCTGCTGAATTGAACATTCTTGATTTTAGGTTTCACATACAGCATGCTTTAGTGTCCAGGGCCAGCATACAAAGCTGATGTCAAGGAGAGGCACATTAGGGACTCATTAAATTTAGCAGACACGTGCATTCCTTCCCTATGCAAAAGCATCCTGTAGGCTGTAAGGTCAGAGTGCAGGAACTTCATATATGATCAGTGCTATACTGTATCTAATTAAGTCAAATAATGAGTTCATGGAAGTATGTTTTATCATTTCAGAAAAGGCATGGATTAGGGTGGAGTGTTATCTATTGGAAATAGCTTCTAGAAGCTATAATTGATTGATATGGGTCTTGTGGGGTTGGTAGGATTTAGACAAGTGAAGCAGGAAGATGTTACCTGGTGGGCATGATGGATCAGGAGCTCTGGGTCAGCCTGAGAATGCAGCCCAGCCTGGCTATGGGTCCTTTCCTGGTAAGTAGCAAGTAAGCTGTGGAGAGCCTTCAGAACCCATGGAGTGCGGAGTTGGTCACTGGCATAGGAGGGGACTTCCACATACAAACTATAAATAACTAAAGTGGTGATTACAGAGAGTTAGTTTGGCATGTTGCACAGAATGGGGAGTGTGTGGAATTGGGCTGACAGCACAGAAGCCCAAGGCAGCTTTGTTCCAGAACCTTCAGAACGCTTTCATTTTCTGTTCAAGTAAAGATTTTTCTTTTTAAGATAAAATGTGCTATGCATTTGAAATCATTTTTTCCCAAGCATTCTACCATCTGAGCTGTATCCGGAGCCCCTGTCATCAGGATTGGAGATACGTCGATTCAATCCCTGACACAGTTTAAAAAAACTAGTTTTAATAAAAGCCCTAGCAACCAGTTTGCAGTTTATTCCTCCTAGACTGTCAGGAAAGGACTGATAGAAATAGAGAGACTTTAGTCTAACTTGTCTTGTTGAATTTTAAGATATTTACTTATTTATTTAGGTTCTTTGCAATAGGGTTTCATGTAACTCAGTCTGACCTTGAACTCTCCCTGTAGCTAAGCCCTAAACTCTTGGTTTTCCTGCCTCCGCCTCCCGTGATGGCAGAGCTTGCATCACGAGCCCCTCACTGGAAGCCTCTCACTAGACCCTGCCGTCTCATTGAACGCTTAAGCTTGTTTTCAGTTGTAAGCTTTTGTATTAACATGGCATCTCAAGTCTTCACCCGTGACAATGCTGTATTTGGGTTGAGTGTTCTTAAGATATTTTCGTGGGGAAGCCGTGGTCATCCTCGGCTGTCCTATTTTATATATCACTGAATTTTAAAGGAAATTTCATTACATAAAGAGCAAAACATTTTTCTCAAATATAATGGAGAATCAAGAGAAATATTTAACTAAAATTCCCTTTAAGGAGTGCTTTAAAGCAAATATAGTAACATGCATTCTGAAATACCAAGAATCCAGTTTCCTACTAGGATATATTAGTGCTTCTAACAAAGCCTTTTACCAACTAAATATAACTGGGTCATATGCAAATTAGTAATATTTCAGAAGAGGTTATTTTCATCTACCAATTTTCTGTTTCCTCTTATTGTTATTAAGTTGTTAAACTATGTTAAATTTAGAAAAACAAAAGCATTACTTTCTCTTTGGTTCTTGTGTCTGGATTTTTCCTTCCATTGAAAAGACATTGATTGAGTACATCCTCCAGGACTGGCACCGTTGGGTGCTGGGACACAGAGACCACTCAGGGTGACTGTGCCATCCTGGACAAGGCTGACTGGATAGAATATCACAGCTGCTCATCAGGCTCCAGTCTTTGGTCGAGGAGGCCATAATAAGACAAGGGATAGACAGAAGGGCCAGGGCAGGCTTTGAAGAGGAAGTGGTACCTGAGTTGAGTTTCCAAAGATAGCACAGTAGAAAGCTGGAACCCCAGGACTCAAGAGACAAGGCAGGAATTCCAGGCCAACCTCAACTACAGAGTCACACATTGTCTTAAAACCCCAAAAAGTAAAAGATGTGACAACTAGAAAAAGTGTGATTTCTGGTGGAAAGCAAAATAAATTTCCCTTTCTCACCCTCTACTCTCTCTCTCTCTCTACACACACACACACACACACACACACACACACACACACACACACACATATATATATATAAAATCTGTATTTACCTTTTAAAGCAAGATGTTACTGGGTACTATATTTTCATTCACAAGCCTTGCTGAGTTACAAGACCTCGAGGAGCTTAGGGTGGACTTCTTATTAAGTTGTTTCAGCTTGAGTTCTTACCTATAAGATTAGTCCTTAACTAAGATAAGTTAGTACATGCAGAATTAACTACAGGGAAGAAAAATTTTCAGAAGTAAACTCTAGAAGTTGACACTTAAGGCGTCTTAACAGCTTTTTTCCCTTTTATATATGAAGCTCTATCTCAGGACACTTCAGTGACAGGTGATTTGGTCTACTAAGGAATCCAGCTCGACAGCTTAAACAGTTCAGATTGCTTACCTTATGTCGTTCAACAAATGTTCTCCCAGCCTGCTGAAACAAGTCTGCAGCACCACAGTCTAAGAAGCAGAAAGCAATTTTATCTTCCCCTTAGTTTTCATGCCGCACAGATACTTTAAATCTTGCCCAACTCCTTGAAACCGTGTTATCAGGAGGAATAAAGGAAGCGTTGAGCACGTGGTTCTGGTGAAACTTCCTTAGTCTGCTCCTTCTGCGGGCCATGTGTCACTTTCTCCTTCGAGGGGTGGCATTTCTCCAGCTAGAGCAGCAGTGGTATCATCCGAAGTGGGATCCTCCTCATCAGTTCCTAGACCACACTTGATCACCCCGTGGATCCTGTTACCATGTGTCTAGGGATCTTCCAGACTGAAGCCAGAAGACCGGGTGCAGCTGTACACAGGATGACCTGATCCTTCACACACTTGTCGTTCTTGTCAGTCTCTACCTTTTGCCTGCAAGTTTCAGTACTGGAGTGGTCAGGGTTTATCTCCGGGTGTTTCTCTGCTGCCATGTAACCTGTCATTGAGTTGTCTCTGAGGGCCTGGGCTCACACGACCCCCTCCACGTTTGCTGTCCACCCATATGTTCTGTGGCGATTCCGTGGGGGTTTCACCAATTGCTTTGACTCTTCAACCTTTCCCTTTAAGATGTCTTTTATAATTGTGTAGAAGTTTTCAAACATTGTCTTTCTCTTGCTGTCTTCCTTTTCTCCTCTTCATCTTCTGGAAGTCCCAGTCCTTCTTTGGTAACGGACACTCCAGTCTCGCCCTCAGGTCCTTCAGCTGTGAGGTCCTTCACCGTGTCAGCCATGGGCTCAGTTGTACGGACCACTTCTCAGTCGTGCTGTCAGAGATGTTTCCAGTTAGCTACTTGGTCGTCAGTCTCAGCTGGGGTAAAATGGATGTGCTTCTGGTTTTTCTTCACTCTGGGGCCATACTCCCTGAGAGAAACCCCCTCATCCCCAGAAGCAGGTGTGCAGCAGCACAGCCACTCTGGAAGCATCTTCCAATTTTGAGAGGCTCCATGAATTCCGAGCTTTATATTTTTGAGAAGCATTCATAAAACTTTCTGTAGCTCTCTGCATCTTCTTCCGGGTCAATGGGCGGCTCACGCATTTTTTGACCAAATTTTTTCTAATAACTTTCAAGTTTCTGCTTTGTTGCGACATTTCGTGGAAAATACTTAGAGGGAGAGCCTTGGACTCCGCCACCCCTCTAGTGAACTTCAGATACTCAGAGATTAACTCCTCACAGTTACCCATGCTGGAAACCAGTGTATGTACAACTTGATGCTCTTTTTCTTTTTCTTTTCTTTCTCTTTTGTTTCCAAACAGATCAAAAGGAGCAAATCTTAGGACAAAAAGAAGGGCTCAGAATTCCAATTGTCCTTCATAAAAAACTGCTTTACTGCCAGTGCCCTTCCCAATCATTGCTTATGCTCTTGCGGACCCTCCGCAGTCTTCATTAGCAATGTTATCAGGATCTCTGGGCCAAGTGTCTCTGTTCTGTTTAATTCTTCCTGACCCATGCGCTCCCTTAACCTCCTTCTTGTCACCACCTTCTCGTTGTCACTGGAACCAACACCTTCTTTTTCAGGCTTGTCATCAGACTCCTGTTCTTCTTTATCTTTCTCCTCCTCTTTATCTCCTTTTTCTTCAGCCTCATCATCACGGGCTTCCTTATCTTGTCTCCTTCCCCACAGAGAGAGTGATGGAATAGCCAATAAGCTAAGAATGTTTCTTCCCAACTTCCTTTATTCTCATTTCCTCCGAATACTCAGCTCGGCCTTCTTTCACTCAGCCATAGGATACCCTTTGGTTCACTGAGTTGGTCCTCACTGGGAAGATGCCCCTGCTGAGGACTCAGGCACACTGCTCACCATTACTTTTGGTGACCACAGTCACTTTTCTGCAACCAAATACCCAGAGTGGAAAGTGACACCAAACTGGCCAGTTGCAGAGATAACTGCACCAGTCTGCAAGGTCTCCATGAAGCCTTTGCCAGTCTGGGCAGTTCAGGCTATTGATCAAGTCAGTCTTGGCCATTCTAATTCTAGTGTTGGTTTGATCTTGTTTGTTGGTAAAGAGATTAATGTGCAGCTCCTTCCCTGCGTAGTTTACTAGGATCTGTCAAACTCTCATCTCTGATCTTACCCAGAGGGTCTAATGAATTTGAAATGAGCTCCCTCAGAAAGATTTCTTCATTCAAATAGAAACTATTGATGATCAAGGATGTTACCTGGAAATTTTTTGCCTTAAAGGCAAAAGTCCTAACTTCTTCCTCCTCCATTGGTTGGTCTTGGGTCTGAATTTCCTCAGGCGTCTTTGCTGAGTGACCACACACAAACCGAGACTAGCCGCACCAAGACACTGAAGTGACTCGTATAAGTTTCTTGAACTTTCTACTCCTGGGTAAATATCAGAAGTTTTCTACAACCTCTAGAGGTGCTGAGAGCCTACATGTGTGCACTCTGAAGAATCATACAGTGTACTTTGGGATGTGTTTAATTGCCTGGCAGTGACCTCCACAGACTCTGCATCCTCCTCCCTGGTGGAAGTGCCAGGGAGTATGCACACCCCTCTCACTGTGTTGTGATTCTAATTGCAAGAACTCAATCTCTTAAGAAACATTTTTTCTGTCCATGTCTAGCTTAGGATGAAACTCTCTGAGAACAGTCTCTCATACTGAGAATTGGGATCCAGTCCATCTAGAAATTCAGTCCAGATGTGTGGTTTCAGGCAGTGATTCCAGCCCAGGTGCACCTGAGGTTTTGGTTTCTTACACTGCATCAGCCCCTCCTGTTCCAGGCTTTCCTGGTGCTTTGATGTATTTGTGGCTATTTAGTGACAAGATGGACAGAAAGTTTACAGTGTAGTAACCGTCAAAACAACTCTGTAAAAGAATGTGTTGTCTTCTGCATAGACAAAAGATTCAATAAAATGATGCTGCCCCTGAAGAGCTTCTGAACGTGCCTCCTGGGAAGAGACAACCTTCATTCCAGGAGAGATGAAGGGTTCCATAAGGATAGAATGATGTATATTTCATCTAGTTTATCATGTAAAGGATGAAGGCTTGAAGGTACTGAAAATATAGTAGCTCAGAGACAGATGAGTGGGTGAAGGGAGAAAGATTTAAAGGGAACTTATTGGAAATCTGTGCCTTGTGTTTCAGTGCCGCTGAGAGAGGGAGAAGCAGCCACCAAATGACTAAGGCATCAGTTATAGCTCAGGGGTACTTGAAATAGAACACACCAGCCTTGTAGGAAAGCAGAAGACCAAATAAGAAAGATCCTGTTTATTAAAGTGGATTTTAAATGGAACTTTTCAGTTTTAATTTGGGGCTACTTGCTATTTTACAGATGCCATGTCTATTCCCTCAGAAAAAAGACCATCAATGCAGACAAATATGAGTTTAGTCAAGACACTGGAGGAAACCATCACAAATACTACCACAGGAAGTCCCCCACAAACTCCTCAGGAAAAGCAGCCGGCTGTAGAAAGCTTTGACACACTGGCACCTTCCCAGGCATTTAGGCCGTCTGGTAAAGACGAGTTTGTCAGCCTGGGTCTGAGGATGTTCAAGTCAGAGTCCATGTTCCACAACCAGTCCTCTGTGGAGACACTCTACGTCTCACCCTCATTCAAAACTGTCAGCCCAGAGAAGGAGACCAGAGCCAGTGAGGACGTCCAGACCCCTATGCAGTCCAGAATCTGCTGGATGGAAGAAGATGTGAGCCTCAAGCCCTTAGCCATGCGGGGTGAGTGTGCCCCCAAACAAGCCAATAATGCTAGTGAAAATGCTCTGCAAAGGCCTTCTGTGACCTCTCTGCCTTCTGTCCTTTCCTTGTCTCTTCTGCACACTCCTCGTCAATTCTATCAGGATGTACCCGCCACTGAAGGTCTTCTTGGGTGGTCATGTGTCCTTTTTATTAAATGAGTAGCAGACACTTCGAGCAAGTACTTGATCGAATATATTAGCATCAATTCTGAATAATTGTTATGTAAACCAAATTAGATGTTACTGACATTCACTGAAGTTTCCAGTTAAACATGTAGGTAACTCATGAAGAGACTGTGTGCAAGAGAAGTGGTTTTGTGTGCGGACACATATACGTACACAGCTGTGTGTGCATTCTCTAAGGCTCTATCATACATGCACCAAAGGGTCAAGGAACCATGTCTTTTCTCTGTCTATAAAACACCACAGGGCTGGGCACAGCAGGATGAACCCTTTATCCTTTATCGCAGGAACCGAGGAAGAGGATTGAGTGCAAGGTGAGCAGGGTTGTGTAATGGGTCCCTATGTAAAATAAAACAGGATGAAATGGGCTACGGTTTTATTTAGACTGTGGATAGAGAATCAAGTCCGGCTATTGACTGTCACCTATTAAATCTTGCATTATGCAATTAGACTTTCCTTTTCAAAGTTAATTAGTAAAAGAATAGTTTGTTTGCACATGAATTTTTAAAAAACTAAGTGGTGGCTTTGTTGGTGCTTCTGGATAATAATGCTCACCAACTTGTGTAAGTTCAAAGATTTCAACATAAATCTTTTAAACTGCTTCAAATGCAAATCAAAAATGCATATAAACAAAAGTAATGGAAGCCAGCATGTGAAAATACATATCAATAAGAACAATGGGACAGTGCAGGGGGGGTGGGTAAATGAACTGACCTTGGTCTCCGGCAGTGAATAGTAAGAGATCCTCTTTTAAAAAGAGGTTTCAAAGATTTCTGTTTAAAACATTTTGGTATTAAATAGCCTAAAGGTAGTAAAACTGAATCTTAGGGCTGCCAAGGTGACTCAGCAGGTAAAGACACTTTTTACCAAACTTGATGGCCTGAATTCAATCCCCAGGACCCACACACTGGAAGGAGAGCATCTACTACATGCTTTCTTTTGACTTTCATGCACATTATGACACAAGTATGCATGCACACACACGGACAGACGGACGGACGGACAGATGGGTGGGTGGATGGATGGATGGACGGACGGACGGATGGTTGGATAATACATAAATAAATGTACTTTTTAAAATGAATCTTCGTCTTGTCCTCAAATTAACTTTCTTGCTGAGACTACCTGCCAAGGAAGACACCTCCTGCTGGGCTGCGGTGGCCTCTAGGTATGGCTATGCTCTGGGAAGCTGCTATGGTTGTAATGACATTGATGACCATCTAACACCATAACACCACCTCTTTTTACCAATCTAGAAGCAGTGGGACCTGGAGAACAGAGCTGACGAGTAAAGTGGACTCAAGCCTCATGCAGTAGCTGCTTTAGTTAGAGCACAGGCAGTTTATATTCTGAGGGCTAAAGAGAATCACACGAGTAAAGTGTGCAATCACAAGAACAAGCTGCATGTGGCCAAAACATGTTTTCCTATAGAGACATTTACTTGAATAACAACAGCAAGCAATAACAAGTAATCCTAAGTAAACTACCCGCTACACCTGGGAGGGGCATGAGAAAGCATTCCAGGAACAATTCTGTGTTTTGAAGAAACTGGGGTCATAAGGCTCTTGTCTTGTTTTCTTGGTGTTTTCTCACAAGCACTCAGAAGTCTCATACGACTCCATTCTTGGACCATTTTATGACGTACCTCCCATAATATTAAAGCTGAAAAATTACTGGAAGCTGGTTTAAGTTACCAGAAGACCACCAAGGGAGAAACACAATGGATCCGGACCCCAGGGAGAAGAGTATTTTGACAAGTCCCAGTTGACCTCAGTCATCCCCTCCTTGGGTCAGAAGTGGCTTCCCAGTCTTGCTGGGCTTTGGAGGTTGAGTTTGGGGTTCCAGTGAGAGGCTGAGGAGCCCCAGGGAAGCAGTTCTTTGTGTCTGCAGCTGCACGCTGGAAAGCTGAATGTTCTCAGAGAGAAAGAAACTAAAGCAGGGAGCTTCTGAGACACCAGCGCGCTAAGCAGAGCCTCTGATACCCGTCTGATGTCAGGAAAGAGACAGCATTCCATGAAGATGCTCCTCTTATTCAGCTGGGCCAGGGGACCTGACAGATTCTGCCATTCCGCCACACTCTGGGAAGGGCATGCCAGAAACAGCAGCGTCCTTATATGCAGAACATCCATGTAGAGTCTAGACAGAGTGCCTGCCTCGGGCTCCATTCGGCACCCAGAAAACAGACCTTTTGTGAAAGCTGCTATGATTTCTCACAAAAAAACTTATGCATTTAACCAAAAATTTCTAGGTGTAAGACAGAATGATCAAGTACACAGAAATCCCGCAGGAGCAGAGTCACAGATGTCTAGAATCTAAAGTCATCAGGCATATAAGGCAGAGATTTTCGAATAGAAGATAGACTTTTGTTACACTGCCACCCTCTGTGTTGTGAAAAAGTCAAGTGGGCATTTTAAAGCTCAAAAAATACCGTCCTGAAATGAAGCCCCCCGGCTACTCTGATCCACACGGCCTAGCAGGCATTCCCAGCCTTTGCTGTGGTCGAGCGACACTGTCTGCAAAGTGTACACATAAGAACCAAGGTCGAGCCACCAAAACCAAGACCAAACAAACAAAACCCTCAAAAACTCTCATGTTAAGTTTATGGTTTGTGTTGGGCAGGATTCATAGATGTTATTAACTGTGCGTGGTCACATGCAGCTTAGATCACATGTCTAATATCTCAAGTTGAGCAATAAAGGACAGTTCAGTGTACAGAGACACGGGTGGGGGTGGGGGGAAGAGGTAATGACGAAAGTCTTGAGGGAGACCGAGAAGGGTGAACACTATACATTGTGTATAAATTCTACCCAAATCCTTGACTGATCACTAACTAAACTTGTAGGGAGACCCCCTAATCCCTGCTGGAAACCAAACAACAACAAAAAAAGCCTTCAGCTTCTATGCACTGAATGGTCGACAGTTGGAAGAGTCGGGTCAGTTATCTGCCCACAGGAATAAAATCCAGTCTTCAGGGGACTGCCAGGATCAAGGGGCTCCACAAACATATACTACAACATTTGCAGGGGATTGTCACAGAATCAAGGGGCTCTACCAACATGTACTATGATATTTATTAAATGCCCAACATGGAGCTGGAGATATGGCTCAGTGCTTACGAGAATGTAGTGCCCTTGCAGAGGACCCAAGGCCAGTTTTCAGCAACCACATTGGGTACCTCATAGTGGCCTGCAGCTCCAGCTCCCGTGCTCCCTTTGGCCTCACAGATACCTTCACTCACATGCATAAACCCACACAGACACATAATTAAGAAGAAATAAATAAGTTGCCAGACTTTGAAATTAATAAGAAGCCGTGACCCATAGTGAAGACATGGAAGAAGTTGCTAGAAGCTGACCGCTAGATGACAGACATACTGTGGTTAGCACATGAGTTCATGAAGCAGCCATTAAAAATGCATTCAAGAAGTTGGCCTGACATGGTGAACACTTGTGTATGCAGCATTCATGAAGCTAGGGCAAGAGGATGATGAGTTCAAGGCTAGTCTACACTACATAGTGGTTTGAGGCTAGCCTTGGCTACACAGAAGGATACTGCTCAGCAAACAACATAAAAATGTACCCCAGGGCCTCATTATTCACAATGAGTGAACAGAGAGGGCTGTCTCAGAAGACAAGATGATGAAGGAACAAAACGGACACTGCAGGGAGGAAAACGAATGGAAATGACAACTTCCCTGGAGGTATTTAGCAGTGGACTGGAGATGAAGGAAGGATAAGTAAGGGAATCTGAAGATAAATTAACAGAATAAACTAATCTGCAAATATAAAAAACTAGCAATATGTTTTTAAAACTTTAAGTGTCTGTTCTCCAGCTACAGTAGGGCTAGGTTAGAAAATGCTAGTAAACTACTCAGAAGAACCCTAAATTTGGGGCCCTTACTGGTACCCTTCTAGATAATCTATGAGACAAAGAGGAAACCACAAGTTAAATAAGGAAACATTTCCAGCAGTGACTGATTATAAGAAAGACAGTGGGAGGGCGCTGCTCCGCCTGCACCAGCCCCAGGTTCAAGTCCCTGCAGCACCAGGGAAAAGAAGGATGGGACAGCTACGGACGCTATAAACACCAACAGCAAAGCAGGGTAAGAGACTATTGTGTTGTCGTGGGTTTGGCCCTTGGTGGAAGGGTAAGCTAGCAAATGACTGAAACTGACCTGAGATAACCTTTGTGCTCGCCAAATGTCCCATGTTAAAGGTGTATATTATAATATGTGCATTTATACCTATGTTAAGGGCATATGTATATATAATATGGGAGTGCATACATATACAAACATATATACCTGAGTATATTACCAGGACGATCTTACAAACAATGCCTTGGTCCCATGGAGTTTTGCTGGCCTATTGTAAGGAAGGCGAAGCATCAGGCTTCCTCATTCTTTCTGAATACTCCCAGGGCATTACCCCATCATTTCATGAAGGTGGCTAACCTGCCATCCGTGTCTGACATACAGTGCAAGAAAGATAAATTAGAGAGCAACATAGATTAACATCAAATGCAGAAAGTCTTAATAAGATGTTTGCAAATCAAATCCAGCAAGATCAAGAAGTGACAATGTCCCACAACCCAGTGGGATTCTTCCCAGAGCTGTAGCGTGGGCTTGACGTTTGAAAATGAATCTCTGCAATCCACCACATTAATAGAATAAGATTTAAAATGATATAATTATCTTGATTCATGTAGAAAATTGATACAATTCTACATTCAATTATGATTATAAAAAATGTAAGCAAATTAGGAATAAAAAGAAACTTCCCTCAAGCTGATAACAAGCGTCTTTTAAAATTTGACCGCAGACATAATTAATGATGAAAGAGCGAATACCGTCCAGACTGGATCGGCAAGCGAGCAGGGACGAGTGTCTTCTGAATCAGTTTTCTTCAGCAGTGGGTTAGAGGGCCCAGCCGGACAAAATAGACCATAGGAAGAGATAGAAGATGTGGATACTGGAAAGGAAAAGATTCCTTGCCTTTGTTCAGTGATAACATGACTCTCTATGTAGGAAATTCACACACACATGGTGTACATACACTGCACATATATACACAGACATAAAATCTTTTAAAAATTAATTAAAAATAACTGGGTAGTGGTGGTGCATGGATTTAGTCTGAGCACTCAGAAGAGAGAAGCAGACAGATCTTTGTGAGTTTGAGGCCTGGTCTACAGAGTAAGTTCCAGGACAGCCAAGACTACACAGAGAAACCCTGTCTTTGGGAAAAGGGGGAGGGGATAGTATCATATATCATTTATAGTAGTAGTGCTTTAAAAAATCTTGCACTGAGACCCGGGATGTGACTCTGCTGGTAGCATGCTCATCTAGTATATAGGATGCTGAAGCCCTGAGTTCCATCTTGAGCCCTGCATAAACCAGGCGTGGGGGACACACACCTGCAAGCCCAGCCCTTGGGAGACATAGACAGATCAGACATTCAGGATGGAGGCTACCCTGGAATACACGAGACCATATCTCAGAAAAACTAAAACAGCCTGCCCTGAGACCTAATAACCGTTTCTGAGAACAACTGAGGACCTGACAATTGAGGGGTGCTCTAACATTTCAGTATAGAAATGCGGCTCAAGCTGCTTTCTCTCCTCTCTATGTCATGCCATTGACTCGGTGCAGCCCCAGAAGGGGGCCGTAGAAATTGACAGGTTGAGCCTTATGTTAATCTCCACGGGAAATGTAAAGTATGTAAAACAGCCTAAATCTTGAAAGCAGAACTATTCAAGATGCATCATAAAGCAAGATGCCATAGTGCATATATTCGAGAGAACAAGAGCCTTGATTTTATAGTGTGGAACTTTCCCAGCTGTTGGAGTCTGGCCCTGGGTGGGAGTCCCTGGACTGTCAGTCAGGATGACTGGCAGAATAACAAAGTTAATCTTTCCCTCCAGTCGACACCACAGTACTTAATCTGCCTACTCCGTTTCTTACCCCATTCTTAGCTGTAATCTATATTTGATTTCTTTAAAAATTCATTTGGACCTTAATTTCTCTTTCCAATTTTGTTAATAGAAGGGAGAGATGGATAAGTAGGTAGATGATAGATGGAGAGATAGATAATATATTTATGTGACATTGATAGATTTTACACTTACTGCAAATTGTTAAAACTTCTGTTACTAAGCCCTAAATTATGTTTGTGTGGGTTACTACTTCCAAGTTATTGCATACATTTATCTATTTACGCATTTGTTGTGTGTGTGTGTATAGGTGTGTGTGTGTGTGTATAGGTGTGTGAGTGTATAGGTGTGTGAGAGAGATTGGAGACCTCATCATGAAGTCATCTTAGGTGTGTGTGTGTATAGGTGTGTGTGTAAGTGTGTGTGTGTATAGGTGTGTGTGTGTAGGTGTGTGTGTGCCATAGCTCAAGTCTGGAGGTCAGAGGACCAATGGCAGGAGTCTGTTCTCTTCTTGCACTGTGTGGGTCCCAGGGATGGTTCTCAGCTCATCAGGCTTGGCAGCAACTGCCTGACCCGCTGAGCCATCGCAACATCAACCCAATAGAAGCGACTCTGTGAATCTGATAGAGCGTGATGGCGGAGTTCCCAGTGCTGGAGAGAGATTGGAGACCTCATCATGAAGTCATCTTAGGGCCCCGCAATTGGCTGACCAGCATCCCTGTGACAGCACAGGCTCTAGAGTCAGAAAGGTGGGGCTTAGGGTCCCAGCTCCTCTGCCACTCACAGCGTGGCAATGGGAGAGGCCCCTGGCCTCTGCATGTCGGTGCCTGGTTTGTGAGGCAGATGAGGATGGCTCTGCCACATGGGGTCACAGAAGCAAAGCCCTCCGAGTGGGACTTGGGACTCAGCACATGCAGTCACTGCTGCGCTTTGTAGCCGCATGAGTGTTAGGAGTGCACACCTTCAGCCCACTGCTAGCCTCGGGATCTCTCTGTCGGCATCCTTCTCATGCCTTCTCAGGAACAGGTACACACCTGTGAGGGTTACTGTTGCGGCGATGAAACACCATGGCCAAAAGCAAGCTGAGGAAGAAAGGGTTTATTTCAGTTTATACTTTCAGGTAACGCTCCATCACTGTGGGAAGTCAGAGCAGGAACTCAAATAAAGCAGAAGCTGATGCAGAAGCCTTGGGGAAGTGCTGCTTAATGGCTTCCTCAGCCTGCTTTCTTACAGAACCTAGGACCACCAACCCAGGGATGACACTACCCACAATGGCTGGCTTCTCCCCTGTGAATCACTAATTAAGAAAACGTCTTACAGCCAGAATTTATGGAGGCATTTTCTTGAGGGTCCCTCCTTTCAGGTAACTCTACCATGTATCAAGTTGCCATAAAACTAGCCAGGACAACACCTTCCTCGCAGAAAAGGCATTCCCACTGTGGAATACTGTGACTGAACACAGAGGTTCTGGAGAGCTCCAACTCATCCCTCAGAAAGCAGCCACTCAGCTGTGGATTGGTCACCATTTTCTTGTAAAGAACAAACAGCCTTCCAAGTCTGTTTGTTCCTCTCAGCCTGGCTTCTTCCTCTCAGCAGCCCAGGTTCTTTTTATCAGACAAGTCTTGTTTCACCCTGGTACAGCTCCCTCTCACCGGCATTCTCCTGCCCCTCCTGCCTCACCCCCTCCCCGTCCACCCTTCCAAGAGCATCTCAGCACGTGACCTTGGGGTGTAGACGCTCTCACTTACCTTTCCTCTGCCTTCCACGACACCTTCTGTTGTTTCCGCTAGACAATAGCTACACATAGACTTGAAAGCTGAGCGCATTCCTCCCCGACTATTAGCAGCGACCCTGCCTGCCCTGTTTATGTTTGTCTGCCCGCACCAGGCACAGTACCCTGCACGTCGTAGTTGTTAGTGTTTTGTTAGTGAACTAAAACCAGCTTAGAAGTGGCAGAAATGGAGCAGGTCCATGAAAAGCATAGAAGGGGGATGCTGGTGCATGGAGCCAGATGGAGGATGTGGAGCCTGAGGAGCAGATAAAGAAGTTTGAACTTCAAAGTTGGAGAGATGGCTCAGCAGTTAAGAGTCTGTACTGCCGTTACAGAGGACCTCAGCTCAGTTCCCCACATCCACTCAGAGATCCAGGGCGGCTAGAGACCACAGAAGTGCAGAGAGGTAACCAGGGATCCTTGTGGGGCATGACCCTGGGAAAGTGGACCTGAGTCTGGAGCCCAGAAATAAAGGGAAGAACCTTTTAGGAGGAGAGAGGCTGTTTCACAGGTCTGATTGCTGTCCTGAAGCAGCAAGCCTCTCTGCACCGCTCATCCCAATCACAGCCTCAGTTGCTTTGCTGGGGGACGGCACCTGTGATTAGTGACTCACAACTGGACAGGATCTAGGATCACCCAGGAGACAAAGCTCTGGGCACATCTGTGAGGGAGTCTGTGAGGGGTTAACTGAAGTGCAAAGACCCATCTTAATTGTGAGTATAGCCATTTTGTGGTCGTGGCTCCTGAATGAATACAAAGGGGAAAGTGTGCATCTCGTTCTACTTCCTGACTAGGAACGCAGCCTGAGCAGCTGCCTCACACTTCTGCAGCCCTGACCGCGCCACCACAGTGTGCCACTGAACTGTGGGCCAAGACGAACCCTTCTCCTCTTGAGCAGTCACAGCACCAGAAAAGCGACTACAGACTCCTGCATAGCCTGGAGGGCCTGCAGGGACCAGACGTGAAGAGCTGAGGCCTGGGTGCCGGGCCAGAAGGATGGAGATGTAACTGTCATGGAGTCAAGATGAGGCCAGCAGGAGACAGTCTCTGGCCACTGCCTGTGGCGGGAAGAGCCTACCTGGCATACAGCCTGCCTGGTTGCCTTACCGGCAGATTTTAAAAGCTTTTTGTACCCCAGTGGCAGCCAAGGAGAACAACAATAACCCAGGCCACACAGGGCTGGCGACCACAGTACTTAACATCCGGGCCTTACAGCAGAGGAGTGCGGTTCAGCAGATGACAGAAGTCACAGTGGTGTGGCATGGGAATGGCAAGGTGGCGGGAATCTGACGAGAAAGGAGACAGCTGATACTGGAGGGAGCAGAGAAGGGCCGCTGTCTCAGCAGGTCCTCCGGATGCCCAGGAGTGACGGGAGGGCTGGCTGTGAGTGAGAAGTCAAACACTCTGGGAACCAGGACTTGAGAGCGGGGCCGTCCTGAACGCCCACTTGTTGCAGGCGCAGACTGAAGTGGGCATCTGATCTCCACCGCCCGACACTGGGGATGATGGAGAATGCAGACGCTCTCATCTTCCGCTTTCAAGAAGGGTTTACACGAAGGGTCCTCGTCCGACATCATGAACTCCCTGGAGTAATGAGCTGATCAAGTTCAGAAGCACTTGCACATGTATGTCTTGGTGAGGTGACCTCAAATGCAGTGGAGGGGCCACCTCCATGCTTCAACACCCTCCTTAATGCAGCTCCTGTGACCTTTGATACGGAAGAATGACCCCGGGGCAGCCCATTGCCTCTCCTCAACTTGATTTTGTTACTCTCTGTAGCTCAGACTGTTGCTTTCCGTCATTATCTGTTTCCTCATCACACGGGACAGACAGGAACTGTAGGTGCCAGGACCCCACAGGCAGTGTTCACTCCTGCTCTCAAGTCCCCGCTGCCTGCTGTGTAGTCTTTTTAGAGCCTGCTTTCCACTCTGATGGGACACAGCAGTGGTGCATGCTCCAGCCCCCGCCTGTTTCTGTCCTTGGTCCACAACTGTTTTGTGCAGTTCTGTGCTGGTTCATCTCTGCTGGTGAAATAACCAGGTGAGCACAGCAGACTGAACTGTAAAAGCCAGGGGCTCTCAACCCCTGGGTCTCCACCCTTCCCAGGGTCGAATAGCAGATATTTACATTACAATTCATAATTGAAGCAAAATTACAGTTATGAATGATCAATAAAATAATTTTATGGTTGGGGGTTTACCACAAGAGGAACTATATTAAATGGTTGCAACACTAGGAAAGTTGAAAACCACTGGAAAAATCCTCAGAGCCAACAAAAAAATTGAAATTTTCCGTTTAAAAACCTAGGAAATGTGGATCTAGGGAGATGATTCTGTGGGTAAGAGCACCTGCTTGCTACATAGGCATAAGGACCTGAGTTCAAATCCCTCGCGCCTGTGTAAACAGCCAGGTGTGGCCACATTCATTTGTAACCCCAGCCCTGGAGCAGCAGAGACCGGGATGTCTGGGCTCCCTGACCAGTGCCCTTCAGGCTCAGTGAGAGATTCCGTCTCAGATATATGACAGAGCGCCTGAGAAGAAGCGTGTGCACGTCCACTGACGCATGAGCCACATGCACGAGCATGCACTTCAGTGCATTTTACGTCCTCCCAGAGTTCCACAGTACTTTCACTGCCTCAGCAAGCCCTAGACCCAACCTCTCTGCCTGTGTTCTGCCTTTCCTGGACATTTCATCCCAGATGAGACCCCTTGTCAGCTTCGTCCTCTCAGCGTATTCTCAGAATTGTGACATGCATCAGTCCGTCCCTCTTCATGACCAAATGATATTCCATGGTGCAGATACAAGATGCTGACACATTAGCCATCAGTGGACATTTTAGCTGTTTCTACTTTTAACATTCTAAATAAGCCCTTTACAACCATTTATATAAAAACGATACATTGGAGGGGATGACGGTACTTTAGTTTTTGTGTATTGTTCATTTGGAAGTCACTGTATGTCATCGGGGAGCATTGAAATAGATGAATTAGGGAACGAAAGTGAGATATCTGTGTTTAGCCGTCTGGGGGTCTGCTGCTCCAGATAAAACACATGGACACCAAAGGAAGATTGCAGTGTCCCTGGAAATGTACCTTTTTCATCTTTGCAACATAGTTCTAAATGGCATTTAAATCGAAAGCTATTGTATCTTAATTAGCAGGCCTTCTGCGTTTGCAGTAGAAATGTTAAAGATAACGCATCAGCATTTGGGATGAGTTTGTCAGTGGTGTCCTTGAGCAGCTGACAACTGGCCTGTGTGTACCACAGGACGAGCATTTAAAACACAGCCACTTCCTCTATCTTACTGCGGTAGTTCCTGCACAGAGGGGATCGGTGCCAGCAGGATGCCCACATGGCTTCTGCGGGGAGCCAGCACGGGGAAGAGAAGGGGCAGTGCAGGATGCCCCAGGAGCAGATTGAAGGGTGCGGCGCAGCTGCACAGTGTTTGGAAACAAAAGGAAATTGGCGCGTAGCAATTAGCGCTGAGTGGCTTTTCACAGCGCTGAGCCTGCAGATCAGAGCTGGAGCCCACACCACACTGTCACTCAGCAGTGGTGGCACAAAGCCAAAGGAAGGTGGCCAGGGGAGGATTTCCTGGTTCCTATTTTAGAAACACCTATAACCTGGAAGCTCAGTTTTTCTGGACCCAGCCTTGCCTCTGGTTCACCAGGTCTCGGGAAGGACCAAGACCCACACTCTAACAAGTCCCCAACATTGCTGCCAAGAACACAAAGCTAAGTACGGGAGAGGGGATTTAGTGTCCTCATGTATGTGTGCGCCTACCCGTGCCCTTGTGTGGGAATGGTTCCACACTAATGGCTGATGCCTGAGTTTGTTTTCCTCTTGGCTCCTTAAGGTTCCTCTGAGTACCTTCTTTTTAAACACTGCAGGCTCCAAGTCTCCGAGTCCCTTTTTGCCCATATTCACCCTAAGTCCCCCTTTCCTTTTCTAATTTTGTGTTCTTTCCTACCCCTGCCCCCATTAAGGACAGTGTGTGCTGCCCAAACATTCTTGGATGTGTTGTGTGACCCTCCACTGGGGCGTGGTTGACTTAGCAGTCTCCACTCTTAGAGAAAACTGACCTTCCCTCTCCCAGCAGTTAAGAATTACCCTTAGGGACGTCAGAGGTACTTGAATTTGTCCTCTTTGTAACTTTCTGATCTGGGAAAGATTTCTAGCCACTGAATTTCTTTGCATCCTGATTAAAATGAGGTTATCAAACCTATTCCACATTGAGGGATTATTAGTCAGTGTTCTGTTATTATAACGCAACACTGGAGAATAGATATTTTGTCAATAAAAGGAGATTTACTTTGCTCAAAGTTTTGAATGTCTAAGAACATCTGCTCAGCTCTGATGAGTGACAGCATCATGTGAGAGAAAGGTCACATGATAAGAAGCCAAAGAAGGATGTGAGGGTCAGGCTTGCATTTTATAATAAGTCACTTTCACAGGAACTAACCTGAGTTCTGTAAGAAATTCAACAATCTTGTCCAAGGGTAGTATCCCCAATGACCTGGTGACCTCCTACCAGACCCAAGCCCTTAAAGCATCCACCACCTCTCATGACCACATTGGGAAGCATACTTCCAAACCATGAACGTGTAGGGACAGACCACATATAAACCAAGGCATGTGCTAAAGAGAACCAGGAAGCAGTTATTTAAAAATGGGTTCTATAATCCCAGCATCCAGGGCACAGAGGCAGGTAGGTATCTGTGAGTTTGAGGCCAATCTGATGTACATAATGATTTCCAGGACAGCCAGGGATACATAGAGACTCTTTCTAAGAAAAATACAAACAAAAAGCACCACTACCATCATCATATAAAAAATAAAAAAGGGCTGGAGAGTTGGCTCAGTGGTTAAGAGCACTGGCTGCTCTTCCAGAGGTCCTGAGTTCAATTCCCAGCACCCACGTGGTGGCTCACAACCATTTGTAATGGGATCTGATGCCTTCGTCCAGCACACAGATGTACATGCAGAACACTCATACATAAAATTAAATAAAGTTTTTTTTTTTAAAAAAAAAGAATAAATTGAAACTGAGTTCTATCCTTGGACTTCGCCTTGAGGCGATCAGTTTATCTTGAATAGCCACCCACCCCTATAACTCCCGGGAGGAGGGGGGTGTCCTGGAAATCAGGAGGGAGTACTTGGTGGGTCTCTGAAATGAGAGCTCTAAAAGGTGGGTCAGCTTGTGTGAACTGTAACCAGAGCAGCTGTCAGGAGTGAGTGAACAGATCCAGCCAGCACCTTTCCCCTGATGGCTGCAGGAAGGCTGGTAACCAACCCTTTCCTCTCCCGGCAGCAAACAGGAGGCTGTGCTGAGATGCTAACCTGCCTCAGAAGGAAGAGCTGCTTCACTGACGTCTGCTGCTTCAGTCAATCAACCCGCCCAGGCGACTTTTCACTGGGCCCCAGAGTTGGCACCTCATTCTCATTTTTGAAGCTTCTGCCAGCTTTTACCCTCTGTTCTTAGCCACAAGCGACACGGAGCCGGAGCCTCCTGGAAGGCCCTCTCGTAAGGAACAGTGTGGGAACACAATGGAGGACATCACACCGTGAAGGGAGAAGAAAACACTTTAAAAACTCTCCAAAAGACAAGAAAATATGACATGTCTGTAAAACAAGAACAGGCTGTTTGGAGAATTTCTGAGAACAACCAAAACCTCTTCAAAATTAAAATCAGCCGGCAGAAACAAGAAATTCACCAGAAGGATTGCAAGCTAAGACTGATGAAACCTCTAAGAAGTAGGGCAAAGAGACAAGATCAGAGAGAGAGAGAGAAGGGGAGGAGAAAGTAGGAAGGGGGCTGGTAAGGTGGCTCAGCGGGTAGACGCTTGCCGAGCAAACCTGACAGCCAGAGGCCAATTCCCTGAACCCACGTGAAAACAGGAGAGAACCAATTCTGCCAAGTGCCCTCTGACCTCCACACGTGTGCTGTGCTGCACTCACACACACTAATCCTAAGCCTGAGGGTAGAAAGAACATTTTCAGACATGCGTATTCCAGCGCCTCTTGGGCCTCCTTGTCATTGGCCTGCTGATGATTGCACTACTCACAAATGACAGCAAAACAAGAAAGGGGGACATGGAGGCTGAAGAACAGAGAGCCAGCCCAGGAGGCGAAGGATGCAGCAGATGACAGTTGGGATGCAGCATGGAGCATGTGAACACGTGGCTTTCATCATCCACATGCCCACTAGCATGGCACCACCCTCCCGGCGCCAGGAAAGAGTGACTGGATTAGCCTGACCCAGATTCTCCCAGGGAGCTCGGCTGGCCTTGGCCACGCTCAGCTGAGTCCCCCTTTTCTTCCATCCCTGTTGCCACATCAGCTGAGAATACTCTTGGCATCCAAAAACAAGTTTTGTGACTGGACTCTTCCCTGAGAACTGTAGATAGGCCCTGAAGAGCTTAGAGGCAAAAAATAGTGAGTGGCCACCTGCCCTGGCCATTTTTATGAGTTCCAGTTTAGTTCAGAAGGGACATGAATATGTAGTAGAATCTACCAACAAAGCAAAGTCCCCGAGTGCTGAGTGGCAGGCTTCAGCTTCCCTGCTGTGTACCTGGCCGAGTAAATCTTTAAAGTAACAAGTTCAGAGCGCATCACACACACCCGAGGATAGATTTCACCAATTTATGCCGTATATCCAAAAATAAATCCACGTAGGTATTCCAAGAGAGAGGAAAAAAAAAGCCCTGTGTCTAAAGAAGTTTGGGGAACAGTCGGATAAGATGCTTTAGGGCTGGGGACTAACTCAGTGAGCAGAGGGCTCGCCGAGCATGCATGAAGCTCTTGGTTTGGTTGAGCACATGAACCTAGTGTCGTGACACACTTGTGACCCCAGCACTTGGGAAACAGAGGCAAGAAGATCACGAGTTCAAGGTCATCCTCTGCTTGATAGTGAGTTTGGGGCCATCCTGGGCTTCATGAGACTCTGTAAAAGAAAGTACTGTAGATTCCTCATCATTTTAAATGCGATGGCACTGTCAGTCCTAATGGGAGGGGCAGTGTGCGGTGACCGAAAAGCCGTTTTTTACAAAACACCAGCTGTTTCATTTTAATTTTTTAAGATTTATTTTATTTGTGTAGGTGTTTTGCCTCAATATATGTATGTGTATTGCACCACATGTATGCCTGGTGTCCACAGAGGTCAGAGGAGGGTGTCAGATACCCTGGAACCAAAGTTACAGATGGTTGTGAGCCGCCATGTAGGGGCTGGGAACCGAACCCAGGTTCTCTGCAAGAGCAGCAAATGCTCTTAACTTATGAGCCATCTCTCCAGCCCCAGCATCTGCTATCTTTTGTCTTATTTTATTTTTATTCATCTATTTCTTTTATATCCTAGCCACAGCCTCCACCCCCCCATCTTCCCCTCCCAGCCCCTCTCCCCCGTTCCCCCTCCAACCTCCAGCCCCCTCCTCTTCCGTTTCCATCCAGGAAAGGCGTCTGTTCTCTTGAGGAACACACTCATAACAGTTTGGGAAACTAGAATGGAATAGATAGACAACATTTAGTATGCTTTTGTGTGAAAGGAAATGAAATTGTTCTCAAGTCTTTAATTTTATGAAATGGGTTTCAAGTACGTTTTTATGCTGCTTACAGATCCTTGGTAAGAAAAGTGGGTCCGTGTGCTACAGCACTCTGGATCCAAGCTGGGCTGGGCTTAGTCTTAATTATATTTGACCACAGAGAGGAAAAGATTCATTATACTGGGTCACTGAAGTTTATTCTGTTATAATAATATCCGTATGGGGGAAAAGGTGGAAGACTAAGTTAGGACTTTCTTGGCCTTCCTACTTTAAACGCCTACATAAAACCCCAGCAGGCAGATTTAATACTTTCCCCTCAGGGGCGAGGCCTACAGTAGCGTAAAACTATGCTGGGTAGGGTTTAGATGTCATGGTGAATATTGATCGTTCTATTTTAGGTTCATTTCCACGGCATTATTGGTATATAACACATCTGTAGATTTGTCTGTTTCCTGCTTTGGGGTTTTCAGGTTTGTGAATTTTTAAACTTATAAAATTCAGACTGGTTTATATTGAGACCTTCCAGATAGGTGTTTACATGACACAATTATTGTAGCCATTATTCTTGTTTGCATGTTATATAAATCTCTCTCTTCCTTCTATTTCAGTCTCCACTGCCTCTGAGGTCACATCTTCTTTTTCTACTTTGTCTGTGTCGTCTCCTGACTCGGCCCATCCAGAGAAATCAGCCCATCACTTTCCCCTGGTTTTCACCAGCCCTTCCTTCTGGATTCAGCCCCATCCACAGACATCGTCTGCCCCCTTCACACACAAAGATGAGGCAGCCAGGGTTCGCCACCCCTTTGCTCCCAGGGGTACAGCATCTTCAGATGACGAAGAACACCCCAGTGGCCAAGATAACTCCGACTCAACTACGGAGAAGCCAGCTCACACTCCTAGCAGTAATCAGGTAGCATTTCCCTCCCCAGCTAGAACCTGCCTCCCCTCGGTTAGCCTGTCCCAGGCTAGTTTTCAGACAAGCGAAGGCTTGCCCCGAGAACCCCCCGAGTCGAGCTCTCTCCGTGGGCTTCTAGGCGAGGTCAGGGGCGCTGTGCTCAGACTCCATGAGGACCTGAGCCTGGTGATCCAGGAACTTGGTGTCATCAACAGTCACCTAGGCAACCTGAGTGGCAGCAGCCAAGCAGCCAGCGAGACTCTGCAGGACCCCCAGTCTTCCATGGGGAGCTCAGATCCTATCTAGTGGCATAGCCATTTTTCTGGAACACAATGGTTCCACTGCCCACAGACCTGGAGGTTCAACACTTCAGAGGTCCTCACTGCTGTGGAGACAGAAAGGCAGTGACTTATTTTTTCATTTTCAAGTTTACTAGCGCATCTTTCAAACCGACAAAGTCATTTGGGTGCTGTGCTTTTTTTTTTTAAAGAGGAAGAAGTCACTTTTGATCATTTCAGGTTTAGATAGTAGTTCCTTTGAAACTGAGGAGTATTTCTCTCATTTTTTTGCATTTCAGTACCTTATCCCTAGAGGGGTGAGCCTTAGTGAGAGTTGTGGGAGCCTTTAAAGTGCAAATAGCTGTCTGAGGGCTTTTGAGTAAGCAAGGGAGTCAGGGGAAACCCTGGGTGCCCCCACCCCAGGGCTGCTAACAGGCCTCTGCCTGATCACATGCTCTTTCAAGCTGAGGTCCACAGATCAGGAACCAGAAGCCTCTCTGCTGCCACAGGGTCAGGAGTGAAGAGGAGGGAGGCAGGATGTGGAGCACATGTTTTTATATTGATTTTTTCAGAGAATTCAGGTGCATTCCCTTCTCTTGTAGTTCATAAATAAATTCAATATTTTCAACTCACTGTATCTTTTTCTAATTCATTAACTTTTCAAGCAAAAAAAAAATCCCATGTTTACTTTGTAGACGAGAGTGACCTCGTTTGACTATTACAGACCAGTGCTTCCCACCCAGATGCATGCTGGGATCAGTACAGTTTAGTTTGTCATTGAACCCGGAGGCTCACCCATGCCAGGCCAGTGCTCTGCCACCTTGTTTAAGGCAGGGTCTGCTGTGCCCAGGTTAGCTGGCCTGAAGGATTCTGGGTGACTATCCTCTCTCTCCCTCCCATCTCACCACAGAATGCTGGGGTTACAGCAGTGGGGTGCCTCAAAGGGGGGGACTTGGAACTGTCCTTCAACCACTCCGTGCCCATTGTGGTGTGCGCTCCCTCACAGACACAAGGAAAAGAAGCTTTTAAAGAGACCGGTGAGATGGCTCATGGAAACTCTGCTTCAGAGTTTTCTTCATTGTTAATGAAATGCTTCTTGAAGATTTTTTTTTTTTACCGTTTTATTTATTTGCATGGGGAGTGTGCACAGCGCATGTGAAAATCAGAGGACAACTTACAAGACTGAGTTATCTCCCACTATATGGGTTTCAGGAATTGAACTTGCATTGTCAGGCTTGGCTGCAAGCCCCTTTCCCCGCTGAACCAGCTCACTGGCCCTCTTGCAGGTATCTTCAAGCTTTTCTGCACTAAGAAGAGCAGTAACGCAGACATCCTCACTAACAAGTACAGCATTTTTGCGGTTACAGTAAGAATAACAAGTTAACTGGGACATATGCTAATGAGCCAGTAAGTCTGCATCCCACGAAGTTTAAAGCATTGAGATATGTGTTTTATATCTGAAAAAAACGCTGATTTTGCCATTTAAGGGCTACAACTTAACAAGGCTAAATGGGTATCACCTACTTCTAGAACATTTTCCTCACAGCCAAACCCCACGCGGGCCGCGGCAGATGCTCTGCTCGCCTGTGCCCTTCACTTTCCACACTGTTTAGACAAGACACAGTTTAAGGAAAAGGAGGGCTTATTCTGGCTTACAGTTCAAGGGGGTACAGTTCGGGGGTGGCAGGACGGCTGTTCACATTATGTCGGCGCTCAGGAAGTAGAGTGCAAACAGGAAATGGAGTCCAGCTAGAAAGCCTCAAGGCTCACCCCCCACCTTACCCCAGTGGCCCACTTCCTCCTGAAGGTCCCAGCCTTCCCAAATGGCCCCACCATGGACCAGCTGTTCAAACCCCAACTCCCTTCTATTGCATAGCTGCTTCCTCCTAGATAAATCTTCACCTTGTAGGGAAGCTCCTTATCATCCAGGATGTTTTAAGGAGTGGTAAAACCTTCCATCCTCAGGGAAGTTCACTAAACTCAGGAAGTCCCTGAAACTGACCAGATTCACCCCACATATGCTGAGTGGCCTGAAACAGACACAGACCAGCAGGGATGGCTGGAAAGGACACCCCAACTATCCAGACTCCCTGCAGACTGTGCAGTGCATTCCAGGTTCAAGTTTTGTGAATTCTCACCCATGCTGCAGTGGGCCTTGGTCATGCAGCTGTCTTTGAGTCATGTCTGCCTCTATAAGTAATCCAATAAAACTCATTGGTTCACCGAGTTAGACTTTCGTGGCATTCTTAGTTTGGTCTGTTGTTAGGGACTTGTCTGAGGTAAGTAGATGTTTCCTCAGTCTCCCCAGGAATAACATCACACAACACCTGCTCTTCCAAATCCTCGGCAACCAAAATGTATTGTCTACCTCCATGATATTTCACACAAATGATATTTTATATCAACAGAATCATACAGGCATCTACTCAGCCAACTGCACTGCATCCCCAGCTTAGGGAGGAATCATAAAACATGAGGGTCTGTGATTTCCATCATACAGCACTATTTGGGCATCCATCCACGTCAGAACCCAGGTCAACACTTCATTTATTTGTATGATAAAGTATCGTATGTAGATACCACATGTTGCCTGGCCATTAATCATCTGGTTTGTGTTGCTTGCACTTTCTTGCTGCTGTGAATGGTGCCACTGCACAGGCTTTGTGAACATATGATTCAGGTCCTGTCGTAGTTTCCTTTCTGCTACTGTGATGAAATGCTTTAACACCTAGAGATAAAGGTTTCTTTGGCTCATACCAGTCCATCAATGTAGGGAAGTCAAGGCAGGAATTTGAAGTGGCGAGTCACATCCCAGACGAGAGCAGAGAGAGAATGCAGGCAGGTGCTCACCCTCTCTCTACACTTATACAGTCCGGGATCCAAACCCAGGAAATTTTCAGGCTGGGTCTTCCCACATTAATTAAGATAATGAAGGTGGTTCCCCCAAAAGTTTGCTACCGAGCCAACCTGATCAGTCCCTCATCGAGAATCCCTTCCCAGCCGATTCTGGGTTAAATCAAAATGACAAAACAAGCCATCACAGATTCTCTTATACCACTGAGAATAATTGCTGGGTTAGAAGACACCTTCACACTGGTTGGGTAAATCCAATTGAAGTCTCCAGAAAAACCCAGGTTAGTCTCAGACTTAGCTTCCTCACTGGGGATGGTCATTTCCCACCCTGACTGTGTAACTACTGGATGTTACTTTATTAGAAGGACCAGCCACGCTAGACTTCCCACCCTGACAGCCATCTGGTGGAAGTAGGAAGTTGCTAGACTCTACAGCTTCCCTTAAGGAGGAGTGACTTCTGGCCAGTAGTCCCAGTGCTTAGAAGACTGAGGCAGGAGAATCTCAAGTTATGGAGGCCGACCTAGTCTACATAAGTGAGTTCCAGGGTAGTCGTTGCTCCATAGTGAGACCCAATCACAAACACACATGCACACACGTGCGTGCACACACACACACGCACACACACATACACATGCGCGTACACACATGCACATACGCGCAGACACACATGCACACACTCACACACACATGCCTATGTGCACACACAAAGGAAAGGGGAGAGTGAGCATTTACCTGGCAGTTAGCTGCCTTTGAGAACCTGTTTACCAGACCCTGGGAATACACAGGAAAACCAGATATAACACCTGTCCTCAGTTTGAGTTCTAAAGATTGGAAGGAGTTTGCCAGATTCAAGGCCTCTTCCCATATGTAATAGGACGTTACAGATTCTGAGGAATTTGGGGAAATTTTTCTTATGGAAGTAACCTTAGAGCTGAAATATGAAACTCTAGGGCTATTAAAACAAAATGCTCTAAGAATATGTTGAGCACATAGAGTTCTTTGTACATTAAAACAGATTGCCAAGAAGTCATCAGAAGACCTGGATTTCTTCATCTGTGAGCTCCACCATTTGACTTTGGCAAGGACACTGCTCCTATTTGTGGAATCTCAAACACTTCTCAGTTATATATTGTTAAGAGGGGAGAATAGGGCTGGAGAGATGGATCAGTGGTTAAAAGTACTTGCTGCTCTTGCAGAGGACCCAGGTTTTGTTCCCAGCATCCACTTGATCATCCACAACTTCAGCTTCAGAGGATCTGGCACCCTCTCCTGGACTCTGCAGGCACTGCAAACACAATGCGCATACATGCATGCAGGCAAACACTCATACATATAAAATAAAAATGAAATAAATATTTTTTAAAATAGTAGACAATAAAAATCTTCCAAGACACATCATTCCCTTCTTCCCCATTCATATCCCCCCAAAGCTACTGCTGCATCAGGATGTTGACCATGGGACCCCACAAGTAACTGGAGTTTAACTACAACAAAAACTGCTTCTATGTGAAGCTTCCTTGCTTATCACACGCTTACTACATGCATGTTGACACTTCCAATTATAACTAGGTTCTACATAGCTCATATATTTAATACAACCATTTGCTAATTAGTATAATTAGCATAAGTACTTATGTGAATTTCTATTTAGCCAACTCTATTAAACCAGTAGAAAAAACTTGGCTTAAATCAAGAGAGGATCTATTCTGATTGACTTTGCAATTATCTCATATTAAAAATACTTGAGATGTTATTCTCATACTGTTTTAGTCTGAACTGAGGACGGTATTATAAAGTGGCTATAAACATATTTTACAGTTTACTTACTGTCAAATTACTCATGTGTTCATTCTTTAAATATTTATAAAGCACCGTTAGGCGTAGGCAGTTTGCCAGACGTCAGGACACAATAGCGAACAAGATGGATGAGTCCCTGTCAGAGTTTCAGCTCTGTGGTCATGCAAATGGGTGAGTTGGTAGTTGCATGGCACCTGTGGACTTGCAGGGCACAGAGTGGTGGGGTATGGCTTGGCACAGGGCACAGGGCACAGGCAGCACGAGGGAGTCTGGGAATGTCACCTGGAAGTACAGTAGTCCACATGGAAGCAGGACGGTAATAAGCAGAGGTGTGGGGGAGACAACTTTCTGAGTAGAAGGGAAAGGACATTTTATCTGGGTGGGCACAATACATGATACGAGCCTATATGGAGGATTACCAATAGGAAGATCAGGAGTTTGAGCACTTCCGTGGTGGCAGCACTGTTGGTGACACCAAAGTTGGTGAGACCTTTACACATTCAGAAAAGGACCAAGTAACATTTGAAGGGATCATACTGAAGATGTCACAGAAACTGAGGGACAAGTGGGTTCCTAAGACCCATTCTCGCTGACAAAATGGCTCTGAATGTTTGCAGAGTCCTTGCTGAGTGCCTTCCCACCAAATGAACTCACTGTGACTGTGGTATGCCCAAGGCCAGGAGTCCCTCTGTGGGACTTCAGTTTAGAAACCCAGGGACCGTCGGAGACTCTGTGATGTGTTTAGTATTCTGGGTAGGCTTGTCAAGGTCGTACTGTATTTTCAATAAAGTGGATTCTGAGATGTGATAAAATGGGTTTAGAGACTGTGGAATTGAGAGGTTTTTATTTCTTATAAAATACCAAGGAATTTGACGAGGCCAAGCACATCGCTGTTATGGCAGACATATGTACCACCTCTTATCAGCAGGCAGGCCCGGGGAAGAGTAAATTGGCTCCGAAGAAGCTGGGTTTTCAACATGATTTTGTTTGGTAATTTCGAATTCTGTTTTCTCACTGATGGTGCAGAAAGTTCCCAAAGATATGGTAATTACTGCAGAAATACGGCTGCCGGCATTTGCAGCTATTCAAACAGTAAAATTCCATTATAAAATACCACAATCTATGTGTTCGATGCTGTTGCAGTTCAGCACATGTTCCCTATACCATTTCCTATAGATTTATTTGTGCATGCATGGGTATATTGGGGTGAGGTATATGTATGCACATGTAGGGACACGTGGAGGACAAAGATCATCCTTAGATGTTCCTCAGAATGATGTAGGAGAGTCTTCTATCTATCTGTTGCTTTCATTGGTTAATTAATAAAGAAAACTGCCTGGCCTGATAGGTCAGAATATAGGTAGGCGGGGAAGACAGAAGTGAATTGTGGGAGAAAGAGGCAGAGAGCCGCCGCCATGAAGCTGCCAGATCAGACATGTTGAATCTTTCCCGGTAAGCCACGACCTCATGGTGACATACAGATAATTAGAAATAGGTTGAGTCAAGATGTGAGAGTTAGCCAATAAGAGGCTACAGATAATGGGCCAGGCAGTGCTTAAAAGAATACAGTTTCCGTGTAATTATTTCAGGGGTAAGCTAGCCGGGATCCAGGTGGGAACGCAGCCCGCCATTCCTTTTACATCAGAACACCCTCCATCTTGTTTTTTCAGAGAGAATTTCTGGCCAGTGAGCCCCAGGCATCCTCCTGCCTCCCCAAGGTGCACACTGTCACACCAAGCTCTGAATGTTATTAGACAGTTTTATATAAATATATAATGCATCCTTACTATTCTCCATATACCCTCTCCTCTTCTCTCTCTCCTATTCCCATTAACCCTCCCGCACCATCCCTACCAGTTCCTTACCCAGATTTGTGACTTTCAGTTTTGTCTTGTGACCCATTTAGTTTAACCAGGGCCATCAATGTGACCACTGGATGAGAGTCATTGGAGTCTCCTGGGGTCATCAGTGGGTACACAGCTGACAATAATGACTCCCCATAGAGGTATGAATGAGAAATGCCTCCCAGAGGCTCATTATTTGAACGCTTGGTCCCCACGTGGCGATGACATTTGGAGGAGTTAGGAGGTCTGGCCTTGCTGGAAGAAGTTTGTTATTGGCAGCAGGATTTGAAATTTGATAGCCTGGGCCCACTTCTTCCAGTTCTCTCTCTCTCCTTTCTGCTTTTATTAAAACAAACAAACAAAAACCTGATCTCTCAGCTTCCCCCTTCTCTCTTCTGTTACCATGCCTGCAGCCCTGCAGTGATGGACTCAAACCCTCTACAACCCGGAGCCCAAGTAAACTTTCCCCTCTATAGGTTGCCTTGGTCATGGTGTTTTATCAGTAGAAAAGTAACTAAGACATCGCCCTCCCAGCACCTATAATAGGCAATAGTTCAGTGGGGAACTGTAGGGTCTCCTGAGTCCTTCCTTCCATGCATGACTATCGACTAGCTCCTCTGTTCAGACCCAGTGCAGGCAACCTCAGCTGCTGGCTGCAATGGCTGTCTAGCCCAGGAGATGGCATTTAACCACCTTCTTCCTAAGCTCTGGCTCCTACATTTTTTCCACTCCATCTTTGCGAAGCTCCCTGGGCTTTCCAGGAGATGGTGAGACTATCTTATTCAGAGTTGAACACTCATTGGTCAGCTGTTCTCGACATCTCATACAGCCCCAAGCCTCTGCATTCACAATTGCTCACTACAGAGAGGCTTCTCTAGGTAAGGCTGAAGGTAGCATTTGTCTATGGGTATAATCACAAACTTTCAGCAGGCAATTTGACAGTGTGCCAATTTAGATAAACAGCAGTGTTCAGTTTCCCCCTGGGGCCTACGATTTCCCCCATCCTTGGGTTTTTGGTCAGTTAATAGTAATAAACATGGATCCATGCGTGTGGAACAGGTCCCAAATCCAGTCAGAGAGTAGTGGGCTATCCCTACAATCATAGTGCCACTATCACCAATGAACACACCTTGCCTGGTCTTATAGTTCATAGGGGTCACAGCTGGGTAACATAATTGATGTCCTTTCTCTTCCAATAGCCTGGGTAGCACCTTTTGGAACAATGAAAGCTAATAATGCATGGCTTCTTAGAGCAGTTTTTTCCCCAGACACACACTGAAGTGTGTCTCCCTTCAGACTTTAAAAATGTTCTAATAAATCATACTTTTTAAAATTTAGTTCCAAGAGAGTAGGTCCCCATATGGCTTTCCCACACCGCCTTCATTTTGCTTACTCCCCACCCCCAGCCCCTAGCCACATCTGTCCCGTCCTCAGTTAAACCTTTCCACCCCCAGTATTCCCGTGCTTCTTTTCCATGGTTCCGGGGACTGAATGTAGGCTCTCCTACAGCTTTTTATAGCCTGAACCCTTCAGCCGGGAGGAGAGAGATAGCTCTGACCCTCAGCCTCAGCCTACTAGCATTATCAGAAGTGACACACATCCCCCGGTGAATCAAAGACATTAGGTTATACCCACGCATTGGATATATTTATGTGATTATATATTATGTATTATATATTACATATTATATATTATGTCTTGGGTTCATTTGAAGTTCTCAAATTAATTACATGGTCAGAAATCTAATAAATTATACTTTCTTAACGGTCATGTGTCTAGTAGTCACTTTACTAACTGAAAAGTTTTTAGCACATCCCAAAGTGGTTAAAGCCATGATTAGCAGAGGGAGAACCCAGCTGGTCTGTGGGTATGACAAGTATCTTCTGGTGACTGTCACTGGTTCCGTCAGTGCCATAGTAGGCTTGGCACGTCATCAGTCGGCATGAGTGTAGAGGTGAAGACGTGGGAAAGCTGTTTTCAAAGGTGTGGTCATCGTAAAGACTGCTCTGACGCTCAGGACCAGCCCCATGCAGGGAAGCTGGAGTAAGTATGTGAAGGAGGCAGGAAGTGCCTTTTCTAGACCGCACTGGAGCTGGGACAATGGGAAGCTGCGGAGCAAGAGAAGCGGAATGCGCATGCGCAGGCCCAGAGTGCAGTCCCTAACACCTGACAGCGGAAGGACTGTCCTTCCCAAAGGGAAACACCATGCAGTTCCAGGTGGAATAACAGCAGGCCTGGGAAAGGGGAAAGTGTACCTGTCACAGCTGCTTCGGGGATGCTGTCTGGGGGAGCTTTGAATCAAAGGATTGCATCTCAACTACTAAAAATGAACAAGTGGTACCAGGCACGGTGGCTCCCACCTTCGATTCTAGCATTCGGGAAGTAGAAGAAGGCAGACCTCTGTAAGTTCAAAACCAGACAGGGCTACATAATGGGATTCTGTCTCAAAAGAAAAGAACAAAGGGGGGCAGTTACTGAACATGTGTAGATATGGCCTGTCTGTCGGTGTTGATGGACAACACACATCAGCAAATACATTTAAACACCACCACCACCACCACCATGGGGCTGGGGAGATGGCTCAGTGGATAAAATGCTTGTCACTCAAGCATGAGGATATAAGTTCAAATCCCCAGCAGCCATGCAGAAAGTCAAGCATGAGGTCTCATGCTTGTATCCCAGTGGCAGGATCGGAAGCTCCTGGCCAGTCAGTTAGCTCCAGCTTCAGTGAGAGGGAAATTAAGGTGGGGAGCAATAGAGAAAGACACTTGACGTGGACCTCTGGCCTCTACACACACTCACATCCACAGACACACACACACACACACACACACATACACACAGACACCATGCATGCTTAATAAATAAATAGATGTGCCAGTCCTGCTCTGGGCAGCTTGTGTTACGGTAGGAAGAGC
Source organism: Myodes glareolus (assembly GCF_982192425.1). Classification (NCBI taxonomy): domain Eukaryota; kingdom Metazoa; phylum Chordata; class Mammalia; order Rodentia; family Cricetidae; genus Myodes; species Myodes glareolus. The sequence goes on from NC_142044.1 coordinate 40,569,668, forward strand.
GGAAGCACTCCACAATGGAGGTGGTAGGTAGGTGAAAGTTGAGGCACTTTAGATGGGAACACATGCACTGTAAAGATCAGCAAAATTGGGGCACAGAGACTTCCCTTCCCCTGGACGACTAGCAAAGGTTTCAGTTTGATGACATTTGGGTAAAGATTTGACTTAAATGAAGCATGGGGACTGCCAGCAGAGCCTCTGGGACATGCCTTCCTGGTGTCCGGTTCAGCCAGCACCAAGTCCTGGCTACCACTGGTGTATGTGGAACAGGCGATGGAGCAGTGGCCAGCAGGAGTCCTGGAGGCCATGAGAACACTACTGCCTCATTTTAAAGAGGAAGGGGTTCATGGGAGCTTGAGCAGAGAAGCAGCTCTGACTTGGGTTGACTTTGCAATGTCCCCATGGGCCCCTGTGCTGGAATACTTGGTTCCAGACGGTGATGTTATATCTGAAGGTTACAGAACATTTGGAACATTGACCTGAGCTGGTGGATACAGGCCAGGAAGGGCAGGCCTTTGAAGGCTAGTCTTATCTCCATTTGGGTCTAGCTCTTTGCTTCTTGGCCAGCCACAATGTGACAGGTAGCACCCCACATTACCACCATCTCAGACCAAGATGCTCCAGGCATCCTCCCATGATGAGCTGAAATCACAGGCCAAAGCAAACCTCCACCATGCATTTTGACACATCAGTGAAGAAAGTAACTGATACAGGGTTCAAAAGAACCCTTTAGATGCCATTAAGAACAGTGGACGGGCAAAAACAGCAGCTAGGAAAGTCTTGAACAGTGCAGTGTGTGTGAGTGTGTGTGTGTGTGTGTGTGTGTGTGTGTGTGTGTGTGTATACAGGTCCACATGTGCATTGGGACATTGCTTCTGTAAGTGTGGGAACCCACAAAAGTGGATCCACTTCACCTTGACTAAAGATCATAGAGCTCAGACCTACTCTTGCTCCTGCAAGGCTATTGACAGGATATTTAACTTAAGGTGTGGCTACTATTAGGATATCTTGACCTAGGGTGTGGTTACTTGGTGTTTGGGTATTAAGATGCTAATCACTTTGTTCCTTGTATTGTGATTAAAAAAAAAGAATATTTTGCTTTCTTCCCCTTTTTTGGATTGGGATATTTAAAGATCATAAGAAATAAACATGGGTGCATTCAGTAGTCACTGGATTGCCCTCCTGGTACTATCCTATGTATGTATTTCTTTTGTTTTGTTTTTTGGGTTTTTTTTTTTTGAGACAGGGTTTCTCTGTAACTTTGGATCATGTCCTGGAACTAGCTGTTGTAGTCCAGGCTGGCCTCGAACTCACAGAGATCCACGTGTCTCTACCTCCCGAGTGCTGGGATTAAAGGTGTGTGCCACCACTGCCCGGCTCTGTATTTCTTTTGTATTTCTATTCCTCTTTCTAATGTTCACATCCCTACCCTGTAATATATGAACCCATCGAGGCTGGACCCCAACGTATGACTATGACAGATGGCACCCAATATGGGGCTACAACATATGGCACCCAATGTGGGGCTATGACAGGTGGCACCCAACATGGGGCTACAACAGATGGTGCCCAATGTGGGACTATGACATGTGAGCACATACATGTGGAGGACACTGGCTTGGAGTTCACAAACAGGCTAGCCTGGCTGGCCATTGAGTGCTGGGGAACTTCCTGTCTCTACCTCCCCAGCATTGGGACTATAAGTATGTGTGTGTATATGCCCATGCTGAGTGTTGAACTCTGGTCCTTGCATGGCAAGTACCTTACTGATGTAGCCATCTCCCCAGCCCCATGCATTGTCTTGGAAGCATCTTATGTGTGTTATCTCACCCTTCACCCAGGTCCTTCACAAATGAGGAGCTCAAGACACAGAGTGTCTAAGCAGCTTTCATAAGGGCCACCTAGCTGCTAAGTGACAAAGTCAGGACTCTTCACACTGCAGCATGGAAGACAGGACAGGAGTAAGTGCAGTAAGAATTGCTCGGGGGGCTGGGCTGAAAGGGCTTAAGCCAGACCATGAGATGGGTAAGAAACCTGCATTCTGCCCCTGGGCCACCCAGTCACTGCCATGGATGGATGACTGCTTTGTTCAGCTCCTCATGGGACCTACCTGATGGCTATCAATCCCAAAGACCTGTGTCATCACCCAGTTTATCATCGACAGAGGACTGTATTATCATCCGACTGTCAAAAGGACAACCGAAGTTCCCATAGCAACTCACAGGAAGCAGCTTGACAACTGTTTTCTGTTTTGAACCCTGCATTAGATCAGGGCTGTGTCATCTTCCTCCACCTTTCTCACTCCCTGCTTTTGGCCACAGCATGGACACTCCAGAGCTGTGGGCTCTCCTCTTCTCCCAACACAACTGGATGGTTCCCTGCCTCCACTGTCCTGCTTTGTCCTCTCTTTTGTACACACTTGGCATCCCCTCCCTCCCAGTTATAATTCCCCGAATACCTCTAGACCTTTCCAGGACACTGATCAGAATCATAGACGACACTCTGGACCTCCCCCAGCAGCCAAGGCCAAGACAGATGCGTCAGGAGTAGAGAGGAGAGGCAGGAAGAAGTCGTCAGGAGGGAGGGAAATGTGCAAGGCCGGCGGTCTAGACTTCCATGGCTGATCGTGTCTTCACGTGTTTTCACCCTGTCAAAAGCTCCTGAGAGGAACAATGTACATGCGGGAAGGTTTATGTTGGTTCATAGTTCCAGGCTTTTCCATCCAATCACTTCAGACTCTATTGTTCCTGACTTTATGTGCAGTGAAACAAAATATCATGGTGGATGGAGGTCCCTGGGTAGAGACATAGCCCCCCAGTGACCTATTTCCTCCAGGAGACCCCACCTCCAACAGTTCCCATTACCTCCTAACGACATCATCCACTGTGAATTTTATCAGTGGATGCTCCATTGACTAGGTCGGAACCTTTGTGATCTGATCGCTCAGCGGCTAGACTCACCTGCTGGGGAGACGTATGAAATGTAACGAGAGAGACTTTCTATACCAAGTGTAACTGATTAATTGAAACTGGGGACTGGGGGAGGCATGGCTGAGGCCGAGCACTGGCGTGCTGGCTTAGTGATCACGGCTGACAATTGAGAATAACCAGCAAAGCCCTGAGTTCTTTCAACTATCCTCGACAGGCGTGCCAGGAAGGGGTGGGTGTCCCCGTGTCCCTCTGGCAAAGTTAAGAAGAGCTGAAGGAAGCTTTCACGGTCTCACGTGACCAGCTCTTGACCTTGGTCAGTCTTCCAGTGCGGCCTCTCCAAGCCGTTGAACATGGCTGGCAGGCAGGGCCTCCCACACGGTCCTGCTAAGGCAGGGTACCATACACCCTCAAGATTTTCCATCACAGTTCCCCCACCTCTGATTCTAAGGAGCTTTCTGTCCCCACCCATTCACCCCAGCACCCCCACCGCCTCCCTTGGCCCTTTCTTATCAAGACCCAAATTAGAGAGGCCTGGGCAGACGTGGGGGTGCTTTAAGAGCAGGCTCGGAAATGAAGGGGCTGGCCCAGCCTCTCTCTTTTCCACCTAATTAAGCCTCAGGAATGTCATGTAGCCACACACACACAGTTTGATTTTAATTGGGGCCTGTGCGCAGGGCTCGCCCTAACTGCAGAGAACGCCGGCTCACTCTGATGGGTCTTTGCTCCTGAGCTTGTGATGATGAACTCTTGAAAAACCACACAGAACAGCCCAGAAATAGCCAACAGAGCAAAGGGAAAATGGTTTGGAGCCAGATCCACAAAGCGACAGTGTGTCCTTCCTTATTTCTGAAAACAAAGCAGTGGCCCTTAGGCATGACCCCGAGAGGCTGGCTCCCCAGCTCTACACTGCTGAAGGGATGTTTGCTTTCCCTCCACCCACCCACCACCACCACCAAACTACAGGAGTCCCAAGGAGGGCCACCGACTCCAAAGCTGCCTTTTATTCTGCGGCTCCTGTATCCCTTCCCCTCACATCCCAAGCAACTCACAAAGACGGAGCTGGAAGCACGTGTAGGAGAACAAAGACACGGCTTGAAAAGCACAGCCGTAAAGGAGAGAGAGGACTCACAGAGCGAAGAAAAACCAGGGCCGCGCGGGATGAGAGGCCCCGCTTTCGCTGTTCTCACGGGGGGGGGGGGGGGGGGGGGTGCGCACATCCAGGAAAAGCAGGCGGCACCGCTCTGTCCATTTCTAGTTACAGCAAGTAGACAATAAATAACACCACTGCATTCGGCCTCTGCGGCCATCTGGAATCCCTCAGGGAATGGGGCTGTCTGGCTCCAAGCAGTCAGGTGGCAGGGCTTGCGGGCAGGGGACGGGCAACTGGGATCTCCAGGGGTACACAGGACCCACACTGGGACAGAAACATAGGGCCCGCCCCCATCTTGGAGTAACACAGTCTCTGTGTGGCTGTCAGGAAGGATGAGGCCAAAAGCACGTCCAGGAGAGACGGGCGTCTTACAGAGGCAATATCCATCCAGACTTCTGTAGTGTGGCCCTTGGGACAGGCTCTCCATTTCAGAAGTGTCTGCGGACTGAACACGTTTTCCTGCTGAGTGCACCGACTTCTTTCTGAATTGTTATTGCTCTATCTAGGAAGCTACCTCACAGGTCATGGTTCCTCAGAAGGGACAGCAATGGCGTGCGGCTTGGGAAGAAAGGGTCCCAAGGCTGTTTAACCTGCTGTGGAGATAGGAGAGAACGACATCTCACCCCAGGGCTGCAAAGTTCTCCTTTACGGTATTTTAGGGGGCTATGGAAGGAAGCTCTCGTCACTTGGGTTAGCTGTGCTGACATGCTTCTCTCAGAAGCTGTCCCCTGCTCAGTCCACACTGTCCCCGGGGCCCCACTCCAGACCATTGGCAGCACACTTTGCAATGGGAGAAGTCTAGAAACACAGCTCAGCTTCTTCCCACAGCTCTATGAGGAATGGGAGTCTCAGGAAGGAGGGGTCACTGGCTCATGGTCACACAGCTATAGAGTCTGCTGAGATTGCCTGCCCCCTCCCCCAGACACACATACCAGGATTTCTGGTGCTGGAGGTGACTTAGTCTGTTCTGGCTGCCATACAATGGACCATGAACTGGGTGACTGATGAGCAACTGAACTGTGTTCCTCCTGGTTCTGGAATAGTCCTGACTCTATCCACGCATTAGCAGAGACAATATTAAGGTCCTGGAAACAGCCTAAAGTGTGGCTCTTTGATATGCTGAGAATTTGGAGGTGAGGACATTGAAGGCCTCTGAGGGAGTGTGTCTCCCCGACCTTCAACTGTCCTGTCTCCCGTCCACTTCTCCCCTACAAAGCAAACTGTAGAACCCAGAACTCCAGTTCCCCAGGGACATGTCAGAGAACCAGATATGCAAGCCTCCTCTCCCACTTTTCTGCAAAGGAACTGACTGTAAAGACTCTCTAACCTGGGGGCTGAAGAGATGGCCCAGTGGTTAAGAGCACTGGCTGTTCTTCCAGAGGACCTGGGTTCAATTCCCAGCAGCCTCCCGACAGCTCACCACTGTCTGTTACCCCTCTTCCAGACTCTACTGGCACTGTGTGCATGCGGTGTACATACATATATACAGGCAGGCAAATTACCTATACACACACACACACACACACACACACACACACACACACACACAAATCAGATCTTTTAAAAAGTCTTTGGCGTGTCTGGTCATCAGACCCTCATCCTGTGGGAGGAGGAACAACAACCAGAAATGACAAGAAAAATGAGCGTGGACATTCTGGTACCACCACACTGTATCTTACCCATCCAGTGCAGTTTCTATACAAACTGGACAAGTCAAGTCCCATCCAAACAAAACAAACAGCAAAATCCCTGCATCTTGGGACTCCCATGCCACATGCAACTTTGATTAGCTAATAAAATGACACGTATTTCTCTTATTACAGAGGTGTCTGCTGACACACGCAATGGAGAGAAAGGGTCACACGCTTCTACCCCTGCAAGGACAAGAGAACCCTCTGGGTCTCTTTCACAGAAGAACTTGACCCATAGTAACCTCACAACCTCCAGTTATGGTTTGAATAAGTAGGGTCACACCCACCCACGCTTTGGCCTTGTGTCACAGGCTTGGTCACCAGGGTGATGCTGATCAGTCAGAGGTGGAGTCTAGTGGGAGGAATTTGCCCTCACGGGGAATTGTGGGAATTTAGTCTCTTCTCCACTCCTTCTATATCCTGGCTCACAAAGTATGTGGTTTACTCTACCACATTCTCCTGCAGTGAAAGTCTGTCTTTGTTAAAGGCCCAAAGATACGGAACCACTCAATCTTGGACATAAACTTCCAGAGTCAGAGCACAAACAACCTCAAAAAACAAAAAAGCCTCGGCTATTTTTTTTACAGTGATGCAAGACCGGCTAATACATCTCCTGGCAGTGTCCTCTTCACCGCCAACACCGTCACTAACACCATCACACCAGGGGTACAGGACTTCAGCCTCTGAACAGAGTTTGGGAGGTGCAAACACCACACGAGGACTCCTGCCCCCAGGGTTTCTAGCACTTTTCCCCCTCAATCACAGGGAAATACCTGGATTCCTGCCTCCTCCAAACTCAAACCGAGAACTCTGCCTTTAAAACCAGCTGCCATGTTCTTAATCTCCTAGACAAGCCTCGCTTTGGTCATTAACACATTTCATGGTGTCTAATACCGGGAAATTGGTGTTTTTATGACTCGTTGATCGCTGCTCCCGCTCTACAGCGACTGAAGTTACTGGAACAGTCTTAGAGAAGGTGAGAGCACCCACAGGCTCAGATGAGCTCAAGGGGGCAGCAGTCAGAGGTGAATTTCAGCGACTTACCTGCCTCAGTTTACACTGCCTGACATTAGAACATGGTGACAATCACCAGCCTTGGTACATACATCATTATTAACACAGAGAGAGTCAAGTCAGGTGCTTAAATAGTTAGCTCAAGTTGCATGGTTTTAAAAAACTGGGGATATTTCTAAGATGGGACTTCATTACATAGCCCAGTCTAGCCTGGAACTTGCTAAGTAGCCCAGACTAGCCTCATACCTGCAGCAATCCTCCTGCCTCTGCCTTCTAAGTGCTGGGATCATGGGTGCGCTCCACTGCACCCAGTTCAAGTTGTGAATCTTAAAGGAAGTGGAAATAGTCTTGGAACAGTGCTGAGAGTGGGCGTGTATCTCTCTTCTGTCTTCACTGCTGGAGTGAGCAGGGCCTGCTGGCAGTATGCCCACGTGTCATATCTATACTAAGTGTTAACCTGTGCCTTGGTGATACAGCAGACCACCTTGGCCACCGCTCTTCCAGGGTAGAGGCAGGGGACCTCCCTGAGGAACACTTGTATTTCCAGAGGCAATGGTAAGGTCGTCAGAGGAGGGTGAGCTTGGGCTGGGGGCTCTGAATTTTCCAAGGAAACAGAGGCGGACCCCCTCCCACAAAGGAGGAAACTGAGGCCAACGCAGTACTTGAACTAGTTCTTCAGTAACAAAAAAAGACCATGAGCTGAGTGACGTCATACCAGAGGCGTCGCCTCAGCCTCAGCATTTTGAAAGCTCAGAGTCCAAGGTCAGAGCCACAGTGCGGGCAGGGCTGGTGTCCTCTGAGACTGGGAGGCTGGGGACAAAGCAGTTCCTGCCTGCCCAGCCTCTGTGCGTAACCCTGATGCCCATCAGTCCTAGGTGTACGGATGGTCTTCCCCAAGCTCCAGATACCTCTGAATGACCTCCCTGTGCATCTCCTGATTTTCTGTTTATTCGTGGCAACTTCTGTCCCCACGTTTCCCCTCCTTGTGAGAACAAGAGTCAGTTGGACTCGCACAGATGGCCACATTCCATCACCTCTCCAAACACCCTGTTTCCAAACAAGGTCCCACATCAAGGTACCTGGGATTAGGAACAGAAGGTGCCTTTTGGAAGGGGCTCAGTAGTCCCCTCATCACAGGGGCCGTGTTCCAAGATTCCCAGTAGATACCTGCAGCCATGGAAAACAGCGACCATCAGACACGCTGTCTTCCCGATGCAGTCCACCCATGATGAGGGTTGTCGGTTACACACAGGAGGAAACAATAACTAAAAAGACAGAAAACTACAGCAACACATGGCATGAAAGCCATGCAATCGTGGGGCCACTTTCAAAAGCGTCAAGACAAATGTCAGTCCCTTTGTGTTGAGAGGGACCATAGAGAAGCCGGACCCCAGCAAGCAGTCCTGTGGGAAAGGGGAGTGGTGGAGAGAGCTTTGATTGCCATCTTGATACAGCCTGGGAAGAGTACCCAGCACCGGTTGTCTAGATCAGGTCTGCCGGTGGGCACAGCTGGGGTGGAGAGAACTTGATTGCTTTAATGGAGGCAATACCCACCAGGAAGTGAGTGGCACCTGTCCTAATGTGCCTGCTGTTGCTGTGATAAACACCATGGCCAAAATCAACTTGGAGACGAAAGGGTTTGTTTCGCCTTACGGCTCCCAGATCAGTCTGTCACTGGGGGAAGTCGGGGCAGGAACTGAAGCGGAGACCATGGAGAAACACAGCTCACCAGTCTGCCAGCTCACTGAGGAAGGAACATGACTAGCTGTTTGAGTTCCTGCCTTGACCGTCCCACGGTGATGGACCAAATAAACCCTTTCTCCTGTAAACTACTTTGGGTCAGGGCATTCTGTCACCGCAATAGAAATGGAACCACCCACAGCGGTTCCCAGTTCCCACCTGCGGTCTCTCTTGTCCACCCGTGAAAGCCGTCGCCTGGCTCTCTCCAGTCCTGAATTCTAGCAGAACTTCTTCCATCTCTTTTCACTGTGCACAGGCAGAGCTGGAGCCCCAGAGATGGGATCGGCCAATGCAGATTTGAATCTGGCTCCACCCCTCCCTGACTCTAACCCTTAGTCTGAACTCACCCTTTCTAAACCTTCCTTTCTTTCTGATCGTTGGGAGGTCATTACATCAGCTTCCCCTCCTAACTGTGAGACTCAAATGATATCATGTGTACACATGGCTTGATGCAGCAGATACCCGGGAAACCCTCGCTCCATCGTGGAATCTTCCTCACGCCTTGCACAGTCCTGGGATTTGTTGCTGACCTGACCTTGTTGTTTAGACTAGGCTACTCTGCCCATTACTCCTCAGCTGAGTCTGTGCTTCACTCAGCTAACAAGGTAAAACACTGCTCAGTGTCTGAGCTTTCAGAAGCCACAGAGGGGTACCAAGCCAACTGCCGGGCCGCCTCCTTTGAAAAGGATGCAAGTCAAATACCATGGCTAGAATTGATTGACAGGTACAGTGTCTCCAGGTTCCACCGTGCGCAAGCCTTTGTGTCTGTCCTCCAGAAATCAATCACACTGTGCCTGAGAGCCTCTGTCCCAAGGAGCGGCATTCAGCAGGGACAGACATGCCAGAGCAGGTGTCACTCTGCTTGTGGGGAAGAGGGGGTTATCACTCCTCTACCCCTGGCTGTGGCCAGGCAAGATTGCAGTTCACTTCAAAAGGCCACTCCTGTGAGGCAGCTCCTCACTGGATCCCAGCCACTTCAATTTTGCAGGCTCTGGAACTCCAGCTTTATCAGCCCTGGTAGGGTTCATTCTTTAAGCCAAGGCTAGAAAGATTGGCATGGTTTTCCGGTGTGCCTGCTTCTCTGGTGGGCAGAGCAGAGGGGAAGCAATGACCCGAAAAGCCGAGGATAAACTAGAGGGAGATGAGGCTGTACAGAGAAGCCAACTGACCCTAAGCCTGGAGAAGCCTGATCAGCCAGAAAACCCAGGTTCAAGTTTCAGTACACACATGGCAGCTCACAACTGTCTATAACTCCAGTTCCAAGGGATCTAGTGCCCTCTTCTGATCTCAAATAAATATTTTTTTAGGTCCAGGCTGGCCTCGAACTCAGTATGTAGCCAAGGATGACCCTGAATTTCTGGTCTTCCCCTCTCTACCTCCCAAATACTAGAATTACAGGCACCGCCACACCTACTTTTTATGCAGTGGTAGGGGTCAAACCCAGGGCTTTGTGCATGCCAGGCAAAAAGAACTCTATCCACTGAGCTACACCTCTAGTCCCCATGTTTCCCTCTCTAGAGACTTGGTCTCTTCAAGCCTGAATACCTAGGTCAGTGCAGAAGCCAAGAACACCTGTCAGAGAAAGAGAGCCACAGGCCTGGAAGCCCTGAAACAAAGCTCCCCACTCCCGAGAGGCAACTGCAGTAGCTCTCTTTTTAATTCTCCTTGATTCTTCATTGGCTTCTAGAAACTTCTCTGGATGGCAGCATCGCCCCATGACAGGTTACAAGTCCCCCAGCTGCAGCTGATTTCATATTGCAGTTCACAGTGGCTGCTTGCTGACGACCCAGAAATAGTCTTCATTCCTGCGGATCAGCTGCTTTCTGGCCACAGTGCAGGGCAGGAGAGAGCAAGTCCTGTGCCCACGCACTGCTGGCCTCCAGCACAGCCAACAGGCCACGACAGCGGTGACCTTGTCCTGGGTCTCAGGGTGACTTGAGGATCACTCCCCACAAACTGTGGAGACTCCCACAGTAGAAGCTTCAAGTCGTGAGAAACGAAGAACCGGAGTGGAGGAGGAGGGTTTGCCCGACGTCACCACAAAGTCGAGCTGGAAAGAGTGGCCCAGCGCTCCCTCGTGGTGCTTCTCCATGTGGCCAAGCAGGTCCTATTGTCTAACACTGATTCTCAACCTGTGGGTTATGACCCCTTTGGGGGGGGGGGCATCAAATGATCCTTTCACAGGGGTCTTCTAAGACTGTCAGAAAACACAGATATTTATATTACAATTCATAACAGCAGCAGAATTACACTTATGAAGTAGCAATGAAAATAATTTTACGGTGTGGTGGGGGAGTCACCACAACACGAGCAACTGTATTAAAGGGCTGCAGCGTCAGGAAGGCTGAGAACCACTGCTCTAGAAGGTTCAGAGAATCCGGTCCTACAGAGCCAGCTGGTGCTGTACTTTCTTGCCCTGCACCCTGCTCTGGGCTGCTTTGTCACCAAAGCCCTGCCACCCCCTCCCTACCTCCTACCCCCTTGTCTCCCCCATCCACACTTCATCCAGTCTCAGCCTCCATCTCCACCCACTCCTCCAGGGAACAGAGATGACATACTGGACACAATGTGGGGGAGGGGCGCTGTCACAGCAGCTTAGAAAAACCCTGGGGAACATACTAAGCCAGGGGTGCTGTGGGGGGTGGGGGGCAGGTGGTGGTGAAGATGACGGACTGATGGAACGGAGGGACAGATGGACAGAAATGAAACCACACAGGAGGCTGTCTCACTCTATCGATCAGGCACTTCCTTCCCTGGGCTTTAAGACAGAACCAGACTCAGAGCGGTTAAAGTACAGCCCAAGAGCATACAGCCAGTAAGAGTCCGAAGTTGATCTTGGGGTCACCTGAAGTGACAGGCCTGATCTAAAACTACATCATTCTCTCCATCCTACCAGAGAAGAGGGACGGAGAACCATGAGAACTTACAAGAGACCTGCAGGAAGGAAAGAGGGGAAATGGCTGCACGGGCCAAGGCGAAAGGGCTGCCAGAGGCAAGAAGAGCATCCGGAAATGCCAACCTCAGAGACTGACACTAGGAAACTTCTAGAGAGATAAAACCCCTTTCTTGATGAGATAGTTATAAGTGCTGGTGCCAACCTAACTTTGGGGCAGGGCCAGGGACAGGAAAACAGAGGCAGTTAAAGAAGTGCCCCCAAGATCCAGAATCCCCCCCAGAAACCTCCCCACAGCCCACGAACACGGCTCACAGACCCCATGCTCTCACCACCGTCTAGAGGCGCTGCACCTTCCATGCGCGTGTGCACTGCAAGACTTTGCTGTTGGGCTTTTGGGCCCAAGTCTATTAAAATTCTGATGCTTTTGCGGCTGTGGGAACAGAAAATGATAGGAACGTCAGGGAGAGAAAAAAACCTCTGCCAACAGTCCACACCGCAGAAGTCAAATGCAGAGAGGAAGCCTAAAGGCGGGGGGGCTGCTCTCTGACCTTGGCCTGCCTAGGAGAGGTTACCACCCAGCCCACTTCATACCTTGGGGTGGGGTCACAGCCATCGTTGGAGCGATATGATAAAACTCATTATTGCCAGTAGCAATAGCAAATATAATACATTTTATGTGTGTGCGCGCGTATTTGTATGATGCATATAGAAGTCAAGAGTGATAGTGGTGTTTACCTCAATCTCTCTCTGCCTTGTTTTTTGAGAAAAGGTTTCTCACTGGCCCTGTAGTTCCCAATTTCTGCTAGACTGACTGGCTGGCCCCTAGAATCTGCCTGCCTGCACCTCCCAGCCCTGGGGCTGCAGGCACACACCACTGCACCCTATTTTTATAGAAGTTCCAGGCTTCAATCTCGGGTCTTCAAGCTTGCATGGCAAGCTCTTTACTGACAGCCATATCCCAAGCCCTACATTAATATTTTGCATTTGTGTTTTACATCCATAATTTACGTCCGCAGAGGGCCTGGGGTTTTTCAACGTGTGTCATACACAATCCTTTCCCTTCATCCTGACAAGCTAGTGAAGCAAGCAGGAAAAACCCTGTGTAAGCAGGAATGCTGTCATCACATAAACACGGTCCCCTCCTCCCAGGCACAAAGCAAAATAGTACTCCCCACCCCCAGAGGTTGGCTGCGGCTAAGTCATTTTAAAAATGTGGGTGAATGGGACTGGAGAGATGGCTCTGTGGTTAAGACTCACGACTGCCTTAAGTCCAGTTTCAGGGGATCTGATGCCCTTTCCTGGCCTCTCTGGGCACCTGTACTGAATAAATATGCACACAGGTGCACACACACTCATAAATATGTAAATAATAAATATTTTAAAATGCAAACAGGCCCTTTCCTCTGCAAGCCCCATGTCCCCTCCTCTGGTATGACTGGGCTTCTGAGGGAGACTGGGGAGGAATGCCCGATTTTCCAGTTCTCGGTGTAGCAGGCATGGAAGTTTAGCGCTGCAGCAGACCACAGTCACATTGTAGCACAGAAATGGCTCCCATCTCAGGGTGAAGCAGCAGTGAAGCCTCGCACTTAGCCCAAGGCCTCCTAGACGTGAACTTGGAGGGAATCCAAGCCTCGGCTACCTGGGCAGCATACCTAGGCATGAACCAGGAAGGACTTGACCAGTTAGCCAGAGTGGACTCCGAATCCAGAGAAGCTCTGCCTGTTGTAGCTTGAGGCCATGAGTACCACTCATGGTCTGGGACCACATGAGGGTACCGCTCTACAGAGTAGTCAGAGATGCTGGCACGGCCTGACGCGTGTGGCACATTTGACTCTAACAAGCTCTCAATACGCGTTTGTCTCTACTGACCCGTGTTCTAGTCACAGGGGTTTCCATACAGCTCAGGAAGTTCAAAGGTGACTCAGGTCCCCCCGGACTCCAGCTGGGGTGACTCTTCTCCTGCCTTCAGTTAAATGGCGCTTTTATCCCTGCCCGGGCTTGGAGTCCAGAAGGCATTCCTTTTGTGTCCGCCTGGAGCATTCTTCATTTCAAACGTATTGTTGCCCTGGACAATGGCATAAAGCAGAGCCTAGCTGGCTCCCAATAATAAAAGACGACAGTGAAAAGCCCCTCCCCCACCAAACACCTCGGTGTCTGCTGTCTGTCAGTGCCAGTCTCTCTCCGTTCCTCAGGGCTACCTGCTCTTGGTGTCAGCAGGAGAGGGCCCAGTAATTAATTTTTAAATTTGCCATTATCATGCATTTAGGCAGCAGCCCAAACTTCCAAGTGATTTTGACCTTTCAAAATGTTACAAGCAATACCAGTTTTTCTCCTGTGTGAAGGGCTCTGACCCAGAGATGGTGAAAAGAGCAGCATGGAGCTGGGCGGCCATCCCTGTCCATTCCCCTAAGTCCCTTTTACTTCGCCTACCTTCTATATCATAGGAACCCTCGTACCTGTACCTTTTATTTTTCTAGAATGAGATGTTCTTTAATCCCTTCCTCTTCTTAGCCCCTGTGTGTTTGTGCAACTGTGTTCGCGTGTGCGTGCAGATGCCAGAGGACAGCTTCGGGTCCCATTCCTTGGGATGTCACCCACCTTCTTCACTGGGACAGGCTCCCCACTGATCAGAAACTCACACATTAGGCTAGACTAGCTGTCCAGCAAGCCCCAGGATCCTGCCTGTGAAGGCCCATCCTCCTAGCATGGGATCACAAGCATGCACCAGCCCAATCCCCTTTCTCTCTCTCTCTCTCTCTCTCTCTCTCTCTCTCTCTCTCTCTCTCTCTTTTCTCCTTTCTTTCTCTCTTTCTGTTTGTTTTGTTTTTTGAGACAGAGTTTCTCTGTGTAGTTCTGGCTGTCCTGAAGCTCTCTCTGTAGACCAGGCTGGCCTCGAACTCACAATATATTCACTCCAGCCTATGCCTCCCTAGTCCTGGGATTAATGATGTGCGCAGCCATTCCCAGACACGCCCAGTTTTTTTTAGATTGGTTCTGAGGTTCTGAAGGGCTCTAACAGGCCAGAGCATGGCAAAGATGGCACCAACAGGTTTTGCCTTTTACCTTTCTCCCCCTTACTAGAAACTATTAGATTTCATTCCTAAAGGTAGCCCCCATGTCCCGTTCCCTTAATTTAGCCACTGACTCAATCCAAAGACAAAATACTAAGGTACAACAATCAAAATTCATTATTTGGCTAACCTGTCCAATCAGGATTAAAAACAAAACAAAACAAAACAAAAAAAACCACACCTGCTTGCTGCTTACTGTCTGCTGTTTCAGCCTCCCCCTGCTTGTCCCTTTGGGGTAATAAATCTCCTATGCCTTGAGAATATGGGGTCTAACTATATATCCAGTACGGACTCTGAGCGGGCTGCCCTCCCTTACAGGCTCAAATTCAGATTTTCATGGAACCGTTGCTACCACGACCCAAAGAACCATTCCCTTTTACCATGCTGAGAAACTGTAGCTCCCCAGTCCTGGACACGCCCACTCAACAACTAACTCTCTCTCTCTCTCTCTCTCTCTCTCTCTCTCTCTCTCTCTCTCTCTCCCACCCTGAGATTTGGGTTCCTTTAGTAGCTCACAGCAGCAAGGCTGAAGCTACAGACAGTTAGGAACCACCTCATGCTGAATCAAACCCGGGTCCTCTGGAGAAGCAGCCACTGCTCTTAACAGCTGAATCATTGCTCCCGCCCTGCACGTAGTTCTGGTGATTGGATTGTCTCACTCTGCATCTGTCCTCCAGGTCAGCTTGTCTCTGTTCCAATTTTCTTTTTCTCTGAAGTGAATAGGACCCCTCACATGTGAACTGTGACGGAAGATCCCAATCTGTCAGCAGCTGCCCACTGCTTTGTTTAGAAGGTTTTCTCCGCTCATTGCTTTTGCCAGATCCCCCTCAAGACCCAAAGATCTTCCCTCCATGACCGCCATCCTGAGCACATTGTGTCACAAACCCAGTTGGACACATTTGCGTCTTTCCACAATGTCAGAATGTACTAAATCACCATACATTCACAAAGTATGATGGCCTCGTTGGCAACAATTTACCAGAATCCTGTGTTCCTTGGTGGCCTCAGCTGAGGCAAGCACAGATACCTCCATTACAACCTTAATTACTAATTACTAATATTAACTCTCAAATCACACATTACACAGCACACACACATCTGTATGTAAATCTCTCTCTCTCTCTCTCTCTCTCTCTGTGTGTGTGTGTGTGTGTGTGTGTGTGTGTGTGTGTGTGTGCTGTAGAGATTTAAGTAGCCACAGCAGAATTCAAGAGATTTCAGAGGCCTGAGAAATTGGGAAATTGGTAGAGATACGAATGGAGTCTCTATGGAAAACAGAGTAAGTTAACTCACCAATGAGGGCTGCTGAGGCTGTCAGCCATAGTCAGGCTGCATAGCCAGTTGGACTGAGTGAAGGTAAGGGAAGGGTAGGACCAGGTCCAGTCAGATGGAAGGATGGATGGATAGATGGATGGATGGAGGGATGGATGTATGGATGGAGGGAGAGATGGAGGGATGGGATGGATGGATGGATGGATGGATGGATGGATGGATGGATGGATGGATGGGTGGACGGACGGACGGACAGACAGATGGATGGATGAACAGGCGGCAGTTGAATAGATCACATCAAGACCAGGGATAGAGCCAATCTGAAGATCTGGGACATCAGAAGTTCTTTGCCTATTGGTCCTTTAATATAAACACCAGGTGATCAGATGACATAGGGACCATTGTCACCACAGTATTGGGTATCCTCTTCTTTAGGGGTACAGGAAATGGAGACATATGCTTTCCCTGGCATGTTAAAGAAGTTCCTGGCTTCCCTGACATTATTAAAATATGAGCCCCTACACTTCCAATTCACCTTGATGAATTTCTACAGTGACTCTTTCCGCTCCCAAGAAGAAGCCATGCATCACTCCGTGCCACACGGGTGGCTCTGGATCGATGGCGCCATTCACATGTCCACTGGGTGCAGCGTCATCCTCCATCTTTAAAACGGAGTCGAAAGCTGTCTGTAAAATGGAATCTGTGGACAAGGTACAGACTGAAAAGTCACCATTTTACACCCTGTGGAATAAGGTCGAGGCCAGCACAGCCTGATCTCAAAGCCACCAAGAGCTCGCTCTGCCACGGCACCCTGGCACCCACGACCACCTTACTGAGAGCAGAACTGGCTCCACCTTGACCGGGGGGCGATTTCACTCTAGTTAACGACCCATCTGCACCTTCGCCAGAGGCCACCCCCAGAGGCCTGCGGAGCTCAGAGCACTGTGCACCCTCTTATAGGCCTCTGGAAGAAAACGAGAGGGCTCTACCTCAGTCTCCACCACCCTCCAGGACCCCCAGTCACCTCCTTCCCCTCTTCCTTGTAGCATGGAATGACCGCCAAAGGGACACAGCAGAAGCCTTCCATTCATTGAAGTCACTCGTGATTAACCCTAACACAGGCTGGACTGTCCTCACCCCACTGAGGTCATGGGGGTGAGGGGTGACCTACTGGGACCAGAGAGGGGTGTTTCTCTTGCTCTCACATCTGAATGGCGTGTGAGAATCTGATTCTGAAGTTTGCATTTCCTTTCACCTCCCAGGAGTCAGGACTGTGTGGGCTGCAGAGGCAAGATGAAGGAAGACCTGAGACATGGCAGCAACCCAGCTTTAGGGCAGAGGGTCTTGAGAAGGTCCAGGCTTGAGATCTTCCTACTGCTCCTATCACAGCGGGCTTGGGGACCCCTCCTTGGAGTCTATACCCAGAATTGTCATCCTCCATGCTCCATTCCGGACAACTGTCAGGGATGAAGCTGATGGTGGCAGTCTCAAGCTGTAGGAGTTCTCCACTGGAGCCCAATGGCCACTGATGACACCAAGGGAAAGGAGTCCTGGCTGTGGTCCTGACAGCAGGCTAGAAAAGGCCCACCCTGCTGCCGTACAGATTGTTCCCAGGGCCTATGTACGGGAGGTCAGGAGACACGTCTTCCCAAGGTGGAAGGTGGCACACCCAGGAAGGCTGGCCTTCAGGGACAAGCTCTCCAGGCAGGAAGGAAGGGAGACACACCTAGCAGAGAGGATGGGCTGTGCATGGCCAAACAGGATGCCCTTGGGGATCGGCCAGCTGGTAAACAGCAGGAGATGTTCTAAAATGTAGGCAGGTGCCACCATCTGCAAGACCCTGGAGGGCAGCGTGTTCAGGAGTTTAAATTTAGGCTTGCGAACAGCAATGGAAACGGAGAGTTTGAGAAATGAATCAGGGTATCATCCCCCGCTGGGTGGCCATAAGGGACAGGGGAAGGTGAAGCCAGGGGCAGCAGCTGGAAGCCCTGGGAATGTTAAACTTAATTGACTGGAGTAGCGAGAAGATTGGCAGGAAGTACTTCAGGGAACAGATGTGTCCCTAGCTCCGTAGGCCCTCAGAATAGCAGATGTGTTATCACAGACCTGGATGGAGGAAACATCATACCCACCAACAGTTGGGGGCTGGCTTCTTGTCCCCACGTGGTGGGGACATGGGGTGGGTTGGGTTTTTGAATGAACCTGAAATGCTTGGTTGGTCTGGTCCAGTCCACTGAGCGAGTCCTGGGGAGCTCTTCGGGCTACCTGGAACCTTTGCCATGGTCTCCCTTCCATCAATACAGGTTCTTGCTATCGCACTAAACAAGTCCTTTCTGAGTGTCAAACTTTGCAGGGACTTCCAAGCCTGACTCCTTATGATAGCTGTGTGACCTTAAGGGAGCTCTCAAGCTCTCTGAGCATTGATTTCTGTAAGAAAAATGCTTTCTTCAAAGCCAAGAAAACCTAGATCTTTTAAGGAGGTAGGAGGACAATGAAGAGGGTCCCACACTCATCCCGGGAGAACAACTCTTCTTCATAGTTCACCTTGGGGATGGCCTGCTCAACCCTGTTGCCATGGTCACAAATGCTCTGAGAAATACATGTTCCCCTTTTAATGGTCTGGTAAGAGCTGGACAATGCCAGCTATCCTAAAGCCTGGGCTAAGTACCAAGAGCAAAATACAGACATAAAGTATGATACACAAGACTTCCGAGGGCATGCCATATAGCCACCCTCTGCATCAAGAGGTCATGTTCCAATTGCACACATTTCTAAGAAAAAAAGAGACCCATTGGCATTCTTGAGTAAGTTCAGGTGGACTCCAGATCCTCATGGTGTGTATGGCTATGGCAGTGATGCTGGGACAGCTTACACCATGGCAACTAGCTTAGCTCTACAAATCAGGGCTGCTTTTTCTCCCCAGGAAGCTGGTGGTTAAACTAGTTATGTCGGTTAGTTTTTATTGACAACAAGATACAACCTAGAGCTACCTGGGAAGAAGGAATCTCAATTGAAGAATTGCTTTGATCAGATTGGCCTGTGGCCATGTCTTTGTGAGATTATCTTGACTGGTGATTGCTGTGGGATTTCCCTCTGTATGCTGTGATTATGTTTCATTGCCACTGCTTAATAAAGAAGCTGCTTTGGCCTAAGGCAGGCAGAATATAGCTAAGCAGGGAAAACTAAACTGAATGCTGGGAGAAAGAAGGCAGAGCCAGAGACACCACGTAACCACCCAAGAAGCAAGATGTCATGTAAGAAATCACAAGCCTCGTGGTAAAATATAAAATAATAGAAATGGGTTGATTTAAGATGTAAGAGTTAGTTAATAGGAAGCCTGAACTAATAAGCCAAAAAGTATGTAACTAATATTAAGCCTCAGAGTGGTTATTTTATAAGCGGCTTCAGGAACAGGAGGAAGGGGGAAAACTGGTCCAGAGGGACCGGCAGGATGGAGAATATTTGTTGCTATAGATGATTGATGTGGGAGGGCCCAGTCCACTGTGGGCAGCACCACTCCTTAGGCCGATAGATGAGCCGTGTAAGAAAGCTAGCTGAGCATGAGCCAGGAAGCAGCCTTTCTCTGTGGTTTCTGCTTTAGTTCTTGAATAAATTCCTGCCCTGACTTTCCTCTGAGGTGGCCTGTGACCCAGAAACAGATGTTTCCCTAAGTTGCCTTGAGCAGAGGGTTTGATCACAATGGCAGCTATGCCTTGTTATCCGTTTCAATCCCATCTTGGCGGAAGTTTAGGTTGCCTTCATACTTCTGTAAGTATCTTTGTGTATCTGTTCAATAAGTTCCTGGGAATACAATTGCTAGATCAAAGGTCACAGGGCTCCCTGGACACCCCCTACTGGTCAGCTCCTCAACCTGCTGAGTGTCCTGCCAGCCCCAACCACCTCCCCATTTCCTATAAACTTCAGGACAGGCCTCATAGCCAACCCTATTCAGCCGCTCTTTCACTCACTCATTCATTCATTCATTCCCTCACTCACTCATTCATCCTTTCTTCCCTCTGGTCCAGATCCTGACTGCCGCACCCACTCTTCAGAGCCTTCAGCATAGAACTGGATCATCTTCTTCCAGGAGATCTGCTGAGCTCCCTATTCAGGCCTCCAGTCTCCTCTCCAAACCCTACAAAGGCATCTACAAATAATCTACACATCTTCACCAGGGTAGAGACACACAGAGGAGCCTTCCAAAGAGATCTGTTCTACAACCAGAGACACAGCCCCCTCTCTCCATTCCAGAGACCACCTTTGTGCTGTGGGGTAATGCTCTTGTACACGGTAAAGATTTGTCACTAGTATTGCTTTAGTAAAACACCGATTGACCAGTAGCCAGACAGGAAATATAGGCGGGGCAAGCAGAGTAGAATTCTGGGAAGAGCAAAGGCAAAGACACAGCTGCAAGTCAGATGCGGAGGTAGCAAGATGAGAATGCCTTAACTGAGAAAAAGTACCAAGCCACATGGCTAAACATAGATAAAAGAATTATTAACTTGTAATTATTAATTTAAGTTATAAGAGCTGGTTAGCAATAAGCCTGAACAATAGGCCAAACAGTTTATACTTAATGTAAGCCCCTGTGTGTTTATTTGGGACTGAATGGCTGCAGGACCAGGCGGGACAGAAACTTTTGTCTACACTCCTGTCCACCCCCGATGGAAGGCATTTGGAAAGGCTGAGATGTCAGGCAGAGGTTGCTGGACCTGGGAGAGATACAGAGTTGGGAGTTAGGCAGCCTAGGCTCACACGACAGAAGATGCTGTGTGGACCAGCTATGAGAGTCACAGCAGGGAAGCAAACCCAGGCTTAGAAAATGAGATCACCGCAGAAAAGGATCAATGTCAGAAACAAAAGCCCTAGAGAAAGGCCCATGAGCTGCCACCACCACCGCTGCCCCGAGTCTCCTGAACCCTCTCCACAAACCTGTCTTATTTATTCTCGCTCCTTCTGATCCCCACCCCAGGATAAGGCCCCTCCAACTCTGCTCAGAGCTCTCACTCCCCTACTCCCACCCTAGTGTGCTGGAGACCCTCATCGGTGCCAAGCAAGAGCTGAGTATGTCACGCGGTCCTCGCCAGGCCCTTGAGGAAGTGGCACAGTGCACCCTCTGCTTCCAACACCACTGACTTGAATTCTACATGGTCTTCATCTCTACAAAGTTCCCAAAGCTGTGGCCCAAATCCTTGATGTGGTTTTCAAGCCTGTGTCCTAGACAAGCATGGCCACACATAAAGTAACCTCAGTAATGGAAGGCAGAGGGGAGGGGAGGGTGGGGACGAATGAGGCCTGAGTTACAAAGTTTCAAAACCTCAAGACAAAGTCTTGCTCCCTGTTTCTCAGGCATCTGAGAGAGTAGGTCTGCACAGAAACATGACTGAGAAAAGGAAGGCACCGAAAACCCGGGAACAGGGCAGATACAAGGGCATACCACCCAGCAGACTCCGTGCAAGATGAGCGAGCAGTCCCAGATCTATGAAGCCGCCTGCCTATGGGCTCCTTTACTGTCAACTGAGCTTTCTGCTGAGCCCTGGAGGCCATGGGTATTGAAGAGACACCTCACTCTATATCCAGCACAAGTTTACTGTCCTTATGAGGCTCCTGCAGCAGGGGACAGGAACACAACGCCTCACTGAGCACACCGTGGCCGAGGCTTACATAAGTTAGGCAGTAGGAAGGTTTCCTCCCACGGTGACACTGCACAGCCCGCTGGACTCCCTGCTCCACCCTGTCACCATGATGAGCAGGGGCACGGTCAGGGAAGAGGAGCACTTGATGACCCTCATCCTCAAATTGACAGGGCCATCTGCATCCCTGTCATATCCTCGTGGACTCCTGGAATGTGGAGTCCATACTTGTCCAGTCACTCGAGAGCTTTCCAGCTGGTTGGCACCCTGGCACCTTGAGGTCCGACCCCAACCTTACTGCTGAGACAACACGATGAGACCAAGATGATGTCATTCTCTTGGGAGTGAATAGGGACTCTGAGCTGCATGGCCCTTCCACAGATATGATCCACGGATGGCAGCAGTACCCAGCAGGATGTGGGGCAGGCTGCTGGCTGGACAGCCCTGCTCTCAGACCTTCTTGCTCTTTACTAGAGAATCCACGATGGGGATGGGGACCCTTTAGGGCAGGGCAACTGGTCTTGCAGAAGCAGGTTCCAGGAACTGAGGAGCCCGGTGGCTAAGATGCTCCCCAACACAGCTGACAATCTTCTTTTGGGGTCCCCCAGGCACTAGCATGGCAGTCATCTTGTTTAGGGATTGTTTCATTGTTTGGAGTGTTCCATCCAGGTAGAAACAGGTTGTAGCCTGCAATTCAGGCCACAGGAGAGATAGTCAATGAAGCTTATAGGCTGGAATTTGGGGGTGAGCTAGAATTCTGGAGAGACAGGACACAAGTGGCAACTCCCAAATAGCCAAATAGACAATGAATTCATGTAGCGTTGTCTGGGGGAAGTTTGTAGCTCAAGGAGAGCTTCCTGGATGAGGAAACACTGCAGATGCATCTTATAAAAACTGATATCAGGGTTTGGAAGTGACCAAGTTGGTAGAGTTCTTGTCTGATATACTTGAAGTTCTAGGGCCCAACACTGAATAAACCAGGCATAGTAGTACACACCATATCCCAGCATTCTGGACGTGGAGGCAGGAGGATCAGAGACTGTATAGAGTTCAAGGCCAAAGGGTTACATGAGACCTTGTAAATAAATAAATAAAAATAAAACTCGCAGGAATTTTTCTTTAGCGAAGTTCAGAGCAAGGAGAAATAGACCATTTAGGCTCCTTAAGGAGAGGAGCGGGGAACAACAGAGGACACCGTGACTGGGCTGGGACTGGAAGACAGAGGGTTAAGATGCTAGGCACCTTCTGATTGGCACCAAGATCTGCCAAAGATGAAGGACAGGTAGAACAGGCCGTTTGTATCCACCCTAGATTCTGCGTGGGGGATGGACTGGGAACACCCACTTCCCCACTCAGTCCGCAAGCCCCCTACCACGGAGGCGGTGAAGTTCTGAAGTTCTCAGAGCTTAACATCCAGATTAAGCCAGATTCCTTTGGCTCGGGCCTGAGCACAGACAACCACAGGCCAGGGCCAACCTGGTCCTAGAGCCCAGGGACACATCATCCTGTTGGTGGCACTGGAGAGGTAATGACAGTCAAGGGAAGAGGCCTGAGGAGGCAGCAGGCCAAAATCATTAAGCAGAGCCCAGGAGAGGGAGATGCCTCCTGGGGCTATTAAACCCAGTCATTAATTTAAAGAGTGGAACCTTCCCTAATGATAGCCATGGGCCGTCTGTCCCCAGAGGCTTCTGGGAGGCTGGGTGCTGCTTATCAGCTCCAGGTAGCAGAAGTGGCATTAGCGCATTACAGTCTCAGCCCTGAGACTCGGCTGTTGTGTTCTGAAGACAGAGGATAAATGGCCATGATCACTTTTATGACACTAGGGTCACTGCAGAAGCTTTTTGTGAAGGATTTGAGTGTGTGTGTGTGTGTGTGTGTGTGTGTGTGTGTGTGTGTGTGTGTGTGTCTTATTAGGTACATCAAAATCATTCTCCACCAAGAAGATGCACCTGAACTGAGAAATGGTTCTGCCCACCTTGGAGCTGGGTTACTCACTCAGGTCTCGTTTAAACAACTCCATCTCTGTGGGACCCATGGGAAGACCTTGAAATTCCAATTAAAGATGCAGGGGAGAGGTGAGGAGACAGCTCAGTGGGTAAAGGGTTTGCTATGCCAGCATGAGGACCGGAGTTTCTGTCCTCAGCACCTCCACAAAAGCCAGACATTGTAGCACACATCTGAACTCTGAGTGGGAAGTGGAGAGGGGACGATCCTAAGGCCTCACTGGCTAGCCAGCCTAGCCAAAATGGCAAGCTCCAGGTTCAGTGAGAGACCCTGTAACAAAAAAGTTAGGTGAAGCGCAATAGCGGAAGATATTCAACATCTACTTCCGATCTCTATATATTCACACACAGACACGAGCATTTTACACACACACACACACACAATACTTCAGGGGGATGTGGGAAGAGTCCTTGAGCTGGGCTGTCCTTGGCTGCAGCCCCTGCTTCCACCCCACAGTGTCCCATTGGGGAGCAAGTGTCCTGGATCAAACAACAGCTTGGCTTGACAACTGGTCTCAAGGAAGTTGGCCTCTGTCACCAACTGCCCAGGTGGGACAGAGACACTGGGCTTCAGAAAGAGCCTGAACAGCTCACGTTGAGCATCTCTGAGGCTGCCGAGCAGGCTGGACACTAATGGCCATTCAGCAGTCAGGACACAGAGGTTCCCAAAAGAACCAGCCAAAGGGCTGCAGCCACAAGAACACGCCCCTACCCACATCATCTGTGAGGCTGGAGGATCAAATACAGATCTCTGGTAGACAAGGTAGGGACTTTAAAGCCACCCACCCTGGGCAGAGCCTCTCTGAGTTGAAAGCTGGATGTGTTTGGGGACCTCTGTGAAGGTCAGAGCTGGAACTGCGACATGGCGTCAAGTCTCTAGACAGCTAATCAGGACTCAATCTATTTTCTTCATTATGGGCTAGACTCCTAGTTCATCCTTCAAACTAATGAGAAATCTTGTTTGGGCGTGCTGGGCTGCTTCTGCCTTCTCCTGGTGTCATTATTATTACTACTTTCCCCCGTGTGCCCAGTACACTTGCGGCTGAACGTTTCACCCTGGCTCCGTTCGAGCTCTAGGGAGCCAGAAGGTCACCCTGAGAAGCAGGGCTAAGCCTCCTATGCCTGGGCTTGTGGGACTGGACACTTGTGCCTTGGCTGTCCGTACTCCTCCAGCCTGACAGGCTCCACCTTCCCCGGGGAATCAAAAACCGGCAGGTGTGCTGTTGATGCTCCCAGCTGCTGCTCTCTGCCATCCAGAAAGGAATCAAGTACAGAGTGGGGCACCTACGTGTGGGAACGGGGAGGGCCTTCTGGACCTGCTTGGGGGACACTGCCATTGTGCAGGGGGTGCACTTTCCACAATGGGTGTGGCATCCCTGGTTTGCCGCACGGTGACCTCAGAAGGACTCGGGGAAACACACTGGTCCTCAGAAGGGAAGAGGCACATGTGACTATCACCTAAGGATATTGGGATCTGGACCCCTATCTATGTGGGCAGATATTCCTAGAAGGGGTCTTTCTCTCCCCTGATGAGGCTGGGAGCAGTGAAGCCATTCACACAAGGGCTCATGATTAATCGCGAGGCAGGTGATCAAGTCAGATCTGCCTCTCTCGTGGTGAGGTCTGTACCCCCGAGGTTTGAGGAGCTGCAGAAGGAGATGAATAAGAGAATGAGCCCTGGGATTGGATTTGCCAGGGCTCAAGCCCACATAACAACCACATAGTTTGCCTTGTACAAGCCCCCTTTCCCTGCTGTGAGGACGCACTTCTGTCTTCCAAGGCAACCCACGCCCAAGTAAACACTCAGTCAACATGGGCTGCAGAGCTAGGCATGCGTGGTGGGGCCATACCCTTCAGCCCACACTTCCCAGGGTCCCAAATCTCCAGGGAAGGTACCTCAACCAGCACAGCCCACGCCCACAGGCTGGGCATTGAGTCAGAACTCAGTCACAGTCATTTCCTGGGCAGGGACCAGCCTTGGCATACATGGACCAATTAGTCAGAGATGGATAGAGCCCTGTGACAGGGAGTGGGGGTGGCATCTGAGCCCAAGGAAGGTGTAAGCGCTGCTGCCTGGCCGTTAGTTTGAGAAAGTTCAGCTACGTGTTCATGGTGGCTTCAGGGGGTTCCAAGATGCACCCTACTCCTCCAAAAATGACCCAACTCCTCTGTTCCAGAATGTATCTCAGGCAGCTCACAAAATCCTTTCCACGAACACAGCGAAGTGGCCAGGGAGGCTCTCCTAAGCTTCTGGTGCCTTCCCCTTGGGCATTCACCAAGTGGGAAGGAGGTCCTTATTGCAGCTTGTTTAGGGGTCCCTCGGAAGACTTCTAAGCAGAAGGCTGAGCTCTGGAATGGACCATCATGGTGCCTGCATTCCCCAATTAACATTCACCCAAGCCCCAGGTGGTCTCTATCATGGGTGCCCATGCCTGCTGGCCCAAAACGCAGGATGCAGATTAAAGACAATCACGGATAGCTGAGACCCAAGCCACACTGGCAACTTTTCTCCTCCCAGGACTCTCACTCTTGGGAACCCTCACGGTCTCCCCCCACAGACAGCTGACGGGGCTGCCGGCTGGGCCGGGCCCATTTCAGGATTCAGAGAAGAGGATGTCTATAGTGCCAGCAGAGGCTGTAGATAATGCTGTTGGGGGAGTCCGATTCTGCCTCCTTCATGGGCCTCCCAAGCCTGATCCATCAGCATCCATGATCCAAGAAGGCAGGCGCTGCTCCTGCTGCTGGAGTCACAGCCATCCCTCACAGGTTTCACAGCCTAGACATCGTCCTGGTATTCAGCTCTGTTTCAAACCATTCTTCCTCATTACTCCGCTGAGCACTCCTCAAGCATCTCCCTCCTCCGCCTCCGTGCCCTGCAAAGGACTACAACAGGACTCATTTCTTGGCTAAGGGACAGGCCATCCGTCTTCTTAATCTGCCCTCATAAATCAACCACCTGAGCACCTCAGGCTGCCCACCTCTGCTTCCCAGAACTCTCCAACCCTCTGGATACCTCTCAGGGAAACCCCCAGGCCCCAGTTCTTTGTGAAGGGACAGTCATGTCCCCAGGTCACCCAGCAAGCCTCTCTACCAGAGCTCGCCTCACATGACAAGGTGGGGGGCCTGGCAGATGCCTCTCCAGGAGGCTTGCCAGCAGCCACAGCAGCTGCTTCTGCTGTCAGCGGGGCCTTCTCCTGGAACGGGATGTCTTAAGCTTGTTGGGATCAATTGCCCGTGGTGTTCTGATTAAGGCCCCTGCCAGGTGGCTGACAGCTCCGACAGAGAGGGGAAAGAAGAAAGAATTTGTTGGGACCCTGAACAGATCCAAGGGACAATACTTTGGGGTAGAAAGTAGAGAAAGGAGAGATGGAATCCAAGGGCATGGGAGGGGCTCAAAGGTGTTTCGCTGGGCAGTGACTTGCTCTGTAGAAAAAGACCAAAACAAAATGCAAACCAAAACGGCTCTGAGATACCATCTTCCACATGTCAGAATGGCTAAGATCAAAACCACTGATGACAACTTATGTTGGAGAGGATGTGAAGTAAGGGGAACACGCCTCCATTGTTGAAGGGAATGCAAACTTGTACACCTACTTTGAAAAATCAATATGGCAGTTTCTCAGAAAATCGGGAATGAATCTACCTCAAGACCCAGCTATATCACTCTTGGGCATATATCCAAAGGATGCTCAATCCTAGCACAAGACCATTTGCTCAAATATGTTCACGGCAGCATTATTCATAATAGCCAGAACCTGGAAACAACCTAGGTGACCCTCAACTAAAGAATGGATAACGAAAATGTGGTGCATTTACACAATGGAGTGTCACTAAGCTGTAAAAACCATAACCTTATGAAATTTGCAGGCAAATGAATGGAGCTTGAAAAAAATCATTCTGAGTGAGGTAACCCAGAAAGACAAACACGGTATGTACTTATTCGTAAGTGGATATTAGAAGTAAAGTATAGGATAACCAGCCTACAATCCACAGCCCCAGAGAGGCTGGATAACAAGGAGGGCCCAAAGAGGGATGTATGGGTTTTCCTGGGAAGGGGAAATAGAATAAATCTCCTGGGTAAACTGGGGAGTGGTATGGGGAGGGTGGGAGGATGGGAACTTGAGGGAGAAGGTGAGCCAGGCTGGGTGCAGGAGGTGGGTTGTGGTGGAATGGGGGAGGAGAGTAAGGAAAGGGAGGTCTTGATAAGGAAGCTCATTTTGGGGTTAGGGAGAAACCTGGTGCCAGGGAAACTCCCAGGAATCCACAAGGATGACCCCAGCTAAAACCCTAGCAATAGCGGAAAGGGTGCCTGAAGTAGCCATCTACTATAATCAGATTGGTGTCTACCCTAATTGTCATCAGAGCTCCGTCATCCTGTAACTGACGGAAGCAGAAGCACAGATCCACAGTCAAGCACTGGGCCGAGCTCTGAGAGTCCTGCTGAAGAAGAGGAGGAATTGGACGAGCCAGGGGGTGAAGGTCATGACAGCGGAACCCACAGAGACAGCTGACCTGAACTCATGGGAGTTTATGGACCAACAGTTCGGGAGCCTGCATGGGATCAACCTAGGCCCTCTGCATGTGTGTGACAGTTGTAAACTTGGTCTGTTTGTAAAGCTCCTAGCAGGGAGATCAGGACCTTTCCCTGGCTCTTAGCTGGCTTTGGGGAACCATGCTGGAGTACCTCACCCAGCGCTGATGCAGGGGGTGGAGCTCAGTCCTGCTTCAACTTGATGTGCCATGCATTATTCAAGCCCATGGGAGGCCTAGCTCTTTCTGAATGGAGATGAAGAAGGAGTGAATAGAGCAGGGGATAGATGGGAGGGGAAACTATAGTTGATATGTAAAATAAACGGAAAAAATGTTAATTAAATAAATTTAAAAAAGAAAAAGCCCAAAACAAAGGGCAGCAGGACCATCTCGAGTCAGTGCCAGGGTTGGCATTCGGTGGGCATCAGGAAGCTACTAAAAAGCCACAGGAATGTCCAGCTAAATAAGAGGAGAGGGAGACTAGTAAAGAGAAGAGATATGTGTTTATGTACAATATGTGTGTGTGTTTGTGTGTGTGTGTGTGTGTGTGTGTGTGTGTGCATTGTTTCTTTATGGATGGGGAGGCCCAGAGGTGCCTTTAACCTCCATCTCCAACCAAAGTCTCTTTAAGATTCATAAAACAAGCGCTAAAGAGATGACTCAGTCAAGTGTTTGCTGCACAAGCACCAGGACTTGGCTTCTGCTCCTCAGCACCCCTGCAAAAACCCGGGTGTGGTGGTGAGTGCCTGCAGCAACAATGCTGGGGAGGCGATGACAGGAAGATCCTGGACTCGCAGGCCAGCTACTCTTGCAGCACTGATGGACTCCGGGTTCACTGAGAGATCCTGTCTCAAAAAGCAAGGTAGAAGGTTGGGCACTGTAACATACACCTATAAATCCACCATGTAGAGGCAGAGGCAGATGGATCTCTGAGGGCAAGGCCAGCCAGAGTTATGTATTGAGATCCTATCTCAGGGAAGAAGAGGAGGGAGGAAAAGTAGAGAGATTGAGAGATATACCAGAAGTCAACTCCTAGCCTCTACATGTGCACAAATACACCTGCGTGTGCACGCGCGCACACACACACACACACACACACACGCACACACAAATTCATAAATATGAATTTAAAAAAAACAAAAGCAGGGTTGCTGCTCTCGTCTGACAATGTCATGGGCATTGAGAGGTCAGACCTTGCTTCTTGCTCATCTCAGACTTTCAGAAATGCCCTTTACCTCCTTGCAAATTTATCCCTGCACTGAATAAATAAATTTCTGGCACCTCCCCTACCTCCCGTACCTTTCTTTATTTGGGGCTTCCAGTTGGACTGCATTCTCAGCTTCCCTTGCAGCTAAGCATGGCCACTGTAGTGCAAGTGATGGCTGCTATTCCCAGGCTCTCCCTACAAATGCCTCCCACGGAGAGTTCCCCATGCTGGGAATAAGTGTTCCCTAGGCCACTGATCCTGCTTAGAGGAGAGACACCCACCATACTGGACATCGCTTGAGCAGGACTAACCAGTGGTGGACTTGACATAACAGCAAGCACACCTTAGCCAACATCAGTCCAATTCGTTGCCAGAATTCATGTACCTTGTGCAATGAGCCTGTGCATTAGAGCTGTGTTCTAAATCCTTACAAGATCCAGAGACAGGACTGGGGCACAGAGCCTGGGGGGCCTACCCCACTGCAAATGGAGAGATCCAACTGAGAAAGGCTTCCGTACCTCCCAACATCTTAGAACCCTACCTTAAGCCCTTGGTTGGTTCACAGGGTTTTCTACTTTCAAGGAATTCCTTGGTAGGTCAGGACATGAGTGAACACATGGGTGACCTGAGACAAAAGGGTGATGGCTGTTGTGGGTCTGAGGATAGAAGCTGTCCCTAGAGGAGATGATGGCCTATTCAAGCTGAGGTCGCAAGGCCTGGGTGGGACTGTGCCCGACAGAGGGTCCCTGTGGCCAGAGCATTGGAAACAGAGTACCAGGCAGGACCCTGCCTACGATGGAGTAGATGGGACCCTTGAGAGTAGCCTGGCTACTCCCTGGGAAGGGTGTGGGCATGCCGTGGTGACGATCTTGGGGCCTGGAGCTGGCAGGCCTGATCTATGCTAGCAAAACTTCAATCCAACAGTGTTTAGTGACAGCTTGCCTGGCAGTGGCCAGAGCCTTCTGTGCAAACATGTCAAGAGACCATCAATCCCTTGATCACTGTGGAGGTTTGGACTGCCTTCCAGCTGCTGGTGGCATCCCTAACAGTGTCTGCGGTGACAGGCAAGCAGGAGGAGATGCAGCTAGGATCTGACACTCATGCCTTCCATTGCCCTTCTCAGCAGTCCCCTGAGAGGGATGAGATTCAAATATGCTGAATGGCTTGCTACTAGCAAGGCTGGAGTTGAAATCTGAGCCAAGCTGTGATGGTTGGGACCAAGGTTGGTAACAGGTGGGTTACTAAGCTGGATAGTTTTAATCAAATGGGAATCTAGGTGTTTCTTAGCAGTGCTCTTAGTAGATGCCTTCATCTTCAATGAGTTTCCCAGAAGAAACAGAGAGGGCCCTTGGTGACGTGAATGACTATATCCCATCACTTACGTGGGGAGTCTGCTTAAGGTTGTGACAGGGCGGCTCCAACCTGCCATGCCCTGCCCCTTACCATCCCCACAATCATGTCATCCAATCCAGCATCAATATTTAAACCATACTGACTGATAATGAGGATCCATTCTGAAAAATGCATTATTTAGGAGATTTTGTCATTGTGCAAATATTACAGCATCTACTTTCCCGGAGCTGGGTGGCACAGATAACTACACACTCAGACTATATGGTACAACCACCTTCATGCATGTGGTTCATCATGGACTAGACAATTGTTGGGTGGCACGAGGCACACATGTGTTGTATTGGCTGCTTTCATGTGACTTTAGCTAAAATATCGGACAGAACCAAGGCAAGGGGAGGTTTATCTGACTCAGTTTCAGTCCACTGTTGCTCTGTGTGCCTAGCCAGGACATCATGTCGGTGGAAATGTATGCTGGATACTCCTCACATCATGGTGAACCCAAGAACTGAGGTAGGGGGTGGGAACCAAAGGTCTTCCCCTAGTGACCTGTTTTCACCAGATAGACCCTGCCTCCTAAAGGTTCCATAGCCTCCCAAAACAGGGTAACCAGCTATGGGGCAAGTAGTTCAAAACATGAGCCAGTAGGAGATCATGTGGGATTCCCCACTGTATGCTGTGAAAATGTGTTATTATCATTGGTTAATAAAAAAGCTGCTTTGGCTTGTGGCAGGACAGAATAAAGCCAGGTGGGAAATCTGAACAGAGATACAGAGAGTAGGCGGAGTCAAGGAGATGCCATGTGGCTGCTGAAGGAGAAAGACGCCAGAACCTTACCAGTAGGCCACACCCTCGTGGTGATACGCAGATTAATAGACTCTATGGTCTCCGAATAAAGGCCCCAACCCTTCACTGAATGCCGGCTGGACCATTTGATTCCTTGTCCCAATGAAATTCTCAGCAAGTGGTTCAGAAATGAGAACCCATTTCCCCCTGAGCAGGTGTGAGTAAGAGGGCAGGCCAACAAGGAAGCAGATTGAGCTGGGGCTGTAGCTCAGTTGGTAGAGCGCTTGCCTGGCATGCACAACACTGTGGGTTCATCCCATCTTGGGAGATGAAGGTAGGAGGATCAGAAGTTCGAGGTCATGCTCATTCACGTAATGAGTTTGGGGCCAACCTGGGCTACATGTGACCATGCCTTTAAAAAGAAAAAGGGAAGAAAAAAAGGGAGGACAGACTGAAATGACATGCCATCACTTTCCACACTCCTAATTAGATAGGAGTCACTGGCTCACACTCACAGGAGGGAACTGAACAGAACTCTGGGTTTCTGGAGCTGACAGCTCTGGGGCTAATTTTACGTCAACTTCACACAAGCTAGAGTCAGCTGAATGGAGGGAGCCTCAGTTGAGAAAATGTCTTCAGAAGATCTGGTTGTAGCCCATTTTCTTATTAGTGATGGATGGGGGAGGACCCAGCCCATTGTGGGTGGTGCCACCCTTGGGCTGGTGGCCCTGGGTCCTGTAAGAAAGCAGGCTGAGCAAGTCACGAGGAACAAATCAGTAAGCAGCATCCTCCATAGCCGCTGCATCAGCTCCTGCCTCCAGGTTCCTGTCCTGCTTGAGTTCCTGTCCTGGCTTCCTTTAATGATAGACTGTGGTGTGGAAGTATAAGCCAAATAAACCCTTTCATCCCCAGTTTGCTATTGGTCATGGTGTTCATCACAGCAGCAGACACCCTGACTAAGACAGCAGCCGTGTGAGCCAGCTGAGCTTTTGCCTTGAACCCTTGATTGAAGCCTCTCTCACTCAGCATGGTTTCAAAATGTCCATGCCTGCCTATCACCTGCTAGCAACAGAATCCCTACTGACAGATCCAGGCCCTCCATGTGGCATCTGGTGGGAAGATGCCCCACCCGTAGGGTTAGAGAAGGCTGGACCTTGGCACAAAGCTTACTGAGGCTCTGAGTGACCTTTCCCAGGAGCCCAGTGTATGTGCGCCACTGAGCAATAAGTGGAGTGAGGTGCCAGGGTGAAGAGTGGCTAAGGAGCCCACCCCACCCAGTGTTCCCTGTGCATGGGGAGGGCACCCCCCACTTACAACATCACTGTAGTACATTGTTCCAAGGTTACCCAGAGAGGGCTCCCCTTGAGCCACCATCACTCAGGGCTGGACCTGAGTCCTGGCCATCTCCAGAGATGCTGGAGACTATAGAGTTGAAAAGAACAGAGCCTAGGGGGCTCCTGAGGGGGCATGGCTGGATCAGGGGTCTGCCCTAAGGTGCTGTAATAGCCAGGATGGCATGCTGCAATCAGACGTAAGAAGGTTGTCAGGAGTGAACAGAGAGTTAGACCGAGGCCACGGTTGGCTAGATTCTGGAATGTGACAGGATAAACACAGAAAGGTCAGGGGAGGCTGGCGGGCCGCAGTGAAACAAATCAGAATGTCAGCACCAGCAGGGCTCCTCGCTCTGCCCACCCCCGCATCTGTGAGGAGGAGCACAAAGGCTTCATCCGCAGGTGTCCAGACCCAGTCCTGAAGATAAGGAGCCTCTGCCAAGCAGGCTGGAACAATGTGTGGCCCAGCTTGGCACTGTGGTACTGAGGAGACCAGACCCCACCATGCCTGGAGAGCTGTGACACACCCAGGGCTGTGTGCTGTGGGGTGTCTCAAGGTACCGTGAGATTTCTCTTGAGGAAACTCAGAGAGGCATGAATCCACTTATCTGTTCCCCGAAGACAGATCAGCTGCTCCTTGAGAGTGTGTGCCTTAGAAGCAGAGCCACTGACTCACCAAGACCCTCAGGTCCTGGGGCACGAGTCCATGGCGACTCTGCTGCCAGATTCCTTGCAGAGTACACATGGCCCCCAGAGACCTTTGCTAAGTGGATGTCCACTGTGCTCTCCTCTCCTTTAGGGGTCAGCCGGCAGACTCTCCCTCCTCTGCAAATTCCAGGGTTCCTTCTGACCTTTGGAAACAAAAATCAGGAAATCTTGAGAAAGTCACTCACCTCCCTGAGGCAAGCAGGCAGATACCGGCTAAAGAGAGTGGAGGGAGAGGGAAGGAGAAACACACGTACACACACACACACACACACACACACACACACACACACATGACCCACTCAAGTGGGGAAAGACGAGGTGCTGTGACCAGCAGGGAAGCCAGCACCATGGAGCCTGGCACAGTGGGGGCAGCAGGGTTTTTGCCACTGACCCCATGATCCCACTTGGGTGGTTCACGAAGGAGAAGCAAAAGTAGAAACTGACCAGAGATGTGTACATTTGCAGCTGCTCAGCTCGCCACAGACCAAAGGTGGCTGCAAACAGGGTGCCTACCAACAATGGGTAATTAGCTGGTGTTCATCTACACGGAGATGCTCCTCCGCCTCTGTCAGCCTCAGGGTAGGGTGCCAAAAAGGGCAAACACTGTGATACCACTTTATGAAGTACTCAGAGGAGGTGCTTAGAAAAAGTAGAAGGGAGCGTCCTCGGGGGCTGGGGGCTGTGTAGTTGGCTCCCCAGAATTGAAATTCTGTCTGAAGGGAAGCTATGTAAGGCTCAGAAGTCAATGGCTTATGAATCCTAGAAACTTATCAGATGCACAAGGGTGGGGGACCTGCCCCAAGACTATGTAAGCTGTAGGAACTGTGGGGCAGTGGCGGGGAGGAGATTCTTGGACCTGTCAAGTTGTTTGCCTGCTCTGCAGAGAGCTCTGGAGTTCCAGCTGCGGTGAGCTGGTGGCTTTTGATGACGTGACAGTCTTTCAACTGTCACGCTCCTGTAAATAATCCCAAGGAACCAACTCAGCCACTTGGACTTTGGACTGGCAGGGGGTTCCTTGTCTGGGCTAAGTAGACATTTGTTCTAGTCCCCCAGGAATAGTGTCACACAGCTCTGCGGGAGGAAATGAGTAGCTAGTGTTTGAGGGGGTGCAGAACCTTCATTTGGAAAAATGGTTTTGCGTGGATGGTAGCAAAGGCTACACAACACCGTGGATATTTTTGATGCAGTGATTAAGATGATTAAAATGGCTATCGTGGTCTCAAAGTCATTATATAGTTAGATGAGTCTTGAACTCTTAATTCTCACGTCAGAGCCTCTCAAGTGCTAGGATTACAGATGTGTGCTCCCACCTTTGGTCTATGTGGTGCTGGGGTTTGAAGATTTGAATGAATTTTTGTAAAGCAAGGTGCTGAGGATCAGCACGGCGTGGCATCAAGCTGGAGCTGTGAGGACGTTCCTAGAGACGGCGATGCCTGACTGGGCCTTAAAGGCTTGACAAGGGGGAACCAGCTCGGAAGAGCCCAGCAGAGGAAGCGGGATGGGAACAGAGCAGCTCCAGGTGAAATCTTGTTGACTGTGGGTAAGGAACAGTGTCCCCAGGGCTGGCAGGTATCACACAGGTCCTGGGAGCCACCAGAGCCATGCCATCCAACTACAGAGTGACAAGAATGAGATCAGATGGCATGTCACCTAGATGTCATGCACCCCAGGCTCAGACTGAGAAGGGCTGGTAGGGGAGATAGGATAATGAGCAGCCTGCAGCAGGACCTGGGCCACGTGAACAGAGATGGACACCTCTGCAGCTCAGTACCTGGGCACATCACTTCTGCTCTCTCAAGGCTGGCTGGATTTAGAAAAGAATACAGGACAGCCAGTGAAACCTAAGTGTCAGGTGGGCAACAAATGCTTCTCAGTGTGTGTCCCTGACTGCATGAGGCACACTTGCCATAAGCAATTCTTTGTGGTTAATCGGAGTGTGGAGTGTTGCTTATTTTCTTTCCCGGTGCTGAAGTTGGGACCCAGGGCCCTGTGGATGTCAGGCAAGCATTCTATGACTGAGCTCACCGCCGGCCCCTATTTGAAATCCACTTGGAGTAGGGTATCCTGGCTTTGTTCTCCTGCCCCTTATTTGGAAGGGGTGGCTGCTGACTTCCACATCCCTCTCTCACCTAGCGGGTATCCCATCTTGCCCTCCCCAGACCACGATGGCAGAAAGATGTACCAACAGTCACATCACTGACCCATGATCTAAGATGACCTTGCTTCTGCTTCTATTATCTGCCCCTTGCTCTGAGAGGCAGGCTGCATCTGTCCCTCCCTCTGACATGGCGGCTTCCACAAGCATGGGCACCTGTTGCTATGCCCCCAGAGCCTGGCACAGGTCTGACACACAGTAGGCACTCAGTATGGACAGAAAGATGCCAAGATGGCTCTATGAAAGAGCTACCTAGTGCAGAGGAGAGGAGGGAGGTAATCGTGAGGGTGTGCGCTCTACCCTACTGTTTTACTGTCTGCCTCCCTCCAGCCTCTCACACTAGCCACTATCCCCCACTTTTCTTGATGTTCAGGGTTGACAAGAGGAGCTGGAATACAGGTCTGCCCTCACTCTACCCCACAAGCCCTGCCTCTGGTCCACACATTCCCATGGCAGCACGGTTACCATGGCAATAGCAACCAGAGGTCACAACGCTGTAAACCAGAGGATGCCTGCCCTCCTGGAACACCACCACCGAGGCAGAATCTAATTTTCATTACAGCCATAATACTGGTTTTGCATAATGGTACATATATTAATACCTAACACGCCTGTGTTTATTTGGTTAGAATTCATGAATGCGGGTCTAAATAAAAAGTGCTGATAGCTGAAGTTTGTCACTCCCTGAAAATGTTCTTGGAGCGTCGTTTTAGCCCAATCTCTCCTCGACAGCTACTGGCATCTAATCTCATTGCTAATGGGTAGGCAGGGACACAGAGTTGGGACAAGGTGAAGTGGACACTCAGCCAGGTGCTAGACCTTCCCAGGCTGCTCACTTCTGCCACAGTGGGTGGAGTCACACACCACTCCCCCGCCAGTCAGTCTCCTTGCAGGGGTGGGTGCAGCCGAGGCAGGCCCTGCTGGGGCTCTCCCACTGTCTCTTTTCTGTCCGCTGGGCAGTAAGAATGTGAAAGAAGACATGGAGTGTGCTATTGCCCTGGCAGCTCAATGGGCTGGCCCTGCGCTCCGCTCGTAGCTGCCTTTCTGCACCTGCCACCTGCAGAGGGAGGGAGCAGGCAGAGCTGGAGCTGCCAAGGCAAACAGTGGAGGCCTGGAGATGATACGGAGCCAAAAGGAGCATTGAGGGTTTGGAGCGATGGTGTGGCCAATGACACACAGTGATCCTCTCTGTTCCCAACCCCACTGTGGGATCTCAACAAAAGAAGTCATGGCAGGCTCTCCTATAGGTCTACTGCCCACTCAGCCTAGCCACTGGTCTCCCCTCCATCCACACTGTCATTGCTACCTGAAGTTCTGGCCCTAAAGCTAGGTATGTTTCCGCCACCACGCCCCCAGCCAGGCAGCCACATCCCTTATCCCTGCCTGTTCTTCCTTCCTTCATCACTTCATCCATCCATCCATCTACCCATACAGACTCCATCTATGACTCTCACCTGACCCAGCCCAGAGCTGTCCTCCAGGGCACAGAAACAGAGGAGAAAAACCTTGGAAGTGAATCCCCAGCACTGGAGATGCTATTGTAACATGGTAGCACCCACACAAATCAGACAGCCAAGAATTAGAAAGCCCTGTACTCACTCTAAGAGATCTCCCTGAAGTCTGGAACATGGAACTCAAGAGGCAGAGAGGGCTACCGGGAGAGAAGAGCTGGAAGAAGGGCAGCAGGGGACAAGGAAGAAAGGAGCCAGGGTGTTATTTCAGGTCGGTGACAGGCCAGGTAGGCAGAGGGCCTTGGTGGAGCAGGGCTGGGGAATGGTGTGACAGCCCAAAGCCATCTGGGATAATGGGGCCTGAGTGGGTGGTCGGGATGAGAGGAGGGGAAAAGTTACTCCGGAGAGATGCTGGCTTGGTTGTGGGCTAATGTCTAATGAGGTGGAGGAAAGCATTAAGGTCACACTCGGAGTCCCAGGGGCCTCACCAACGGGTGTGCTTTCTGAAGCTGAGGGCCCAAGAGGGGCAGGAGTATGAGGGAAAAGCTGAAGCTGGTCAGAGGCCCCCGGAGAGCATCCAGGGGAGTTGTCTGCAGGCCCACGATTATGGTCTAAGAGAAGCAGCTGGAGAAAGGTCTGCTGGGTGCTTCTCCCAGCAGTGGTACCTATATCAGATAGGTGCCCCAGGAACAAGGTTCAGCATGGTCCTGAATCACACATCCCAAGAGCTCAGACATGGACTCAGGGCCCAGCCTGCTCTAAAGAGTGCCTTGCTTTGTTTCACCTTCTGGACCAGGCTAAAGCCGGGCCTGTTAACCTGAGGCATTGGAGCAGGTGTTTGTGTCTGCACACACATACACAGGCCCACATAAAACACACACTCTGTCCGCCACCGCATATAT
The DNA here is from genome assembly GCF_982192425.1 of Myodes glareolus. Taxonomy (NCBI): domain Eukaryota; kingdom Metazoa; phylum Chordata; class Mammalia; order Rodentia; family Cricetidae; genus Myodes; species Myodes glareolus. The sequence continues at coordinate 40,607,485 of NC_142044.1, forward strand.
ACACAGATATTCAAACAGGCAAACACACGCTTACCTGCACACATATCAGCCCTGCCCCTGCAATGAGGCAGATGCCTGAGGCAGGGAAAGCCTTTAAAGGGGTTCCAACGTCCTCACTGGTTTGAGAGGAAGTCTGGTGGTCTGGGTGGCACTGCAGGCACACACTTCAGCCGTTGCCTCCCAATCCTGTCACAGCGCATTAGTTTCTGTTGTTTCCAAAAGCCGCCAGAGTCAGCGGGTGGGAAACTCCAGAGGTCAGAGACCAAGGGCGCTAACGAAGTAGGATGGGTCAGGAGTTCTGACCTAGGTCACCCCTACCTACAGAGTCCTTGGGGAAGGGGATACCTTGTAAGAGGCCAAGTCAGCCATACTGGTGCCCCCCAGGACTTGATCAGTCCCTAAGGAAAGGACATATAGAGATAGGGAATGCTCAAAAGAGCCAACATCTGCCCAGTCCATCAGAGGGCCCCATGGCCTCCTGGTGAAGGTAAAGATTAGAAGCCACTGCTCCCAGAAGCTCATCAGGAGGGCAGTATGTAGATATTACTTCATAGCTATGGTTCAGCAGCCAACTCTGCCCTGCCCCGGAGTGAGTGCGTGGTCAGACCTGGCCAGTACCAGCACAGTGCCTCTGTGGCAAGTGTTCCTTAGTCAGCTAGGAGGAAAGCTGAACAGGGATCTTGCCCTAGCGTGTTGCCAGAGGCACTGGAGGGATGGGGCAGCCCAAGCCTGGGACTGCTGGTGGCCTCAGAGAAGAAGAAACAAACACAGAAATAACAAAGTCAGGAGGTAGAAAGACCCTGTCCTACGGACTTGACCAGAGCCTTTGACCCAGCAACGCCCAAAGTCAACAATACATCTGGAATTCTTAAAGCTTTGAACCACTAAGTTATTTCCTTCTGTGTCCTTCTTGCTTCTCTTCTCTTCTGCTCTTTTTTCTTCCTAAAGATTCTTTCATGCGCATGCATGTGCGGCTGCATGAGTTTCTGTGCACCACAAGCCTGCAGGAGCCTACACAGGCCGGGAGGTGGTGGATCCCCTGGAACTGGAGTCATAGGCAGGGTGAGCCACCTGACGTGCATGCTGGGAACTGAGCTGCGGGCTTCTGCAAGAGCAGTGTAGTGGCCCAAGTAAGAATGGTCCCCAGAGGCTCATGTATTTGAATGCTTGATCATCAGGGAGGTACTTGAGGATGATTAGGGACTGTGGTCTTATGGGAGGAAGTGTGTCACTTGGGGCGGGCTTTAAGGTTTCAAAAGCCCCAAACCAGGCCCAGGGTCACTCTCTTTTCCTGCTGCCCGAATATCCAGATGTAAAGTTCTCAGTTTCTTCTCCGGCACCATGTCTGCCTGCATGCTGCCAGGCTACCCACCATGAAAACAATGAACTAGACCTCTGAACTGTAAGCCAGCCCCAGTTAAACCCTCTCCTTTGTAAGAGTTGCCAGGGTCACAGCAGTAGGACAGTGACCAAGACAAGCAGCAGGCACTCCTTCCCTCTGAGCCGCCGCTCCAGCCCCCATCCTTTGCTTCTAAGCCCATTTGAATTGGGTTTTTGTGCTTTGTAGCTGTGAGCCCTTGTAGTACCAGTTCTATGAATTCAGGCTCTAGTGTCAAGGGTAAGCAGCTTGACCTCTCCCCACCTCAATCCTAGCCCTGAAGCCCCACCCAGACCCTGATTACAGGGGAATCCTTCCATGAGGTCTCTGAATTCCCCCAAACCCAGACCCCACAACTGCAGGATGAAGACATTATCATGCTTCTCTTGGTGGGGGCTGGGGAGGCGGAGGACCAGCATGATCCCAACCCTGCAGGGAAGGAAGAGCAGAGACATGGAGAAAGTCCTCAGTAAGTTTCTGGGGTTTTATTCAAAACAACGCTGGCTGGCGGTACGGCTTGGTTTCTCTATGCCCGGGCCATCTGGGCCAGCAGGGACCAGCGCCTTCAGCCACTAAGAGGGAAGTTCATTCACACTGTAGAAACTGTACAGTGACCGGAAGTGAGAGTCACAGCAGCAGAGCTGGGCTGGGGGCTTGCAGGACGAGGTGGCCTCTGCCTCCCCCCAGGCCCCAACTCCGCCAGGGACACTGATTTTTGCACAATGACAAAAAGAAAAAGAAGAGTGTGTGTGTCTGGGTTAAACAGCGGCTGCTAAGACCCCAAGCCCTTACGCAGAATAGCAAAAGGGGCTGGAGGTGACCCTGGGAGCTGGGAGCTCTAGGAGGAATATTGGGGACAAGCAGATGGGTGAGTACTGCTCACGGTTCATCCTCCTCAGAGGGACTGCCTGGACCGGAGCAGGAGATAGCAAGAAGGCAGGGCAGGCTCCGACTGGCTCCAGATCCTTCTCGACAGATGCTGTGTGCCCTCCAGCCCATACAGCCTGGCGAACTGACAGCTTTCGGGCACTGGCACCTGCGCTCCCATTCTCCTTATATCCAGGCCCATGTGGATTGGGAGAGTTTGTGCTTTGGTGACGGACAGGCTTAGCCTGAGGCCGCGGCCTCAAGCCACAGTGTTGAAGAAGGGTCGCCCGCCCAATCCTTGCCCATTACAACTCATCTTGCCAGCAGCTCACACCTTTCCTGGCCCCTGATTCCTCACTCACAGACACAAGGCCAGATACCTGGGGTTGGTCCGAGGAAAACCCACCCTGGGTGGTTTCTGTGCTTCTGGGCTCAGCAAATCATTCTCTCTAGATGTCCTGCCGTACCTAGCTAGCTACAGCCCTTGCTTAAACCTTGCCCATTTCCGTAAAACAGCCTTCAACACATCTGCCTGCTCTGGGGTCACACAGTTCAGCGTGAAGGTATAGATGCCTGAACATCTCCACCCAGCCTCAGAGGCACGACAGGGAGAAAGCTGGCTGTGACGAGCCACGTAAGCACACACGTACACACAGGGGCAGCCTGAAGATTGAGCTACATGATTGACATTGTACCCAGAAAGCAGAGGGTGGAAGATGCTACCAAACACCACTGTTGTAAAGCCTGAAGACCATGGGTCCGGCCCAGCCCTCTCTACCCTGGCCAACTCCACAGGGGGCCCTTGGAGTCACCCTCCCTTCAACCACGGCTGTGTGCACACAGTCCAAGTGTTCAGGGTAGTGCCCTGCACAGGTGACCCGGGCTCTTTGCTGCCAGGGCTGAATGGTTGGGGCACTCACCCAGAGCCTCAGTTTACCCATGTGTAAAGTGAGTTTAACAACCACTTTCCCACTCCTCACCTCTAAGTACTTGGCAGGCAGTACCCTTCAACAATCCTCCCCTCTTCGCTTCCTCCCAGCGCCCTGATCCCAGGGTCCCTGTGCCAGATGGGGACACCCCAGAGCCTACAAACACAGCTGCTGCTCACTAGCCTGGCTAGAAGCCCACTTCTGTGAAGTGAGAATCTGGGAGCAGGGACAAGAGATGCACATGCTCTTAGCAGAACCCACGGCAACCCTCAGCGATGTAGGTGAGCACCCCACATCACCGCCCTTGTCAGTACGCCGCCCGCAGCAGCGTGCCCCACTCTTCAGGCTGATTGTAAACCCACCCACTTAAGAGCTGGGTCTGTGAAAGTCAAGGGCTCGATACAGAGTAATTTTTTTTTAAATAAATGGGTAACCATTCCCACAATAATAATATAAAAAAAACCACCCATCCTGAACTCCTCTGGAAAGCACTACCTTCGTGAGACCCAACGTTCAGCTGGAAACAGCCAGACATACTCAAGAGTAAGCAGGAGTCGGAGGATGTGAATGTCCGGGTAACTGGGTGGAGCTAAGGGTGCTGGGGTGAGGAAAGGCTGGAGCCAGGCTTTAGGCAGGTGCTCAGAGACCCCTTTAGATTTGTTGTTACCCCAAACACTCCTGGGGCAGGGGCGGGGTTGTTTAGGGAGGGTGACCATAATCCCCAGGAACTGCTGCAATTTGAGGCCTTCCTTCGTGGAGGACAAAAAAACAGAAAGTTCGTGTGTAACTGAGAGCCCAGGCTCAGGGAACCTGTGTGGGCTAAGCAGGTTCTAGGGACCCCTTTACCTGTCCCCTCCCTTGCATGAATTATTCCTGTTTGCTGCCTTCCTGAGGGGTTGATCCGTCCCCCCAAGTACTCACAGAAGTTAAAACTTGACCCGAATCCTGAGCCCCCTGCCCAGCTTCAGAAATGCCCTGTTCCCCAACCCTGCTCTAAGAAATAAGACTAAAATCCACCCCCCACCCCGTTTTTCTAAAGAGAATGTCTAACTGGCTAACTAAGAAAGTCTGCGTGTCAAGAGTGTCTACAAAAGACTTCACAACAACACAACAGTCAGAGGGACAAGACTGAACCCTGACATGTGGGAAGAGGCTGGGGATCTTAGCAGCGTCTCCTCTTTAAAAGGGAAAAAAGTGCACCCTGAATTGCTTCTCTTCTGTCTCCTGGGCCCTGAACGTCCTCCCAAGCTGCTCTCAACTGAGGGAGATACCCGAAACTACAGCCACCGAAGCCACAACAGGGGCGTCTGTGCTGTGCAGGCCTGCGTCCTAATCAACAGACGAGACCCCGTCTGAGCCCTGGCCTGCACCCTCAACTTTAGCACTTTCTGGAATTCATAAGCTCTCCGTAAAAAAAATAAATAAATATATGTCTGTCTCTATATATATATGTATATATCTGCATATACACTGGAAGGGCCACGGATGGGGCCGCATCTGAGCCTCAACTAACCCAGACCCTCCTCAGTCGCCTGCCCAGTGGCCCGGCGCTGGCTGGCCCCTATGCCACTCCCAGGTGTGGGCAAAGTATTGCTGTCTGCTCCCTGGCTCCTGAGGTAAAAGAAGGCAAGATGGGGCAGGCGGGTGGACAGCAGCTGGCAGGTCCCCCGCAGCCCCTGCGGCCCCTCATCTTTTCCTCTTGCTTGCAGCATCAGTTGACTCCAGCTCCCCAGGAGGTGGCTGTGGCTCAGGCGCTGAGGAACCCAAGCCTGAGGCCAGCTGGGCCTGACCTGGTGGGTCCTTGCTGCGGTCTGCAGCCCATGATGGGCTCCTGGCCAGGCCGCGGGCTGAGACTGTGGTGCCAGGACGGCCAGGTCCAGCCGCTAGGCTGCTGGTACTGCTGAACTTCCTGGCGGGGGTGAGGCCCGGGGGTGGCAGCGTGGGTGGTGGACAGAAGAGAGACGTGAGCGACAGGCTGCTAAGGGTCTCGGAGTGCTCACTGCTTGCACCCCCTCCGCCTGCACCCCCGCGGCCCTCCTCGTCAGAGGGGTCCATGGAGTCGTGGTGGGTGCACCCAGGACTGGTGGAGCCCCCGCTGCTGTGGCTGCGCTGATGGGCTCTCAGCCCACGCAGACTAAACAAGCCACGGCCCCTTAGGCTGAGGCGGCGCCGGGTGGCCGGTGACAGGCCACCACATGGCCCTGGCACCTGGACTGGTGGTCCCAGGGCATGCCGGGGACTGTCGCTCAGTGTCAGACTGTCCTCCAATGTGGTCTGCAGGCTGCCCGCTGAGCTGCTAGGGCTGGCATCCAGTGATGTGTCACTCACAGTAGCCTGCAAGGAGGGAAGAAGGGATGAGGCTCCCTGTATCATCTTCCCCTGGTCCTTAGTGGACAGTCTGATGATGGGGACCCGGGATGCTTCCCTTCTCAACATATCCAGGATCCCACAGCATCCCTTCTGCCACATCAGCAGTCCCTGGAACCTCTCAGGGCAGTTACAGTGAATGTCAAACAGGCTCTCTGCCTCCTCTGGGCAGCCTGAGCCACCCTTCCTAGTCCCAATGTCCAATGACAAGACCTTCCCTCTTAGAGTTCCCAGCTGACTCTCAGCCACCCACATCTCCAGCATCACTTCCGCCACCTGTCCCTTCTTCACAAGCCCTTCTACCAACTCCCCCATGGCCCTGCTCGTACCAGCTGCTCCCATCCTCTCTCCTAGGTAAGCCTCCAGCCTTTGCTTGCTCTCCCAGGCACCCCTCACCTCCCCACAGATTATACTCCCAGCACTCATTTGCTCACACACACACTCTAAACACCGAACTGCTTGGGAGGCAAGAAGTCGGTCCATTGCCTGCTGCAGAGCACAGCCTGGTGAAACTGGAGATTAACCATGTCTCACTAAGTGATTATTAGGAAGCCTGCAGGCCAGCCTCTACTGCTGTATGGGATCACACACGGCCCACCAAATGTGCTGGTGGATTTTTGTTTCGTGCTCCAGAGGCCCTCTGTGCCCAGCTGGCATGTGAGCTGTGGCTCCAGCCATCCTGATACAGGCCACCATACAGCCAAGACTTCCCACTTCCCAACCCGGCCCTCTGCAAGCAAGCAATTTACAGTCTACAAGCAGTCTAGCAATGATACCCCTACCACCCACCAAGAGCACTCAAGGCATGGTCCCTGACCCCAGCACTGTGACCCACAAAGCCTCCTCAATGCCATTCTTTTCCTCATCTCGAGCTAGGGCCCCTGTTTCAGTCATCTCGACAACCTGGGGGCTCTTCAGGAGCTGGTCTTACTTATGTACATCTTTGGTGTCACCTCTCAAGTCTCAGAGGTTCCCCAACTTTCCCAGATTCAGTTGCCGTGGCTTTTTTCTGTTCTTTCCCTTCCCCTCCCCACGCATCACCCGTGGCTCTTCAGAGTCCAGGAGGTGCCTGTACCTGACGCAAGAGGGTGCAATTGACACTTGGAGACCTCAGGGATGCCCAGGAACCCTGAAGGGCGATCTTGGGCAGGGTCCCTGCACTCATGCCCGGTTCCTGTCCCTTCTGGCTGGCAGACACAGCAGGGTGGAAGAATTCAGCAGGCATCTGCAGGAGAGGGCTGGAGGCATCCGGGGAGAAAGGACTCGGTGCTGCAGGGAAGGAAGAGGAGGTGCTGGGAACGGCCCAGGAGGTAGGCACAGAGCACCAGCCCTCACGTGGGCAACTCAACAACGGCTGTGAGAAGACTCTGGGCAAGTCTCCAACTTGAAGCCTTGGTTTCTTTGCTGGGAGTGCAAGAAACGCTTCTGGTGTGATTACTGGAAGGACTGGCTCTGAGCAGAATGTTGCTTTCAGAGCCTAGTGGACCAGACTCCAGCCCTACTCCTGAGTCTTCTTCCTCTGGAAATGGGGATAAATACCCACCCAGGAGAGGTGGGATCATTGACACTGTCAACTTGGCAGGCTCAAGAGTCGCCAAGGAGAGGCACTCTGAGCATGTCTGTGAAGTGTCTAGATTGGGTTGAGGAGAGAAGACCCACCCTAGCCGTGGGTGGTGCCATCCCACAGGCTGGGGTCCTGGGATGAACACAAGAGAGAAAGTGAGCTGAGTGCCGGCATACATCTCTCGCTCTGCTTCCTGCCTGTGGATGCCATGTGACCTGCTGCCCTGTTGCTGCTGTCGGGCCTTCCCCGCCATGATGGACTGGACCCTTGAACTCTGGGCCAAAATAAGCACTTCCTAAAGTTGATTTCACCAGGCACCTGGTCACAGCAGTGAGAACAGTAACTAACATGAGAGGAGGGACGTGGGGGAATATCAGCAGGTATGGAACACCTAGCCCAGCACCATGCACATAGAAGGTATTCAATCACTAAAACTCATTATCCTTTGGGCCTTGACAACCCCACATGGCCAAGTCAGGGCTGGGGGCTACTCCTGGGCAATGCAGGGTAGAGTCTCAGGTGTGTGCCAGGCCCTGTGCTGATAGTATAGAAGCCGTGGGTGGGTATGGTCTGCTCCACTGCAGATAGAAAGGGATGAGGCCAGGTTGGAGGAGCCTGAGCTAGGGCAGACTTTTATATGCCAGCGCCAGCAGCTCTGCCTACGGTCCCCTCTGAACCTCACAGAATGAAGAAAGAATGTGAAGTTCAGAATATGTGACTATTCACCAGGCAGCTGTATAGACTGTGTCCTGGTAGGTTGCCGACTTACTGAAGGGATGTACAAATAAACAGTTAATTGAACACTCCATCAGAACATGCCCAGGGTCAGACCCTAGGCTCAGGTTTTGAGATCAGGAAATTTGGGGTCCTGGCACCCCAGCCATCATGCCCAGGAGAGGTCACTGGCTTTATAGAGGGTCCATGGAAAAGCCGGTCACCCAGACATCCCAGAAGACATCTTGGGGCGAGTTTGGGGTCTGAGGGGGTCACTCTTGTGTTAGACTGTCTCCCTTTCCCCCCACCCAACCAGTGATGCCACCCAGATTCTTGTCATCCTCCAAGCGGGAGCACAAGTGACAGGCAAGCCAGCTCAGTCCCTTGCTATATTCCCAAACACAAACCAGCTGTGGAAGGAGGTTTGGGGTAGAGTTCCTTTTATCAAAGGGCCACTGAAAACACCAGTCTTCCAGTGATTGTGTCCCCCTCAGATTATTCTCTATCCCAACTCAATAATCTGTAAGCCTTCCTTCTGCTTGATAATAAAAGCTATGTGTGGTAACCTAGCTCCCCTTTTATCACTGAGCACAGGAAGCTCAGCATGCCGCTTCCTTCAGGCCAGGCTTCAGCTAGCATTAGTTCGTTGACTGCTCCTTTACTACCAGTGCAGCAGGCCTGGGTCTCTAATTCTCAGAACCCCATTCGCTTCTTTATCGGGGGGGGGGGGGAGGAGAAAAAACAAAGCTTCTACTGCCTCCCTCATGCAGCAGATGCTTAGGATCAGGGTGTGGGGTGCTGGCAGGGCTGAAACCCTCACCTTGGCTGCTCTCGTGTTTGAGCCAGGACTGGACGGGATTGAACGGGATGGCCTCCATCTCGCACTGCAGGCTTTCTGGGCCTGCAGACACTGGTGCACTGGCAAAGGGGAAAAAGCATTCATCCAGATCTCCTGCCTGCAAGGGCTCCTCCGGAGGCTCTAGCTCACCCTGCAGGCAAGGGAGGTAGGTGGTATTGAGGGAGACAGAGGCAGGGTTCCTGCATACCTATCTCCATCCCTACCTCGGAAAGCCCTTCCTCTCGCCTCCTCCACCTGACCAGCAGTCACCACCTTCCAGTCCTCAAGTGGAAGGTCCTGACCGCTAGGAAGCCCTCTCGGATGCTCCCGGGCAGCTATGGTTCCCCTGGCTCCTGCCTTCCTGACTCTAATGGCCTTGAGACAGCACCGGCTCTTCTTTACACCTATAACCAAATGCTAACTCAATGTAGTGGTCGCTTGGGGTGAAAGTATTAGAGCAGAACATTAAGTGACCCTGTCTTTGCCAGAACTCAGTTTCCACATTCATACTTAGGGAGAGGAGTTCATCTCTGGCTGCTGCCCGGGGTCTTGTACATGGAGCAGAGGGTTGTAGCATCTCTTTGCCGACTTTCTCAGCTCTGCAAGTTCCTTGAGAGCCACCCAATGTCCACTCTGAGGCGGATGGGCTCACGCTATCCCAACTTGCAGCTTGCTTCTGTATCTGACAGAAGATGTAGGCTCAGTTACCTAGATTGTGCCTGCCTGAGCCCAACCTGGCTGGACAAACTGTGTACCCTGGCATCATACATGGAGAAAAATGTAAGGAGCTCCTAGCCACTTACCTTGCTCTCCTTGGGGCCCTGTGGGCAGGCTGTGGGATCCTCAAGACTCAGGTCATCCCCCAGCAGGATGGATGAGGACTTGTCTGAGTTCAGGGAGAAGGCCTCTGTCTCAGCCAGCTGCACCTGCAGGGGGAGGTGGTGGCCTCGGGTCACCCTGGGGCTGGGATGGGGCAGCCTGGGCCTGGAGCGCTGAGCAACAGGTCCCTGAAAGGACATGGGGCAGTGGTCAGAGTGGCTCACAGGCCTGCTGGGCATGGATGGTGGGCACGCTCTGTAGGATCCCAGTCTGGGTGACACATGATGGCACAGGGGCCACCCCCAAAGGAAACCAGGTCTGAGTGGCCCACCTTGGTGTCTGAACACAAAAGAAGGCATGGTACAGCGAGCTACGGAGCTCTGTTGTCCACTTGCCCCAGACCAAGAGTCCTTAGAGCTGGGCTGGGCGTGGCTCCTCTGAGGGCTGCGAGGGCTACTTGTACTGCATGTCCCTGCAAGACTTGCTATCCTGAAGAATCTGTTTTAGTCATGGGGCAGGAAAATTGAGTAACCTGCATGTTCAGCTCCTGTCCAAGGCTCTTGGGGATGACCTCACAGCCACTGGTCCTATAGAACACCATGGGCTGAGCCCAGGAGCACACTTGCAGGGGTGGTATATAGGCGGAGCTCTTGAAAATAGCCTGGGAAATGGCCCCTGAGCAGGGTGGGGATGAGCTGCCTCTGAGAGGAGGCCCAAGAGAAATACTGAGACACTCAGGGGGACCACAGCCACTAGGGAAGAAGAGGCACCAGAGACCCTTTCTTGGGTCACAAAGGACAAAATGCCCCAGAGGGGACACAAGGACAAACAGCGACTGTTTCTGAACACCTTTTATATCCAAGGCGCTGAGGGCGCGGGTCTCTGGGCGTCACCACAGAGCTACACTTCACAGACAAACCACTATGGCCAGTGGGACCAGTATGTTTCTAGGGGCCTAGAGCCACCGCGTCCCTCAACACCTCACTCCCAGGTGACTCCCCGGGAGTCAGCTCCTCTCAGGCTGCCAGTACCTCTTGCTTGTCATGGTGACACTTGTCACAGCCAGCAGGTGAGGAGTAGTGGTGGAAGATGGAGCCGGACAGGTTGTCAATGATGGTCAGCTCCCCCTCCAAGGAGTCCTTGATGATTAAAGAGACGCTGTCCAGCCACAGGGTCTCCTAGGCGGACGGGGCAGGGTGGGGACAGGTGGGATTATCGGCTGGGTCCCTGGACTTTGGGGTGGGTAGGGCAGAGCTGCCCTCCCGTTCTCTGTGCCCACAGCCTGGGATTGAGCCTCTCATCACAAGGTCACCCTATCTTAGAGCTGAACACAGAGGGACCCCAAAAGATAGGGCACCTCCAAGCCCAGTTGCCCAGCTGGCCCCGTGGCTCCTGCCCTTCGAGCCCCATTCACCTCTCAGCCCCTGCCCACCTGGGCTGGAGAGTAGCAATGGCGGCACAGGTGACCCTCGGCGTCACCCCCAATGCCTGGCCCTCCTGATCCACGACTGGGGGCTCCTGGTGAATTAGTGGGCAGCCTCGGGCCAGGACAGGGACACGGGCCGGGGCTGGGGCCAGGGCCCAGGCCGTGGGCCATCTCCAGTTCGATTTCAGCATCCATCTCCGCATCCTCCTGGGCCTCCTTGTTGCTATCGTCCAGATGCTTCATGAGCACAGCCACCACCACGTTGATGAGCACAAACTGAGCCGTGAGCACGAAGCTCACGAAGTACAGCGGCGACACAAACTGCAGGCTGCTGAGGCAGCTGCGCTCATCGTGGGTGCAGTCTCGCAGAGTGTCCTACCACAGGGATGCCACACACAGGGTCAGTGCCACCCACCACGCCTGTCCTGCCACACCCCTCACCTCCATAGTACAGAGGACCCACAAGGCTACCAGAGCTCAGACACACACATGCACACGCGTGCGCGCGCGCACACACACACACACACACACGTATGCACGCATGCATGCACACACACACGTACATACATACACACATGCACACACATGCAGGCACACACATACATGCACACACATGCAGGCACACATGCATGCACACACACATGCACACACGCATGCACACACGTGCACACACACACACACACACACACACACGCCAAGGGGCCTAGATTAATCCCTCTCCAGAGTTCTAGCAGCTTTTATTGCCTTCATGCCCATAGCAGCCTGAGCTTCCCTTAGCTTCAGCCAAGTCCCTAGGACCCTAACCTGGCCCTCTTCATACCCTACTGGGGCTGATCCCACCTCTCTGAGCCACTAACAAATCTGAGAAGAGGCATGGGGTTCCTCAGGCACTCACTGCTGCTTTTCAGGCCAGCCCAAGAAGGTCCTGTCTGACCTGAGCATGACTCCATTTCACTGGGGTCAGGGAGGTCCTGGACGTCCCTGGTCCCTGACTCCCCTCCCGTGTACAGTAGGATACTGGGTGTGCAGAGAGTACTATGTCTGGATCAGTCATACCACCATGCACCCAAGACTTGAAACTACATGATTTCCCCCCAGCTGGCCCATGATTACCTTCATGATTCCATTCCAGTTATCACCCGTGGAGACCTGGAAGAGTGTGAGGAAGGCCATGCCGAAGTTCTCGAAGGTAGCGTGCCGGCTCATGCCCTCACACGGGTTCTCATCATTGCAGACTGAGAGGGAGAGGTGGTCAGCTTGTCCACCAACAGTACCCCAAGCTGCCACCCCTCAGCATCCTCTCAAACTATCCCCTGCAACCATGTGCATGTGGACTGTGCCCAGCCTACAGATGGGACAACTGAGGCTCAAGGAAGTGGTGCACTGGCTGGGGACTCAGTCTTAGAAGCATGTGGTTTTTCTATCCAATAGTCAGCTCCTGAGAGAGGTAGTGGGTGAGGTGAGGGCCAGCGCCTCAGGGAGCCTCTGATTTTTGGAACTGACTTTATATGCATGACTGGGCTCTGTTTTGGGGGTAGCCCTGGTTCGGGACAGGCAATGGCTGGAAGCAGAGGAAGGAGGTTCCCCAGAAGACCAGACAGCTTGAGTCCAGAACTCCACCACACAGGCCTGATGTACATTCATGAGCCAGGCCTCAGAAAATACCCCATGCTAAGACTGGGTTTGATGAGGAGTCCTGCTACTGGGGCATCTCCCCCACACAAGGGCCTTGGGCGGCAGGCTGAGGAGCCCGGCCTAGGCATCACTCACCCAGCTTCCCAAAGAGCTCCACTCCCAAGGCAGCGTAGATGAAGAAGAGAAGCATAAAGAGGAGGCCCAGGTTGCCCACCTGTGGAGAGAGATGGCTGGACTGGGACCAGAGGCCTAGGAGTGTTCATGGGGAGAAGATGAAGGCCTGGAGGAAACGGGGAGTAGGGATGAGAAGTCCTAGGTCTGGAGGAGGGCAGGGAAGGTGAGGGATCCCTGGAGCAAGGGGTAGAGGTGAAGGACCTCAGGTCAGGGTGACAGAGGCAGGGTCAGGCTCGGGGTAAGCTGTATTATTACACGGGGCTGAGTATCCATGTCTACTGTCTCCTTGTAAGGGCAAGACTAATGAATCATAGGTTACCGAACAAGAACTGAATGTTTAAAGTCTTTGCTGTGAGAATAACACTTGTTCCAGAAACCTATGAGGGAGTAGGGATGACTCAGTGGGTGAAGTGCACAAGCAAGGGGACCTGGCTGCAGTCAGCAGCCACGCAGAAGCTGGACACAGCAGTGTCAGCAATGTGACAGAGATTGGCAGGAGTCTCTGGAGTTCATGGACCAGGTATTCATGAGCTCCAGGCTTAGGAAGAGAGCCTGCCTTAAAAGAAAAAGAAGGAAGGAAAGAAGGAAGGAGGGAGGGAGGGCGGGAGAGAGGGAGGGAGGGAAGAAAAGAAAAAAGAAGAGAGAGGAAGGAAGGACGAGAAAAAGAAAAGAAAGCAAGGTAGAAAAATAATAGAAGATACTAGATGTCACACCCTCACACGCATGTGTATACACACACACACATACACCATCCACCCACCCTCAAACGAATCGCGTGCCATCTTTTGCCCCATTTCTCAGGTGAAAATGAGAAAGACTGAGAGCTGAAGGACCTGTTTAATTACATGGATCTCAAGTAATGGGTCAGAGATTCAAGCCCTTTGTTGGCCTGGGAACAACTGGATGAAGTCAGACTTGCCTCCACAGGCCAGCACAGGGCTGGTCACAAAAAGGAATTAGGAGAGGAATCACACACAGCCGTGGTCCCAGGAGCCTCCTGCAAATGTAGCCACCCCTGTCCCATGGCTCCTACAGAACAGAATGCCCCAGATTCCGAGCCTGGTTCAAACCTACACGTCAGTGGGAGACTGCCTTTACCTCATGCTATGGATGAGCCAAAAGGCATTCCTGCCCTACAAAGGCTCCTGTAAATTGAGCCAGGAGGTGGTTGAGGTAATCACTATAAAGTAAACCCCTGTGGATCACAGACTGCTCTAGAGGAGGCCTTCCTTCCCAGCCACTCCACACTGCAGTGCAGACTAATTAATAACATCCTACTCATTAAGGACGCAAGCACTTAGCGGACACTGCAAGCCACAGTGTGTGGCCCTGACAGCCAAGAAAGACTCAGTCTCACCAAGGCCTGCAAGGCTCATCTTCTGCCCTGCTCGGACTTGGCCGGCGGTGTTTCCTAACCAGGAGCCGGTCCTCATCTTTCCCATCAGTTCCCCTGGGGCCTGAGAACCCCATCAGCCACCTCATCTGCCTCCTTGCCTCCAGCCTTTCCTCCAGTTCCCTCACAGAGGCAGCTCTGCTTGAAGCCCCCTTATCCAGATACTCCTATGGCATAGAGTCCACAGCACAATGCCCCCATGTGTTTTGTCCCAGAGCCGAAGGCCTGCTATGGCATCCCCCACCCATTCCCTTCCCGGGATGATCTCCCTGCTCCTTGATTCCAACCATGTGGAAATGGATGGCTGGGTCTCTATGTGCCGTGTTCTGCTGCAGGGGAGATGCTTCGCCCCTCAGCCTCATCTCTCAAAGCCCAGTCCAGCTCGCCTCGCCTGAGGAGCCTTCCCTGATGGCTTCTCCTTCTGTACTGGGCAAAGTCTGTAGGAAGGGGCTGAGGTTCCATCTTCACAGCACTCTACAGTGTCCATTTGTGGTGACTTATACTGTCAACTTGGCAGAAGCTAGAGTCGTGTAGGACATGAGCCTCTGGGCATGTCTGTGAGGGAGTTTCTAGACTGGGCTAAGGGAGACGGGAAGACACACCCCGAATGTGAGCGGCTGAGGTCCTGGATTGACTAAAAAGAAGGAAGTGAGCGAAACACCATTGTTGATCTGTCTCTGTTTCTTGAGTGCAGATGACCAGCTCCCTCACGCTCCTGCCACCATGTTTTTCCTGTCATGGCAGACTGAAGCCTTGAACAGTGAGCTGAAATACATCCTTCCCTCTGTAAGCCACTTTGGCTGGGGACTTTGTAGAAGCAGCAGGAAAAGCAGGGAATACACCATTTAACCGCATGGATGTATGCTGGCAGATTTTTTTTTTTGAGGGACAAGCCCCTCCCCCACAGCCACATGCCACTTGGCAGAAGCTTATGTCATTGTAATTACCATCATGTGGCTCCAACTTGAGCTGGGGTCTTCCCCCACTATCTCCAGGTACCCTGTGTCAACTTAGAGCTGGCCTACGGAGCCTTGACAGGATGCTCAGGGGTCAGGGAGGCTGGACACACGCCCATCACCAACACACCCTCGTTCCCACTTGTAACAGACTCTGCACGTCCCGTGGGCCAAGCCCCACTAAGAACTTGCTTGCTGGAGCTTTAGCTGTTTGACATCTCCAACTTTGAAAGACTGTGGCATCCTCATTCACAGGTGAAGAGGCCAAGGCAGGAGACATTATGTCACATGCTCAAGGACCACCCAAGGGTCCCCAGGCAGGGTGTTCAAGTTCAGGCTTCAACTTACTTCCTGTTTGCACTCAGAACATATATTAGGAGAAATCTTATAGCTCTCAGCAAATGCCCTTGCTTTCAGTCAGACTATAGAGGACCCATGTTTCTTTCCCTTTGAAACTAGACAGACTACTCTCTTCCTCGGACAGTGGACTTGGGACAAGGTTCTGTGACCCACTCCTTCTCAGTCATGCCTGATTGTCCCATCCCCCTTTTGGGAGAGACTTATTACAAAAACTACAGGCCCCCATGTCCTTTGGGGAGGCCCCTACCCACCTTACTTAGAATTCTACTCATCCCCAAGCCATATTCTTGTGCCCTCTGTCAGAAGAATACCTCCTCCAATCAAGTTTGGTACCCAGAAATGATGCTCAAACTTCGGGATACCTGTGGAATTTGTAGCAGCAGTACCCTGGAGTACGGTCTAAGAATAATCCACCAAGACCGGCCATCCACTGAGCACCAATTATCATCCAGTTGCTAAGTGCTACTACCCAGTATGGGTCAAACAGTACCCTGTGAACCAGGAAACCAAACAGGGGGTTGTTAAACTCAATACCAGGCTACAGAAAGCAGGGATCCTCATCCCCTGCCATTTCCCTAGGAACACTCCCTGCTCCCTGTTCAAAACCAGGGCACTAGGGACTACAGAACTATGAAGGGTCCCAGAGAGAGAGGAAACAAGAGGGTGTATACAGCCCAACCCATGGTTCCTGACCCTACACCCTTCTGAGTCTCCTGCGACCAGAAAAACAAGGATGTATCGCTCTGGACTTAAAAGACTACCTTCTTTTGCCTCATTTTGACACTTATACACCCGTCCATTGTTGCCTTTGAATGAACTGATACCGGAGAGAGGGTTTACAGCCAATTACAGCCAATTAACCTGGACTAGGTTGTTGTGAAGATTCAAAAACGTCTCCCACACTCTTCAATCAGGCCTTAAGTGAAGACCTCCTGACCTTCGGGGCAGAGGGTTCCAAAGAGCACCCTGTTATAGTATGTGAATGACCTCCTGTTGGCCTCAGAACAGGAAGAATGTAGAAAGACCAGTGGGGGCCTGATAGAGACAATAAAGGTCCCAGGATACTGGCTCTCAGCCAAGAAGGCCGAATTATGTACACCCACCACAGGCCACCTACTGGGGGTACAAGTCGAAAGGAGGAAAATGAGCCACTTTCCCAGAGCCAAATCTAGGCAATCCTACTAACCCCCCCCCCCCCCCCGCACACACACACACACCTCAGACAAAGGAACAAGTGCAGGAATTTCTAAAAAGGTCAGGTGCTGCCGCTTGTGGATACCTGAGATCTCGAAGGTACCTAAGTCACTGCATACCAGTACCGCTGTGGTGGCGCCCAGTCACTGCAATGGGCTGATCCTGAATGAGGAGCTTCTGAGGCCTTGAAGAAGACCCTCATTTCTGCACCAACCTAACCCTCGTGGACGTCTCTAAGTCCTTCTACTTGTGTGTGAATGAAGCCCAGGGTACTGCCGAGACACTTGGACCCTGGAAGAAGTCAGCAGCCTACCTACCCAAAAGACTGGATCCTGTTTCTGCCTGTTGGCCAGTTTGCGAGCAGTTGTCTCTACAGCCATGCTAGTGAAAAACCAACAAGCTGAACTTGGGCCAGGAACTGTTCCTAACCACCCTGCTACTCTGCATAGGCCTTCCTGAAGGTGAATCCCCAAAGGGTGGATTCCGATATTCTGATAATGCCCTATCAGGCAGTTCTGGACTAGCCCCATATCAGATTCTGTAAAAGTCAGTCATCAGCCTTGCCAGCCTATTGCCAGATGATAGCCCAACAGAGCCCCTCCACGATTGCCTGTTAGTGACTGATGAGATGCAATCTGCCACACCTGACCTACCAGATGTCCCGCTGAGAGAAGCTGGAGAGGTAATGCACCCTGATGGAAGCAGTTTTGTTCAAGACAGAATCACGTATGCCGGGATGCAGTTGTCACCTTGGACAGGATGGTGTGGGCCCAGTCCCACAGTTGAGGGACCTTAGCACAAAGGGATTAACTACACTGGGGAAGGACAAAGCCATCATTTACCATAGTTCATGTCCATGAGACCCCTCGATCAAGAAATGGGACTCCTCACCTTGACTGGAAAGGAAATAAAAAAAAAACAAAAAACAAAAACATCCTGGCTCTACTAGAAGCCATATGGCTGCCAAAACGAAGTAGCCGTTGTCCACTGTGACAGGCATCAAAAAGGGAATTCCCTAAGGGCCCAAGAGAACCAGTAGGGCCTCTCCAGATCTTGGTTACCCTGACCGAACCCACATTTTTCAAGTGCCCAAACTATGCACAGGAAAAAACTAAGTGGCCAAAGATAGAAGATGTCAAATGGGAGGCAAATGCATGGTGGGTCATGCCAGACAGGAGACCTGTACTCCCTGATGCTATCAGGAGACAAACAGTCACCAAACTCTACCAGGCCACCCATCTGGGGGCATCCAAAACTGCTTAAGTAACCGGCATCAGTAACTGCTAAGTTACTCGGGTCCAGATATGACATCCTTCCAACAGACAATCTTGTCAAAGACACTGTGTCCAGAAGCATTACTTAAGCACAAATGAATCCCAAAGGAGGAAGGAAAGCCCAGAAGGAGTCTATGTCTGAGGAAGTAGGGAACCATGGAAAGTGGACTTTATAAAACCTACAATGCAGGGGTATAAATATCTGTGAGTTTTCATACACACCTTCTCTAGATGAGTGAAAACCTAGCCTACCTGAACAGAAATGGCCTCCGTTATCACCAAAAAACTCCCCCAAGAGCTGACTCAGATTCAGATTGCCCCTCTCCCTGAGGTCCAGGCTTTCACAGTCAAACTTTCCCAAAATCTAGCAAAGGACCTAAATGTTGATTGAAAACCACATTGTGCCTATAGGGCCACAGAACTTGGGTCAGATAAAAAGGATGAATGGGACCTTGAAGGAAATTTTAACTAAATGTTGGGGGAAAAAGGGCAGGGGCAACCTCCTACCACTTGCCTTTCTAAAGGTCAAGTGCACCCTATATTGAGAATATTTCACCCCATTTGAAATTACATTTGGGAGGCCTCCCTGTCTCTTCCCTAAGCTAAGAGATGCTCATCAGGCAGAGATTTCTAACCACTCTCTCCTCAAGCCCATACAGGCCTTGCAACAAGCCCAGAGGACTGTTCATCAGATGGTTCAAGAGGCAATGACCTTGCTCACATCTGAGCCTCCCAACAAGTTACAGCCTGTTGACCTTGTGTGGGTAAAGAGGATCCTGACCCAGAGCCTGGAGTCAACATGGAAAGGCCTGCACCTTGTGGTCCTCACTACTCCTACAGCAGTGAAGATTGCCAGTGTTGTCCCATGACTTCACCAAACCCAGTTGAGGCCACAAAGGACAAAGATGGATGGGCTGTCACCATGTCCTCCAACCCAGTAAAGATAAGACTGGCACGGATCCCAAGACTGATTGTCCTATTTTTTTCTTCTTTATGTCCCTCTGGGAAATCCTTTAAATCCCCAAGAGCCAGGATCTTGTATGGGGAAATGAAGAAAGAACGGAACTGGAGAGCTGACAGCCAGTCGATATATACACTGAGATCAACCACCTTCTGGGTGGGTTTCTGTAAAATATGACATCCAGAGGCTACTGGAGAACAGGCTGCAAAGGAGTACGCTCGTGGGGCTGTGGGTCCACTTTTGAGGAGATGGGGCTCCAATCTACCCAATACTATGCCTACTCTGCTGATGGCCCCCCCCAAACTGCCAAGAAACAGGCGAATACCATTGTGCTCAGTGGGGTTGTGGACCCAAGTCCTCCTAAGGGCACACTAACCCGTTCATAGTCCTAAAAGAAAATCATCATGATCTGCCTGTAATTTCACTAGTCTTGGGCAATGCAATCCCAAATCCATAAAGATTACGGCCTGGCAGAAAACTGAAGGTCATTTTTGGGAAACTGGCAGAACCCGTGTACTCAGGTTGTATGTGAGGGGTCAAGACCCAGGCAGCAAATTTACTATCCAAAGAGAACCTCCCCCTAGGGTCATCTGGCCCATGTGTTCAAAACTGGCCCATCTTGATATCCCTGGAATATGAGCTTCCTAAAGTGGCAAGCCCCAAAACTCCAATAGCTGCAGGAATTCCTTTGGTGATCATGGAGGGCAAAGGTCCAGGAAGCAGCAGAAGCCAGCCCCTCAGTGTTTGGGATGCTAGAAAGAGTGTATTGGTTCCCAAGCCATTCTCAACAAGACAGGTGATGCCTGCTGGCTATCTCTGCATCCCAAACACCGTACTACGTTGGGATAGGAACTAGTCAAACAGTATGCTCCACTTCCATTCCTGAAAACTGTAAATGGGACCAACCTAAGCTCATCCTGAGAGACCACCAAGAAAAGACTGCTCAATGGCACTAAGATTCCCCCCTAGGTAGCTCCCCCTTTGCAGATTCCTGTAGCCATACACGGTAGGTTAACTCCAAGAGCAGCAAGCAAGTGTATTTCCAGGCCCCAACCACTACTTGTCTTGCGCGCATGAACAGCTTAACCAAGTGTGTATCTTCTGAATGGTTTGCACTGGAGGAGACTCCACTCCTTGAGTCCTTATGTGTGCCATTCCACAGGTATTCATCTGTGATGCAGAACTGGGCAGGACTGACTTAAATCTAGACGGCGGGCTGCCCTGTGCACGACAAGCCATCCCCATTTCCATTTCCCTATTGGTGGTGGAAGGCAATCACAGACTCCGCTGGAGTTGGAACTTCAGCCTTAATTGTAGGGAATAAAAACTTTAAGGAACTCAGCACTCAAGTGAGTGAGACCTAGGCCATCTGGGAAATTCTGGTCCCCATCTGGAAACTCAGGTGGATTCCTTAGCAGAGATTGTACACCGAAACAAGGAGGTCTCTGCAGGGCACCAGGAGAAACCTGCTGCTTCTGGGCAGAGTAATTAGAGAGAGCTTAGCCATGGTCAGAAATAACACTGAAGAAAGAGAAAAAGATTTCAAGGATTTGACAACTGGCATCAACCTTCGTTCTTCTGGTCCCTGGTTAACCACTCCACTTAAGGCCATGGCTAGGCCAGTAATCCTGTCATCCTCAGTCCGCACTGCAGGACCCTGCTTGATCAACTGTCTACTCAACTATATAAAGCAGAGAATAAATCCTGCTAAATTCTTAGTGCTGAGGGGAAAACGTAACCCCCTGCCCCAAGATGGCTCCAGTTTGGCTCATGCCCATAGAACCAGTAGGGAATGTAACAGGCTTCCAGACCTTGGCACACTGAGACCATGTTATAGGCACCATCCTGACCTTAAACCCAGCACACAGGCTCCAGCACCTGGACATGGAATGGCCCCAGCACATTAGGACATGGGAACAAAGTCCTAATCCATCAAAGACCCAATCCATAGTTCTAAGGAAGTCTCTAACTGCACAAATCTTGCTTTCTTTCTTCTTCTGAGCTACGCTTCTTGCTAACTGAAGTGTGTCAACCAGAATGTGCTTTCTCTGCATAAAAATCCAAGAGCTGCCAGGTAGTAACTCTTTTAATCCTGGTCCTTCAGGAGGCAGAGGCAGGTGGATCTCTGTGAGTTTGAGGCCAGTCTGGTCTGCAAAGCAAGTTCCAGGACAGTCAGGGCTGTTACACAGAGAAACCCTGTCTTGAAAAAACAAAAACAAAAATACAAGAGCTTAGGGGTGCACGATTTGGGCAAGTTCCCCATGCATCACTGGATGGCAATAAGGACTATATATTTCCGGCTTTAAGAGTGCCTGAGTGGTGGCCTCTGGTGGGCTTACCTGTGACATGGGGGAGCTCACACCAAACTCAAGAACAGTTTTCAAGGCATAAAGTTCCCTAAGTGCATCATAGTGTGCAACGTGTGCATTGTGTGCAAGGGTCAGCTCAGCACAGACCCTCGGCATGACTGTGTGCAGTGGGAGACTAAAACCGCCCAAGCACCAGTACCGGGGAGATGCCCTGCTCTGTGAGCCAGATCCCAGCTCACCTTCTTCTGGACAGGGCCACGGTCCTCTCGCTCAGCCTGGGGCTTGTGTTTCTACCCCTGGAAGGCTGTGTGGGAACCTCACTGCCCACTGAATGACATCTTCCCATTAAGCTACTGTTCTAGGTCCAGCTCAAAAGTTACCTTCCCTGATTTCCTAGAGGGTAACCTGTGCCTCTTCCCTCCTGGGAGCAGAGCACAGGCCTCTTCCCATAAGACCCTGAGGTGTCTAGCTCCCTCACAAACCTGGGGGCTCCTAAAAGTACTGTAGAGAGTCTCAGAGTCCTCATAAGGCTGGACATAGAGTAGATGTTGGTAACCATGTTAAGAGTTCCCAAAGAGAAGCGGGAGAGGCTCAAATAACTTACCAGGGAGCAGACTCTGCCTTGGGCTTTGGCAGGCCTAGAGAGGAGGAAAATCGAAGCCCGCATCCCTCCAGGCCCAGTCCCACACAATAAACCCTCAATCTTAGGGCAGGGTTTCAGGAGGGTGTGGCTCTTACCTGGGGCAGAGCCTGTACCACCGTGTCCAGTAGGGCCCGCATTCCTGTGGCCATCTTCAACAGCTTCAACACTGCGGGTGACATTCAGCCCTTACTGTTAGTCCAGGCTCTGAGTGTGTGTATACACAATTGTGTACATGCAAGTGTGTGAACTAGGGGAAGAGAGGGGACACAGCAGCATGTGACCAGAGTTCCCTCTTGGGCACCACACAGGAATATGGCTGCAGGGTCTGGAGGGATGGCCCAGTGGTTCAGAGAATTGGTTGCTTTTCCAGAGGTCCTGAGAATTCCCAGCACCCACACAGTGGTTCACAGTTGTCTATAACTGTAGTCCCATGGGATCCAATGCCCTCTTCTGGTGTGTAGATGTATATGTAGACAAAATACCCATTTACACAAAGTACACAGAGAAATATTTTTTTAAAAAAAAAAGATACAGCTGCAGGATGATGGATTTATGAACGAAACAGAACACAAAATGGGTACAGAGAAGTCCAAGACCACAGAACACAGATAGTGGAATGACGGGGACACAGTGTGCGGATGGACGAGCCAGTAACTGCTCTGTCAAAGATGGCTGACACAAGGGTCCACATCGCTTCCTGTTCCTCCAGGCTAAAAAGGACTCTGGTGTCACGCACAGAGTTTCTGCACGTCTCTCTCTTTAGAACGTGAAAGCAATGGGCAGGAGGTGAGTGGAAGATCAAGAAGCACCCAGTCATCACTGTGGCAATAAGACATTGAAAAAGTAAAGAAAATTTGGGGATGAGAGAAGGGATTCTGGGGAGATAAAAAGGATTACAAGACATGTCGAGGACTGTGCCCTTGCTACGGTGCTGGAGAAGTACCAGGTAGCACACGAACCTGGAACTGAGTCCTTGTGGTACAGCCTGAGACTCGACCACACAGATTACATTACCACAAGGAAGCAGAGGTGCACACAAGTATGGGGGTGGGCACACACACATGGGTGACACGGGGGCTTCTTTTGAATCCTGCTCTGCCCTACTCAACAGAGAGTCCCTCTTGTTCACACGCTCTGTCTCTCACCCCATTCCGATATGCTCTCCCCTAGGCAATGGGGAGTCCCCTTGCTGGTCCTGCTTGTCTCTGCCCTGTCCTGCCTCCTACTTACCCCGGGCGATGCGCAGAACACGCATGATACGGATGATGGTGGGGTTGATGGGCAGAGCTGCATTGATCTCAATCTCCTCCAGTGTAATGCCCATGACAGACAGTAGCACAATGGCCAGGTCCAGCTGGTTCCATCTGTACAGCAGGGCAGTGGGAATAGGGAGGAAAACACCGTGGCTCAGGCACAGGTGAGCACAGGGTCGTCTCCCAGCACTTCACACTCCTGTGGGGCCTCCTACAATGTGTGAATACCCTTACTTCTACCCATCCTCTATGGTACTAGTGGTTCTGCCTCCCGCTACACACATATTTTTTTCCTTCCTAAACAGGGAGTTGCCTGAGCTGAAGAAACATCTCTGGCTTATCATAGGGTAGGAGGCATGGACTCTGACTTTTAAGTATAAATCCTAAAATATCTAAATATCCTAAACTACCTTCAGGTAGCATTTGACCAGTCTGTTGAGCTCTCTGAGCCTCAACTGCTTCCTCTGAAAAGTTAGTATGAGGCAGACCATTCTCTATCTTCAGGTTACAGAAGGCCCACAGGAGATGAACTGAGACAACCTGTATCCAGCCACTGAGATTTAATTGCTTCCTGTCCAGGGATCTAGTCAGCAACTAGGAGTCCATGACCATAAATAGCCAAATGTTACTGGCTCCTTCAGGTTGTTTCAAAGATCTGGACTTTTTCCCAACCGCTTTGCCCTAGTATGGCTCAGCCACTCACCGGTCCTTGAAGAAACGCCTTAGGCCAAATGCCACCAGCTTCAGCACAGCCTCCAGCACAAAGACAGTGGTAAACATGTAGTTGCAGTACTTGAGGGCTGTCTCTAGGGACTATGGGAAAAAGAGAAGCATGGTCCAGGATTATGATCTGCCCCAGAAATTTTCTACAACCAAAGAGTCTCTGTCTTTTAAGTGGAAAGTTTAGTCTATTTATATTTAATATGCTTTATTCCTTTTATTTATTTATATTCCTATTCATCCCTTATGTCTTTATGTGTGATGCTCATTTCACATTGTTATTTCATTATTTGTTTTGGCCTGACCCAGTTGCTTTTCTTTGGAGACAGTATGGGATAGTGGTTAAGGATCCCCAAACCAGACTGCATAGATTTGAATACTGGCTTAGCACTTGCTCCTTATTTAATCTGTGACCTGGGAAAGTGCTTGACTTCTCTGACACTTAGTTTCTTCAATTAAAAACTTAGAAAATAATCCCAGTTGCCTATCAGAAAGCTGCTGTGATGAGTAAATATGCTAACAATTCAGTGCTGGGCACAGGACAAATGATTAGTTGTTGTAAACTGAAATAATCCCATTTCTTCACATTAATTTGGAAATTCTAAAATTACTGTTCACTCTGCCATGGTTCCCTTCCTTTTGGCTTCATAACAACCTTCTCTGTGCACTGAAATACGATGCTAACTCTTCACTTGGAGACTTGGCTCCACCTTTCCTGCCAACTCTGCCAAGAGGAGTCTTTTAGAAAGCTCCTTCCCCTTTAACTCTTCTCGGGCATGCTGTTTGACCCCAAGGATGCTTGCCATGGACCTGTCCCCAGAAAGTCATCCCCTAGACCCAGGGTATTCAGTGGGCAGTGGAGGACCCAGTAGACTTTGAACACAATCTAAGTTCCAATTCTATCTCTGCTATCTACTCTCTGAGGCTCAACCTCTTCATCTGGAATCCCCAGACAAAGGTCCTCCCAGCATTGACATTACTGTGAGGATTAAAATCCACACCATGCTTTTCACAGTCCATATTAACCACTTGTGCACTAGGCCGCTCACCAATGCCACCTCCCCCACACTCCTGGAAGGAATGGCCTTTCTCTTTCAAGCGTCTAATTCACCAGCATCTCCTCCCCGCAAGTGCCTGGCATAAGCACATCATGGAGGGACATCATGGATGCCGTAGTCAGCTGGCCCTCTACCCAACCCTGTCCCTGAGGTGGGATCCTGTTAAGGCTGGTTCTTACCATGTGACCTTAGACTAGATCGTGACCCCAAGACTCACTGTGGGCTGGTTGTAGTGCTCCAGGGACATGGTGACCACGTTGAGGCAGATGATGAAGGTGATGAAGATGTCCAGGTAGTGGCTGGTACACATGGAGTGGATGAGCAGCCTTGTGGGACAGTAGGTGGCATAGTAGGGCAGCCTCTGGGCCTCTGCAGGGAGCATGGGAGAGCGGCACAGACCATACAGGGTTGGACCAAGCAGAGAGAGAAGCACAAAGGAGGGAGAAAGCAAGAGAGAAGCACGCTGGCTCATACCAGGTCCTGGATGAGAGTTGGTGTTCCTCTACCAGTCAGGGCGCCCACCATGAGGGAAACCAGGAGATTATTGGGGTCAGGTAGCAGAGATGTTAGGGCACAAATTATTTTTAAATACTCAAAAGTCCCATGATAAAGACTCTAGGTCTGATAGGCAGAGACAAGGATCCTAAGGCTGGCTATCCAGGGGTGGATGACTGTCCCCAAAACTATACACAATTTGCATGAAGGAGAACATGAGGGGATGTGTGTTCTGAAAGTTCCCACTCAGTGATGCCCACAGGGAAGGCCACCTCTGTCTCTGCTCACACTGGACAACCTGGGGCTTCACTCAGGTAGGCAATGGTGTCATTATTGATGGCCTCAGGTCACCTGCGTAAGTAGATACCAGGGAAAGGGGCCAGGCCATGGGCAGAAGATGGATTAAATCTCTTGTTCCCTTCCAGTTCCAAAGACTCAACAGGCCTCAATCAGGTCCCCGCTAGGACACCACCCAGTAGGCACCGCAGTGAGTAGAGAGACCCTGCCCATCCCGGCATCCACCATCTGCTCACTACGGCGCTTCTTTTCCAGGCGCCTTAGCCGCTTCTCCTCGCGCCTCCGGGCCTCTTCGGCCTCCTGGTGCTGCCGGCACTTGTGGAAGTTCTCCACAACCACGCCCACGAACATGTTGAGCACGAAGAAGCTGACAATGAGCAGGAAGGAGATGAAGTACAGCAGCATCCAGGGGTTGTGGTTGGTCACAGGCTGCAGGGGAGGCAGAACGAGGGCTGAGGAGGCTGATCTGTCTGCACAAGTCTACAGACACGCGCTTGACTTCACCAACCTCGGTGTGACGGGGGAGTTAGGACAGCTTGCCTCCAAAGTGTAAGGTGAAAACAACACAGCATGGGAAATGTCTGGCCTGGGCCTGACATCAGTAAGGAGGACAGCATCAGTCTCCCTTCCCTGCTCCTGCACTTGTTTTCTGCATACATTGGTCTGCTGTCTTTTCATTGACCTTCCACGCATTCACCCATACAAGCATTCATCTATCACCTACCCACTTACCCACTCACTCATCTACCCATCTACCCACTCACCTACCCATCCATTCATCTACCCACCCACCCATCTATCCACTCACTCATCTACCCATCCACCCATCCACCCACTCACCTACCCATCCATTCATCTACCCATCCACCCACCCATCTACCCACTCACCTACCCATCCATTCATCCACCCACCCATCCACCCATCCACCCACTCACCTACCCATCCATTCATCCACCCACCCACCCATCTACCCGCTCAACCGTCCATATTCACCATATATCCAATCCATCATTCCATTACCTACCCATCTACCCTCTCATCCATTCATTCACTCATTATCTATCCAACCTATTTATATCTGCCCATCATCCCACCCCCTCATCCATCCATCTGTCTACCCACACATCTCTCCATCCATAAACCCAATCAGTTATCCATCCACCCAGCCACTCATTCATCTTTTTGTTGTTGGTGGTGGTGGTGGTTTGGTTTTTTTGTTTGTTTTGCTTGTTTTTTTTTTACAGTGGCTTTCTCCGTGTAGCTCTGGCTATCCTGAAACTTGCCCTGTGTCCAGGCTGGCCTCAAACTCAGAGATCTGCCTGTCTGTCTATCTATCTATCTATCTATCTATCTATCTATCTATCTATCATCTATCCATCTATCCATCTATCCATTCACCCACTCACAGACTCATCTATGCATCTGTCCATCCATCTATTCATCTACCTTCCCACCCATACCCATATCCAACTATCCACTCACCTATCCTGCCATCCACACACCAGCCCACCCACTTATCCATCTATCCATCCATCTACCATCCATCTATCCACCCAGCCTTCCATCCACTCAGCCTGCACTCATCCACCCACCCTCCCACTTATCCATAAACAAAGCAGAAAACTGAGCGGGAAGCAGCCAAGGTCAGAATAGTGAGTGGAGTCCATTGCTAGGAAGAGGAGAGAGGCAGTCAAGGATAAAGGAACACTTACAGATTTACTCATCACCACTGACCCTCCTCACCTCCTCTAGCTCCAGATCTAACCTGGTGGGTTCTAGAAGACCAATAGCCAGAGGTGACTTCAGGTCCCTCCCCGCATCCTCATCAGCTGTGGCCCAAGCCATGCCCACCTGCTGGTCCACAGCAACAGCATCCAATCCATTATACATGATGTTCACCCAGCCATCCTTGGAGGCCAAGACAAACAGGGACATCAGAGCCTGGAAGACAAAGGAAGGGGTAGGGGTGACAGATGTGGGTACATCAGGCCTCTGCTGTCCTGCCTCTAGGAGACCAAAACCAAAGATGTCTCCCTGAGTAGTTGAGCTGTGCCCTTGATGGATGAGGCCTGTCTGAGCACCTCCTGTGTGCCTTCTGTGCGCCCGCAGCTGCTATTGTGGGGTTAGAAGGTTAACTGGAGCCAGAGTCCTGAGCCACCCTCTCAGTTCTAGTAGTAACTGGCCGTGAGATATCCAGCAAGAGAGTCCATGAACTCCCATGCTCCGGCCCGCAGCAAGAGCACAGGACCCTGTGAGGGGGCAGTGAGTCTTTAGATGGGACGCTTCCTGGCAAGCCTGGGGCTGTGCCATTGTCACCCCAGGAGTCCCCAACACCTGAATCAGAACTTTGGGAGCCCTGGGCCTCAACCCAGCCTCTGGTGTCAACTCAGGTATGAGAGTGTGAACCTGTGAGTGAGCATCAGGAGGTCTATCACGGGGCCACCAGGGGAGACACCAGTGGGGGATACCCGTGAGGGGGCACCAGTGAGGGGACACCAGTGAGGGGACACCAGTGATGGGGACACCAGTGAGGGGACACCAGCAAGAAAGCACCAGCCTGTACCCTGCTTCTTCTCACATCCTGGGAAAAAAAATAGCCCCCTCTCTGCAAATACCTAGCTGCCGAGTTCTTTGTGGGGCTGGAGAAATGAGGTTCTTTGGAGGCAGCTCTCACCTGGAACTATCCCCAGGAGAGGGGACCAAAGGCAAAGCAGGACCCTGCAAGTTGTCTGAATTATTAGAAAAGAGAAGACACCAAGCCAAGAGGCCCAGTGGACTAGTCACCAGCTGAGTTTGTCAACTCGACTGTCATATTCCCATTTGACAGAGGAAGAAACTGAACCTCAAGTAGAATATCCGAACCAAAACAAAACAAAACAAAAACAAAAACAAACAAACAAAAAAAAACCAGCTGGGGTGTATGCCCAGGTATGGACGGCTCTAAAACCCCCATTACCAACCCTTGGGTGGGAAGGCAAGGCCAGAGTCAGTGTTCATGAAGTACCAGCCAAGTTTCACATGCTGGCAGATTCTGCACTCAGGATCCCAGCCTCACACTTCCTGGGAGCAGAGCTCCACCCCTACCCACTGTGCAGGATGGAAAACTCCTGCTCGGAAAGGGGGGGGGGGGGGGGCGGGGGGAAGCACAGAGCCTGTGGCAACAATGCAGGACTCGAGCCGGGCCCGTGACCCCTGAAGAGCTCACCTGGCCCAGGTTGTCAAAGTTGTACTTGTGATGCACCCAGCGATAGTTGGCAGCCACGCAGTCAGATCTGTTGGTGATGTTGCGGGTGTCCACTCCCAGACAATGGTAGAACTTCCCCTTGAACAGCTGTGCGCAAGGAGGGGAGAGCTGGTTGCTCGGGGTGAGGGAGGCACAATCAGAGGAGGGGAAGCTTCCCCGGAACTGACCCACACAACCTGCCCCTTGCTCAGTCAACCCAGGTTGACTCTGCCTCCTTCACCTGGCTCCATCAAGAACACCTGAGTCCACAAGTGAATACAGGTGCGGAGGCGTGAGGGGGTAGACAGGAATAGGCTGGGCTGGGCTTTCTGTCACCCCGCCAAGCGGGCACCCCCTCACCTGCACCCCCAGGATGCCAAAGATGATGAAGAAGGCACAGCAGATGAGCACGATGTTGCCGATGGGCTTAAGGGAGGAGATGAGCGTCTCTACCACCAGCTTCAAGCCAGGGGCCCGGCTAATGACCCTGCAGGCAGGCAAGGAAGGACAGGGCACTGAGCCAACAGAGAGACAGCCCCAACTCAGTGCACAGCCACCAGGCCTCCTGAGAGGGGAGGTTCCAGCAAGGAAATGAAGAGACAGTTGCCGGGTTACCTAGGATGGAGGTGAGCAGCGATCTCTACCTAGGTCAACACACAGAAGGACACTTGGCCCCTCACCCAGTACCCATACGGTACACATTACACCCGAGAGACGGCAGTGAGCCATCCAGGAACACAGAGGAGGTAACACTATGGAAGCCATTTGAGTCCCTGCCCTAGGTTCTTTGGTTTCTCCCCCAGCAATGTAGTATGCTTGGCATAACGCTCTTGGGAGTCTGCATTGTCAAGCCAGAGTGACGACCCACTTAGACTTGGGCCATTTCCCTACATGGCGCAGCCACACTTGTCCTAAACTTCACCCCTACGCATTGTGGCAGGGTCTTTACCTCAAAGGACGTAAGGTGCGTAAGAGTCGCAGGACCCGGAGGACTCCCAGAATCTTGGCTCCCCCCGCGGAGGCCACAGACACCACGATATCAATGATGGACACAAAGACCAGGAAGCCATCCAGTACATTCCAGCTACTGCGTAAGTATGCCTGCTCGCCGAAGTACAGGCCCAGAGAAACCACCTGGGGACAGGGTTAGGGTCAAGCCTTGGGAAGTGGAGGGGTCCAGAAGACTCCCGCTAGGGGCAGGACAACAGGAGGTCAGGTCTGCCTCCTGTAAAGAGGTGATGGGTGGGGTGTGGCTCATGATGGTTCTTCTGAAGGCTGGTGATGGCAGGATGGAGCAGGTCTGGGCCCAGGGAAAGCTCTAAGCTATGGTCTCAGAGCATGAGGATGAGATCTCAATCCAAAGCCACCCACAATGGGGAGCCTCCCAGGGTAATGCTTCTACCCAAACGCGCCCTTCTAGCTGGGTTTGATAACTGGAGAAGAAGGGGGCACTGATCCCCTCTCATCCCAGAGCTCTGCCCAGGGTCTAGAGCCCAACAGGAGTGGACCTCTGGGGTCTGTGGGATGTTGCTGAGCGCCAGGCCAGCAGGAGAGGTGAGGCCTAAGGCAGGGGCTCCAGGTGGGAGTGGGAAGGATGCTGGTGAAGCCCACAACCTTCAGTGTCATCTCGCCCACGAAGATGGCTGTGAAGATGTAGTTAGACACCGTGAGGAAGATGCGCTCCTGAAAGAGTGGGAGAAGCCATGAGTCCAAGTCTTCCACAATTGTCCGTGTGCCTAATCAGCCTCTGCTTCCGCCAGGAGCAGCCACGATAGCTACCGCTAAGTGTCTGGCTTAGCAGAGCTCTTCCTGGGCTCTCCCACCTTGGCCATCCCCAGTGTTGAGACCCTCCGCCCAGCTCCAGGGTGGCAGCCACTCACAGTGCTCCCCGCCTCAATCTGGGGCCTCTCCAGAGCAATGGTGATGCAGTTGAGAAAGATGAAGGCCAAGACCACATAGTCAAAGAGCTTGTGAGCAATGATGGTCTGACAGAGGATCCGGAACCTAAGTGGAAGTCAAGAAATCCCTGGAGGGTCAGTTTGACCAGAAGGAAGACAGAGAACCAATACACACTCTCGGACCAGAATGGCTGAGAAGAAGGGATCCCTCTCCCTTCCTGTAGCCATTCAACAGGTGCCAACTTTACATCTGCAGAAGGTACCCAACTGGAGTCTCCTCCCCAATCATACACCCTATGTAATGAGGTCAACCAGCTGCCTCCAACACCCAACCTTGTGCCTCTGATGGGAAGGGTTCCATCTGAGCTTTCAGGCTGGATTGTGCCCAACACAGGGCTGGCTTAAAAACAAAACAAAACAAAACAAAAACAGGAAAGCCAAGGAGGGCCATCTGGACCCTCCCCTTCCCTTGAAGACCCTCCTCTCTCTAGCATATGGAGGCGTCCTTCCAAACATGTCACCCTCCTCCTCTGGCCCTCACCCAGCCAGCCACCACTCACTTGTTCTCAGGGGAGAAGAGGTAGACGGACCAGTCCTCACGGACTTCACACCAATCAGGCTTGTAGACATCGATCATCTTGCGGACCCGGAAACACAGGGTCTGGCAAGGCAAGGAATTGGGTGCCAGGGTTGGTGGTGCGCAGAGCGACCCATCTCTTCCCACTCTGCCAGCCACCAAAGAGGGTGGGGGTGGGGCCACAGGATGAACTCTGAACTCTTACCCCGACCCCAAACAAAGGATTGGCAATAGTAGGTCAGGGATGAGCAGTTCTAGCCCCGCCCTCCATCTCTGCCCTCTAGCCCCACCCACCATTCCAGGACAACCCAAAGCCTTGTCTCTTGAATCTGCCTCTTCCAGCCCTGTAGACTGCTTTTACAATCCGTCTTCTCAGGGGTCCTGTCCAGTCCCAACTCACGTAGTCGATCTCTTCTTCGTCTTCCCCACGGTCGCGGCGGTCATCCATCTTGGTGAAGACATCCTTGGCGATGTTGGGCATTCTGCCATTGCAATCCTCATGCCCCGGAGCCTGGCCCGCTGCCCTCCAAACAGTCCGCGAGTGAGCGCCCGCCACGGGCACCAGCTCTGCCAGGTCCACCGAGTCTCTGGTATCGAGGGACAGCGTCCGGCGGTGGTGGCGGTGACGATGTGCAAGGTGGGGTCCATGGTGAGCGTGGTGGGCATGAGGGGCATGCAAGGGTGCAGTGCGGCATGGCGCCTCCTCCCGGGCTCCCTCACAGGCCCTGGCGCAGCTGCCACCATGCTCCCCCGACAGCAGGGACTCGTGCTCAGCTGAGGGTGGCTTGTGCTTCAGGCTGTTCCAGCTGGAGCGGCGGCTGGCCCAGGCCCCGCTACGTCCCCAGGGCCCATAGTAGGAGCTCCGGGAGCTGGACTGCGGAGAGGCCCAGGCTTGGATCAGCAGTCACCCACACCGTAATCTAGCACCAAGGCCCGAACCTCCTGCAAGCCATGCTAAAGTGAGCCCACCCACGCCAATGTATGACTGGCATTAAACTCCCTCCTTCTTTGAGGAAAGCATATAGTAAATAAGGGCCTGCTTTACAGGTAAGGAAACTGAGGCTCAGGGAAAGGTAATAATTTGCTGCACCACTCAGAGGTGGCAGAGGCCAGATTAAATTTCCAGTTAGCCTCACCTTCAAAGTCAATACACTGCTGCCAAGATGAAATCCCAGGTCTCTCCACCAGACCACAGCCTTTCATTCCAGCTACCAAGACCTGCTCTGGCACAGAGCACCCAGAACTGCCATAAACACAGACCCTGCCTGGTTTAAACTAGATAGTATGATACCCTAGCCAGGGCACTTCCTACCACGGTCCCTCAGTGCCTTCCACCTCCCGCAGGGAGCATCCATCATAGCACCCACAGGACTCACCAAGGAACGCTGGTCGTAGCTCATCCTGCCCAGTGACATGACACTGCTTTTGCGGGAGTCGAGGGCCACTAGTACTGGGTCTGGCTGCAGTGAGAGGCGGGGGGCAGTGCCCATGGCACCAGCAGGACCCAGATGCCCACCTAGGGGGAGGCTAGGGTCCAGATGTCCATTGGGTGTCATAGGTATCGGGCAGAGCTTGAGATCTGGAGGTGTGAGATGAAGACAGCAGACAGACAGACAGACAGACAGACAGACAGACATGAGACAATCAGAAGTAGATGTACAATGTATGTAGATGGAGAGCTTTGTCTGGGGAGACATCCTTGACCAGGAAATCCTGGAGGTTGCCACCTACTTCACAAGCCTTCCTCCATCCTCCTTGCAAGGCTGTTTATTTACTTCTTCATGAACCCTTCCTTCTGTTCTGGGGCCAGCCTAGACCTCCACCCAGCAGGAGAACCTCACTCCCGTGCTCACAGGCAGACACTGTCTTCTTGGGTCACCCTGGCCACTGTGCTAGGTTGGAAAAGTCTACCCTAGTGGTAGCAGAAAAGTCTACCCAGTGGGACCAGAACGCAGGCCACATCCTAAAACACCGGGACTTTAACTCAGGGTCCCATGTGGGAAGAGCAGCAGGTGGGCTTTCTAGGGGAACCCAGGAAGTCTGTGAATGTCCATTTCTGAAACCAGGCATCTTTTTTGGATACAATTGAAAAAAAAACAGACCAGTGGCAATCCCTGAGCCTAGACTTCATGGGGAAGCCATTGTACCCTATGCCCACCTGGGAATCTATGGAAGGCTCCTTACCCTGAGTGGAAAATGGACGTGTGCTTACCCCCGCTACTGTCGAGGCCCTCTGGGAGCTTGTCAAACTCCTCCATGTTGGATGAACTCTGGTCCTCGTCAGAGTAGGAGCGATTAGCATCACCCTGGGAAATCAGCTCACATTGGCACAGGTCGGCACTGTCTTTTCCTTCCCTACCTTGGGGATTTTTCAATGGGTGCTTCCACCCTCCTTTTACAGATGGGGAAACTGGTTCAGAACGGGGACCTGAGAGGTTAGTGAGGACATTGGCCACAAAGCCCAATCTTCTTGACCTCCAGGACTTCCCAAAGCCTCACAGATGGAGGGAGAGGCAGGCTCTGGAAAGCCAGGTCTTGGAGGCTTCAGAATCTGAGGTAGAGAAGGTTCCTGGAGGAGAAGTGGGAATCCTGGATGCAGCTCCCATTTGCTTCCAGGAGTGGGATGGGAAGCCTGCTGCCTCATTGACAGTTCTACTTCAGGGGGATGTTACTTTCTAGTATTATGAGCTGGTACTTATTCCCCCAACCAGGTTCCCTGTCCCCTGCCCAGTGACCTGCCCAGGGCGATAGTTACCTCAGCCTGGAAGCCCTCTACCAGAATGGCCACCAGGAGATTGAAGAGTACATAATTGCCAAAGGTCATGAGGGCAACAAAGTAGAGGGAGGCCCATGGAGTGGTGGAGGCCATACCATTATAGAGGACAACGTTCCAGTCCTCCTGCGTGAGGATCTGTCGAGAAGGATACAATTCAGCCCTGGAATCCTCCCAAACCCAGGCTGTTAGCCTAAGACCCTCCAGGACCTGCCATCCAGACGTTTCTCCCTACGCACCCCTGAAATCCACGAGCGATCAGCTATCACTCACCTGGAACACTGTGACAATGGCCCACAGTAAGGAGTCAAAGTTCTTCCTGTCAGGGACTGTGTCTCCAGTGTCCGTGCGGAGGCTGAATTTGCAGCCGAAGATATGCATCCCAAGGATGCTGTGCAAGAGAAGGACGTGGCTCGTGAGACTTAGCGCACTGAGCTCTCTGCAACTGCCAAGGCCTCCCAGAACCAGAAGAGAGGGCGATCTCAAGTCCATGTTAATAGAGGGGAATGTCGAGGCTCAGAGGACCTGCCCAGAGCCCTCAGGGTTGAGTGATGGCGTTGGGTTCCCAGCCAGATCCTCCCTCCACCAGCCTCATGTCCACAGCCCCCAACAGGTTCCCCAGTGTTGAATCCTGGCTGGGCAGGGCACACCTGAAGATGAAGATGAAGAGCATGAGCAGCATGCAGAAGGTGGCCACGTTGTCCATGGTCTTCATGAGCACCACGAGCTGGCGCCGCAGCGCCGGCATGAAGCGCACCAGCTTCAGCACCCGCAGCAGCCGGAAGGTGCGCAGCACCGACAGGCCTCCGTCCGCCTGCCCCACGATTTCCCAGATGCTGCAGCCAGTGTTAGGGGGAGGCAGAGGGGTCAGTGGGAGGCCACGAGGACGGGAAGACGGAAGAGGTAGACAAGGCAAGGAGGACAGAGAAACAGCTTGCATCATCCAGCCAGCCATCTAACAAATGGTGTTGGTTGCTACTCCACAGCACCCCTTAAATCAGGATTTCTTAGCCAGGAGCCCATGGATCCTGCATTCAGAAGCCTGTGGCTCTACAGTTGGTGAGATACCTGAGCAGGTCAAGAAGCTTGGAACCAAGCCTAACGACCTGAGTTCAATCCTCAGGACCTACATAGTAGGAGAGACGTGACTCCCGCCAAGTTGTCCTCTGACCTGCGTGCGCGCGCGCACACACACACACACACACACACACACACACACACACATGCATATGCACACTTGTAAAGAAGGACAAAGAGGCCAGGTGGTGGTGGTGCACACGTTTAATCCCAGCACTCTGGAGGCAGAGGCAAATGGATCTCTGTGAGTTTGAGGTCAGCCAGGTCTACAGAGTGAGTTCCAGAACAGGCTCCAAAGCTACACAGAGAAACCCTGTCTCGAAAAACTTTAAAAAATAATAATAATAATAACAAGAAGGCAGCATTCTTTGCCTAAAGCCTCACAAGGCTCTGGATGTCATTGTCCTCTCTTTGAGGTTGCGTGCTTTTGATTATGCACATAAACAACAAACCAGAGATTCAGCCATAGCCATGACTTCATGGGCAATCAGAATAGCTGATATCTTCAGGTGGCACACCAATTGATGTAGCCATTTCTGTGTTTCCAACCCCTGTTTGGAACTCAGGGGGCCTGAGACCCACTGCGACCCCAAGTGAGCGCATTAATGCGGAGGCATATATTACTAAATGACCAATTTATTCGGTATTTGCCAGTAATCGTTTCCTGCGTCATTCAGAGACTTCCTGTGCTACCAGGGGTCGGGGCTCTCTCACCCCCGCTCCTCGGCTTCCAGGTGGCAGTGTGGTTACCTGATGATGACGATGATGCTGTCAAAGATGTTGTAAGGGTTTCGCAGGTAGTCGAAGAGCCCGAAGGCAGCCAGCTTCAGGATCATCTCCAGGGCAAACATGCTGGTGAAGACGACATTACAGATCTCCAGAATGTTGGTCAGCTCCTCGGGCTGTGGGGTGTAGGGTGAAGAATGTGTGACCCTGGTGCATCCCTGTCGTTGCACCGTAGTCTTTAGGGCTTCTTAGCTGTGCTACCTTTGGGTCCTGGAGGTGGTGTCTGCTAAGGAGTTAGGCAGCCCACGGTGGTGCTGGTACTGTGCACCGGGAGGCATTACGCTACCCATGTCACAGATGGGCCAGCCGCTCACACACTGCCAGGAAGTGGAAATCAAAAGACAGGGTACCTACT
Source organism: Myodes glareolus (assembly GCF_982192425.1). Classification (NCBI taxonomy): domain Eukaryota; kingdom Metazoa; phylum Chordata; class Mammalia; order Rodentia; family Cricetidae; genus Myodes; species Myodes glareolus. The sequence continues at coordinate 40,643,799 of NC_142044.1, forward strand.
GCATGCCAGGCACAACCCTAGGCACAGGACACCTCCACAGTGGCTCTCAGGGAACACCAAGATCAAGGGAAGTGTCCAGAGTCACTAGCTGGCGGCACCGGACCCCCATTCTTCAGCCACAGGCCTCCCTTTACCCCTAGAGCTGTTTCTCTCGGGGTTTTAAGAGGCAGGTAAGCAGCTTAAAATGGAACCACTGAGGACCCTGCTTTGGAACAGACAGTGCCATGGGGATAAAAAGGATGGATCCAGGCATGGCCCCCTGCCTCTGACCCTCCCTCCCCTTATCCACGAGCAAGGTGTAGAAGACACAGCCTATGGCTAAGGGTGAGGCAAAGAGGCTCTCCTCTCCATAGTGAAGGGCCTAGCGCTCAAGGGGACACCAATGGCTCCTGCCTGAATCCTAGAAAAAGAATGGGCCACTTATTCCTCTATCACTGAACCTCAAAGCCTGACAGGCCACCGCTGACCTTTCCATTTGAGAAGTAAGGGAACCGGCTGGGTGCTGGGGACTGGCTTACACAGAACCACCCAGCAGGAACAGCAGACTAGACTCGGTTACAGCACACAGAAATTCTGCCTGAACCAGCTCATCCCCTCATTCATTCATTTGGTTCCTCCTGGGTGTATCACATAGGTCTTCCAAGAGCCCACACTGTGCTGGAACTTTATGTTCCTGAAGGGGGTCAGGGGATGCCCACTCTCATTGGTAGAGTCCCACAAATCACCCCAAAACAAAGCAAGCCAATACCCACCGATGCTGGCAAAGCTAAGATTGGGAGACAGTGCTGGGGAGCCAGGCAGTCTCCTGGAGGAAGTCAGAGAAGAGAGCCAGTGACACAGGGGAGCAGAGCAGGGTAAGGGCTGGGTGGCAGACAAGTGCAATGATAGCAAGCCATCCCCCACTCGCCTGCACCCTAACTCCAGGCTCAGGCCTTCCACTGAGCAGCAGGAAACCCCAGGGGCCCAACTTTGATTCCATATGACTTACAAGAAGAAAGAAAAATTTATGCAGCCACCAGCTTCCCGTCTAGTGCCCAGGAAATCCAATAAAACTGCCAGCTCCTCTCAAGTCCAGATAAAAGGAGAGGGACCCATTTCCATCCACAATTACATCTGACTTGCAAAACGCAAGATGAGCAGGACCCTGGGAGGCTGTAGGACGGAGGGACTCTGATGCTGCTCACTCAGCCTACCCAAACCAGATCTTTGGAGATGAGAAGGGTGGCTGCAGACAGCTCCATGATGGCCATCCGCTGGCTCTCAGCCACACACAATGTGTCTGTGTTCCCTCCAACTGTGCTCGAGCCACGGCGCTTCAGAAAGGTCACTAGCCCGCCTCCCTCCTCCCCCGCAACAGCTTTTTCTCCAGGCAGCGCACACCTGTTAATCTCTCTCGAATGGACCATCCATCACTCCCAAGAGCATTTTTCTGGGAGAGAGGCAGGCTGGAGAGAGGCAGACAGATGAATATAGACGCCACCAGTGGGAGGCCAAGCGGGGGATGGAAGGGACGAGGCAGAGATGCAGAGAGACGGAAGCCGGGTGGATGGACAGACAGACAGGGAGATAGAGGGCACAGAGCAGAGGCGAAAGCCCTGATGAAGATGTAAGGAAGGTGATCTCGGGACCTGGCTCGGTCGGTGGAGTGCTTGCCTAACATGCACGAGGTCCTAAGTGCAATCACCACACCTTTTAACTCGGTATGTCAGCAGACACCTGTAATCTTAGCACATCAGAGGTTGACAGTAGGAGGATCAGAAGTTCAAGGTCATTGTTGACTAAATATTGAGTTCAAGGCCAGCCTAGGCTACCTGACATCCTATTTCAGGGGAGTGGGGAGGAAAGAGGTGGATTGAAAGCAGCAATAAGGTAGAAATTAGAGACACGCCAGGAAAGACAACACAAAAATCACAGACAGACAGACGGGCAGACAGAACAACAGATAATGAGAGGTCTAATGCCTAACATGCTCCCTGTGAAAGAGAAGGTGGTCCAGAAACACCAGCTTACATCTGGAAGGTACAGGGGGCTCATTCTGGCCCCGTGCTGGGCTTAGCGGTCCCAGGCTGTCCAGTTCCTGGCCACCGCTATAGGGGTAGATAAAAGGACATACAAGTGACTTTGAACCGTCCAGGAATCCCTCAAGCCCAGTCTAGCACCATGGTGACAACGGCAGCAGGTGTCAGCTGAGTTCCTCCTGGGGGGCAGGCGTGCGAAGCCCTTGCTAGGCCCCTATTGTCTAAGCTCCAATCTTGCCCTCACTGCACCCATTTAGTGGTTAGGAAATACACGGCTCAGAGAGAAGTGAAGGCTCAGGGTCAGAGTCAGGGTCATGGCCAGGCCAAGACTCTGGAGTCTCCTCCCTCTCCTGTGAACCGAGTGCCATCACCTGGACACGTTTTAGAAGAAGTTTGTTCAGCACACAGGTTATTCCCCTGCTTAAAGCCTTCCCTGGCTCCCCACTGCACGAGGGTAGAAGTGTCCTTGAGGCCCTCGGGGGACAAGCAGCCCTGCTTGCCCCACGGGCTGCCCACCTCGATGCCATCTCTTCCAGGAAGCCCTCCCTGGCTGCAGCCCATGTTAGTGCCACTCTCTCTCAAGAAGTCCTCACAGAGTTAACACTTCAGGCACCAAACCATCCCATAATTCCCTTCCCGAAGTCACCCTAAGCCTGGTTTATGTTTACTTCATAGGAGTTACCCAATGAGCTTTGAGTCACCCACAGCTGGGGAGGTCTTGAACACATTCCCCTGGGAGCAAAAACCAAAATGATCCTACATCCTAGAGTGGGGCAGCCCTAAGCTGGGGGGACCCCCTTCCTGGTGCCCATTCCATAGAAGCCTCTGCTTTTCACTCTCCGCCTTGACCAGCCTTCACCAAGGCAAGATGAGGCTTTGGGGTGGCCCTGCCCAGCTTGAGAGGAGACCCAGGTCTAGTCAGAGAGACACTAAGGCAGGACCAGCCCAAAGCCTCTGAGTGTCTTCCTGGCCTGTGCCCCATGTTTGCTGTGCTCATCCACAGCTGCCCTCTGCACCCCAGAGCCAGTTCTGCTGGCTGCTTCAGGTCACCTGGGCAGCCTATTCATCTTCCTCAGTTTCCCCACCTGATCCCATCTTTCCAGGAGGGACGAGACACATGCCCCGCTTGCCCTCCAGGGCTTCTTTGAAGATGATGCCTGGCAGTCAAGCTGAGCTAACTCTTCTTATGGTCCCACAACTCAACCAGAGACTACCCAAGGGTGTGGGCTTCTCAAGTCTCCCGGGTCTCCCGGGATTTCTTTTTTCCAGTGCTGGGAACTGAACCCAGGACATGCTAGGCAAGTACTCTGCCATCAAGATATACCCTGCCCTTGTTGGTCATTCTCTCTCTTCATGGATTTCTTTATTCCAGTGCTGGGAATTGAACCCAGGACATGCTAGGCAAGTACTCTGCCATCAAGATACACCCTGCCCTTGTTGGTCATTCTCTCTCTTCATGAAACACAGGCAGGTCCATAACTGGCTGGCATCCTTTCACCCGTGAACTCCTTCCAGGCCAGGCCCTACACAGAATATCCATGCCATACAGAGCCTGAACAAACAAACTGTTCATGGTGCTGGCCCTCCATTATTTGAGCAGCAGTGGCCATGCTATAGGCCATGAGCATCTATGCTGAGCTCCCTATAATTAGAGAGGCAGGGGTGACAAGCCAGGACCTCAGCCTGTCCCCTTGCAAGTGGTACCCAGAGTTCTCTGCAGGCCTGGGTGGGGTGCAGGGCCCAGTGGAGGCAGGGGAAAAGGACGCATGACCCTCTCCCCTTTTTCCTTGCATGCCATCTGCAGCCCTGGGCCACCTCTCACTGTGGGGGCCACCTCAGTGGGGGATGCTCGAAATAAACCTGGGGGCGGATCAGTTTCCCGCAGAGAGATGTCTGAGAGCCCAGGGCGAGGAATAAAAATACCAGCGGGCTCTGCACAGAGCTCAGCTGAACAATGGCTGCCACTCGGTACTGCTTTAAAAAGCATGGTTTAAAAACGCTTCCTCCTCCTCGCTTCTTCTTTAATTAATTTTTGAGGCTCCAGACAGTGGATGGAAAACTCACCCAGGCTGGTGGCAGAAGGCTTAAACAAAAGACCTGCCAGTAGACATGGAGTCATGAATGCCTACTAGACAACCAGAATTCACATGTCTGCCCTTCCCGGCCACCCCGTGTGTGTGTGTGTGTGTGTGTGTGTGTGTGTGTGTGTGTGTGTGTGTTGGGTGTGTGTGTGTATGTGTGTGTGTGTGTTGAGTATGTGTGTGGAGGGAGGGGTGTCTGACTTTTCTGTAGATGGAGACACTAGCTAGATAAGCATATGACTTTCCCAGGGTCGTCTGTCCATCCGCAACAGAACCAGGGTTGAAATCCAGACCATGAATGAAGGATATGGCCCCCAAGTAGTGGCCTTCCAAGTGTGAAAATAGGAAGCCGTGACGCTACCCAGGAAAATATTTGTGAGGATCAGGGACACCTTGTTCTCTCTAGGCCTACAGCTTACTAAGTTCCCAGTACATGACCTGCCTCGGAGAGAGACATCTCAAGGCTGAGATCAGGGTAGACTCTACACTTGGGAGGAGCCTCTTCCAGCCAGGTAGGAGGCAACTGCACACCATGTGACTTCTGCTGTACCAATGCAAGAAGCTCCAGCAGAGTTAGAAAATTTGGGGCCCAACAAGGTGGCTCAATGGGTGAAGATCAGCAAATGGTTGATTTTTTGTTTTCAAGGCAGGTGTTTTTTGAGTAGCCCTGGTTGTCCTAGAACAAGCTCTTAAGACTAGGATGGTCTCAAATCCAGAGATCCACCTGCCTCTGTGTTTCAGGTGCTGGGATTAAAGGCATGTGCCATTGTGGTCAGCTCAAAACAATTTTTTAAAGGAAGCAAGCCTGCTCAAATGGGATATGGCAGGGTCAAGAGATGAGCCAGAAAAGACCCTGAGCAGACTCATGCAGAGACCGTGACTGGCCCGAGGTCAAGCAGAGGGCAAAGAAAGAGCTGCCTCTGCTGTGGTGTTGTCTTGGAGGGGCTTCAAAAATCAGACCAGTGGGGTTCAAATAAACCCACCAGCGAGAAAGAACCCTGATTTGTGGCATTTGCCAAGTTCCGCGGTGTAAATTCTTTCCCCGGAATCCATCTCAAACAAGCAACTATTTGACAACTGCTTGCTAAATTCCCAGGTGTGAGAAAACTGGTGCTCACCAGCTGGTTCCAGCAAGCCAGAGACAGCGCCCACTCTGGTAGGGCAGGGTGTAGACACCAGAGCCAGGCGCTGGAGAGCAGCTCTTGCCCCAGCACCTTCCCCAAGAGCGTAAGCCCAGCTGGGCCCCTGCGCTCTGACAGTCTAGGGCCTTGAGGCAAAGTCTCTCCTCTCACCAGCTTCTCCCTGCAGAGATCCCACCCAGCAGCCCTCCCCAAAGATCTTCTTAATTAAGTCAGAATAGCTGGCAAACCTACAGTACCAACCAAGTGTCGGGTGGCAGCCCCAGGGGCCACATTTAACTAAATTGAATGAAGCCTGTGCTTGGTGAGCTAATGAGCAGAGAAATGAAGAGTGTGGCCCCCTCTAGGCACAGGGGAGGGCTTTGCAGAATGACGATGACACCATAGCCAAGGGGGCTCAGAATCCAATTCCTGTTGAGGTGTCAATCTTGCCACAGTAGGTTTGAGCCGGGCTGCTAGCTATCTCCGGGACCTCAGGTCAGTGAGCCTGGCATAGCCAGCCAGTAAGTGGGGGTGCCCCACCAAGCTGGGGAGTAGGCCAAGGAAGCCACACCCTCCAAAAAGGACTAGTGGACAGGAGCCAGGAAATAGGGTTACTCCAAATGGAGTCAACATTTGACAGGCTGTTACCCCAGGAGTGCCCTATGGGTTGCAGACTTCCGGGAAGAATAGGAGGATAAGAAGCAGGCAGTCTCTGAGTTGAGTCCCAATCCCATAAAGTCTTATCCTGCCTGTGACCCACACTCATCATCCATTCATTCTAAAGATACCTAAGAGCATCTACCCCCGAAGATTTCGAAGCCATATGAAAGTATTGGACTACCCTAGCCAGGGTCACGGAGATAGATGTGGTGGGCTCAGTCTGGCCTCGGTGTGCCCCTCCACCCAACCTGAACTCAATGCTCCACACTGGCCTGCTTCTCTCTACCCCCGACCTGGCCCAAGCCCTGTACCCTCACTGACCTGTTCATGGTGCTCGATGCCCATGCTGACAGTGTTGACCAGGATGGCCATCATGATGCCTCTGTTGAAGTACTTGCTGTCCACAATGCCCCGCAGCTTAGCTCGTGTCTCTCTCCACACATCGCCACACAGTCGGGCTGCCCCATCCTCCTGTTTCTCCTCCTTCTCCAAGCCTGAGGAGGCCCCATCCTCACTGCTCTGGGGTCCATCCCCATCGGCTTCAGCCTCCGCGGAGCCACCAGAGCCTGAGCCTTCCTGGCCTGAGTCTGTGCTACCCAGGCGTGAGGGCCGCCTGCCTGCCTCATGCTGGCAGTGTGGGCAACTGCTAGGGTCAGAGGTCAGAAGAACAGAGATGGGCTGCACCAGAGTGTGGGGCGTGGGGTCCAGGGGACTGTGTCGTGGGCACAGCTCTGAAAAACAAACAGAGAGCAGCATTAGTGTCCAAACCAAGTCCCCAGCTGCCTGAGGGACACTGCCTGAAGTAAGTGAACTCCACCTGGTGGGCCTGGTGCTTCTTGAGAAAACATTTTATCTCCACCCGGGCTTTGTCCCTGTATAGAAGCAGGGATGAGAGCACCAACCCACCAAAGCTGCAAGAGGACTGTCTTCACAAAACATGTGGCAGGCTCACCAACTCAGTCCGTGCTAACTCTTGGTCACCTTTGACCTTGACCTTGGGCCAGACCTTCCCAGGCACAGTTATAGGGATCTGGGGACTGCAGGTCTGCGTGGAAAGTGGACACCCCTCAGAGGAAGCTGTGGTAGCTTTGGCATTCCCCACTTTGCTCATCTGTGTGAAGTTCTCAGGGAGGAGGCACAGCCCCAGACAGAGGCAACCTTGTTCTCTGGGAGTTCCCAGAACTTCCCTTCACACAAAAGTCAGGCTAAATGGGTACACGGGCAGGAAGGATCGCAACAGATGGGGTCTGTGGGCCCCATAATCTTATAAGGAGTGGCACTATTAGGAGGTGTGGCTTTGTTGGAGTGGGAATGGCCTTGTTAGAGGAAGTGTGTCACTGTGGAGGCGGGCTTTGAGGTTTACTGTGCTCAGGATACCAACTAGTGTCTCAGTCGACTTCCTGCTGCCTTCTGATCAAGCTGTAGCCAGCAGCATGTCTGCCATGCTCCCAACCATACTCCTCACCATGCTGATAATGAACTGAACCTCTGAACTGTAAGTAAGTCACCCCAATTAAATGTTTTCCTTATAAGAGTTGCCACCGTGGCCATGGTCTTTCTTCACTTCAATAGAAACCTTAACTAAGACAGTGTCTGAGGCTTTCAATGTCGGGCTAGCCTTGAATCGCCTGGGCTAGCCTTGGATCTGTAAGCCAATTCAAAGAGATGTCAAGAGGCTTCCCTCTAGCTGGTTTGGTTTCTTCTTTTTATTTTTTTTTTTCTCTGTGTAGCCCTGGCTGTCCTAGAACTCATTCTGTAGACCAGGCTGGCCTCAAACTCAGAAATCCACCTGCCTCTACCTCCCAAATACTGGGATTAAAGGCATGAGCCACCATGCCTGGCTGGTTTCTTATTTGTGCTTTCCTATATCATAGTGACATAAGCACATTTTGCTTGAATAAGACAAAGAAAAAAAAAACACTAATGGGAAAGAAAAGCAGGAACTCCTGCACTATCCACACCCGCTTCCAAATACTGCAAAGCAACCAGACACCCGAGCCACTCTGCTCCAGCCTTGGAGAACCAAAGCCCTGCTCAACCACATCACTACTAGACTCAGTAAAAGGAGAAGGTCTGGAGGCCCGAGGAGTGGAGGAACTAATGTGAAGAGCTTCCCCCCAACAGAGTTCCAGGCTGAAGGTGATGCAACAGCAAGAAGCCCTCCTAATACTCACACCCCTAGGAAGAGCTAGCCTTGCCCAGACCCCAGCTCCCCTCTCCACTTGCTAGTCTAGCCCATGGAACATGGAACCACATCTAGATGGCTAGTGTTTGAGGACGGTGGGCAACTGTCTGGTCTCCACTGGTCTCTAACTGACAGGTTAAGAGAGCTGGGAGCATGGAGCCAGGGCCTTGGACAGTAATTGTTGCCACTCACAGGCACAAGCTAGGAGATTCCTTTGAGCCCTGCTCTGGAGGAGATGGGTAACCCCGTGGTGTTCAAGTTCATAAGGGGAACAGGACATGCCATGCCCCACAAATGCTCCAGCTGGGAGAAAGTGGACCAAACCTGGAGTCCCCTGGTAGCCTGGGCGCCCTCCTAAGTGCATGTTGGGTGCATTTGCATGCAGCTGGAGACAGACACTCAGCAAGGCCCAGCACCTCTGACACTCCAGGGGACTGGGCCTTTCATTGACACACCAGACCACTTAAGTGACACCCTCATCTCCCTGGACCTTGGTTTTCCTTCTCAAAACTGGAGACACCATTTTCACTCTTCCCCCTTCTCAGGGCTCTCTCTCTCTCTCTCTCTCTCTCTCTCTCTCTCTCTCTCTCTCTCTCTCTCCCTCTCTCCTTGCAACAGGGTCTCATGTAGACCAACCTGATCTTGAATTCACTATGTAGCTAAGGATGCCCTTGAACTTCTGATCCTCCAGTTCTGTCCTGAGCATCAGGATTACCACCATGTCCCATGGGGCTTGAATCTCGAGCTTTCTTTCACACGTGCTCAACAAGCACGCTAGCCACTGCACTACGTACCCAGCCGAGAATATCCTTTCTAGGCTAAACACCAGGCTTACACCAATAGCCCAGCGCCACTCAAGCATGAGGCAGGAGCAGAGGATGGGGACAAGGGTCCCCATGTGCCATGGGCATGCACTGCCTATGTGCCAGGAACCTGATGTCATTACTCGGGTGTGCTGGTAAGCAGGGAACAGCCATGGGAGCCACAGTGGGAGATGATGTGGGCGGTGACAAGAGGGAGGCTAGTCTTACAAGGCTGTGAACCAATCACTGTGCACTTGACTTTCAAGTGTAGGTTCAAGGGAGTGGTACCCAGGTTTCCCTGAAGAACTTGGAAGAATTTCTCCAGGGAGAGGGTTAACCCACGCAGGCCGGACAGGGAACAGGGCAAGGGGCGAGGAGAGCAGATGAGCCCTGGATAGACCCTAAGGGCAACACCAGAGTCTAAAATGAATCCTTGGGATCCCACATCTGATATGGACACCTCTTGCTCCAGTAGGCATGACCCGCTTATAATATTGCCATTCTGAGACACACACCCCTCCCAGGCCATGCTACATGAGCTGCAGGAGCAAGGCCACTTACTGCGGTGGCTGGGCTCCTTGGCATGGGGCCCTGGCTTAGCAGGGGCCTGTGTCCCCGGGCCCATGGCCTGGCGCCGGTTCTGCAGGGCCTGGTAGAGGCCCAAGGCGCGGCGCTTGGCCTTGCGAAGGATGTGACAGACATATTGGAAGATCTCCTCATAGCAATCGCCAGGCTCGGCGTAACTGGCCACCGTGCTGGAGGACAGGTAGCGCTGGCGCTGCTCCAGCATCAGCCGGTGCTCCCGTTGCTTGGTCTCCGAGAACTGGGTCGCTATGACAACGAGGCACAGGTTGATCATGAAGAAGGAGCCCACCTGTGACCAACAGGAGGAAAAGGACAGGAACAGGGGACAGAGGGAACAGTGGGGCCAAGGAAGTAAAGAGCAGAGTAGAGTCAGCAAGAGGGCACGGGGGAAAAGGGGACAGAGATAGAGAATGGGTTAGCAAGAGCAGGAGACAGAGAAGGAAGCCAGAGACAGCAAAAATGGGGAAGGGGACACAGAACAGACAAGAGACACAGAAGAGAGGACAGAATGCACAGCAGAGAGACAGCAAGACGGGATCAGCCAGAGCACAGAGAGTCAAAGACAGAAAGGGAGAAGAAGAATGGGAAGGAGAGAGGAGAGGGGAGAAGAGAGAGAAAAGAAAGGAGAGGTGGGGAAGACAGAGAGAGGAAGGAAGGGAGGGAGACAGCAGAATTGGGGGCACATGGAGAATGCAGAGTTGGGGGTGGAAACAGACAGACAGAGGTTCAGGGAAGATGGAGGGGCCCAGAGAGACAGAAACACAGACACAGATGGGACAGGAAAAGATCACTGAGTCCTTGCAGGGGAAGGCACAGCCTAAGTGACTTCCCAGGTCAGACTAGGATTGCACCCAAGCTCAGGCCCCATCAGGACCAAGGCCTGGTCTCCCTATTCACCCATGTAGAACAGAGATGCTGAAGCCAAGAGGAAAGACACAATCCTTCAGGTCACAGAAGCTTCTGAGTCCTACTCACCGGCATGGACTTCGACTGTGTGCTTGAAGCGGGGAGATGGAGCCAGTTAGCCCCACTATAGCCCATCTAACTATTCTGGTACCAGCCATCTCCCCTGGTACTCACTAACCCCGAATGAGCACCTCTGGCCTGGCAGGAGAGGTGTGGCCTCCATCCTTCTGGGACATCACTCACAGGTACATGCAGATGGCTGCCCCAGCTACTGGTTTATCCTTCTTTCCTCTCCCCGTTACACATAACTGGAAGAGCTAAAGGCAAAGAGGATTTCCTGACCCAGAGGACTCTGGAAAACAGACTAGACTGCCTCTTAGACAAAAAGATGGCCATCAGTCCTCGGCCTCCATTGTCTTCTCCATAGCATTTCCCAGAGAGCTGCATTGCCACGCCTGGACTGGTTAGGGACACAGGAACCAGAGAGTACACTCTGCCCCCTGTATGGTCACCACCTAGCCTTTGCCCAGCAGCGGTTGCCCTGGGTGACCCAGGCAGCCCTCGTCCTCTCTGGAACTGGAGCCAAGTGGGGACAGGACTTTCCTAACCAGAGGAATGCTGGGAGCTGTGTGTGAAGATGAAAGACCCCCATCTGCCTGCTGATGATAGCCTCTGTCCAGAGACAGGGCACTTGGAACTCAAGTGATCCCAATAACATCAAGGCATATTTACTGATCAGTTACTGGATACCAAGGGTATACAGGCTCCCAGATGTGTCCCAGATAACCCTCCCCATCACCTGGGTACTAAGTGTTGTCACTGTCCCATCTCACAGAGTCCGTGAGTAGCCTGCCTCAAATCATACCATACCAATGGCTTCCTGTGGAAGAGGACAGAGCATCCTGCCTTCCTCCAGGAAGTCACCTACATCCCTGTCCTCCTCCAAGTGCCCCCTCCAGCCTTATGGGCTTCTTTCTATCATGATACCTAAGGTTCTATATGTCACTGTCACCTGTCAGCCCTTCCTTCCCAGACTGTGAGCTCCTTGGAGTGAGACAGGGCCTGGATCCCTGCTCTGTCCCTGGAGCTCAGCCCATCTTTCCGGGATGTTCTGTTGAAAATGTTTCTGAATAGCCAGTGAAGCAGAATGAAATCTTGGCCCTTCTTTCTTTCATCCACGGTTTCTCCTGAGTCCAAGGCCCCAGGATCCCCCAGGAAACCCCTGGAGCTACATCACAGCAGGTGTGTCTCTGGTCAGCAGCCAGTCTCTCCAAACTCCTCAGTCAGGGTGTTACTCATGGGAGCCAAGCTTGCCTTCACCCACCACCAGTAAGCTAGAGAACTCAGCTTTCAGGCTGGGGAGTGAACACAGCTCTCCCAGAGGCCCGGCCTCTGCGGATTATGCTAATGGAAAAGCCACAGGCAGGCAGGCCAAGGTGGACATTGGAAAGCAGAGACAGGAAGTGCTAACCTAGAAGGGCAGAGAGACCCCTGCCTCTATCACCTGGCCACAGACAAAGCTGCAGAGAATCCAGAGTTCAAAGACTTTCCCAGAACTCCACAAAGGCCAACCTCCCACCCTATGTCTTGCCCAGGAACAAGGTCCATGCAACTAGTCAAAGCCTCTTGACTTCCCCAGGAAAAATGGGGACCCTGGGAAGCTCCATTTTGGAACTATACCCCTAATGGATATACCCCGAATAGGTTAAGGCCCTAGAAGACTGTATTCCTGGAGACATGGGCAGAGATAGACAAGCAGAATCAATGGGGCAGAAGTTAATGTACAGAGATGAGAAGTGAAGGCGAGGGGATGTGATGAATGCTCCCAGTCACAGCCCTGATGAGCCCCTTCAATCACCGGCTGCTTGGCTGCCTTTAAAATATCTCCTCCTTGGAGATGGATTGCCTACTCCTCTGGCTGCCTCCTGTCTTCCAGGCTCCCCTAGCCCAGAGGGCTCCCTGGGGACTGCCCACTCCTCCCCTCCCTCTCCCCGCCCCCAGACCTAGTGCTATGGTCCACGGCCCTGAACTTGCCCTGATACTTACTATGATGAGCAGGATGAAGTAGATGAAGTTGTAGAAAGAGTGTGCATCCATCACGTAGTACATGATCTCCACCCAGCCTTCCAGCGTGATCACCTGCAGCCAGCACAAGGAGAGGGCGGAGTCTAAGACACTGGGCCCTCCTGTGCATCCGGGACAAGGGCTGGGGTAGGGGGCAGCATGGATACAGAAACCAAGGTTCAAAGAGACACTGGTGTTACAACATCACACTGCCAGGCAGGAGGGGAGCAGGGACTCCCACACGATGGAGAAGCAGAGAACCCTGGACTTAAGCTCACTGACTTCTTCCGTACACTGACAGCAGAGCTCCCAGCAGAGGTGAGGTGTGGCAGGTCAGCTGACTGCCATTCAGAGACTAGGAGCCACCTGGGGAGGGACAGGCTGAGCACTGGGGCCTCCCCAGCTCGGCCTCACCTTCGCTTGCAGCAAAGCACTGAGCAGCCTCCACCCTCTGGGCTGACCAACCAAGAGACCCAAAACACAGCAGCTGAGCAGGAGTTCAGTTGCCACCCAGCTCTGAATCTCTGATATGACCCTTCTCAGAGCGTAGTGGGAGCTCCTGCCCTCCTCTGCTCTCCTTCTCCTCTTCCTTCTGGGGACAGAAGATCCTCACGGCATCTTCTACGACATCCCTACTCACAGCACTGACTTGTTGTCAGGCACCCAAGGGAAGGGGTTTGTTAGCACAGTGCACCCAAATGAAGAGTTACGTTCAGTATGAATAGGAGAAGACCGAGGCAGAGACAAGACCTCCAACATCCTACAGCTCCTGTTTTCTGAATGAACCATGCCTAGTTTCCTCAAGAGTACATGATGGAGTTGGTACAGGAGCCACAGTGGTCTGCACAAGGTGGTTGCATGGGTGCAATGGCCCCAGGGTGAAGGCATCTTCTACGCCAGCCAGTCAGGCTCCGCCCAGGCCTGGCCCCAGTTGTCATCACTCTTGGATTGACTTTCCTTAGCATGGTGGGCCTTGCTTTGGCTCAGCCCAGACCTTCCAACAGAGTCATGCCCTGCTTCTGCCCTCTGTGAACAGAACTCCCTGCTCTGACCCAAACCACTTGGGCATCTGTAAGGAGCAAAGGTTCAGAGGGGAGCCCCAAGTGGATAGAAATCTTGATTCGCTATTTAGCCACCGCAAGCTCCTTGGCCAACAGGCATGGTTTCCTCCTTCAAACCTTGAGTTTCCTGCCCGCAAAGTGAGGGGGATGAAGCCTAGACCATCAGGATGTTGGACAGATCTCAAGGAGTGGATGACCAAGTCCAGCTCAAGACTTTACCTGCTGAGTAAGGCTGCCAGCCAGGTCAACCACTGTTGGCCGGCCAGTCCTGGGCCTGAATGTTCTCACCTGGAAGATCACAATCCAGGCATAGCCGATGTTGTCAAAGTTGATGGCGCCCTTGTGCGGGTTGGCATTGCCCGTGCGGCAAACGTTGTAGTAGCGGTTCCAGTTGACGCAGAGGCCGCTGGCGTTTAGGTCTTGGCGCCCAGCCCCAAAGTCATACACATCGTCTTTGGACAGGCAGCATTCTCGGCCCTGCTCCTTCAGTGGAGGAATCTCGTGACAGCCCATGATGCCGTTGTCCCCCGACAGGGAGCAGATAAAGGGCATCTCGTCATCCTCCTCTGGCTGGTAATAAGGGGGTAGGGCCACATCCCCTTGTCTGCCATAGAAAAGAGCAATCAAAGAACGACAGGGAAGAGTCACTGCCAGGTGTACCAGGTAAAGAAAGGCCATGCTGTAGCAAGACTAATATAAGGCCCCATCACCGCTTCCAGGCCCAGAAACATGTAGTCCCTTCCTGAGACACTCTTTCTCACCTTTTTTTGTTTGTTTGTTTGTTTTTGTTTTTGTTTTTTGAGACAGGGTTTCTCTGTAGCTTTGGAACCTGTCCTGGAACTAGCTCTTGTAGACCAGCCTGTGCTTGAACTCACAGAGATCCGCCTGTTTCTGCCTCCCGAGTGCTGAGATTAAAGGTGTGCGCCACCACCACCACCACCCCCCGCCTCCCACTTCTGTTATGATCACAAAAGTCTCTACGGGTCTATTGTGATCCCTTTACATGGTTCTCTCCTCTGAGGAACCTTCTCTGGAGGATCCTCCCCTCCACAGAGCTAAGCCAGGGCTCCCTGAGCTACACAGTGGCCTGGGACAGATGTCACCCAGCTTCCTGGCTGGCCCAGGCCACCGTGTTTGGAAAGGACAGAGAAAGAACTCAGTTGGCAGCCACTGCATTTTGCTGACCAGCAGATGAGGGAGTGTGTGACCCTAGACTGGTGTCTTTCATCCCTGGGCATGAATTAACTCATCTATGATACTTGGTCATAAACTCGGCCCAGCACACAATCACAAATGCAATCCCATTGTGATTTTATCTAACCCAGCTAGACGGTTCAAGGAAAAACCATCCAGGCAGGGCTTAAAAGTAAAAAGGTATATGGGAACTGAAGGACTCTGAGACAAGTAATGGAGCCTAATGTGCTGTTCTACAGGACAGGGGCCTTAGGGGAGACCACAACACCCAGAGACAGAGATGTGTCTTAAGGTAAACACAAAAGTCAGCACTCAGGAGGTTGAGGCAGGAGGATTATGAGTTTGGGGCTAGCCTAGGATAAGTGTTAAGTTCATGATCAGCCTGAACTGAGTGACAATATGCTTTCCCTTCCTGATTGGCTGGTTGTTTGTCTGGTTGCTTGACACAGGTCTCATGTAGCCCAGGCTGTCCTTGAACTTTCTGGACAGCTAACAATGACTTTAAACTCTAGATCCTGTGACTTCTGTCTTCTGAGTGCTGAGATCATAGGTACATGCCAGTACACCTGTTTGGAAATGCTGTGCCAAAAAAATATTAATCTAATTTAATTAAAGACAGGAAGGAAGGAGGGACGGAGGGAGGGAGGGAGGGAGGGAAAGAAGGAAGGAAGGGAGGGAGGGAGGGAGGGAGGGAGGGAGGGAGGGAGGGAGGGAGGAAGGAGAAAAAAGCAATCAAGTTTAGGGTAGTGATGACGCCTTTAATCTCAGCACTCAGGATACAGAGGCAGGAGGATCTATGTAAGTTCAAGGCTGGTTTGGTCAACATAGCAAGCTCCAGGACAGCCAAGGATACAGAGACACCCTTTCTCATAAAACTAAAGTGAAAACAAAAACCAACAAACAGAAATGACACCAACATTGCCTCCTCTCATACAAATGACCACCCCAAGGTTCTGTACCACAGTGTGGAAGGCATGAGTGTAAACAGGCACTCACACTGTCGGTGGGAGAGTAAACTGCACCACCCCTGTGGAAGACAATTCATCAACATCCTTTAACAATCAAAAGGTCACAACCAACCCCGCAAAGGTTCACGACCACCTGCTTCCAATACAAACATCACTTTGATCCCCTGCAGAAAGGCTGGACCATGCCCCGCGTGGTTCTGGGAAGGCTGAGTATACATTAAACAAATCAACCTTGACGGCACTGCACCCATCATGTGACACAAGCAAAATTCTTTGTGATAGAGTAGGCCGGACTGAAAGATGAAGCCAGAAATCTTTTGAGAATGTTTTCTCTGACCTCAGGCTCTGAGATTAGTTCAATACATTAGAAAACTGAAGGGGATTGGGGGCCAAGTTTTTGCTGCTCAAAAACACCATTAGCAGACAGAGTTAAACAGCCGCTCCTTGGGACTCTTACCTATGAGTGTGTTCACTGCGTGAGCCAAGCACACTGCTATTACTTATCCAACTGTCAATTTGGGTCATTTCTGGGTATGGGGCCCTTATGATTCAGAACTACTCTTGTCTACATGCTTGAGTGGGCACAAGTCACCTCTCTCTCTCTCTCTCTCTCTCTCTCTCTCTCTCTCTCTCTCTCTCTGTGTGTGTGTGTGTATGTATGTATGCAAGTGTGCACACACATGTGCATGGATGGGGTGGTATTTGTTTTTGTAGCCAAAGGTGACTTCCTAAGGCCTTTCTGCCAAAGCATCATGAACACAGGAACTGCAGGTGTAAGCTACCACTCCCAGGTAACGCTCAATGGCTGTAATTTTCTTTTTTCTTTGTAGTGTTGAAGGCTGAACCTCGGAGCCTCATGCACGCTAAGAGAATGCTCTGCTAGTAGAGCTACCCCATTGGCCCTAACCAGCAAGCCTTTCTTCTGAGTAAAGCCCCCGGGTACCACCTGGCCAGCCAAGGGTGTGTTTAGCACTGGGTCTGTCCAGCCTTTCACAATGCATCCTGAAACCACCCTGAAGATCCACTGAGAGCTTCCTGAACACAGCAGAACATCCATCCCTTGCTCTGTGTCTGTGGTAATAATGGTCCTTCTCATTTAAACCATCCTTGTGGGGTGCCACGGTACCTCACTGTCATTTCAATTACAACCCCCTTAAGACCTGGAAGGAGAAGGGCCTCTCCAACTACGCATCCGCCACTCCTGCAGCCCCTTGAGAGGTCTCTGGTAAGGTCTTTTGGACCATTTTTAATTGGATCCTCTTTGCTTTCTCAGCGGTGTATTGTCATTCTTTTTATGTCCTGGATTTGAGTTCTCTGGTGGATGTGTATATTGCAAAGTTTTTGTTTCAATCTGTTCTTTTTTTGGATTTAATCACTCCTGCAAACCTACAGACATTTTAAAGTCACAATTCTTCAAGGTTTCCAGTTCACTGTGGACATGGGAGGTGGTGCCCCTGGCTCTACAAGTGACGGATGGAGAGACTCGAGAGGTCTGGGACTCAGGTGTCAGTGCAGCTAGCGTTGAGGGGTGATGAGCTCACCCCTGTCTGGTAGGTGATGGCTGCTTGGCATTACTGGAGATCCTCCTGCCAGCCTTCCCCCTGGTGCTCTTCTACAAGCCCTACTCCATGAATTCAGAAGCCCCAGGGCAGCTGTGCCAGAGGCCAACCTACACCCAGATACCAGTTCAGATGACCACTCAATAGCATGGACAGCCCAGCCCCAATCCCACACTTACCCACCCCCAGCCCTCCCACCTCTGTAGTGTGGCTGAGCCCCTCTCCTGGGGTTCTCGGGGCTCTGCTGCTGCCAGCCTTAGTTGGTCAAACGCTTGCTTTGCATAAGGACCTGAGTTCAGATCCCCACCACCTTCATATAAACCAGTCATGGTGATATGTGCCAGGGAGGTTAGACATGAGGGTCCCAGAGTCTGCGGGCCAGTTCATCTGGCCAAATCAGTCAATTCTAGTTTCAGTGAGAGACGCTGTCTCAAAATAAAGTAGAATAAGGTGGAGCACAATCAAGGAGACCCCAAACATTGGCCTCTGGCCTCTACACACATGTACACATGTATGCACTGACCCATAAACACGTTCCCACAAACCAGCAGATAAGGAGAATCTGCTTTCCGCACAGGATATTGGAAGGAAACCGAACTGGTCCTGCTGAGCACAGTGTCCAGCGTGTACCAAGAAACCTGTGAATACCAGCTGTCTTTCTCCAAGACCAGATCCGGGCCCACCCTGCTACTCAGCGCTCATTTAGTTAGGGCTGCCATCCATCATCTGCGGCACCAGACTCACACATCCAGGATTGCAGGTGCCATTCCGGTGCCTTCCCAATAAATAAACAGTCACACACATGCACATGCACGCACATGCACATACATGCACACATGCTCACACACACACATACACACACACACGGAACTTCCCAGGCTGGAGGAACACACATGGCGTCATACAATGGCTCACTCCTATTTAGTGCTTTGTGAGGTCAGACACTGTCCTAACGTTCCACATTTTCTAATTTGGGGCATTCCCTAAACAACTCCATGCCAGAGTCCATTGCTTCAGTCCCCTGGTGCAGGACAATTGTCTACATTCTGTCAATTATGTTTTAAATAAATGCTGATTGGCCAGTATCCATGCAGGAAGTATAGGTGGGACAACCAGACAGGAAGTAGAGGTGGGACAATGAGAACAGGAGAATTCTGGGAAGAAGGAAGCCCATTCCTCGGGAGTCCTGTCCCAAACACGGAAGAAGGAAGATGTGATTGCCCTGCTGAAAAAGGTACCGAGCCATGTGGATAACATAGATAAGAATAATGGGTTAATATAAGAGTTAATAAAAAGCCCGAGCTAATGGGCCAATTAGTTTATAACTAATGTAGACTTCTGTGTGGTTTTTTGGGGACTTAACAGTTGCAGGAAGAGAACAGAAACCTCAGACAACAGTCCCCACCTACGTAACGATGGTGGGAGGCTCTGTCACAAATCAATCCCTGCCTTAGCCCATGGTCCAGGAGGTATCCATCATTCTTGACCTTTCAAATCCAGGTCAAAATTGTATCCTTAGACATCCCCAAAATCCTCTCTTAGTCCAACATCCTAAGTCCCAATATACATTTCACTCCCTGATCCTCTTAGGGCCAAAACCAAGAAAGAGCAGGGCCTAACCCTGGAAGAGGCAGGCAAATATTTGTTATAATGCCCATGCTCTGAGACCCCGACATCCAGAAAGGAACCTGAGTAGGCTTTCTCCCTCTCTAGGCCTCAGGCCCTGTCTACCTAGTAATGGCTTGGACCAAGGTCCCCAGAGAACCCAGCGCCCACCTGTGTGTTCCATCTAGAAAGGGTCCTGCTCGGCCTGGCCTGCCTGGCTCATGAGCTTGTTCAGATCGGCTGGCCAAGGGCTGGAGGTGTGATTTGAAGCCTCCAGACAACAAGCCAATGGGAAAACAAGCCAGGGGTACCTGTTGCTCTTGTCTAAGGTCAGGCCTGGCTCACCAGATCCTGAACTGGGGTCTGGGCGGAGCCCATCTGTCTGAGCCTCAGGAAAGACCTACTTCTTTGCAGGCCTTCCTTACCGGCTGCTCTGCAGCCTGCTCTGAGCCAGGGCTTTGGAGTTGAAGTCCGACCCTGACACCCTCTATGGGGGTCTGTAGACCTGGGATAACCTTGGCCTTGCTATCTTCCCATGCCTGAAGTGTGGTCATCCTCAGCCAGTAAGGCCTGTAAGTCAAGGCCACCTGTCCTGAGAACATGAGCCCTCGGAGCTCAGGAGAGTCCCCCAGCCTTGCCCTACGGTTCCCTCGCTCCTCTCATAATTGGAGCTCCTCTTCCAGGTGGACCAGCTACACACTGGGCCCCTTTAATACTGAGGCCCAGGCACATCCACAGCTCTGTGCCCCCATCTTCCCCCATCATAGACAAAGCAGGGCTGAAACCACCTCTCAGGGTCTGGACAGGGCAAGGAAACAGTCAACCTACAACCAGCACATAGACTCTCCTGCTGCAAAGCCAAGGAGAACCAGCCTTGTTCCCAACCTACCTCGATGCAGTATTCACATTCACTCATTCACTCTCCATTCATTCATTTATTCATTCATTCACAATCTCATTCATGCTATCATCTTAATTAGTCCCTCATTCATTCATAATGAAGAAATTAGAGGTCCTGAGAAAACAGTGAGGACCAAAGATTCCTGGTCTTGGGGAGAACTCACATCCTTGGGTTCCCCCAAGACCAAGTATGCGACTGCTCCAGAGACTTCCCAAATCCTCAAGCTGACAAATGGAACCATTGCAAGAGAAGATCAGTCAACAAGCAAGTTGAGCAGAGAGTGTGTCCACTGCTTGGGGAAGAGAAAGCAATCCTCTGGCAGAAGGTGACATGAAGGCTGAGCATGTCTGTGGCACGACAGGGCCAGTCACAGAATGCTACAAAAAAGATCCACATGGGACAGGAGGGGGCATGGATGTGTTCGCAACACTCAACGCCAAGAGCTCACACACATGCTACTCTTTGAAGGCCTTACCCGCTTCCTGACCCTGACTACCAGCCTCTGCTGAGCGCTCACAGAAGTGGAAAAGGCCCTCTTCCACTATCCATGGGGCCCTCACCCAGCAAGGTGTCCCTTCCCTGGCCTACCCAGGTACCCCACACCGTTCCTCAAAGCACAGCAATGTCCCTACCCGACTTTTACCTCCCATTACATCACATTGTACCTAACACTCTGAACCCTGAAAAGGGAGACTGATCCCAACTCAGGCAGTGTCCCCATCCTACATATCCAGAAGAGGCACTCAGCCTTGGCAACCAAACCCTAGCCTGGTGCTCCTCATGGGTGCACTAGCTCAACTAAGGGCAGTCCCTGGGTACATCTGCCAGGTTAAAACAGACATGATCGCTATTTCATTTCAGCCTCCCTGGAGCCTGGCACACAGCAGCAGTCCATGGTCTTGTGGAAAACTTTCTTCATAGAGCATGCACATGCACTGGGTAGCCCTCATCACTTAGAAAGAAGGGATTCTAAAGACATCGCTTTCAGAAATTAAACCCGTCTTTAAAGCAGATATTGACATTCTGCCTTGAGGGGCACCTGGCTCCCACTTTGGACCCAGCAGCAGGATGTGAGCTGATCCTGTGATGGCACACCACACCACACACACACACACACACACACACACACACACACATACACACACACCTCCCTGGGTTCTGCAACTTTCTATCCTTTTCAATATCCAGAACCTCCCTCTCTCTTCCTATCCAGCCTTCCCAAACTGGCCATTCCTATTTTGCTGGCCTGATTCTCAGTTAGCAAATGAGTTAGTAAGAGGTGGGTCAGAGTCAACAGGAACAGAGAAGGTTAGGGATGAGGACAGGAGTGGGGGGTGCTGGCTAGTTTTTTATATCACCTTGACATAAGCTAGGGTCTTCTGAGAAGAGGGAATCTTAACGAGAAAATGTTTCCATTGGATTGGCTTATCGGCAGATCTGTAGGACATTTTCTACTGATGACTGATGTGGGAGGACTCAGTGTGGATGCTGCCACTCCTGGGCTGGCGGTACTGAATTCTATTAGAAAGCCATGAGGAGCAAGCCAGTAAGCAGCAGCCCTCCATGGCCTCTGCATCAGCTCCTACCCTACTTCCTGTCCTGACTCCCCTGGATGATGGACTAGAAGCTGCACGATGAGACAAACCCTTCCCTCTCCAAGGCGCTTCTGGTTTCAGTGTCTGGTCCCAGCAGTAGGAAGCCTAATTCAGACAGGGTAGGGAACTCACATGGTGAAGTTCTCCTCCAGGAAGCAGCGGTTCCGCAGCAGGCCCGCCCACAGCTGCACGCCAATGATGCCGAAGATGAAGAAGACGAAGAAACAGAGAAGGAGCACATTTCCCAGCATGGGCAGCGTGTCGAGCAGCAGGTTCACCAGGATCCGCATGCCTGGGAGAGGAATGGCAGAGGAGGAGGCATCAGAGAAGCCAAAAGAACAGGTCGAAAGGCTGAGGGGTGGTTGGAGGAGAGATGGAGTCTCCTGCTCCTGCTGGAATTACCGGAGGACCTCACTCGCCCATATCTGCCCCTGCACTCACAAAGTCAGGGAAATGGCTCTGGGCCCTGACGCACTTCCATGAGATCCTGGGTGAAACAGCAGACATTTATGGAGCCCTCTTTCAGACAACAAGTGCTCTCGTGGGGATGTGCATGAGAGCACATTTAGCATGTTTAGAGCACATAGAGAGCCTGTTTAGGCTCTCCTTCTGCCTTCACAGTAACCGCCTGAGGCTGGCAATAGTGTCTCTGTTTCATACAGGAGGTTCAAAGAACAGGCTAGAGACCCTTCGCTAAGAAACAGAAGGATGCGAATTCAAACTGTGGCCCGATACTGAGTCTAACCCTCTTCCTATGGCCAATCCCCTTACCTCTGCTGATGGCTCTTCTTGAAGCACCCTATCAAACACCTATTCATCCGCCATAGCCAGCCCTTTGACGTCTCATTCTGCAGAGCTGTCCAGACCTTTTCTCGCCCAACCCACTACTCCCCTGCTCCAGGCAATCTCCGCAGCTCCTAGCCTAGGCTGCCTTGGACAGTTAAGTTTGTATGCTACACAACCCTGAGAGGGCTTATTTGAATCAACATCTAACCCTAAGGAAGATTTATCTGTCTGCCTTCCTGTCCTGTCTACTGGGCTGTAAACTCTTGGGGACAGGGTCTGGGTCTGAATTGCCCCAGTATTCCCAGAAGCCATCAGGGCCTAACCCACAAGATAAGCGTCATCAACGTTTGTTGGACGCCTGCTCGTGAACAAGACGGGAAAAGAGAGGAAGGTTGGAGAGGGGAGGCGTAAAGAATGGCGACAAGTAGGAGAGTTGGTCCTGCTGGATGGTGATTTACCCCCGTGTGATGCTGAGGTGGTTATTAATGAGGATAATTATCGTGGATTTGCATCACAAACTCAGCGTGGAGTAATTTCCGATCAATAATTAATGTCCACCCCCATCTTTCCTCCCCACAAAACTAGGTCAGAGTCCACTCAGGAAAAGCAGTGGGGCTCCCTGGCAGGCTGCATCATCCAACTGAGAACAGCTAGGGCTAAGGCTCAGCACCCCTATTGCTTTACATCCACCCCCCGACATGGGAACAAAACAGGTTACCGCATGCTCCCCAAAACGAACCAAAGGACTCAAGTCAGCCAACGTCAGGCCTTTCTGGGACTGCAATTATTCATCCACACAGGCAGGCATTTATCAAGCAGTAGATTGTCACCACAATGCTGAGAATTCCCCCTCGGAGCTCACGGCCCAGCAGTAGGGGTCAGGGACAGCAGTGTTGAGCAAAAGGACCACTGCCAAGGACACATTTGTAGGGAGGATGAGGTAGGGCTGGGCCCTACAGGATGTGAAGAATCTGGCAGGGGAGCTGAGAGGAAGTACAGCTTGTGAACGCGCAGAACTGTCTGGAGACAGGCCTGGGGTTGCTGGAGAGGCCTGGGCCACTGTCATCAGCAGATCTCTGAGCAGGTACAGCCCTTGAGTGGCTCTGGACTCTGGGAAATGCGGTCCTAGGGTCCATGCAGAGGCAGCTGATGGAGAGAAGGCTGGACCAGAACTACCCTGAGGAGGCCACAGGCTCCCCACACTCCGAGACTCACTAGCCCACGCCAGCCTGACAACTCCTGGCTGCTCCCAAGGGTGGCCTTTGCTGCTCAATTAATTACATTTCCCTTGTTCTCCAGGATATTGAGATTCTGAGCTGCCGCTTCCGTTCCCTGAAAAGCAGCCCTTTCCCTCCGTTCCCCTCTGCCCAGGGGCCCAGCTTCCCTCCCAGGGTTCTCCAGGGCCTGGGGAGTCCCAGGGCTACAGAGGCAAGGTGTAATTAGGTAATTATGGATTTAGCACAAATTGAATTCATCCATGGCTGCCCAGGGAATTGAGACTACAGGATTAGGAGTCAGGCAAGGCCCTGAGGAGCCTGGATAAGCCTTCTTTTACACACTCGGAGTAGTAAGCAGTCAAGACTGGCGGGACACTGATGCTTTTCCTCCAGTGCCCTAGTGCCAGGCACATGAGAAAGAAGAGGTGGGAAGAGGTGAAATCAGAGGCATAAACAGGAGAGCAGAAAGAAATGAAGACAGAGAAGGGGGACCTGGGTAAGAAGACAAGGGAAAGGGGGACAGAGGGAAGGGTAGGTGCATGGGACTTCTCCCTCGACATGCCATCTCCTCCAGACAGCCTTCTTGGGTTCTCACCATACCTGGTCAAAAGTGGCATCCTCTAGCATTGCTGCCCCTCCCTATCACAATCTCCCTCTCTTAGACTGGGCTTACTTTGGGCACCATCAGCCTGGATCCGGAGCCAGGTGGCCCTTGATGGAGACAGGGTGTCAATGGCCCCAAGAGTGTAGCTTGCAGTTCCCCAGCCAATAAGAGACAGAGGATACAGGAAATCTGATGCAGATCCATCCCTGGTGGCACCCAGCACAGACCAGATGAAGAATGAAGTTCTAGTCCCAGCTGGGTATATGCCTCTGGGGCCACAATGGCTGTAGTAGCCTCATTTATAGGCAGGCTGGTCCCATGTGTGCACATATATTTGATTTGAGAGCTTGTGTATACACACACACACACACACACACACACACACACACACAAAGGCACACACACACAGAGGCACACACATCTTCTACAACTCGGCCCACAGTCCAGCCCATTCCAAACATTCCTATGAGGATGGCTGTGGGTCCACTCCTGGAGGCAGACCTGGCCCATGCCACCATAGACCCCAGTTTCCTGCTTCTCTCCTGGCCAGCACATACTCAGAAGGGCATCTCACTCCTCTGGTTCTCTCTGTCCTGGGAATGGGCTGATACCTGACTTGAGCCCACTCTTCCTCAGTCAAAACGCTTACTACCCTGAATGACTTCTCTAGGTTCAGCCCTCCTCTGCTCTGAATCTAGCTTCAGGACCCAGGCAAGTCTGCATGCAAGGCCCACATTCCCCAGTCCTGCCTGGATCCTGCCCAGAGCAACAGCCCCTCGGGGAGACAACAGGGCAAAGAATGAAAGACTAATGGTGGGGGCTGGAGAGATGACTCAGCAGTTAAGGACACTGACTGCTCTTCCAGAAGACCCGGAACCCACATAGCAGGTCAGAACCATCTGAAACTCCTCTTCCATGGGATCTGATACCCACTTTCTAGGCATCCGGCATACACACAGTAACACAGACATACATGCAAACAAAAGGCCCATAGGGATAAAAGTAAACAGATATTTAATGAAAGAGCCATAGGGAAATAGATGATCCCCCTCCACAGCTACTACACAAGAAGCCTGCCACCACCATACACTACTCTGGGCCCCACGGACTCATCAGCTTTAAAAATATATATATCAAACCAAATGAGGATGGATTGGTGAAAAATATTTGTAATTCCTCTCCTTAGGATGACTGAGAGGAAGAAGAGTGTCTCAAATTTTAGGCCGGCCTGAGCTACAGAGGAAAACACTATCTCAAAAGTTAATTTACTAAGCCAGGTAGTAGTGGTGAATGCTTTAATCCCAGCACTTGGGAGGCAGAGGCAGGCGGATCTCTGTGAGTTCAAGGCCAGGCTGGTCTACAAGAGCTAGTTCCAGGACAGGCTCCAAAGCCACAAAGAAACCCTGTCTTGAAACCTCACCCCCCAAAAGTTAATTAACTAATTAATTAAAATAAAATAATAAAATTAAATTTTACAAAAGACAAAGCTCCCTGTGTAATGTTCTGCTCTGTCGCTTTAAGAGACAAGCCATGCCCACTTCCTCCCTGTCCCCTCCAATCCCTCCCTTTCCCCCCATCCCCCCCACTGGGCTCAGGAGAGAAGGTCTGGTCCAGGAGTGTGATGTGAGTAGCTTCAGGGTAGAGGGTCTAGATGGCATCAAAACTGGTACCATAGTGGCAAATTCCAGACAGGGAAATGACTACAACAGCTCCACCCCAACCCTAAGTGATGGACATCCTGGAGCAGGTCCTCTGTTGCAAGAGAATCTGGAAGGTCCCTTGGTGGCCATGGAGGAGACGGCAAGAGGGAGGTTCACTTCCTAGCCGGCATCTCCTCTCCAGGCCCAAGGTGCTCCACAGACAGGAGCTGTCAGGCCAGATTAGCTCGGCCACTCTGCCAGGCCAGTTCAAGCAGAAATCACAGGGCATGTGCCAGCCTCAGCCAGGGGCACAATCCATTGCCGGGGCGGAGGGACAGCAGAGGGAGAAAGGTGTGCCACGGCTGTGGCCTGGCCCCCAAGGCTGCATACTTTCTGATCTGGCCAGGTTGGCTGAGAGCACCGAACAGCCAGGAGAGGAAGGTGCTGAGTGCAAGGAGAAGCCGTCTGCTGCCCTGCCATTGCCAAGCCAACTAATCAGAGGCACAACGGGGGCTAGGAGGCCGGGCCAGGCAGCAGACGGTCGGACTGCCAGGGTCACAATTGCTGGCACCAGCCCGGCCTGGAAGGGGCCTGTGGGTTGAAGGCAGACACTAAGTCACAGAGCATCCTGCCTTCTTCATCCCACAGGCCCTGAGTCCCTCCCTCAAGAGCAGTGTGTGCCCACCCACAGTGTCCTAAACAACCCTCATCATTCTGATGTCCTGTCGCCCTTCCCCTGTGAATTGTCTTATCCCTGACCCTGGACCCTGGCCCAGTGCCTGGGGCTCGGGTGTCAGCCAATGGTGAGGGGCTATGCATGAATCTTTGCTTTAAGCCTGTACCTAGCTTGGAGCCTGGTGTAGAGACTCCAGGCAATCGTACTTCAGATGAAGAGCAGTCTAGAGAGTGATACACCGACCTATTCCTACTGTCTGTGTCCTACCCAACCCTCTTCAGGATTCCTAGAGCTCGACTCAGCCCTTGACCCTGAACTGACTGCCCTGGCCCCACCCCAGCATGTCCTATGATCCCTTTGGGCTCCCATCAGACATCTGGCCAAATGTTCAGCACCCTCCTCTTCAAAGAAGACAGCAGTTCTTGGTAGTAGGGCCCCTGACTCATCTCTCTCCTTCCCTACCTCTCCCTCCCGCGGGCTTTTATACCCCAAGAGGAGAGAGTTCATATGGACCAAGGACAGGAAACCTTGGAACCCTGGATGCACCCAGGGATGGTCTGCTCACAGCATTCCTCCTGCCTTCCCTCGAGTCCAAGGAGCCACACACTCCAGAGAAAGAAGCAAAATGTCCATGTCAGCTCTGACCCACAATTATTCTTTCTCCCAGACCCTGTCCCAAATAAAACTCCCTAAGTTCTTCCAAATAAGACCCCCGGGTCTTTCTGCCCCCTCTCAACACAGTCGGCCTGACAGTGATCCATCTGGGACCCTATGTGGATAGGACGGGCCAAAGCAGTCCTGGGTACCAAGGCAGGTACGTCCCCTGTACTTGCTACTGCCTCATCTCAGTCAATAGAGAGTTCAGCACCAAAGAGTGAGTCTCCAATTCCTCACCCGTAAAGTGGATACAACACAATCCCAACATCCTATAATTATCAGAGGATGGAGTAACAGCCCTGGGAGACTGTGAGGGGCTCAGTCCAACCCTTGATGTACAACAGCATTTATCTTTAAATTCCAGATGCAAGCCACCCCCTCCTGCTACGTTCCTGTCTTTGAATCCTCCAACAAGGGAGTGAAGATAACCATACCAATTTCCATCCTGTCGTTTGGGCAAAACGGCTTGGTGCGCATGGAGAGCCATGTGAGGAGGTGGGTGACAGTAACAACACAAGTCAGTGTAGGGGTGACAAGAGGTGAGTTCTCACCCCTCCCAGTATGCCCCTCCCTGAGCTACCACAGCGGTCCTAGGATGCCGCAGTATCGCACTCTGTCTGCAGGAACACCGGCCCACGTCCTGAGACCTCTGAGTCCTGGATGGACTCTTCTAAGGCGAGCCTCTGCTAAGATGTCCTCAAGACCCCTGCTCCTCATCACCGAAGCTGCCCTTCACTTCTGACACCTGACATTCTGCAGGAAGTTCTCCAAGCACACCATGCCATTTCAGCCACACAACAGGGCAGACGTGAGTAGGATGAACTCTGCTTTCTAGTCGGAGGATTCCAAGACAAGGGGGCTAGGGTTTGCTGAACCGGAACCAGGGGCTGACAGTACAGTGGGGAGACCTGCAGCTCAAGTCCCTGCAGCACTGCCAACGTTTCTCTCACCGCATCCAAGGGCATCTTGAAGCATCTTCATTCTGCTCAGACAGCCCAGGCCAACCCAGGATCCCTTGTGGGGAGGTAAGTTGTGACAGAGCCAGCAACTGCCAGCCCAGGACCCTGGAGGTTGCTCAAAGTCCTCCAAGCAGACTCCCTTGAAACAGCCTCGCCTGGAATGCAACATCGAGCTGCAGCATGGACTGGCTCCCTGCTCTCTGGTGACTGCCCGAGCTTCTAACTGGAGGTTAAAACAATCTTTCTCTTTGAAAGGACTCAACCATGGGGCTCAGGGAAACACTGTGGTTATTGAGGTGAGGCACAGACAGAGGCAGGGCCAGAGGGGGCTGGTGCCAGGACACAGGCTTACAGACAATCCAGGCCCATCATGCCAAAGCCCAGAGAAGAGCAGTGACCAGTAAGAGGCTGCACAGTAAAAAATCAGAACGCAGCCTCCCGCCTCTCTCCTCGACCTTCTCCCCTCCTCTATCTCCTTCCCTGTATCTGTCCAGGACTGGAGCTAAGAAGGAAGCTGCAGGGGTAGACTGAGGGACATATTGAAAAACGCTGTGAGGAGAGCCCTGACTTCTGGGTCCTCTACCAACCCTGTGCAAAGCTGAGAACCATACAGTTAATTCAGCTCTTCTGCTCTGTGCCGGCAGGGAAACTGAGGCCCACACCACAGCAGAGTGGAGAACAGGACTGGCACTCTCTGACCTCCAGCTGAGTCTTTCTGGGAGCATGTTGGGACTCTATTCTCCACTACATTTTGAAAGGTTCTGGTAACCTCCCTCCCTGATTTCTCAATTAATCAATGATCATTTGACTGCCCTGGGCTAGCTCTCTAGCTTGCCATCTAGTGGTGAAACAGAGAGCTGCAGGCTACTGCTGAACACATACCAAGATGGACACAGCTAATGAGTCCAGGCCCCTCCAGGTCACACATTACCTGGTGACTACTCGTGAAACACAGGGCAACCAGGGACAAACAAGGTTTTCCTGCAGAAAGAGGGGCTCAGTTGTTGAACTTCAGGGATCTCCATTTTCTAACCGCCATGCACTCCTGGGGTTTATTTGCTTAAGGTGAGTTCAAGCCAGGCGTGGTGGTGCACACCTTTGATCCCAGCATTCAGGAGGCAGAGGCAGAAGAAACTCTGTGAATTCAAGGTCAGCCTGGTCTACTAAGTTCCAGGAAAGCCAGGACTATGTAGAGAAATCTGTCTCAAAACAAAAGCAAAAAGGAAGAGGCAGAGATGGAGGAAAAAGAGAAGGAAGAGGAAAAGGGGAAGAAGAGGAAAGGGGAGGAGGGGGAGAAGGAGGAGGAGAAGAGAGGAGAAGAAATGAGGAGGAGGAGGAGGAGAAGGAAAACAAGGAAGAGAGGGAAAGAGGAGGGGGAAGGAAAGGAAGACTGGAAGAGTTGTTTATCCTAAGGTTCTTTTCCCAGGAACATAGCTGTTTACTCAGTCGGGCGGTATTTTGGATCCTAGGGGTTCATGCCCTCAGCATCTCCACAATGCTGGACTCTGGGAAGGTGACTGTCAGCTGAGCAGGCTTCTGAGGGTTCCCAGGGGGGCCATTAGCTGTTAGAAGGTCCTGTGGAAAGACCTACAGCCTCCCTCGGCTATCTGTGCACAGAGCCTCGGTAATTGGAACTTCCAGGAACACAGGGATGTTGGGCTTAAGACTGGCCCCTGCCCTTCTCCAGAGAACAGGCAAGCTGGTGCTTGGGGCATGGAGTAGCCACCTTAGTCCCAAGCCACTTAACAAGCTCTCTACATAGCCATCCAGGGTGGCCCAGGTTCCACAGATGCTCCCATGAGGGACAGACACCATGATATGACAAATACACATTTCCTCCCACGCACACCATTTACATGCACTCACATGTGTGTGTACGTGTTCTCCTGGGAATATATACAGATCTCCATATCCACACACAGAGGTCCAGAAAACATCCAGCAAGAGAAAGACCCACACCCTGTATGTCTATCCTGTCCCTTTGGGCCTTCTCCCATTCACTAACATTTCTTAGCATGACTGTCCCATCCTTGTCAGATCCCAGGCCTGACAGAGACCATGGCGTGAGATCCTGTACTAATGCCCTTGTGGATGAGAAGACCCTGCCACATGCTCCTCGCTTCCAAAGTAACCAGGCCTGTAGGCTCCATGCCAGAAACACAGTGTAGAAGGCAGCTACAACTGCTGTCCCCGGGACAGAAATAGAAACATTCCAGGTGAGGCCAGGAAAGAGGGCCCCTGCTCTGGGATCTCAGTGCTGAGGCCCTCAGTGGTTCAAAGCTAATGCTGATGACTCTCAGACCTGGACTCACGAGGGCTTCCTCCCTCCCTCTGCCCTGCCCAGTATTAGCCGCCGCTTCCTAGTCACTGGAGCAGCTTCTCAGACCAGCTCACCCCACCTTCCTGCCAGGGCCATGTCTGAAACACCCTCCTGATGACCTCTCCTATCCCCCCCCCCGAGCCTCTGCCCCACTCCCTGATATTTATCTGGCCCCTGCAGCAGTCTGTACCTGGGATCCCCAACAGGCGGAGGCTAGTGACTTCTAGACTTTCGCTCTGACCATGCTCTACTCTCCTTTGCCTCACCGGTCTTTCCCACTACCAGTTCACTCCCAGGTTTCATGGATCTCAGCTCAGATGCTCTTCCCCATACTGCATCCTGAGCTTGGCTGGGCCCAAGGCACCACTGTCTGGGCCTTAGCAGCACGGGAGGACGCAGAGATGTGTTTATTGAGCATGTGCATCTCCCACGTGTTTGAGGTGTTCCTTCCATGGTTCTAGGAACTAAATGGCTGAGATCTACCATGTGGTGGGTTGAGGAGATAGCTCAGTAGGTAAAGTGTCTTCCTCACAAGCATGAGAACCAGAGTTCCAATCCCCAGGATCCATGGAAAGGTCAGGCTATCCTGGCAGCCTGCCTGCAATCCTAGCCCTCAGGAGGCAGAAACAGAGCAACTGGTGAGCTCTGGGTTCAGTTAAGAAATTGTCTCAAAGAATAAGGTAGAAAGTGATCAAGGAAAATTCTTTGGCATCAACCTCAGGCCTCCATGCATGCAGGCATGTACACACACACACACACACACACACACATGCAAATGCACGTACATACATGTACACTAAGCACACAGACATAAGAGAGGAAGAACAGTTCCTGGCCTTCCCAAACAGATCTGAAAGTCCCAAGTCTATATCCTCCTCCTTCCCTGTCTTCCCACTCCTAACATAGGGCAGTGGAGGAGGCATCCTACATCTGCTACTTGCTGGCAGTGCATCCTTGATCAGGGAACCATGCCTTCAAGGCTGTTTCTTCATCCCCCAAATAAGAATAGACCAGATTCCTCTTTGAGTGATTGTAAGGTTAAAAACATCAAGGGAATACAAACTGGGCAATGTAGAGCAGAGCCCAGGCAACCTTTCAATTTAAGAGACGGATGGACAGGTATATGGATATGTAGGTGGGTAGATGAATAGGTGACTAGATAACTAGGTGGATAGATGGAAAGTGGGGCAAATGAGTAGACAGGGATATGTGTGAGCGGATGGATGGATAGATAGATAGATGATAGATAGATAGATAGATAGATAGATAGATAGATAGATAGATAGATAGATGAGTGGATGGGTAGTAGATAGATACAGCTGAGTGGATAGGTGAGTGGATGAGTGGATGGGTGGATGGATGATGGATGTATGATGGATGGATGAATGGATGATGGATGGATGGATGGATAGATGGATAATGGATGATGGGTGGATGGATAGATGGAAGAATGGACGAATGGATAATGAATGATGGATGGATAGATGGATATATGATGGATGGATCGGTAATGGATGGATGGATGGATGGATGATGGATGGATAGGTGATAGATGGATGAATGGACAAGTGAGTAGATGGTTGGGTGAACACATAGAAGGATGAATGTATAGACAGATGAGTGAATGAGTAGCAGTCGGATAGATCGGTGAGCAGGGGTAGGTGGATGGATGCATGCACAAACAAGTGAGTAGAGGGGAGAATGGATGAACAGAAGGTGGGTGGGTGGATGGATGGAAGGATGGGTGGGTGTGGGTGGATAAATAGACAAATGCGTGAATGGATAGGAAGATGGGTGGGCAAATGAGTAGATAATCCTATGGGTAAGTAGGTGACAGATTCAAGTTCTAAGCCGGCCATGACCGGCTTCCCAGTGAAGCACTAAACTCATTCTCCCTCAGGCTAAACACTTTTTTCTTACACAAAAGTCCCCTTTGACAGTCTGTATGAACCACCCCCAAGTAACCTTTTCTCCCAGAACAGTCAGACTTCCCAAGTGCTGAAATCCAAGTTATTTGAGAACTCAGAGGCATCAAGTCCCCCTCCCCAGCACTTCTGGGTACCACATGCTGGCCCATGAGTTCAGTGGGAACAAAGTGACATCTGTCCAGCACTGTGAGCTTAGATCTGGTCCAGCAAGGAACTGATCTATCTTCTCTGAGAAAATAAATAGGGCAAGCTGGGCAGGCAGCGATGCGTGGGCAGAGAGGTCCAACTCACTGGGTACACGGTTGATGGCTTTGAGGGGCCTCAGGACACGCACAGTGCGGATAGCTGACAGGTTGATGTTCTGAAGGTCCAGAGAGTATTCGACCATCCTATGAAGAAAGGAGAGAATGAGGGGCAGTATAGAAAATACTCAGGACTGGGTCCCAGGGTGGGACCACCCAGCCACCCACACTCCCTAGAACAGTGAGGAAAGGGACCAAGATCCAGATGTGATGGGTCCCAGTCTCCTCTGTAAGCAAGGTTAGCAGCAGCAAGGCCGTACCTGCAGGTACAGTCAGGAGTGGAAGTGGAAGGAACAGAGACAGGTCCCCACTATAGAGTCAGCACCATGCCAGGTGACCCCCACCCTCTAGACCCTATCCATCTGACCCCTGACTTATGTCAGCCCTTCTCTTCCAATGTGGATGCTTGGCCATCAGATTAAACCTAAAGAGCTGAGGGGACTCAGGTTGGTACCACGTGGAAACTGGGTGTCACTGACATCAATAATAGCTTTATCAAGCCTCTATCATAGATAAGGGCCTAAGAGGGACCCACTAAGCCAGGAAACAAAGTCCCAGTAAGAAAGCAATAGGGTAAGAGAGACGAGGCTAGAGCCAAGCATCGCACGGGGCCAGCCTCCTCTGTGCCCCACATGACACTAGCCCAAGACATCTGGTGGCACATCTCCAAGACGTGACAGGCATTCTGTATCCTTAGGGTGCTGAGGAGCGCTGTACAGGTCAATCACACTGCAGGCTCACAGACACTCCTCAGCCAGCCAAAACCTTTCTCAGGCGTCTCCTGCCTGGAGGAGCCATCCCCACGTCTGTGCTGAAACTACGCTTGGACTAGCAGTTCTCCGCACACAGCGTCGGAGCCTCAGAAGCTTTTCCACACTGAGTCCAGAATGCGCCAGACCAATGTCAGTACTATGGACCCAAAATGTCTCAAACCCAACCCTGCTGGGCAGGGTGACTCCCACAGAGACAGCCTTGGAGCGTCACACTGCCCTAGTCCCCTCTCTGCTCTGCTCCTCATCCCACTGGCCCTGCGGGGCTTTGCTGGCAGTAGCCTCTTCCAGGGAGCCTTCCCAGATCTCACACAGAGCAGATCTGGAGACCCGCACAGAGGTCTATCTGCCAGTCAGATGTCACCTGCTGAGACACCACTGTCCTCCCCCTCGCTCAAAGATCCCCTCAACAACCGGCCTCAGGTGTCACTCATTAGAGTCTCCCTCATCTTACCCTGGCTCCAGCATGGCTGCCGGCTCCACATGTCACCAGTGTGGGTGGGAAATGAAGGCTTTCCTACACACCCAATAAACCTGTCCAACTGTTGTGAGCCGCCACCGCCCCCTCCTGTCGCTTGAGGAGTAATTGAGCGAAAGCTGCCTCACCTGAGATGCCCCAATCCGTCTCCCCCCCCCCCCCCCCCCCCGCTCCGGTCCACACCTAGCTCTCTGGCAGGCTCCACTCTGTGCACACGACCCCCACATGTGCACACCTGAGCTCGCTCATCCACTCAGACATTCGCTTATGGACACCCTCAGACACGCGCGCTCCTGCTTTAGCCTAAATTCAGAGAGGGGTGACCTCAAAAACAGTGACAGAGATTAGAGTCGCAGACAAGGATTTGAGGAGAGGAAGAAGAAGGGAGAAGCGGGGAAGGCCAGCAGAGAGGGTAAGGTTGAGACCTGGCCGTGGCCATGGGGGAGGACAAGAGCGGCCCTGAGCAGGCAGTAGGGAGCAGGCCGCGTGAGGATTCCATGCGTGGGTGAGCCAAACTGTCATTTTCATATTGTGTAGAAAGAGCTCTCCCAGCAGCTGGGGGATGCTTGTGACGGAGGCACTGTGGGGGCGGCACATGCTGGCACACACACATGCACACACACTTGGGTGTTCACCCTGGCATGTTTTTGCTCTGGCACACGAGCACACACACATACACACCCTGGGCAAGGGGAGACACCCTGCAGGGTTCACCCACTCCATAGACCCTCCAACACAGGTTCTCTAGATCTGGTTGTGAGGGAGGGCTGTGTCCATTTTCCTTGGGGGTATGGGAGAGGGGATTCCCATGGACTATGCCCAAAACCCTAGGTGGCACACCTGCCTAGCTCAGGACAGAGGGAACATGGAGCCATTCCTACCCCTGTGAAACATTAAAAAAAAAATACAGGTTTGAGAGGTAGGGGTAGGCAGAAAATTAGAGACTGTCTGAGGGCTGTCTGGGCCCCATCCTGCTGACTCCTTGTATCCATCTGCCTGAGCCCCCTCCCATCCCCAAATCTGAGTGCAACCACTATTCTGAACCTGCCTCTGTCAACCTTGGAGAGAGTCCTGCTCTAGAGCAACCTCAGCAAGGGAGTCCTCAGTACACCCCCTGCCTGTCCCCGACTCCAGGCCCCACAAGGTCACATGTCCACTGTTTCCCATCCAGAGCCCCCAGGGCCACAGCCTGGATGATCAGCAGGGAGCAAAGCGCAGGGCCTGGGATAAGGCTCCCGTGAGAGGTTCAGCATCGTGGTGGGATGCTCTCTGACACCGTCTTCCACAACCAGGGAGAAGAGACAAGCTGCCTGGAAGCTGGATGGCACGTGGGCTGCAGCTGGGTACCACCAAGGCCCAGCTAGTAAACAACAGCTGAACACCTCCTCGCAGTGGGAAGTTGATCTGACGCACAGGCTTGGCCTCAGACTCAGCAAACCCCTACACTCTGGCTCCGGAGAAGATCCAGAGCAGCTGCAGCCCAGAAGCACATTCGAACCCTGAAAGCTCAGACGGGACAATCCTAGATAGACGCTGCCCACCTGCCCGGCCCCTTCCCTCCACCCTGGACCTCACCCTCCAGGGCTCCGGGCAGGAGCACACCCTCTACAGTGAGCTGCAAAATTTCCTGAGACCCATCCGTGCATCGCTCAGGCTCTCAAAACAAGCAAACAAACAACAAAGAAACCTACACACACACCCATGAAAGTTCTTGTAGCATTTAATATCAAAATCTGAATTCCAAGCTTCCTGGCAGCCCACTGAAAATGTGATATCACCAAGTTCTTAACAACACGAACAGAACACTAGAGTTCTGCCCCATGACCTCACTGGAACATTCTGCTGTGGCTGTGTTTCCTGTCTCAGAGAGGAGTACAGTCAAATTTATTTGGGGATAAGAAGCACACATTAGGTGCACAGTGGAGAACCTAGAGGCTTTCATTCTTCCCAGAGGGGAACATGACCCAAAGGATGCTGCACATGTGTGGGAGGGACAGGGAAGAACACCTGACTGGGAGACACGGAGTAGGAGTTTAAGTTTCTGCCCTAGGAACCTCACCATCCTGACAGAGACTCTTGCACCAGCAAGTCCAACCTGGGACAGCTGCTGACATCTCTGCCGTCTCTGCTGAGACTACGTCACTGTCCCTGTCTCCTGACAGCTGTGACAGCCTCCCTCCTGTTCTCCTGTCTCCTGCTTTCCCCTCCCCCTAGCCCAGACACATCGCAAATCTAAACCTCCAGTGCAGCTGTGCTTCCTTAAAACCTTCCATGGCTCCCATTGCTCTCAGAAAAAGGCCCAGATCCCTGACCACAACCTTCAAGGCTCTCCCCAGTCTGGCCTTGCCCTCTTCCCTGCTCCTACCTTCAGTACCCTAGGTGCCAAGCCGAGTTCAAGGACACCTTAGGTAAACACCTCACTCCCCACCTTTCTACCTTCCTTCATGAGGGCTCTTCTCGCTCCACACCATCACCCCCGTTCTGCCTCCTCACAACCCACACTTCCTGGCAGGGATGGAGTCCCCTCTTCTGAGTCGAGGACTCATTCACTCAAGAACTGATCCAGGAAAGATGAAAAGAGGGGAAAAGTAAGTAACAGGGCAGTCCAGGAGCCCCAAGAGAACACAGGGACATCAGGGAGCTGGAGCAGCAAGGTTAGGCTGCAGCACAGGGGCAGCGAGCTTGCCTACCTTGTGCAAAGCCCTGGGTTCTGTTCCCAGCATGGGGTGCAGGGAGGTGGGCCAACAGCAACAGCACCTGCAGCAACCCCCAAACACACTGTGGCCTCTGACCTTTATGGCCGGCCTCACCTGCCTACATCCTGGAGACACTCAATCTATTGTGAATAACACCACCCACTGTGTGCCCGAGGCCACCTGCAATGACAAAAGCCATCCCCCTCCTCCTGTCACCAGGAAAGTGGTCTCTGGGCCCCTGGTCCTAGCTTCTAACAAGCTAGGAAAATGGAGCTGCTGAGTGGGTGAATAACCACAGGGCTGACTTCCCTCAGGCCCCAAGTAAGACATCGCTTTCAAGAGTGAGAAATTAATTCCTAATTACACAGTTACTTTTATCACACGTTTCGGTGCTAAAAGTCTTTAAGGAAAGAGAAGTCAACAACCCCCCCTCTGCCTCCTGCCAGCTCCCAAGCACCTAATTGGGCAAAGCGATTTGGCTTGAAAGCACTTCCACCATGGAACCACTCCAGAGGAAGAGGGACTGTCCTCCCTGAGTGGCCGGGATCAGGTGGGGGGGGGGGCAGGTGAGAAGGAAGCAGATAGCATGATGGGGGCTCCTCGGGGCTTCTTGTAGTGTTCCTGAGAAAGAACCCTACCTTGAAACTCCTGGCTCCAGGGAGAGGCCCAGGACTGCTCAGATAGACAGTCCTCTTTGACTTGGTCACTGTCACAGGGTCAGAATGGACATGTCCCCAGATTGTCCTTGAGGGTAATCCAGGCTTTGGGCTGGGCCAGCTGAGAGGAGACGCCCTTCCCTAAATATGTGGCCTGGAAACCGGAGGCGTGAGGACCACTTTGCCTCAGTGTGGCCTGAGGATTTCACCAATGCTGAGGGCAGGGAAAGAGCTGCGGGAATAGAGCCCAGGGATGGAGCAGCTCTACTCTCAGTTCTGCCTTGAGGCTTGAGGGACAGGGAGCCTGGGTGCCTTGAGCTTCTGCCACCTGCCACTCAATCCTGGCAGGCTGGCATTCAGTAGGCACCAAGGGGACACACACGTCCCCAGGTAAACCCTCCCACAGTTGGATTACTGTGCCCGTTGTCTGCAGAAGGGGAAGTGGAGGCCTAGGGAACCCCAAGGGGACATAGCCAGGTGTGGAAGAACCTATCCCTACCCCACCTCATCACAGTTCACGAGCTCCCCCTCAGCTGACCCAGGGACCACAACACACAGGTGGCCAGCATCCTTGGAGGCGGTGTGGTTCAGTGG
The DNA here is from genome assembly GCF_982192425.1 of Myodes glareolus. NCBI lineage: Eukaryota > Metazoa > Chordata > Mammalia > Rodentia > Cricetidae > Myodes > Myodes glareolus. Next base: position 40,681,388 of record NC_142044.1, read on the forward strand.
TCAAAGCATATTATGGGGTTTCAGTCCCAGCTCACTATCAGTACACCAGTGACCTTGAATAGGACATTCGATAGAGCCGGATTCTAACACAGACTCAGGGCTTAGAACAGGGCCTGACATGAGGAAGGGACAGTAGGTATGAGCCATCATGAGCTTTTTTAGCTTTTACACCCGCAAGTCACATGTACCCTGAAGGAAGAGGTCATATACGCCCAGACAGGAAGATCCAGGAAGGCCCGGCCCATAATTCTGGAATCCCCTTGGCCTCATCCCCAGCACTGCCCACTGTACGCCAATATCCAGCGACATCTCCAGCTCTCAAAGAGTACCAGGCCCCTTCGGTCCAGTCTTCGTATCTCAAGAGTCCTTTTTGGCTTTCCCAGGCCTACCCCAAGCTGAGCTGAGCTCTCCTGCCTTGTATCTCCCTGTTGCTTACTCTGCATGTCTCAGATCCTCAGAGATGCCTCAGGGCCCCAGCCAGGTCCCCAGCACTGAACGCATGCAGGCTCCCTTGTCATGAGAGCTTGTCAAGTAAATAGTTTGAAGAACAAGATGGGGAGAAAAAGAGCCTTTGAAGCTCCTGAGAAGTGACACGGAGTACCTTTCCAGAGGCACCCAGGGCTGGTATCTATGTTTGCTTCCTCGATCTCTGGGAGAACCCTGTGGGGGCTTTCTTAAGATGTAGTAGAAGATGGGGTTCATGGCAGAGAAGGTGCAGTGCTGGGGATGGCGGATGATCGGTCAGGAGGCAGCTGGAGATGACTCAGCGGGTGTCACCTGACAACTAAACCATCACCCTAGGACACTCGCCTGACACCCAGCACACAGTAGGGGTTTTGGTCGAGCATGTGCAGCAAGAACGAGAAGCAAAGGGAGGAGACACCACAAGAATGACATCATGGCTCTTGGCTCAGGCCAGTTCCTTCACAGTCATGGTGATTTTGCGCATGACTGTGGTCAGTTTCTATCCCTTCCAAAGTCATAGGTTAAAATTCTAAAGCCCAAAATCATGGAGCAAAGAGGTGGTGTTCTTGGGGTATATCAGGGTGAAACTGGTGCCCTTACAGACTAAACCAAAGAGAACTGTTCAACCCCTTAACCATGAGGGTGCGCCGAGGAAACATATCTGTGAGGTAGCGGACCCTCACCAGGCTCCAAACCCTTCTGCAGCAGCTTGACCTTGGAGTCCCAGCCTCCAGAACTGGGAATACATGTCTGCTGTCTATAATGATAGCTCCCGGTACCCAGGCAGTCGTGGTGTTCCCTTACAGCATGCCAATGCTAAGATACCCATAGTTCCTCCCACAAAGTCTCCAAGTTCAGGAGGCTGGAGGTAGTTAAGCCCACTTGACTTCTGAGGACAGTGGATGTAACTGAGCTAGGCTCAGTTCACAGCTCAGGGGGGGGGGGGGGTCTGCACAAGAAAGGATGGCTACAAAATCTCAGGACGGGTGACAAAGACAGATCCCAGGAAGATGGGAACCTAGGTGGCTCCAGGAACTCAGGGATCAAGACACTCAAGACTCCCCCACTGCCGGCCTACATTCAGCGCTCTGTTACCCTTTCCTAGGGCCGTGAGAGAAATGCACCGTGCTCAGGCAAATATGTATGTTTGGTTTGTTTTGTAGACAGTCTTCCTTTTGTGACTCAAACTCTCAGCAACCTTTCTGCCTCAGACTCGTGAGTGCTAGGCTTATAGACGAGCTGAGCCCCATACCCCACTCAAGAATGCCTGATGGCTTTGTTTTGCCTGTGTCTTTATATAGCGTGCATTCATGTCCCCACATGTGAGGACGCATGTGTGCGTGTGAGGCCTGAGTCCAATGTTGGGAGTCTTCCTCGATTGCTCTCCACCTTTATTCATTAAGGCAAGTTCTCTTAACTGAACATAACGCTCACCAATATCAAGTCTAGCCAGGGATTCCTTATCTTGGCCTTCAGAACTTTGGAATTACAGGTGAGCTACCATGCCATCCTGGCTTCAAAGAGAGTACCAGAGTTCCAAGTTCTAATCATCAGGCTTGTTGGGTGTGCATAGTATGCACTGAGCTATCCTGAATTATGATTTTTTTTTATATGCCTCCCACCTCTTTCAATGTCTGCTTCACTTGAGTGAGCTCAGGCTAGTCTTGGCACACCCCCAGGGTGGGTTATGCTACTGGGAAGTAGGGGGAGGACACCATAAGCCCTGCCACAGGCAGGAGGAAACAAACATCCCTCACAGCTTCCTCCAGGTCAGTAAGACTTCCCAAGACCTTGGGACAGGCCAGTGGGATAATTTTGACTTCTGAAAAGGTGACACTCCCTCATACCTGGGGTGGACATGGGCTCCAGGGCAGCCAGATCTGAGCAATATCAGATCCCCCGTGTACAGAGGTGACTTCTATGAGCCTCCATTTCCTCACGGGCAAAGCAGTTTTAACAACCTGAACCTCTTGGGATCCTGAGGCTGAGGACATGATGGGAGATGTAGAAGATTTCACCCCTCACACAAGCTACCCATGAGCCAGCTCCTGCTGCCCAAGCTTCTGGCTGCATTCCAAAGAACCCAAGGCCAGGGATTCCTCCTACCCGCTATATCCTCCTGGGATAGCCTCCTTATTCTCCAGCTATGAGGCATGGGTGGAGCTGACACCCACCAAGACTGGCTCAGGAACGAACACAGAGCCCACTCCAGCCAATCAGAGCCAAAAAGGCTCAATTCTGGGCCTCAATGGCTGAGCAGAAAAGGAAAGATGAGTAACTGTGGGGAGCTGAGGATGCCATACTGCACAGATCAGCAAATGCCAGGGAGGAGCGCTAGCCCCAGAAAACAGAGATGGCTGCACAGACAAGGACGTCTGTCCAGAGTCCGGAACTAGCCATGATGGAAGGCAAGGCTCCTCAGTAAATATCTGGGAGAATCCCTTCACCACATGATTTTGAGGTTCCTGCCTGACTCACACCTGACCTGTATGACTCACCAGGCAGGTCTGAGGATCTCAGACAACTCACCCATCCCCCATGGTGGCTGCCATCTTGTTTCTATGGAAACAGGCCCACACAGTGACCATCACCTATTCCAACCAGCCCTGTACGCAAATGAACCAACATTTACACTCAGATTCTGTCTGGAACCTTCCCAGGTCTACACCCACCCAATCACAGCTCCTCACTCCACTCTTTAGCACCTCGCCCAACAGATCGGAAAGCAGCACAGCCTGAGCCTCGGGAGCCATGTCCTTGACCCAAGGCCAGGCTCTGGGGACCTGCCATCAGAGAAAAGACCAGTAAAGTCCCAAAGTAAAGTGGTCAGTGACACAGCACACAGGGCCTCTTGAGTCTCTTGGCAACTATAGGGCTTCCCTGAGCCACATATAACACAAATACACAGCCCCATGGGAGGAAGGCTCCTCCACCGGCTTCTGCAAACAGCCAGTAATGAGCCTCTGACCACTGACTATGGCTGGATCCATTGGCAGGCACTGGCCTCTGTGGCACTTGTATGATCGGTACCTACTTTAGATTCCTCAGCAGGGCACAGACCCTGACCAGCCAACCTGGCCAGAGCTATAAAAGTGGCAACCAAGGGCCTTGGCTTCAGTGAGGACACTGCCCACCTGATATGAACCTTCCTCTGCAATCTGACTCGACCCCACAGAGGAGCTCTTGATTGTCTGAGCCAAGTTCAAAGAGGTTCTCTGCTTCCCTTTGCCTCTGTGTAGCCAAGAGTAGCCATGAGATGTGGCTCGGGCCAAGAGCAGTAGAGAAGGAAGGGACTTGGTAAAGAAAACATTGTTTTCTGACCCAAGTAGATAGGCATGGCATGCACAGCCATCTCTCTACCCTTCCATGCAGCCTTCAATTCAGATTTCCATAGCTCCAGCCACTGCCTTGTGACCACGAAAGAAAAGACCAGGAAATCACAAGGACATTAGCTCCTGCATGGCGATGCTTTTACACTAACCAGAACGGGGAGTCATGACCGTTCTCCACCACTCACAGCTCCCTATGGAGGTCCCACGAGCCAACTTCTCTGACAGCAGCCACAGACCACCACAGCAGGACCCCTAGATTAATGCAGACCCCTAGGTCCTGCTGTGCCTGATAGGCCCACATACCTGGAGTTGGGCCCAAGGGGCTGCCCCCATGACTTTGCTGCTCTCTGAAACATGGAGAGAGGTGAAAGGCTGTGTTTGAAGGTTGAAGAGACCGCCCATCCCAACTGCTGTGTGTGACTATCCTCCTCCCTCAATGGGCCATACCCCAAAAGCCTTTACCGGTCAGGGAGGTGGGCTTCTCCATAGCATGTAGATAGAGCCTCCTCCCCCTTAGTCTTCCCTGGCCTGCCACATGCATTTAAGGCAGAGTAATAGAGAGTGCTGGATACTCAGGTGAGGGTCTTGCACAAGGCTAGCTGGGATATTTCTCAGTGTGTCACCGGGACCTTAGAAGAAGAGGGGTAGACAGTGCTTCAACTCCTCTGGGAAAGGATTTTAGCAGCGCAAGCCTTGTCCCTCAGTCAGCAGCCCTTTTCTGCATGGAGGCCCTCCCTGTGATGTCACAGTCCTCAGGTTTCAAGGGCTTTCAGATGCAAAGTGCTGGCACTTGCTCCCTACCTTAGTCCACCAAAGAGCCCACAGCCCCACCCAGGCTCCTGCTCTCCCAAAGATGGGCTTCGAAATTCCTGTGGAAGCTTTTAACGTTTAACCGAAGTGTCTCACTTCCCCCATTCCTGCTGGCAGTGGTCACTTCATAAAGGCCTGGGCACAGAGGATGAGATGGAATTCAGCATGACGTCAGAAGGGATGTCTACAGGCGAAGAATATCTCAAGTTATTCAAGACAATAATTGAATATTTCATGACCCCCTAATGGACAAGGCAGGAGAGCGCAGCATAAGTGGAAGGTGGTAGGGCGGCTGAGCCACACCTGAAGAGTAATGGTGACGGCCTGTCCTGTCGCGGGGTGGGAAAGGATGACAGGGCTCTCAGCCTAGACTGAGCAAAAACAGGAAGTAACAGAGAATAGCTGGATCCCTACTCCAGAAACCCCTCTGTGATGAAAGTACCAGACGCAGGGCAAAGCTTGCTGTTGAGTCTAAAAGTCACCTGCTATCAACCCCAAGGTGAAGGAGACCAGACTTGGAGGGCAAGCGTGACCGTGAGACAAGCTCCCTGAGCCTACACCTTACTGGGAGGGTACAGCCTCTCCCATCTGCCCCAAAGCCATTGTCACGGCAGCCTATGATCCTATTCTCTGGGACAGAATAGAGAGCACGACAAAGTCCAGCAAGGGGAGCTTTCTGAGAACGCTGTGCTCGGACAAGTGGTGGGAGGGCCTGGGATGTTTCGTCCTAAAGGGAAAATGAAGCCCCCTCTAGACTTCTGGAGGGCTGTAGAGAGTCTGTACATAAAATCCTTCCTGTGGCCTCAGTTTCCCCATGTGAGAGGCCCCAGATCTGTCTCCTAGCCTCATCTCTCAGCTCCACAATATTAGCCTTCCACCTAGGATTCCACTGTCTTTTCTCTGCTGGATCGTTCCCATGTCCACTCTGTGTCTGGAGGACATCCAGACCCCTGATAGATATTGGACCCACGTCCTTGGGTCACTCTGGCCCTTCTAGGCAGTATTGTGGAGCCATTTAGAACCTGTCTGTGACGTCTGTTTTGATCTCTTTTCTACACTCTGAGCCCCATGATGTCAGGAAGGGCATTTGTCTCCCTTATCTTGTGTCCCCACTTCCCAGGACAGTTTGGTATACAATAGCACCCCAATAAATACTGAGTCGAGAATGAACAGTCCTAACAGGTGGAAGCCACAGACAGGCAAAGTTTAGCGAAGTGAAAGAACTTCCTAGCTCTTTCTTATGTTCCAGTTTGAGACTGGATGCCTTGCATGATAGTGAGCTCCCTGCAGGAGCAGCATACAAATGGGGCCTCCGATCTCAATTCAGCTCCACCGAGCTGGAGACGAACGGCTGTGACCTCTAAGGAACCTTGTAACTCAGAGGTTCCGTGTCACCCTCTGTGTCTTGGAAGAAGCAGCCGGTAATTTGGGGAAGGGGTGGGGCAGGAAGGAAAGAAATATCCTTGGGATGTCAGGCCTGTTACTCTGGAAACAGAACGTTTATAGTACTGGTGGAACTTGGGGGGGGGGCAGCTCTGGAAGTGGTAAGAACCAGGTGGGGGCGGGAAGGGTGAAACTGGGCTCTGGAGTACCAGCTATAACCATCACCCTGCCCTCTCCACCCACACCATTCTTAGGGGAGTAAAGACCCTACAGTCAACGGCAGGTCTGCTTCACATCTAGTACAGGGTAGGCCTGCGGGTGTTCATGACTCTGAGAAAGTCTCCCAGGAAGCTGATGGACTAGTTGCACCATCTGTGGGTCACAGTGGAGGTGACAGTGCAGGGTTCCCCCGCACACACACACACACACACACACACACACACACACACAGTTCATACAGTAAGACTGTGAAAACGTGCTTTGTGTATCAGTCCCGTGCCAGCTTTTCCTGATGAGTGGTGGTCAGAAGATCCTACCTCCCAACTTGTCCCAAGAACTGGGTGTTGAGGCTGGTCCAGGTCCTCTTCCTGCTCAGTTTGGAGATCCTGGTGTGCCAGCACACAGGAGTGGAACAAGAAACAGAGCTGAGCTTGAGGTCCGTCCGGCAGGAGCCGGAGAGCTTCGAGTTGGGAAGGGCAGACCCAGCCAACAAAATGACATTTGTGAGACAAGAGTTGGGAAAAGCTGTCCAATGTGCCACACACCTTCGATCTCAGCACTGGAAAGTTGAAGGCATGCGATCTCTGTGACTCCAAAGCCAGCGTAGTCTACATAGTGAGGTCCAAGCTACACAGCGAGGCCTTGTTAGCATGAGCTAACAGATGTACCTGATGATTCTTCGGTATCCAGGGGACAATACCTTTGTTTGATTTATTCTTTCCTGCTAATTAAAAGGCGTAGCCGCTGGGAAATTGCAAGCTGATTTGTGGATTTTTACCAGGCAAAGATGGATGCGATTTCTGCCCAACAGGAAAGACTTCTGCCTGTCACCAGCCTACGCTGTCTTCACGGGAGGCCATCACCACGTCGTCACTCAGTTTCCTCTTCTACACCTGCTCCCAGATGCTGCTGTCACCACCTCACCTGTCCCCCCATGGGCAGAATAACCGGGGGCGTCTCTCAGAATAACACGGCAGGCACTCTCAGATCTGTACAAGGGTCACTTTTCTTCACATCTGGTTTTTTATTTTTCAGCTTTTGGAAATGATACTCTGATCGAAGTTTCCTTCCAGAGTCAGGGACTTTAGAGCAACAACATTAGTACTCCAAGGAGATGTGGGTGAATAGTACAACCAAAACAAAGCCGGGCACAAACTGTCCCGAAACCCAGACAGCACAACAGCAAGAAGACAACCAGGGGATGAAAGTGACGGAGAGGGGGACAATTCTAGCAGGGGCAGGGAAGGAGGAACGGACCCTGCTGAGTCAGGGGTGACGCGCAAAGCTGAGTCTGGAACTCCCTCCATGCCAGGTGAACACAGGACAGATGCAGAGACAAGAGAAGGGAGAGACGATCCAGCTAACAGGAACTTGAGGAAGACAGAGAAAATCAAAGAAGAAACAGGGCAAGTGCTCTGAGCCAACAGGGCACTTTAAGCTGGAACCACAAGTTCTAGACACCCCAGAGAAAGTCTGAGTTCTGAAGACAAGGAGGAAAATAGCCAGCTTCTCAGCTGGACAAAGCTGTTACCTTGCAAGAAAGGAGAGCAAGGTGATTTGGGCTCCGTGCAGCCCCATGCTATCAATTCATGTGGCACAATGTCACCGGTGCTAAGAGACTAAAATCACAGTCCTATGAAAGAGCAGACACACTCCGTCCTTCCCATTCCGAGATCAAAAGGATGAGCTTGCACAGCCAATATTAAAAACTGATGCTCTCCAAAACCTTTCCTTTGAAACTCTACTTATGGGTATTCTCCAGTTAGCCCCGGGGAAAACGCACCTGACAAAGGTGATGACCTGGTACCCAAGAAACCATCTGATGTCTACTGTCTTCAGGCGGGCTCCAAATCCCTAGGGACAAGGGGGCCTGGAGTCTGAAGAGCACCATCAGAAAAGGATGCTTGGAACAGAGTGGAGGACAGAGCCTGAGAGCTCCTGGGCCGCTACGTCTCTAGTGTCCCTCTCGGTCATTTGTAGGTGACTCTGCTGTCCCTTACGGATGGCAAAGTACTCACATGCAAACGCATACATATGCTCATACACACACAACCAGGCGCGCACACATCCCCGGTCACCAGCCTTCTTCTCTCCTGATTCCCGCCATGGGGAGCCATGGCTAAGTATGGTTAGTACCTGTTAGCCATTCACCTCTCATATGCTACCTCCTCAGGATAGAATTCAAGTCCCCTTGTCCCAAGCCTGATTCCATCAGACTCCTGGGTTAAATGATCTCAGCAAAAACATAGCACCTTGCTCAGAGCCCTAGTCCAAGTGTGGGCAGACCTCACCACGGCAGAGCTGTGGGCACTGTCCTAGCCAGTGAGCCTGGCAAGACTGGCCTGCAGATAGCCTTCTCTCCCTCTCACCTGGCCTCCAGGCAAAACCCACATTCAGCAGAACCCTCTGCATCCCTGGCTGCTGAAGAGACTCCAGGAAAGCAGCAAGGAAGCCTGAGTGACACTCCAAATGGGTAAATGGGACCTAGTTTCCCTTGGCTTCTCTGGCCGTAGCATGTGGCTTTTTCCTTTTCATCAAGTCTTATTCAATGACCCAGGCTGGTCTTAAATTCCTGGGTTAAGTCATCCTCCCACTAAAGCCATTCATGCTTCATTAGAAGTGACCAGAAATGGGGTCAGGGGACGTCGAAATCTGCCCTCTGCCTAGACTGCTGAGCGACCATAGTGATAATGGTGATGCTGACTGTGATGATGGTGGTGATAACGGTGATGATGGCGGTGACGATGGTGACAGGGCTGGTAAAGGTGGTGGGAATGATGATGTGGTGGTGACCATGACGGTGACAACTAGGATGGTGACAACGATGGTAACAATAGCGGTGGTGGTGGCAACTGTGGAAACGACGGTGGTGATGGTTACGGTGAGGTGGATTATGGCAGTGGTGAGGGTAACGATAACGGTTGTGATCATGCTGACGGTAATGGTTATGATGATGACGGACTGCAGTAAGAAGATGATGTGGCGATGAAGATGACTATAATTATGACGGCGAAAATGAGATGATGGTGAGTGATCATAATGATGGTGATGATAATGATGATGATGATGACGATGATGGCTATGATAACAGTAACAACAATTATGGTGGTCGTGATGACTAATGATACCAGCAACGTGGTGACAGAGGCGGTGAGGAAAGTGACAACGATGATAATAATAGTGGTGATGGCTATGATAGTGATGCTGGTGCTGCTGCTGGCAGCAACACTTCCTGGTGTTCATTTTGACCAAGTGAATGTCTTTACTCCTTTTACAGATGGGGAAATGGAGGCTTCACAAGGTGAAGTGACTTTCTCAAAAGCATTCAATGAATCAACATAAAACACCCAGTCTACACTGCCCATCTAGAAGAATAGATGCTCACGGTGGCCGAAGGACCAGACAGCTGTCTGTCCACAGACAGCACCATTTCTCCTGTCCCCGGACCAGAGGCCCCACATTCTCACACAGCATCACCATCATCTCCCAGAAGCCCCTGGGCTAGCTACGTGGCAGCTGGCCTGCACCAACAACAGCTCATTACCTACCCTGCCATGACGATGAAGAAATCCAGGCGGTTCCACGTGTCCCCGAGGTAGCACTTCTTGCCAAAAATGCCCAGGGCCACCATCTTAAGCACCATCTCCATAGCGAAGAAGATGAAGATGAAGTCATCAAAGACCTGTGGGGTGGGAGGAAGACAGCACAGGGCAGAGTGAACTCTCAGGGCAGGAGTGGAAGTCAGAGCCACTGTGAGGTCAAAGGTGGAGCAGGAAGAGAACCTCTGAGGCCCCGGTCCACTCAACCACTTCACAGAGAGGAGTTCGGGGCCCAGAGAAGGGATGAAGTTACCAAGGCTACACAGCCCATTTTCTCCATTGTTTTAGCTTAGGCAATGACAAGGGCCAGGGGCTGATCACCAGGCTCTCCCTCATTATCTTTGCTAATTGTGGAACTACATTCTCACCCCTAATTCTCGCAATGGCATATGGTGGGTAGTCCACTTTAGAGCTAAATAAACAAGACTCAGAGAAGTCAAGCAACTTGCCCTGGGTTACACAGCAACTACATAGCAGAATTAAAATAAAACTCAGGTCTGGCTTCTAGGGATGGGCCTCAAATAGTCTACTTCTGCAAAATGGGTGCATCCCTAGAGCCCTGTTCTATGGTTCCTCAAACCCTGCCCACCCACGCAGATGCCACATCAGGGCCCACCCAGGATCTGAGAAGCAAGAATAGGAGAAATGCAAGAGGACACTCCTAAAAGACATGGGGAGGGGGACCACTAGGGAACCAGGCATGCTATAAGCAGGGAAGCATCAGCCAGTGCACTTCACTGCTGTGAATGGGATGGGGTGAGGAACCAAAGGGGGCTGGAGGGGCAGTTAGGTAGGAGAAGTAGAGGGTTGCCAGAGTAGAGCCCTGAGGTTGAGAGAGGACACCCCAGATGGGAGGGAGGAAGGAGACAACTCAGAAGCTCACCTGCAGGATCTTGCAGCGGTCTGACAAGCACTCCATGTCGTCGCATGGCTGGTACATGCCCAGGGTCACACAGTTCAGCAGGATGACCAGCATGCTCACACACTCGAACCATGTACACAGAGTCAAGGACAAACTGGTGGCAGTGCGGCTTAAGGTGCTACGCTCCTGAATGTGATATCCCAGGAACAGACACATGGCCCATTCTTCCCTCCCGCCTCTTTGGACCCCACAATGGCCCAGGACCACTGCAGTGTGCAGTGTGCAGTGTGCAACTGGCTCTGCCCAACCACAGCAGTGAGACCAAGGCCACACTCTGCAAGGATCCAAACCAAACCACCGAAGCTTCCAGTGGAGGACGCCCCGGTCCCATGCAGGAAGGCGTGGCCCCCAGAAAGGTCCCCAGCCCCAATAGCTCTGATGCCTAAACCCTTCTTTGACCACCTTCTCCCATCACCCACCCTTCCCTCCCTCTGCAGAGGCCTCCTACTTCCAACTTCCAGTTTCAAGGGCTCTGCTGCATTTCTGAGGCCTCCTGGACACATTCTCCTGACCTGCCCATCTCCACAGTCAGCCTTTGGCTGATGCTCATAGGTCATCCCCACCCAAAGGGTCAGCCTCCCCATCCTCTGGATGATGCTCGTCGGTCATCCCCACCCAAAGGGTCGGCCTCCCCATCCTCTGGCTGATGCTCGTCGGTCATCCCCACCCAAAGGGTCGGCCTCCCCATCCTCTGGCTGATGCTCGTAGGTCATCCCCACCCAAAGGGTCAGTCTCCTCAGGCCCTGCCCAGCAGAAAACTGCTGCCTGGAGCCAGACTAAGATTAAAGTTCTTCACTCGGCCACAAGCCACCAGCAGAATAAGGCATTCTACAGCCCAGGCAGAGGAGAACTTCCTAAGTGCCCCTTCCCCCTGCTAACAACCCCTCTTTAGGCCATGGCTGACTCCACCCACATTTGCCTATCTCAATCTATCTAACCAGGCACTCAAAACTCAGAGTTCTTAGGGCTCTGTCACTCACAGTCCCCAGTTGTCATGATACAGCTAAGAGAGCTAGAGTCTGCTCGTTTCTCCCAAAATGGCCTCTCCTCTCTTGTCCAAGCCCTGGGGCCTAAGATCTGTACCCCCAGAAAGTGCAGCATGGGAAAATGAAGTTAAACCATACACAGCATAAACAACTAAAGTCAGACTCAGGGGTCAACCTCCAGACTGAGGGGTCTGACCTCCCTTGAAGGTGACGACTGACCCGGGGCGGGGGGTGTTTCTCATCTACTAGGAGGGAGTCTGACAGCCCCTGCCTCCAGCTGTCTGCACACGTATCCCTAACCCCATCACTTAGCATCCGGGTATAGAGTGGCGATGTGTTGTCAGAGAGACCAGGGCCTGCATGCAAACTCCAGTCCCAGCAAGGCTATGGAGTCTCAAGCAAGTCCCTTCCCATTCTAAGCTCCCCAAGGTTCCTTACTGGTGTCTAGGGGGTACCTCACAGGTCCAGGGAGGCTGTCCCAACCCCTCCTCTTTAATGGCATCAGTGAGCCATTAAAAACACCTTTAATCCCAGCACTTGGGAGAGAGAGGAAGGCAAACCTCTGAGTTCAAGGCCAGACTGGTCTACAGAGAGAGACCTAGGATTATGCAGAGAAACCCTGCCTTGGAAAATAAACAAACAAACAAAAAAGTCAGGGAGATGTTTCCTCCTCTGCTCAGAGCCCTGCTCCGGCTCCCAGCTTCTCCTGGCATAAGTACAGAGGCCCTTCGGAAAGCTGGCCAGCAAACCCTACCTTCCTCTCCTTCCCCTGACTGCCTTCCTCCTACCTGGGGCCTCCTGCTTATTCTGTGTGGTCTCAGGCACATGCACATCAGGACCTTTGCAAGAACTGTCCCTTCCACTGGGGTGACACTTCCCAAGACTCCCCAGGGCTAATCCTTTATGGACACTTCCTATGAGGAGTTCCACCCACCTCTTCAACCCCAGAAGCCCCTCCCTGACAGCCCTCCAGCTTGGCATCTCTCTCAAGCATTTCTAGACCACAGAGATGATGCTCACTGTCTCTGCCCACTTCGAGGGCAGAGTTCGGGTAGCTGGGATACACACTCTTAGTTCAAACTGTAATAGCACGCAGACGCTCAACCAAGGCTTGCCGGATGAATAAATGATCTTCTCTCAGGGCCCTGACCACACCAACCCAACCCCAGCTCACAGCACCATGAAGCCACACCAGCCCACCACAGCCAGATCCCGACCACAGTGAACTGGGCCCATTCTGCCTGCTAAGAGAGCTGGCCTAGTTTCCATGACAACAGACCCCTCTGCTTCCCAGACCCTGCTCACCTTGAAAGCTACTTCCAAGGCCTCCATCCCTGCCCTGCTCCTTCCTGTCCCTGGCCTGGCTGCCACTCTCCCGCCATAGCCTGTAATTAATTTCAGTCGCTGCCAGGCCCCCTTTGAGCCCAAGCATAGCTCCAGCAGCAGCTTCATCGTTAATTAACTTTTTTGAAGTTCAAACGTTCTAATTACCAGCGAGCATCCCCATTTCCCCTTGATTCCCCCGCCCCACCCCCACCCCTCACATCCCAGTTTCTGCTGCCTCTGCCCTTCCTGGAGACCCAAACCCAAGTGCACCTTTCAGGCCCATTTACAGATGGGGAAACTCAAGGCCTCTGCTGGGTCACATGGCAGGGATGTGTCTACATCAGACATGCAGAACTCCATGGCCTGTGTTTCCTCCCCGTCATATGTCCTGACTCTGAAATGCTGTCCCTGCCTCCCTGGGTTCAGGGCACATCCCTGACCCAGTCCCAGCCTCTCCTGGGGCTGCAGCTCTGGTCCCTGTCTCTCTGGTGGGTTCCATGTGATGCCGGGCACTGAATCCTCAGACTCCTTGATAAGCCCACATAGAAAAGAAGAAATTAAATAAGATACAAAGGGAAACAGATTTAGCCAAGCATAGTGGTCACATCTGTAATGCCAGCACTAGGGAGGCTGAAGCAGGAGGTTCAAGGCTGGCTAGAGCTACACAGAAGTACCTTATCTCCAAAACTCAAACCAAAAACTCAAAGCAAAAGTGGGGTGGAGCTAGAGATTCAGCTCAGTTGGTAGTGTTTCGCTAGTGCATACACAGGCCTGGGTTCCATCCCAAGAACCACATAAAGCCAAGCATGGTAGTATGGTAGCCAATTCCTGTGGCCCAGCAGTACTCAGGAAGCAGAGGCAGGAGGATCAAGAGTTGAAGGTCTTCCTCAGCTACATTATGAGTCTGAAGCCAGTTTAGCCTATTTGAGGCCCTGTCTTGGTAGGGAGGGGAGAACAGATTTACATCAAGTAGCCAGCTGCAGAGGCAGTGCCCGTGTACAACTATCCCTGTCTTTTCCTGCTCCTGAGCTAGTGTGTCTCCTCCAGATTAACCTACACATGTCTGTCTCTCTCTTGCTCTCAAGTCTTCCCTGGCTCCCCGTCACCCCCTTAGCCTGACACCCAAGGCCTCCTGCATTCTGAGCTCAATGAGTTCAATGGCTAAATCTCCTGCTGGTCCCAGGGCAGACTAAGCTTCTTGCTACCTACGAGCCTACGGCTTTACCTTCTTCTAAGGCAAACCCCTGCCCACCCTTCACAACCCCCACTCATCTGCCACCCATTCCAAAAGCTTCCACCGTTTGCCCTCCCCAGCTGGTGCCCAGCCTTCCACCCACCCAGTCTAGCACATACCACAGTGATGAACTTGGCAGTCACTGTGACTGCTTCATGCCAGGCTCCCTAGGGAGATGACCTTAACCATCATTTACAGTCCGTCCAGGAGAGCCCAGGAAGTGGGTCTGGAGGGCCAATGTGATCTCCCCAAAGTCACACTGCAGGTCAGGCTGAGCAACTACAAGTACCAACCACTTCCTTTGTAGCTCCGCTACCCTAAGCAGGGCACAGAGAGGCCCTGCAGGCAGCAGAGCAGGTCCAGCCCCTGGGTCCCTCTGCTCCTGCCAGCCTCAGGCACAAGGGGAAATCCCAGATGGCAGAACCTGGGACTCATCCAAGCGCTCCAAGGCTCAGAAGTCAGGTCAGTGCAGCGCGGCCGCCCACTGCTCTTGACACATTCCCGCTGGCTCACGGACGAAAGGCCCAGAGCCTATTGGAAGATGAACCAGGCCAAGGATGTAGTGAGGGAGGAGCTGTCAGGGGAGTCAGCGCCTCCAGGTTTGGCAGCTTGGTGGCCTGGTCCAATAACTACTTTCCCATCATTGGTCAAATGTGCCAAGGAGCTTAGAGCTCAAGCAAGCCACACTGAGTTCTGGGGAAATGGAAGAAGAGATGCAGACCCCAAGAGGGCAGACTGGGAATTCTGGGCTATAAAACAGGTGGGGTTTGAATGCTGTCCTCACAAGAGAATGGAGAAATCAATAGCTCACAGTCAGAAACAAAGCCCTGGACTGGCATCTAAGGATGTGCAATGGGGACACAACCACAACAACCTTACCTTCTCTGTCTGGGGACTCTCAGGGGTGACAGTGGAGCAGCCCCCTTCAGTCCTGAGACAGCGTGGGATCCAAGGCCCCACTGCGTGAAGAGCTCATGGGAACAGAGACTCGGCTGAGCACAGAGAGAGCCAGAGAGAAACAGAATTCATAGCACCTTGACCCCTGGGGATCCCTGAGTCACAGGGGTCTTACAAACCCACCAGTCCTGAGCTTCCCCACCTGTCCAAGAACTACCTGTCATCCTAAACAGTCCCAGAGCCGATGACCACCCCTGAAGAGCCTACGGAATAAATCAATGCCCATCAGATCAATGCAGTTTCCTTGGTGGCAAAGCTGGCTTTTCAGCAGGCTCAAGAGACAACAATAACACCCTCGTGGGTGGCAGGGACTTTCTAACACCTCAGCCCCACCAGACTTAAAGGAACCCAATAGAAGCCTGGACCCTTACCAGCCCTCCCAAGTGTCACTGCCTCCCGAAGTCCTCAAGGCCTCACAGAGAAAAATGAGAACATACAAAGCACCTGCTGTATACCAGGTGCCTAGTGAATGCCTGCTGATTACAAACACCCCCGGGTGACTGAGAGTATTTGTTAATGAGCTTTCTAGCCAAACATCGAGCCAGGAGTGCGGGCGTAGGCCTGCAATCCTGCACTCGGGAGGGAGAAGCAGGATGAGTCTGAGTTTGAGGCCAGCCTGGGCTACATAGATCCTGGAAGGTCATCATGCGCAGCAAGGAGCCAGGAGGTTCCTCCCAGTGTGCAGAGCCAGCCCAGCAGGGTCAACGGAACAGCAGAGCCAGGGGTCTCCTAGATAATGGAGGGGACAGAGATCCCACCTGGATGTTCTCTGCTCATTGCTTACTATGGCCTTGGGTGGAAGCTGAAGGTGTCTTTCTAAGTCCTTTGGATGACAGCTGCCTCACAGCGTATAGCCTTCCAAAGAGAATCTGCCTGGCTGGGTATGGTAGAACACACACGCCACTACCACAGGGGGATCACTAGTTAGAGGACATCCTGGACTACAGTGACCCTGTCTCAGAAACAATGGCAATAAAAGAATTGGGCAACCCACAAAAACCCAAGCTTGAGACACTACTGCTGCTGCCAAGAGACAGAAAAGGAAACTGAGGCAGCCAGCATTATGGCATGTGACGTGATAGAATCTGTACTGATTCTTGCTGACTCCAGGTACCATGTTCTTAACCACACCCTGGCCACACTGGGCTCAGCACCTTAGACCTGGGTTCCTCTGATGTTGGGTGTTCAGGGGACCCTGCTTTACTCTTCCTGACTGGCGGCTTCAAGAGAGAAAGTCAAGGCTGTGTTTGCCATCCCAGCCTTAAAAGACCAAACTGAATCAATATGGAACTCCACAGCCCAGCACTGAATCCTGAGAAGACCAGAATGTGGGCCAGGGTGGGTGGGCTCAGGGCCACCAGGAACTCCACCATGCAAGGACCTCATACACACACACACATAGCTGCCAGACCCAGACAGAAAAGTGACCAGGTAGAGGGACAGTGCCACTCTCCTAAGCAGGCCCTCCAGGGCAGCCTCCTCTCAAAGAGCAGCCACAGGCCTGCATGGTTACCATGACGACCACCATCCTTCTTCCCTCATAGCTGATGTGAGCCTTCTATACTTGAGGATGGGGGCACTGAAGGGGGCCTTGGGCTAGGCGGGAGTGACCAAGTTTGTTTTTATTTTTGTCAAATTGAAATCTGATCCGTTTCCCCAGGGTTCTACTCAGTTGTCTAATATGTCAAGTGGAGGACAGGGGCTGGGGCCAAGTCCTCCATGACAAGGAACAGACATGACAGCAGTCTCCCTGCCAAAGTTCCTCGATCTACCCCCGAGACAGTGGAGAGCTCAGGCGGGGGACCTCAGAGGGCTGCTCTGCCCAGCCCAGGTCTTGAGCCAGTTCTATTTTCCTGTGGCCAGGTTCCCAAGCATCTATGGAGTGTCTGCTGTGTAGCTGACATGTGTGCTCAGTACATCAGTACTGAGGTAAAGTTAGTTCAATTCATTCCCTAGAGGTCCCCAGAGTGTGGCCCCATTGCCAAACCATTCCTGATACGTGGTCCTACTGCGTCTGCCACAGGGCAGTGGCTACCATGTTTGAATGCCTGGGGATTAAGGCTATCCACTCACCCATTCATTCATTCATTCATTCATCGACTCAACTCATTTTATGGACAATGGTCATTCTGGAGAGTTGTTTAACAGTGTCTACTCAAGTTGAACACAGACTCAGGCTGGGGGAGGCGAGCACTGACATCCAGTAGGTAGAGACCAGGGATGCTGCCGAACACCTCCATTGCACAGGACAGTCCTGTCACAAAGAAACGGTTGGTCCAAATTGTCAACAACGCCAAGACTGAGAAACTTCGTCGGATATTTCCATGATGGTATACTACACAACCAGGAAAAAGAACGAGCGACCAATATACACAGCAGGAGAGCGGAATCTTTGTTGGGTGAAGAAGACAAACACACAAAGATCATCTGCATCCAGGTCTAGGGAGTCTAAAATCAGGCAAAAGCGCTCCGAGTAGCAGCAGGGTGGGGAAATCGCCACGGGAGAAGCGGACCAAGTTGCTTCCAAGGATTGAGATGGTCTCAAACCGAGTGGTGGTCACAGAAGCAAATTGTAGGGAACTGTATGGACCTGACCACGTGTGAGCTCACCTGCCTGTGTGTTTTACATCACTGAAAAGCAAAAACAGAAGCTGGGAGGGAGGGCGGCACACACCTGCAATCCTAGCACTCAGAAAGCTAAGGGGGGAGGATCTCAAGTTTGAAACTTTGTGTCAATAAAAGAAAGAAAAAAGGAAGCGAGGGAGGGAGAAAGGGAGTGGGGAGAGAGAGAGAGAGAGAGAGAGAGAGAGAGAGAGAGAGAGAGAGAGAAGGAAAGAGTACAGAACAACTTCTCTGAGGAAAAAATAAAAATGCAACAATTCAAACACAAGGTGGCGAAATGACTCAGAACACTAGCTGCTCTTCTAGAGGACTGGGTTCTGATCCCAGAGTCCACACGGAAGTTCACAGCCATCTGTAACTCCAGCCCCAGGGGATCCAACACCCTCTTCTGGCCTGTGTGGGCACCAGTCAGTCATGTGGTACACAGACATACATGCATACAAGACTCATATATACAAAATAAAAATGAACAAATATTATAAAAAAAAAAAATCCGGGGGTGTGTGGGTGAAGATGGGATGTGTGTGGTTCAGACAACAGAGTGTCTGACTGTTTAGCATACATGAAGCCTGGATTCGATCCCTGGTGTATATTCCTGTAATCCTAACAGGGTGAAGACCAGAAGGAAGAAGCTCTTCATTGGCTACATAGTAAGTGTGAGGCCAGACGGGGCTATACAAAACCCTGACTCAAAATGAAGAGATGAAACACACAGGCAACATGTTGGGGCCCCACTGGCTCTGGCCTCCACTGCTATCCTCAGCAGCCCTTGCGCTCCGGCTCAGTGACTTACCTGCAGGCATGGCTAAGGAAAGTCCTAGTCAGAATGGGGTCCCCTGCAATCCCTCACCATTCCTACTGCACCCCAAGGAGACGGGCATAGCATATGCTACTACATTCAGCTCCCAGTCACGGAGAAGACGGTCTAGAGACTGTACAACCGGCCCCAAATAGCACAGCAGCGGAGTCGGGCAGAAAGCTGCTTCAGGAAGTGAACTGGCACACAAAGGTACAGGTTCCACTCGGCTTGCCTGTCCCCAGTGACAAGAAGGGTCCTGGAGGAGAGACAGCCAAGCCTTGTTGGCTCTGCTCGCAAGCCCCGAAGTCCCTTAAAATTAAGACAAGAGACAAATCCACCCCCTTCTCTTCCTCTTTGCCTCTCTGCCTTCCTGTCTCCAGCCCCCTCTCAGAGTCCCCACCATATGAGAATTCAGAGGATTTGTCCAGTCTCTGATTCCCATATGCCCAGCAAGCTATGATGCCTGGCACAGACAGTCAGAGTGGAGGTGGCAACAGAGAGCGGATAAAGATGCCAGCCTGGAAGAGAACCTAGGGCGGGTGGTCCCCAGGAAAGAGGCTCTGGCCAAGAAGACTTGCCAGACATACCACTTGGCCACTGGAGAAGAGAGGGTGGGGCAGTCACCAGGGCTACAGCTACCCAGGAGCAGACTCGGCCTCAGGAGCCCACCTCACAGAAACTGCACCTACAGAACTCGCTATGACTTCCAGTAGTCAAATGGAAATGCATCTGCTAAGACAACCCATGAGCAATACTGACCAGACTTGGGCAGCCTGTGCTCCTCATGGCAGAACATGACCATCCGATTCAACAAATCCCGGAGTCCTCCCTAGGACAGCCACACAGGATGTCTGCAGCTTTCAGGAGGTGAGATTCCCATTGCGTGGAGGCACCGTGGAGGCTGGGGAGGGGTTTGTCACTCGGCTTCCTGTCCTGAATGCCCTCTCCTCTCCTTTTCCACATCTACTACTCCTTATTCAACATGGATTGCTCATTATCCTTGCAACACTCCTCCACGGAGGCCTCCCTCTGTGCCTGGTGCTGAGAAATCAGAATGAAGGACACTTGGTCCCTGACGCCAGAGACCCGGTGGAGACAGAGGGCAGCTTCTCCTCCAGTAACCTGTCCTTTACCATATTTGCCCCAGAACACACACCTGTTCATGTTCATCTGTGTGTTCCCACAGAAGCACACAGCACGCATGCACGATGTGCGCGCACACACACAATACACACAATACACACAACACACACAACACACTCATAGCCACCTCTCCCTCGCTCCCAGCCATCGGCACTAGAACTGGCCAACTCCTCTTCTTTGAGAACACAGGTTCTTCATCTTTTCTGTCTTAAACACAGAAATTATTGATTTATTCTTTTATTTATTTATTCACATATATGCGATATGGCACGTGTGTGGCGGTCAGGAGACAACCCATGGGAATTCATTCTCTCCTTCAACCAGTGTGGGTCCTAAGAACTGAACTCGGGTTGCCAGGTTTGGCAGCAAGCAACTTCATAGGTCAAGCCACCTCACCAGCCCACAACCATTTTTAGTGTAAATTTTCTAAAAAACTTAGGAATAGAAAGGGAACCTAGTATACTAAAATAGTTATCAAAAATACCAAAAAAAAAAAATGTGTGACAGCGTCTTACTCATTAGACTAGACTGGCCTCGGACTTTTGAGGGTTTTGTTTTCTGTGTTTTGGTTTTGTTTTTGGGACAAGCTCTCTCTGTGTGTAACCCTGGTCACCCTAGAACTCACTACATAGACCTGACAGGCTTTAAGCCTATAGAGATCCAGCTGACTCTCTCTCCTCAGTGCTGGGGTTAAAGGTGCCCAGACTTTAGCCTCGAACGTTAGATCCTCCTGCCTCAGCCTCCCAAGGACTAGGATTGCAGATATGCGTCACATACCAAGAAAAAGATGGTTTTTTATATAAGTGCACGTTTTGTTATCAACACAATAAGTAGCAAGGCCCAGCCAAGAGACTGAGGTTATGTGACAATCTGACACCATGAAGGATGAGCCTGCTAATCCAAGTGACTGACCCTGGTGACAGAAAGCACTCATGACTCTCTCCTCCGGTGGCAAGAACTACCGTGATGTGTGGGTGTGTCTGCCTTTGTTATTAAAAAGAAATGCTAAATTTGAGCCACAGGGCCATGAAACTCAACTTGTCCCCAAAGAGTTCATGAGCCCCAGCTTAAGACACCTGTCCTAGGAACTCCCCAGCCAGAGGGGTCAGTCACCCCAAATCCCAGTCTGGTCCTCACACTTCCTGGACTCTATCTTCCAACACTGGGTCACAGGTGCCAGCCCTGGGATCTTGCCTCTCCTTTCCCTGACCTAACTGCTGATGGCCTTTGTGGGATGACCAGAGTCCAAGGTTGTCACTCGCAGCCAGGCAAGAGTCCCCCAGATTCTGCACCAAAGATCTCTCTCAACCCCAACTTCATCATACATGAAGGGGGACATGTCATACTCTCCTCAGTACACAACACATTCTTGTGTATTTCCACCTTGTTACCAGCCTTGGAAGTGGCCCAGACTGGAGCCGCCTTCCACCCTAGTGACCTGTCCACAGCCCCCTGGAGCTGCCTTCCACCCTAGCAACCTGTCCATTTCACTATCTCCTCACCACTCACTCCTCTGAACCCTACAACCTACCTTGGAGATTTGTCTGTTTCACCACCAGAACCATCCTCTCCACCTCCTCCTCACACCCCACATCCCTAAGAAGGCAGCTTAGGAGTCTCTTGGACAGTCCCCTCCCTCAGCTTTGCCTTCTAGAATGCATCCTCCACATGTAGCCCAGCAGCTCTCCCAAAACCAAAAGCTTGGATGCCCTACACCACACCACCCCCAGCCTCCTCTCAGCCCTGAACACTAGCTTGGCATTCAAGGCCATTTGTCTTAGCACCATCCAGCCTCATCACTGTCTACCACTTCAGCTTTGCCTGCTAAGAGGCACTCCATCAAAAGCCTTACCACATACCTGTTCTGTACAGGGATGGGGGTCAAGGCCTGGGGAAGAGGTGTGCATCCATGGACTGTGGAGCTTGAGCACAAGAAGTTCTCTAATTAGCAGACGGGGAGCATACATGACATACCAAAGGCCCTGGAAAGGCTTCATGGGAAGAAAAACAGCGCCCAACAGAGACTTGTCTTGGCACTGAGCAGATGACAGGAGGCAGGTGACGGGGTGGCCAACTAGCTTTTGCCAAACATGGACCAGCGGATGAGTGGAGGGGCTGATGCATATGCGGGCAGGACGCAGGGAAGGGCCTCATGAAGGACAGGTGAAAGATGGTTAGAAAGAAAATAGATGCTGCACAATGTGAAGGTCTGTGAGTGGATGTGGGGGAGCAAATGAATGGATGGAGAGATGGAAGACAGGTAAGGGGATGCATGGGTGGATGGATGGGTGGATGGATGATGGATGGGTGGATGGATGGGTGGGTGGATGAGTGGATGGATGGATGATGGATGGGTGGATGGATGAATGTATAGGTGGGTGGATGGATGATGACAGATGGATGGATGCATGGACGCATGGATGCATGGGTGCATGTGTATGTGGGTGGATGGATGGACCTGTGGTTGGATAGATAGATGGATGGATGGATGGATGGATGGATGGATGGATGAGTAGGTGCGTGAGTGGTTAAAAGGACAGATGATGAGTTAATGGGTAGATGTGTGGACAGAAGACAGATGGACAGGTGGGTTCCTGGAAGGTGCCAGACACAGGATGCTGAAGGTGATAGCGGTTCCAGCAGTGAATGAGGCCTGGGTGGTACAGGGTTTCCTCCCACCTGCATGAGAAACACTCTCAGGCTGTCCCAGACCCAGCTCATACTGATCCTGTTCTTCCCCCAGACCTGGGGTTCTCACCCTCAGGTGACTTTGAGACAGGCAGTTATCTGAATGGGCTATCCCATGCACATTGTCACATGTTCCCTGGGGACAAAATCAGCCTCACAGCAACCTCCAGCTCCCAATGGTATGGGTCAGGAAACTGACACCCAGGGAAAGTGTGACTCAGCCCCAAGGTCACCATGTTTGTACCCTGCAGAAAACAGACCTAAGTCAGGCCCATCACCACCACAAGCTGGCAGTGACCACAGTAGGTCTAGGAACCTCTCCCACTGTAGCTTCATCCCCAGAGGGACTTCTACCCTAGAGGGACACAGAGTCCAGAGAAGTCAAAGTATCTGTCCCAGTACCGCAGAGATCGTGGCAGATCACGATGGTGCAGCAACTGGCGGGGAGATTAGCAGAAAGACATTCCGTCTGATTAAAAAGACTATTGATTTCTCTCAGAGGGAAACGAACAGGGCATTTGTCTCCCAACAACATCCTGATGGTCTGAGGAAGACAGCAAGTCAAAGTCAGCTTAGAGGCCTTACACAGAATTCAGTCACTTTTACGTCCCCAGTCAGTCTGTGTCACTTTCATGGGTCACTTGTCACCTCCTGTCACCCTCACCTCCAGGCTGGGTGGCTCCACTCGGCATCTTCATTCTACGCTCCTTCTATTCTATATAGTGAGGCTTTGGTGGGCTCCCAAGTTGGGACAAACTCACCTCATTATCTTGTTGTGGTCGGTCCCAGGATTCCTCTTCCATGCTTTTCCACCACTCTGCTTCAGAAGGGTTGAGACATGGCTGTCTCTTACTTTTGACCAAGGGTGCTGGACTTGCTTAGTGGCCATGGGGTATGTCTGTACCCTGGGATGCCTCCATTCAGAACCAGGAAGTTCCAGCTCCCGCTGGATGAACAACAGATGCAGTCAAACAATGTCACCGCCACAGGAACCTCTTGGCCAGATGCAGGCTGTCTCTCTCAGAACCCCTCCACACACATGTCATGGCACATGTACACACAGACACACACATGTACACATATGTATATAATAAATTAGTTGATATTTAAAAGAAAAAGAAAAGGGGGAGGAGAGTGAGGGTGAGGGTGAGTGTCCATAGCTCATCCCTGCTGGTCATCTGCCATGTCCCTATACCACCACCCAGTGTTACACGTACCAGCCCTTGCCTGGCCACAGCCTGCTCTCCAGTCCCTGCCTCACTGTCCCAGGACCGCAAGTCTCCACCGTTCCCTCCACCGGATCACACTCCTTCAACCTCTCTGGAAACTCCTATTCATACAGCGAGACCCAGATGACACGATCCCTTCCTGCAGTTAGGTTTCATTAGTGCCCCAGGACTCCGTCACAGGCAGCCTCTCACCCGTGGCTCTCATTACACAGAACTCTCCAGCATAGAGCCCGAGGCTGCCAGAAGTTCTAGGATATCCCCAGCCTGGCCAAGCACCTCTAAGTGGCTGTTGGGACACTGGTGGCCAGCTGGAACGCAGTCTCTTCTCTGGCCTCAAGTTGCATCTTGGGGGATGGTACTTGACTCTGACTTTTATTTCTGAGAAAAACAACTTTCTCCACACCAGATGGAGGAAACGGACAATTTCCCGGACATGTGTTGCTTCTCTCAGCAGTGCCTGCCACCGTCTGGACTGTCCCATTAGGCCAGGGCTGGAGGAGGAGGGGACAGCTCCCTTCAGGGAGCCCCTCCTACCCGGAGGGAACTGAGCCAGGCAGCCTGATGAGAGGGTCCACAGTGCTGGGTTCTAACTAAGCAGCCTGCTTATAACATATAATATATAATTATATAAGAGGTGCTACCTCTTAACATTCAACAGGTAACCTTGGGTGAACACATGCCTCCTAGGTCTCCATCTCACCCCACTCCCCAGCTAAAGGACATAGAGTTAGCACACTACACACACACACACACACACACACACACACACACACACCCTCGGGAGGTGACAAAGCCACAGAGCAGCAGAGACATGAACATGGAGACAGAATGCTGACCCAACATTAACCCCAGGCTTGACAGGACAGCAGAGACACCAGCCCTGCTTCTGGGGTTTGGGGAAGCCAGACTGTGTGGAGCTGCTGGGGTTCATAGCCCTGAAGAAGTGGGGAGAATAGTACAGACAACAAGGAACACAAACCCCATGGGGAAGCATCGGGTGGGTCTGGGCTTTAGGGTAGAACACAGAGTGACGGCCAGGAGCAAGGCAGCAGTCAATCAGAGTGAACAGCAGACACCTCAAGTCCTGGCCATTACACTATGCTGAGCCCATTGCAGAGACCAGGGGACCCCATAGCTGAGTCAGGAAGACAGAGGGAAGGAGGGAGGGACAGAGAGAGGGAGGAAAGAAAGGAGGGAGAGAGGAAGCAGCATCCTCCAGGCATCTGTGAAGGACGACAAGATCAGGAACCCCAGGCCTGCAGGAGAAAGGAAAGTTTGGGAGGGAACAGCATATCCAGGCAAGGTGCTGCCGGAAACAACACAGTCTGAGCCCCGTCTCTGCTCTAGAAGAAAGAAAGGGGGAGAAGACCAGCTGCTACATGGAGCATGAGGGATAAGGGCCAGCAAAAGCCTAACCCCAGACCCTCTACACCCCTAATAAAAAAGGTTTAGGTGGCTGGGGGGTGGTGGCACACGCTTTTAATCCCAGCACTGGGGAGACAAAGGCAAGTGGATCTCTGTGAGTTCAAGGCCAGCCTGGTCTACAAGAGCTAGTTTCAGAACAGGCTCCAAAGCTACAAAGAAACCCTATCTTTAAAAAGCAACAACAACAAAAATGTTTAAGTATGGTGAGGAGGGGACTTCATAGTGACCCAGAGCCTCCCCACACACACTGATAGATCCAAGATCTGCTTTTATCTGGCAGCTTGGAGTCCTGTCTGATAGAGCAGAACTGAGAAGAATTCAATCCAGAGACAGGGCCAGACCAGTTGACCGAGACAGGGGCAGCAGTGATGAGGACGGGTCTTTTGCAGTGCTAGACTCTCCTTTCCTTCCTACATTTACAGTGTCCCAGCACGCGTCATACATGTACATACACTCAAGAATATACATTGCGTATACACGCGTGCACACACACCCGCACAACACACACATATGAGCATGCACGCACACACATAAACACACTATGTCGGCTCTTACCCTGGAGCAACACACACTTCCCACTTGCATTCCTTGGGCTCCTGAGCCCATCACCAGTGCCCAGCTACCCAGCTGCTGCAGGCCCTGTTAGCTCTACCAGCCATGTCAGGATGCATGCAGCCAGACTCAGCATTTAGCAGCTGGCCCAGTGCTGGCCCTGGAACTCTCACCCTACCCCGATGTCCCCAACCAGTTTTCACCATGGCCCTGTTACACAAACACACAAGCAGAAGTGCAGCAAGGGAAGGACCTCACCTAAGGCCACTCAACATCAAACCAGGCTCAGGCCTTCATTCTCTCGGACACCAAGATGCAGACACCCTGGCTTCACTGAGTCACTTGTGTCCAACACTAGCCCCAAAGGTTGCAGCATTCCCCCACAACCCCCTCTCTAGACCCCTGGACCATGCTCCAGGATCTATCACTTGTCATCAGGGTCCCCAAGCACCTTTTCTGGGAGGTCTCACAGTCTTTATTCCTAGGGCCACAGAACGACTACCACCGTGGCCTATGAAACACCTGGCACTCCGCGGCTGCCCCTGGGCTCATCATTCCCATTTCCTCCATGAATAGACACTCTGAGTCTCTCATGACCAGCATAAACCTCCAGGGCTGTGACCACAACAAGACCCATTCCATTTCCACCCAGAGACGAGCCAGTTCAGCCAGAGTAAATACCAGAACCAGCCACTGGCCACCTCATCAGCCCCAGCAGGCAGTGGGCTGGAGTTCCACAAAGGAGGTAGCAAAGAAGTCAACGCCTGGCTGCCTTCCAAACTGCTGCCTGTCCTGTCATTCTACAAGCAGAACGAGACAAAGGGATCCAGAGGGAAGGGACTGGTCCAAGGTCACTGAGCAGCTGGTGGCTCCTGCCTGAGCCCAAGCAGAAGAGAGGTCTTCTCAGCCATTTGGCTTCCCCACCATGCTTAGTCCTATCACAGCTCTGCCCTGGCTGTCACTGGCTGAGGAGCACACAGGAGAGGGAGGGGCCACAGAGGTATGCCCAGCTGGCCACTGTCAGGAGGTTCCTGAGTATACACACCAAGAGCCTAGGGACCTTTGACCTCACCCCACTGCCTGAAGTTGCCAAGCAAACTTCTGGCAACTGGGTTCGGGTAGCAGCAGAGTTCCAGATAAAGCTAGGGGTGGGAGGAGACGGAAGAGGAGGGCTCAGGCCAGTTATGCCACTTGCTGGCTGTGTAACCTGGCTGGATAAAAGTAACTTAACCTCGGTGAGCCTCACTGTCCTCATCTGTAAAACGGGGTCATGAAGGCACCTGTCTCCAAGGATGGCTAGGATGGTTAAAGACAATGCTGCAGGTAGAGCCCGCCAACCAGACCACAGCAGGTGGACATTTGTTGGAGGCCTGAGGGGAGCCACCTTTAACCCTGTGTCATGGCCCAATTACAGAGACAGAAAAGGTGAGTCTCCAAGATGGGCAATGAACGTGAGCATGTGCAACCACTTACTCCTAAGTGGGGATTTGAAAACCCGGTGGGAATAGGAAGGAAGCTTCCAGATTAGACACAGCTTGAGGAGGGGGCAGGTGGCAGATGCCATGGTCAATTGATATCTGTCCTGACCCTTGGCTTGATCATGAGCAGCCAGACTCACAGTGATTCATGTTAATAACAGAGCTGAAATCAGATTTTTCCTGGGAACAATGTCCTCTGAAGGTATTCCATTCCATCTAAGGGCCTGTCGCCTGGCATCTTATTGAATCTCCTGCAGGTAAAGTGTTTACTGAGCCGTGTGTGCATGCATGAGGGCCCGTTCGCCCCATGACTCTCAATGCGGTGGTAACCATGCCAGCCTTGCTCCTTTGTGAAGCTCCGCTGTTGCATCCCCCTCCCCACGACACTGGCCTTCAGTATGTCCCCTGAAGAGAACACCACCGCCCTCTTCCACCCACAGGGGGAATGAAGCTTGGAGGGGCTGTGACACTGGTCACGGTTGCCCAGCAATGAACAGAAGAATCAGCCCCAGTCTGTGTGACTCAGGTAACCAGCACCTTCCACAAGTCACACTCGTCTCCCCTTGTGAGTCAAATGGCAGCGCAGTCTGTGCATCGCAAACCCAGAGGCCTCCCAGTTGCTAACGAGTGCCCCAGACCTAGGCCAGGCAGAGAGTAGGCTGATGCTTGGGTGAACGGGGTCCCCGCCTACGAGGGTCCCCACAGCCTGGTGGCTCACAGTGAGTCAGGCAGTGACTCAGGCTTTGCTGGCTCTGAGCTGCACAAGAAGCTGAGTCAGGAGCACCAAGTTCCAAAGAACCCTGGGCCAGGGCCCCAGGAACCAGGAATGTGAGCTCAGAATGGATTGTTGGGGACTGACCCCCCATTACCTTGCCCTGCCTGCAACTGGTAATAATGAGGGGCAGCTCTTCCTTGCCAGGCCTAACATTGCAGGCCTTTACCCTTTGGGCTCAATTTAGCAAGGAGCTAAGCCACCATTCGCAGAGACTGCACATGCAAAGGGTTATATCTGGTGGTCACAATAACCTAGGGATGCTCAGCATTCTGTGCCCAAGGTCAGGAATGACCAACATCCTATAATGTGCAAGACTGTCCAGACCCCCAAATGCCAACAGCCCAAAATCCAAGCAGGGCTCCATTATGGAGGAGCATTAGATTAAGTGCTGTCACATCTCCCCTAACACTGTGAGGACGAGGTTAAACGTTACCCTACCCAGGGCCCTCCCACAAGGAGAACTAAGTTGAGTACTACATACCCACTAAGGGGCACCAATTGAAACACTACCCTAACTTCCTCCCACTGAGAAGGACTAGGTTAGACACTGCCTGGCACTGCTCCCACTGATTGCTGGAGAGATATTTCCAACTAGGAGAGCTGACCCTCAAAGCCTCCTAGGAGCCTCCTCTCCAACACAGGCTGTCTCTGAGCACCTGAAGCCTATTCTGAGGTCTTCCAAGTCCCGGTCACAAAGTCCCCTGTTGATGCAGCAGTCTCCTGGCTCCCACCTACCTATCTACTAGGAGACTTCAGCCTCAGCTCTGTGATCACAGTCCCAAGTGCTAGGTCCCTGAACCCCAGGCACACAACATCCCAGCGGCCAAGTTCACACATCTGGAACATGAATTTTTCAGAGCTTGGATTATTGAAGTGTCCAGTTTTCCTGTTACCCAGCCTTAAATCCTACATGTAAACTCTTAGACTTCATCACAGAAGCTTCTAGACTAGTTGATTCTGAGCCTGGAATCCCTAACCTCACTCTGCTTTGGCACCATCCCAGCTGTGATCTGATGTTCCGGTTGAGAACTGAATCCCAACCCCAATACAGAAACAGCAACTGTCGCTACGGTCAGCACCAGACATTCAGAATTGAGGAGACCTTCCTGAGGAAGACGGGAAAAGACAGGAGGAAGGGAGGAAGAAGGTAGAAAATGAAGGATGTGGAAGGATGATGAAGAATGAGGTAGAAGATGAAGGATGGAGGAGATGACGGAGATGGAGGAGATGGAAGAGGATGGAAGAGGATGGAGGAGGATGGGGAAAGAAGGAGGGAGGAGATGGAGGAGGATGGAGGAGGATGGAGAAGATGGAGGAGGATGGAGGAGGTGGAGGAGGATGGAGGAGATGGAGGAGGTGGAGGAGATGGAGGAGATAGAGGAGGATGGAGAAGGATGGAGGAGGATGGAGAAGGATGGAGGAGGATGGAGAAGGATGGAGGATGGAGGAGGATGGAGGAGATGGAGGAGGATGGAGGAGGGTGGAGGAGATGGAAGAGATGGAGGAGATGGAGGAGGTGGAGGAGATGGAAGAGATGGAGGAGATGGAGGAGGTGGAGGAGGTGGAGGAGGATGGAGGAGATGGAGGAGGTGGAGGAGATGGAAGAGATGGAGGAGATAGAGGAGGATGGAGGAGGTGGAGGAGATGGAAGAGATGGAGGAGATAGAGGAGGATGGAGGAGGTGGAGGAGATGGAGGAGGTGGAGGAGGATGGAGAAGATAGAAGAGATGGAGGAGATGGAGGAGGATGGAGGAGGATGGAAGAGATGGAGGAGATGGAGGAGATGGAAGAGATGGAGGAGATGGAGGAGATGGAAGAGATGGAGGAGATGGAGGAGGATGGAGGAGGATGGAGGAGGATGGAGAAGGATGGAGGAGATGGAGGAGGTGGAAGAGATGGAGGAGATGGAGGAAGATGGAGGAGGATGGAGGAGGATGGAGAAGGATGGAAGATGGACGAGGATGGAGGAGATGGAGGAGGATGGAGGAGGGTGGAGGAGATGGAGGAGGTGGAGGAGATGGAAGAGATGGAGGAGATGGAGGAGATGGAGGAGGTGGAGGAGATGGAGGAGGTGGAGGAGATGGAAGAGATGGAGGAGATGGAGGAGGATGGAGGAGGTGGAGGAGATGGAAGAGATGGAGGAGATGGAGGAGGTGGAGGAGGTGGAGGAGGATGGAGGAGGTGGAGGAGGTGGAGGAGGATGGAGGAGGATGGAGGAGGATGGAGGAGATGGAGGAGATGGAAGAGATGGAGGAGAATGGAGGAGGATGGAGGAGGATGGAGAAGGATGGAGGAGATGGAGGAGGTGGAAGAGATGGAGGAGATGGAGGAGGATGGAGGAGGATGGAGGAGGATGGAGAAGGATGGAGGATGGAGGAGGATGGAGGAGATGGAGGAGGAAGGAGGAGATGGAGGAGGTGGAGGAGATGGAAGAGATGGAGGAGATGGAGGAGATGGAGGAGGTGGGGGAGATGGAGGAGGTGGAGGAGATGGAAGAGATGGAGGAGATGGAGGAGGATGGAGGAGGATGGAGGAGGATGGAGAAGGATGGAGGAGATGGAGGAGGTGGAAGAGATGGAGGAGATGGAGGATGATGGAGGAGGATGGAGGAGGATGGAGAAGGATGGAGGATGGAGGAGGATGGAGGAGGATGGAGGAGGATGGAGGAGATGGAGGAGGTGGAAGAGATGGAGGAGATGGAGGAGGATGGAGGAGGATGGAGAAGGATGGAGGATGGAGGAGATGGAGGAGGATGGAGGAGGGTGGAGGAGATGGAGGAGGTGGAGGAGATGGAAGAGATGGAGGAGATGGAGGAGATGGAGGAGGTGGAGGAGATGGAGGAGGTGGAGGAGATGGAAGAGATGGAGGAGATGGAGGAGGATGGAGGAGATGGAGGAGATGGAAGAGATGGAGGAGATGGAAGAGATGGAGGAGATGGAGGAGGTGGAAGAGGTGGAGGAGGATGGAGGAGATGGAGGAGGATGGAGGAGGTGGAGGAGATGGAGGAGGTGGAGGAGGATGGAGAAGATGGAAGAGATGGAGGAGATGGAAGAGATGGAGGAGATGGAGGAGATGGAGGAGGATGGAGGAGGATGGAGGAGGATGGAGTAGGATGGAGGAGATGGAGGAGATGGAAGAGATGGAGAAGATGGAGGAAGATGGAGGAGGATGGAGGAGATGGAGGAGATGGAAGAGATGGAGGAGATGGAGGAGGATGGAGGAGGATGGAGGAGGATGGAGAAGGATGGAGAAGATGGAGGAGGATGGAGAAGGATGGAGGAGATGGAGGAGGTGGAAGAGATGGAGGAGATGGAGGAGGATGGAGGAGGATGGAGGAGGATGGAGAAGGATGGAGGAGGATGGAGGAGGATGGAGGAAGATGGAGGAGATGGAGGAGATGGAGGAGGATGGAGGAGGATGGAGAAGATGGAGAAGGTGGAGGAGATGGAAGAGATGGAAGAGATGGAGGAGGTGGATGAGATGGAGGAGGTGGAGGAGGATGGAGGAGGATGGAGGAGATGGAGGAGGATGGAGGAGGATGGAGAAGATGGAGGAGGTGGAGGAGGATGGAGGATGGAGGAGATGGAGGAGGATGGAGGAGGATGGAGAAGATGGAGGAGGATGGAGGAGGGTGGAGGAGGATGGAGAAGATGGAAGAGGATGGAGGAGATGGAGGAGGTGGAGCAGATGGAGGAGATGGAGGTGATGGAGGAGGATGGAGGAGATGGAAGAGATGGAGGAGATGGAGGAAGATGGAGGAGGATGGAGAAGATGGAGGAGGTGGAGGAGATGGAAGAGATTGAAGAGGTGGAGGAGATGGAGGAGGTGGATGAGATGGAGGAGGTGGAGGAGGATGAAGGAGATGGAAGAGATGGAGGAGATGGAGGAGGATGGAGGAAATGGAAGAGATGGAGGAGATGGAGGAGGAGATGGAAGAGATGGAGGAGATGGAGGAGGATGGAGGAGGATGGAGAAGATGGAGGAGGATGGAGGAGGATGGAGGAGATGGAGGAGATGGAGGAGATGGAGGAGGTGGAGGAGGATGGAGGATGGAGGAGATGGAAGAGGATGGAGGATGGAGAAGATGGAGGAGGATGGAGGAGGGTGGAGGAGATGGAGGAGATGGAGGAGGATGGAGGAGGATGGAGGAGATGGAAGAGGATGGAGTAGATGGAGGAGGTGGAGCAGATGGAGGAGATGGAGGTGATGGAGGAGGATGGAGGAGATGGAGGAGGTGGAGGAGATGGAGGCGATGGAGGAGGTGGAGGAGATGGAGGAGGATGGAGATGGAGGGAATGGAGGAAGAAATGGAGGAGATGGAGGAGATGGAGGACGATGGAGGAGGTGGAAGGAGAAGGGAGGGTGAAGAAGGGGGAACAGAAGGTGGAAGAAGGGGTGGAGGGTAAGAAGAGAGAAGGAGTATTGAAGGAAAAGCAAGGAAGAGAAAAGAGGGTGGAAGCCCGAGGATGGAGGAAAGGGAAGAAGGCTGAGAATGAAAAATAGAGAAAGGAAGGAGGAGCAGGGAGAAAAGATGGAGGATAGAGTTTTGGAAATGAAGAATCAAGACTGTTGTGGAGAAAGGAATACAGAAAAGGAGTATGGAGAAGGGAAATTGGGTTAAGGAGGAAAGAGGGTGGAGGACGGAGGAAACGGAAAAGATAGAGAAAGATGGCCAGAGGAGGGATGAAGGGTGAGGAGGACAGAAGGTCAAAGAAAGATGGTTGACAGTGAAGGAGGAACGGGGGGCAGAAGGATGGAGGGTGAAGGGAGAAGTGAGGTGCAGATAGGAAATGGGAGGAAGGGGAGGATGGTGGAAGAAAGGGGGTAAGGGAAATAGAAGGAAAATGGAGAAGGTGGAAGATGGAATAGGTGAGAGATGAAAGAGGAGTGGAGAAGATGAAAGAAGGATGGTGGAGGAAAGAGGATAGAGTACGTGGAAGGAGGGAGGAGTGGGGTGCAGGTGGATAGCAGGAGGATGGAGAGTGGAGGGGAATGCAGGTGGGTAGCAGGAGGATGGAGAGTGGAGTGGGATGCAGGTGGGTACCAGGATGATGAGGATGGAGGGAGGAGTGGGATGCAGGTGGATAGCAGGAGGATGGAGAGTGGAGGGGAATGCAGGTGGGTAGCAGGAGGATGTGTGAAATCAGCAGAGGGCAGAGAAAAAAGAGAAGTGTGGTTGAACTGTGTCCCTTTGGTTAAATCTCTCTTTTTAAAATTTATTATTTTTGTATGTGTGCCATATGTCTTCAGGGGTCTGCAGAGGCCAGAAGAGATCCCCCAGAGCTTGTCTTAGCTAGGATTTCCATCACTGTCATTAGACAATGGCCAAAAGCAGCTTAGGGAAGAAAGGATTTATCTGACTTACAGCTCTCAGGCCATACTTCATCACTAAGGGAAGTCAAGATAGAAAGTCAAGGAAGGAACCAGAAGACAGAAACTGAAGAGGAGGCCATGGGGGAGTGCAGCTTACTGTCTTGCTCCCCCTGGCTTGTTCAGCCTGCTTTCTTATACAACTCAGTACCACCAGCCCAGGGCTAACACTACCCAATGTGATCTATACTCACTCACATCAACCACTAATCAAGAAAATGCTAATCAGGCGTAGTGGCGCACACTTTTAATTCCAGCACCCGGGAAGCAGAGGCAAGTGGATTTCTGAGAGTTCAGCGCCAGCCTGGTCCTCTCTTCCCAAAAGCTAGCTTGTGTCAAGTTGACAAAACTCTAACCTGGAAGAACTAGAGTAGAAGTTGTGAGCGGAAGGGCACACACTGTTAACTACTGAGCATCTCTCCAGCTCCGAATCATTCGCCCAGCTCCACCAAAGGCCCCTTCTCTCCCTCCCAAGCCAGCCCCACTGTGTCCCGCCCCAACTGGGCTCACTGAGCAGAGGAGACAGGGAGGGTGACATCAGTGGGCAGAGTGACTGGAGGGCCCCATTTAACCAACAGGTCAGCAATGTAGCTGCCCAGGCTAGTAGGTGACAACCTGAGTTCTAATGCTAGGCATGTCCCACTGATGAGCATGGCTGGCCCTGGCTCCCAAAGCTGAAATCAGACATCTCACCAGCCCCTCCTCTCCAGATGGAGGCACTGGGACTCAGAGAAAAGGACCAGCAAAAAGTCACACACACTCAGCAGACAGGACACTGGCCAATTTCCAAGTAGGGACCTCTCCGTGGCACTTGGGACAGACAGAATGTGCCATGTCAGCCCAGTCAGCCCTGTCAGAGCCTATCAGAATCACATTCCCAAGCCAAAGTCTTCTGCAGGCCAGAGTCATGGTGAGCAGCCTACCAACAGAAGTTCAGAGAGGTCCAGTGACGTCATACAGCACCCAAAATGCTCTCCTGTCACCTGGCAAGATAGATCTCTGACTTTTCCCACTGTCTCCCTGGTCCTCTAGCCTTCTCTTCCTTGAAAGCTCAAACCTCAGCCAGGCATGAAGAGATCCAAACCAAAGGTTTACCTTCCTTGGAAAGCCCAACACAGACCTGGGCAGTGGTGGCACACGCCTTTAATCCCAGCACTCGGTAGGCAGAGGCAGGAGGATCTCTGTGAGTTCAAGGCCAGTCTGGTCTACAGAAAGAGTTCCAGGATAACCAGGGCCACATAGAGACCCTGTCTCAAAAAAGATGGAAGGAAGGAAAGAAGCTCAAGCCTCTGGCAGCACTTCTTCTTCATCCTGGACATGTGCTCCATGCCCCTAAATTGTTCTCAACACTTTTTTGTTTGTTTTTGAAGACAGGTTTCTCTATGCAGCTTTGGAGCCTATCCTGGAACTTGCTCTGTAGACCAGGCTGGCTTTGAACTCACAGCAATCTTCCCGTGTCTGCCTCCCAAGTGCTGGAGGTGGAAGGATCAGAAGTTTAAGTTTAAGGTCATCCTTAGCTGCACAGCTAATCTCAGCTATAAGAGACCTTGCCTCAAAAAGAAAGAAAGAAAGAAAGGAAGGAAGGAAGGAAGGAAGGAAGGAAGGAAGGAAGGAAGGAAGGAAGGAAGGAAGAAAGAAAGGAAAAGAAAAAAGAAAAATCCACAACTTAATGTGAGGTTGCATGAAGAGCCCCAGGTAATAAGGAGGTGACACCGGAGATGTGATTTAAAGGTGACAAATCACAAAAGATTTGGCCAGGTGAAGAGGGGAGAAAAAAGCATTTTAGCCAGAAGGAACAGTATGTGCTCCTTCTGTGCAGCCAGAAGGAGCACAGGTGAACAGAGTGTGAAGGAGGCTAGGTCAGAGTACGGAGGGTCTGGTGGGCTAGGTTAGCATGTCACTGAAACCTTGGGGTCATAGGAACCTGTTAAGGAGCTTGAACGTGTGTCCCAAGTTTAAGAACTGGAAACTTTACTCCCCATGCAATAGTGATGAGAAAGGAGGTTCCACAGAAGCAATAAGGGCTCACTGGTTGAGTGCCCCAAGCAGAGTATTGCTGAGGGAGCTGGTCCCTTGGCACAAAAACAGCCGTCAGCAGCTTCCAGAAGTTTCACTTCAACAAGACCCCAGGTCCAGCCTCCACCCTTGACATCTCCCCAGATGGCTATGTGCCCACTCACCAAGGCCCAAGAGGCTCACTGCAGCCCTCTGTTCTGCTGGTCAGAGGACCATGTGGGTAGCCAGTGTCCAGGAAGCAGTGCTACCCATTCTCTCCTCCCATGCTGGCCCCTGGGCTGAGCACAGACACGCTGGCCTCCAAAGGATATGGGTTACATACCATCTTGATGCACCAGTTCCGGGGGCTCGTGGTCTGGCGCAGGCAGAAGAACGCAACAGGTGCCAGGTCTGGGTGTGGGATGTCAGGGTTGGTTCCATCTGGTGGCTCCTCCAGGCCTGGAGGGGACGGAG
Organism: Myodes glareolus; assembly: GCF_982192425.1. NCBI lineage: Eukaryota > Metazoa > Chordata > Mammalia > Rodentia > Cricetidae > Myodes > Myodes glareolus. Next base: position 40,717,171 of record NC_142044.1, read on the forward strand.
GGGGACTCCGGGGCCCTGGCTGCTCAGTGATTCCTGGCTCAGGGGCCGGGGCTGCTGCAGATGAGGGTGGCAAGGTGCTGTCAGCCATGTCAGCATGGAACAGGGAGCCCTAGAGAGCAGAGAAGGACACATGGGGGGGGACTGGTTAGCACCCACTACCCAGCCTACCTCCCCGACAGTGGGTGACACAGCTCAGACAGCCTAGCTGCAGATCCTCCCTCCCCTCCCCCTCACTGTAGCCACTGCACTTAAGTCAGAATCACTCAGCCAGATGGTCACTGGGCAAGCCGAGCTAGAGTGGGTTTCAGTAAATCAGAACTATAAATAAATCAATAAATAAAGAAAACCTCAAAATGTAAATGATATCTTTTCCTTTTATTTTCACAGTACTGAACTAGAGTTCTGGTTGGGGGTGTGACTCAGTGGTAGAGGGTATTCCCAATACTGTCAAAATTAATTAATTAACTAAAGTCTAGGGCTAAGGATATAGATCAGTTAGTAGAGGGCTTGCCCGGCATGCATGAGGTCCTGGATTCGGTCTCTAGCATCGCACAAACCAGGCACAGTGGCACGCCTATAATCCTAGCACAGGAGAGGTAGAGGCAGAAGGATCAGAAGTATAAGGGCATCCTCAACTACACAGGCTGTTTGAGGTCAACCTAGGCTAGAGAACCTGTCTCCAAAAATATAATGAAATATCAAATAAGTTTAAAAGAGAAGGAGAGATGGCTGAGCAGTTAAGAACGCATGCCGCTCTGGCGAGGACCCTAGTTCAGTTCCCAGCACCCACATTAGGGTGTTCACAACTGTCTGCAAGGGATCTGATGCCCTCTTCTGGACACCTTGGGCACCTGCACTCCCATGCACACACACACATATAACTTTAAAATACTAAAATAAATCTTTCTAAAATAACATATAAAAGACTAGAGTTATCTATTCATCAAATCATAAAAAAAATAAAATTTTAGGGAAATAAGGATGTTACCATGAACATAGGCTCGGCTGCCAGAGCAATGTGTTACAAAGGAGAAACTGGGTGGAGTCAGACACTGAAGAGCAAGGAGGGACCAGCAGCAGCTTCCCTGAAGAAGTGACATTTGAGACCATGGCACCACACACACACACACACACACACACACACACACACACACACACCAGGATGAGAACCCAGGGCTTTACAAGACTAATCTCTCCACTTTACAGGTGGAGAAACCGAGGCCCAGAACAGACACACAGTCAGGTAAGAGCAGAGCTGGGCCTTAGTCACATAACTTCCAGGTCTGTCTTGCCTCTCTGAAATCCTTAGTGCTTTCCCAAAGGGCCTCGATTTGAAGTGTCCTTGGCCTGCCAATCACACACTGGCCCTGACTCCATTCAGGGGCAGCTCCACATGCTGGTCTTATTCTGATGCACTCAGCCAGTTCACGAGGGCTATCATAGGGAAACTGAGGCCCAGGAAAAAGGGTAGCTTGTACAGAGCCAGGGGTAGATGAGAAGTCAGAATTCCAGTTCCAGCCCTCCAAGTGACAACTGGTACTGGCCTGACTTGCCCCCTGGCAGGCTATGAAGGGCAGGCACTCCTAGAGTCCAGCGCCCTATAGCCTCCCCCTAGGGGCTGCACATCCCTGAAGGCTTATCCAAACTCAGCAGCAAGAGGAGGTCAGAGGGCCTGCACTCCTGGCTGTTGCTGGCAGCTGCAAGGCTATTGACTGAGCCACCTTGAACTGATGGGTCCAGACACTTCTTTGTTCCCATGAGCAACGGACAGGAGCCGGTACTTCCTGCCGCTTCGCCCGGCTGGTCAGGGCCGCAGTGTTTTCTCCTGAGCTCCAAGTTTTGCTCCCATTTCCAGAAAAACAGCACAAACCTTACATAAGCACGTTGGCTAGCCACGCATCAGCCACCCAGGTAGAACGGCACCCTCCCCGGGGTGGCTCCAGTCTTCCCATCACTAGAGGCCAGCTTGGAACCCACCACTCCCTCCACCAACCATCACTGTAGCCAAAAGGGACCTCCTGGGTCCCTAGGGCAGCGCTGGCCTCAACTCACGCTACTCCCTCCTACTAGAGCATATTCCCTTGGCCTCCATATGCCTGCTTATCCTGACTGCCCTGAGCCCCTACTGTGTGCACAGCCTCCATGGCTATGCTGGTAAACTTGCCCTCGTTCAGCCCACACAACAGCCTAAGAAAAGGATACACACACATTCAATCCGATCTCTTTCCGGCTTTTCACTACCCCAGTCTCCCGCCAAGGCAGTGTACAGTTTTTGGTTTCATATCTCTGTGATTTCAGACCTGTCTCCCCAGCCTTCAAAGGCTGTAACTGAGAGCACAGATTGTTGCCTATTACATTTACAGCCGTAACTCCAGTCCCTGGAACAGCGAGTGCCTGGAACATACTAGATGCTCAATAAATATTTGTTGGCTACATAAGTCAAAAGTACTGAAAAGTAAATAAACAAGGGGGATATGGTGGGGATCACAATGAATCACCTTTTCTTCTAAAGGAAGAGCCATTTAAGAGCAAAAGAGAAGAAACCCAAAGGTGCCACCAGCGACACTCTGGGGAAAGGACACTCCAGGCAGAAGGAACGGCATGCGCGAAGACTGGGAGGCTGGAAATGGCTGAGCGCGTTTAAGGAACAGAGGAAAGAAATGAGGCCAGTGTGGCTAATGGAGCAGAGAAAGGAAACCGGAGAGGTCCAGCAGGAGCTCCGAGTGCAACCTAAGTCACTGGAGGGCTTTAGGCAGGGGACTGATGTACCCTGAGCAGCGTGTCTAATGGCATTCCCTTTGGGGGTAGGAGTTAGTCAGGAGGTGTCAGAGGTGGGACATGGAGAGCAAAGAGGGCTGGGAACATAGTAAAGGTCTGGGTCTAGCATCCCCATCATGGGAACCCTCCATGCAGCCACACAGAGGGGAAGCTGCTAGGCATAGAGGCCTCACACACTGGCCACACCTTCTCCTCCTGCCACCTGCTGTTTGGTTCTCTCGCCCGCCCCTGTCTAGCCACACTAAGTTACCATCCTCCATCCTCTACCTCTCCTAGATACTGCTACCACTAAGGCCACCATCTCTGTGACAGTCCAGCTTCCGGCCCCTGGCCTGCTTCTCACACTCATCCAGCCTCCATCCTCAACTTGATCCCTAGCAGCCACCCAGTCTCTGGCCTCTGGCCTCTGGCAGAGGTTGGACCTGCGTTTGACTTGATTTCAGTGCTCCATCCAGCCTCCTTCCTTTGACTTGGTCCCAAACACCCACGCGGTCTCCACTCTCTAACCTGCTCCCCAGTGACTGCTTTGCCTCCTCTCTCCATCCTTAGAGTTCCCACATCTAGCTCTAAATCCCCTCCTTCCTGCCTGAGGCCTGGCTCCTTTCCCCAGGTGCCATGACCAGAACCTTGGAGGAATTAGCAGCTGAGCTCCTGAGCTCCACCCCGTCGGCATAAACCCTCACCAGGACAAAAAGACATCAGGAGGTTCAGAGTCAGAGTTCCTCCACACCCCCAAAGCAACCCCCTCTTGACACTCTCTGGACCTGATCCTGACACTCTTTCCCCACCATCCTTCCAGGAATGGCAACCACGAGGAGGGCATAGCCGAGCCCCATTGGGTCTGGAATCCCATCCCCATCCCTGGTCCTGATGGCCTCTTGGAGCCTCTCTTCTCTCTACAAAGCTCAGCCTTTCTCTCACCTCTAGTGCTGTAGATGGAAGTTACAGTGAAACCCACGGGGGGAAAAGGTCTGAGCGTGCATGTTGCCATGTGTACCATGCATAAGGGCTGCTAACCCCGTGCTCCCTCTGCCATTACTATAACCACCATCATCAACATTGTCATCACAATCACCACCAATACCATCATCACTATCACCATTACCATCATCATCAACACCTTCATCACCACAATCACCACCTTCATCACCTTCATCACCACAATCACCACCTTCATCACCATCATCACCATCATCATCATCACCATCATCACCACTTCATCACCACCATCAACATTACCATCATCACCACCATTACTATCATCACCACCATCACTATCATCATCACCACCATCATCACCACCTTCACCACCACCTTTACCACCATCACCACCTCCACCACCACCACCATCATCACCACTATCACCACCAAAACAACAACTTCACCACCTTCATCATCATCATCATCATCATAACCACTATCATGACTAGCAGTATCATGACCGTCACCGTCACCACAGTCACCATCACCACCATCAAGCAATAATCAAAGACCTTATAAATCCCACAATTCCGTTAATATTTTCCTTCTTGGAGGAAGATATCGGGACCCAGGGGAATTCCACAGCACCCAGTGTCACCCAGCTGATATAGAACAGTGGTGGAAAAGATGAGTCCCAGCCCAAGTCTGCCCATTCCCAAGTCCAAAGCCAAACTATTGCAGCAACAATAGGGTACCTAGTGGGTACCCTAAAAGCAGGTTCCCCTCCAGGTTGAGTCAAGAGGCAATGGGGACAAAGCTGCTGGTCCAGATAAGACCCTCAGTCTCCCAAAGGCAGTAGGAAACCTGTCTACCTATCTTCCTGGGTATCCAGCCAGCACCAAGAGTTCTTAATGTCCTTATGCCTCCATAATTCACAGCCCTGCCAGATACCTGAGGCCTGGCCTGGCCAGCCAGATTTGAGTGTGTGTGTGTGTGTGTGTGTGTGTGTGTGTGTGTGTGTTTTCACATGGTCAGACAACCTGTTTGTTCTTCAGTCAACAGTCACAAAGCAAACAATGTCACTGCTCACACAAGCAATTAAATCATTCAGAGAATATTATGAGTCTAGGGATCCCAGAATCAGGGTGTCTTGCTCTCATCAGAACCAGAGGCAAACAATGCTACAATGGAATGAAGACCTTCAGTGTGGTGTTTAGGGCATGGAGCCCAGAATGACAACCTGTGTTCAAGTCCCACCTCTGACACCAGCCCACCTTGGCACCTGACAGCCTGAGGGTGCTATCTACCTATGAAATGAGGAGATGACTGAGGGGTGAGCTGGGGTAACCCCACCAAGCACAGGGCTTGTACACAATGAGACCCCGGGCTGTTCTACCATACCCCACAGTGGCATCTGTGCAGATTTCTACCATCCTGGAAGTCTGGGGTCCTGGAAACCATGCCTGGTTTCATAGGTTTTCATGGTCTCCAGATTTTCACAGATGGGGTACTCTGGAAACAAACAGAACCCTCAAAATGGCCCAACCCACTACCACACACACAAACAGCACCAAACAAGAATATACACCTACAGTCTCATGCTCACTGTTACACCCAGACACACTCCTATGTGGACACACACAGAGGTGGCAACAGGCACTCACACATATACAGTCACACACAGGACAGATACACAATACTATACACACAACATACCTTCACATACAACCACAGATATGGATAATATGTAGCACATGGATGCATACAAACACCCCATAAAATGCAGATACATACACACAATCACACACATACATAAAAACATACATAATGGGGCTGGAGAGATGGCTCAGAGGTTAAGAGCATTGCCTGCTCTTCCAAAGGTCCTGAGTTCAATTCCCAGCAACCACATGGTGGCTCACAACCATCTGTAATGGGGTCTGGTGCCCTCTTCTGGCCTGTAGGCATACACACAGACAGAATGTTGTATACATAATAAATAAATAAATAAATATTAAAACATACATAATGAATACATATTCATTATGTATACCTCAGACATGCAGCATTCACAGGCACACACAATATATGCATATAATCATAGCCAGAAACACACACACCATATGATCACACAAACCAGTACACACTCACACTCACAGACACATGCTCACATACACATACAGAAATCACAGGCACACCAGGTGTCATGGCACATGCCTTTAATCCCAGACTCAGGAGGTGGAAGCAGGCAGATCTCTGAATTCAAGGCCAGCCTGATCCACAGAGTGAGTTCTGGGACAGCCAGGGATATACAGAGAAACTCTGCCTTGAAAAACCAACCCAAAAAGAAAGAAAGAAATCACAGAAACATACAAGCACACTTAGGACCTCAAACAGATACACAGCCCTCACACATACAAACCAGGGAAAAGCCTGAATTTGGGGGGCCACCAAGAAATCTGGTAAGGCTTTGGGAAGACTGCCTCCCAGAATCTTTCAGGCACCATCTCAGAGCCCCTAGCATCCTGTCTGCTCCCTCTTCCGCATGACAGCCCTGCAGATGCGTGCTGACAGGCTCGCCCACCCCTGAGCCTCATCTGCCCCAGGCCTCTTGTCACCAGCTCCCTCAACCATTCCTCAGATGACAATTTCCAGATCGCCTGCCTCCCAGAACCCCTCTCGGTCTAACTTGAGCTTACCCAAAGTCCTCTGCAGGGACAGGGCTAGTTTCCCATTGAGACTGCAGGGTTGCCTGCCCAGTGCTGCCGGTGCGGCCTCTCTAAAGCAGACTGTAGCTCTAGAGCCCAAACACAACGCAGACCCCAGCGCCTATGCTTCATGGGATCCACGAATCCCCTCGGATCTCTGAGTTTCTCTGTAGTTGTTCAAATGCAAAAGGCTTACCTTTAGCCCCCAAGTTCATGAACTCACCCTAACATGCTCAGGTCTGGCCAACTGAGCCTGCGCACATGCTAAACTCCTCTTGGCTCCGCCACGAAATTCAACAGCTAGCCTTTCCAGGATATTTTTGCTTGTTTGTTTTCGAGACAGGGTTTCTCTGGGTAGCTCTTGTAGATCAGGCTGGCCTTGAATTTACAGAAATCCGCCTGCCTGTGCTGGGATTAAAGGCATGTGCCATCACCACCCGACCCGGGCCTTCACAGCTTTACAGCCCACTCAGAGAATTGGCTCAGCAACTCCTCCTGGGACAACTAACCAGTGTCACAGCCGACATTGCTTGGGGACACTTACAGCATACCAGGCACTAGTCACAGCCCAAAGATGCAGGCATATGTGTTTTCTTCGGCAAGGAGGAAACCGAGGCACAGGAAGAGAAATGGGTATTTCCAAGGTCGAAGACTACTTAGTGGAAGAGCTGGGAGCCCAACTGTGAGTTAGGAGTTAAAATGTGGGCCAGGTCCCCCTGCCCCACTGAAGCACCTGCCCACCTGGCCCCAGACACTATTGTGCTTGTTTTCAGTGGCCCTTGGTCCTATGATGAAAATGAGCAAGTAAGGCCGTACCTGAATCCCGCCGGCTGCGCATCTCCCAGCAGGTGTCTCTGCTGATTGGCTTGCTCACTCGGCAGTAATTAGAGCTCTAGGTCTCACTTCACTCCGGGTACGGGTGGTCCCTGATGTGAGTGAGGGGGGTCCCATGAAAAGGAACACTGGACGGGAGTCCCAGAGTCCCGGCCCGGCCCAGCATCCCTTCCCTACATCCCTTTTCATTTCCACCTGTGAAAACCACGGAGGATGATGCCTCTCTCCCTCTCCAAGCAGATAACAAACGGAGCGAAATGGGGAAAGTACCTTAATGAAAGAGAAACAGCTTCCCCCTCCGAGGCCCCATGCTAGGTACTGCAGAGACACTTCTAAGTCTCGCCAAAAATCCTTTAAGGAAGCAGCATTAGCCCAATTACAACAAGCTGAGCTCGCCATGCTGAGAGGCCTGCCCCTCCGAGTCCCCAATCACAGACTTGCTTATTCCTTTCGTGGCTGGGATAAAAGCTAGGGTGGGCGTACTCAGGCCTTAACCCAGCCCTTGTTGCTCAGTAGGTCAGGTTGCACAGCAGGGAGGTGGAACAAGAGCCCAAATGTCCATCTCAGGATGCATCATTAGCCAACACCAGCAGAAGGGGACAGCTGGCCCAGGGAGGACACTGGAGACAAAGGTCCCTTCTGATTTCAACCCCAAAGTGTGCTCCAAGGCCCCAAGTTGCCAGCCCCTGCTTAGGGTCCAATGACCATGTGTCCAGCACCCCCACAAGTCATGTTCACTGCCTGAGTCTCACTCCCAGAGCACAAGAGGATATGAAGACTTGCAACTATGTCTCCACAATACCCTCAGTAAGGAAGCCAGGCCCTCCCTCAAGGTATGGAAGGCCCTAGAAGGCTCATTTAGCCTGTTTTCTCTCACCTCTGGGCTCTAGGGACCAGAATGAGGTCTGGCACTCAGTAGGAGCTTAGTAAATCACAAATCCAGGTTTCGTTTCTCCTCTTTTCCAGCTGGCTGCTTAGGATGGGAAAGATTTGCCCTACATCTTTCACATGTTAGGACCCACAGGCCTGCAGCCCAGAGACCTGCAGATGTTCACACAGGGGCCTGCACCCACACATCTGTGTAGTCAACAGCTCAAGCCCAGACCTAACCACTCTGGAGGACGCCGGGGTGAAGAGAGGGCACTATGCAAGGCACACTCTGGGAACACGTGGGAAGAAAATGTTCTCCAGAAAGGAGAGAGGGAGGGAAGAGACAGAGTGGGGGAAAGAAAGAGGGGAAAGGAGGGAGAAAGGATGGAGGAGCCAAAGGTGGGGAGTGGGCCTTGATTTTCCCTCCTCTGACCTCCGCTCCTAGCCCAGCATTCATGCTTGGCAGACAGTCTTGAAGCACCCCGGATGCAGCACAGGGGAGTCAGAGAGCAAGACAAGGGTGAGAGAGAGCGCAGATCAGGAAATCACACCAGCCTTGAAACAGAGATCTGAGCTGCTGGGGGCGGGAGCGCATCTCTGCGGATGGGGGAAGGGCAGGGCCCAGAGTCTGTCCTGGGAGCTGCACTTGCGGTGTGGAATTGGGCAGGTAATTGGGGTTATGATGAAGGGACTGGGGACAGAGAGGCCGAGGTGGCCAGGTTGTGAGCTCAGGGCAGGTCTCTAAGTTCAGAAGCATCAGGCACTGATTTCAGGGTGGTGCTTGCTGTAACTGCTCCCCAGTACGAGCGGAGGGATGACTAGCAAGCCCTCTAGGGCCAGCCAGGTCTAGAGCCAGCTAGAGTGGAGGAGTGAGCAGGAGGTTCCAACAGCAAAACCCCACCCACCTGCCCAAGGTCAAGGGGAGTCAACCCGCGGGGATGAAGACTTCCTGGCGCCCTCTGGTGGGCTTAGAAGATACCCTCTCCGGGCCAACCTTGAAGAAGCTACTGATAGAAGAGTCTGAAGTGGAAGAGACAGGCAAGTAGGCTAGACATAAACTCAGGTAAGGAGGACGGAGAACTTCAGTCAAGGGAAAGAGGGGTCTCCAGACAGGCTTTAAGCCCCTCCCCCAAGCTGATCTGGCTGCTTGAAGAGCCTCCCACTGACTGGCGGAGCTCTGAGCAGTCAGCACGGATCCTGCAGGACAAAGTACAATGAAGCCCAGGCCTTTGAGGATATGTAAGATTCTCCAGTTCGGTGCCAGGCCAGTGCAGTGTCCCCAGGATATTCTCTTCCTGACTCTGCATTCACCCCTAGACTGCTGCCCCCAAGCTTGGTTCCAGCTCAGTATCTCCCTGTCCCCTCCTGAATTCTCACCCACTAATACCCCTTGCCTGGGATCACCATTGTCCAGTCCTAGGACTTAGAGCTCACAGAAAGTTTGTCCTGAGGGGTGGACAAGAGTTTTGAATGAGTCCTTGGAGCCGAGTGGGGATGCTAATTCAAGAAATGATTGGAGCTGTCTGAGTAAGGACGGGGGAAAGCAGGCCTGGACTTCCACATCAAAGTCCCTCCCCTCCAGCCTGGACCCTGGACCAACACCCTCCTCTGTACGGCATCAGAGTCTCCAGGCAGTGGCCGAGTCTGCAGGGACAAATCTCACAGGCAGTGAGGCTGACAGACTGCTCAGGCCGGCTGGAGCCCTCCAGCCTAGGGCACTGTTCACATGCGATTCAGACCCTGTCACACCAGGAAGACACAGACACATTCTCTCTCTTTCTCTCTCTCTCTCTCTCTCTCTCTCTCTCTCTCTCTCTCCCTCTCTCCCTTTTTCTGTATCACACACACACACACACACACACACACACACACACACACACACACATACACACACACACACAGAGAGCCCAGAACAGACTCCAAAGGCCAGAACACATCTCAGGGTCTCTCCTCGGACCCCATCTCATCCACAGCCCACGATCCTGACGAGAAAGGACACACAGCACAGGAGCTGGTAGCTGTTTCAATTGGGCCTATCCTGAGCCCCCCTCCCCCAGGCATCATAATCTCCCCCAAAAGAGACCTACTCACCTCCCTGCCAAGCCCTCTTGCCCCTTCACCCCACACACACCACCCAACAGACAATTAAATCCCAATCAACACAAACGCTCATTATATAACCATTTCCCTGGCAGCTGAGGACTCCTCTTGGCCCCTGGAGTGCCTGCTCCAACCCGACCTGGCTCCATGCAGTGCGACCTGGGTGGGTGCCTCGGGTACTGGCCAAGGAGGGGCCTCCGCCACCTCCCTTCCTCTGGCCTGGAGGAAAGTTCAATCCTGCCTGGGGTTCTCACACTCAATCCTGCCGCGGTTCTCCCTCCCTAGCTAATGCTCCCTGTTCAGCCCTGCCGGACACTGGCACCAGCTCTGATACAGCTGGTCGCAGAGCCGCAGCAGCAGAGGGACAGCAGGACAGACAGACAGACAGTACGGCCCCGGTCAGCAGCCTGACTTGTTGAATAAATTTCTGCAGCGCTGGTTCAGACGGCTTTGGGCTTCGGTATTGGCACCAAAAGAACTTTCGTGGCCTTGGAGAGGGGCCCGGTCAAAGTTCCCTGTCCTTCCTCCCAATACAGGGCCTCCACCCCCAAGCACAAGATGTAGCGCCCACCTGATGGGCACGCGCGGGCGGATGGGGGGGGGGTGTCAGTCCAAGAATAATAAATAAATAAATAAACGCCTCTATAAAGAAAGAGCCCAACGCGCCAAGAAGCCAACCAGGGGGCTGAGCCTTTTCTTCCCCCTTCATGGCCACTGCCTTGCCTACCTTGGCATGGACGTAGTCGGGCAGTTGGGTCGTCCCAGGCAGAGATGCGGGGGTGACGCGTGTCCCCCAAGCCGGCGTGGAGAGGGACCCCGCGCCCCGCCGGCTCCACGCCTCGGATTCCGGGATCAGCTGCGCCCCCGGGGCGAAGGGGGCGGCGCGCGCAGGGTGGCGGGCCCGGGGGCGCGGGCCATGGCAGGCGGGTCGCCGCGGCTCCGGGCAGGCGGCGCGGACGAGCGGCTAGCCGCGCGGAGTTGGAGCGCGCGGCGGGCGGCGGGCGCGCGGCGCTCCGGGCCGGGGGCGGGGGCGCGGGGCCGCAGCGGGGCAGGTGCGGGGAGGCGGGCGCGGCGGGGCGCAGGGTCGGGCCGCCTGGGTCCCCGCCTTCAACGCCACTTGCGCCCCCGGCCCGGACTCGAGGCGCAAGGGGGCTGCGCGCGGCGGGGGCTGCGGCGGAGCCGGAGCGCCGGGCGGTGCGGGGACGTGCGGCGGCGGCGAGACCGAGCCGCGCCGCGTGCGAGGAAAAGCCGTCCTTATACTGACACCAAATGTCTTCGGGGAAAGCTGCAGGCTTGGGGCGCTGGAGGGGGAGGTGTGCGGGCGACAGACTGAGTGACGGCGGCGGCGAGTGAGCCCCCTCGCGAGGGGCGGGAGCCCCCGGGGGTGCTGCCACCTCCCGACAATTTAGGGTCGCACCCCGGGGAGGGTCCTGACCCCTTTGGCACTGGCTGCGTCATGCTTAAAAAGAAAAAAAAAAAAGAAAAGAAAGAAAGAAAGAAAAAAGAAAAGAAAGGGGGACCCAGTGAATGAGCGGCCAAGGTGCCTAGTGCTTGTGGGTCTTGTCACACTTCAGATTCTCACTGGGCTTCCAGTTGGGGTGCTTGCTCCACTACCCAGTGACAGGGTCACCAGCTTAGCGTGGATACTCAATCTAACCAGTTTCCAAAGGTCCCTCAGAGACTCAAGTTCCCACCAAACTTCTCATTCGGGCCCCTCTTCTTCCTGCCCTTCAAGATTGACTCAAAGACCACCAATAGTGAGTGGTATCACACGCCTGTAACCCCAGCAGAGGCAGGCAGATCTCTGTAAGTTCGAGACCAGCCTTAGTTCACAAAGTCAAGTTCAAGCTATACAATAAAAACCCAGTCTCAAAAAAAAAAAAAAAAGACTAACTCTGTTTAGACTTCCTAATGACCTCTATGCCCCCTCTCCACCCACACGAGTGGGGCAGATGCCTATCTTTACCCAGCTGCAAGGGCAGCCTCACCACCTTCTGGGCAGCCTGAGAGGCCAGCCTTGTCCATGAAATGGGCACCATCCCCCTTGTTTTGCTGCTCCTGCTTCGCAGTCCCATGCCCTCTAAGCAGGCGGCCCCGCCTCTTCCCCTCCCGCCCCCGCCCATGGGTTGTGGACTAGGAGAGACTTGTGATCCCCTTTTACTAGTTCATGTGTATATACGTAAATTAAAGGCATCAAGATCCTGCCAAATGCCAATCAATTCCTGACCCTGTGACAGGACACCTCATTTTACTGCCAACAAAACTGAGACCAGAGGTAATACCACAATAGGCAATCGTTCATCAAGAAAATGCTCCATAGACAGTTCCACAGGCCAATCTGAGAAGGCAGTTCCTCAACTGAGCAGCTCCCCCATCACCACCTGGCTCAGCTCTTCCAACTTCTATGGAGAATGTATGGCAGCGTCTCTTCACGAGGCTGGGGCTCCCGGAAAGACACAGTGACTGTCCCAGGGACCAATTGTTCTGGCAGAGGGGCCTGAACGCGGAGGTGAGACAACCTTTCATCAAAAGACTCTAATAGAGAATTTCGGTAAGTACCGCAAAGTTAGAAGGTGCCCTGCAGCGTGAACTGACCCAGACAGCAGCCCGAATTGGAGAGGAGGGCTTCAGATCATTGTGGATTCCAAGAATGGCTCACCAAAGGTGAGACACATGCACTGAGCCACGCAAGATTGAGTCAAGAGGAGCTGGGTGGAGGAGTGGCAAGGGAAAGGAAGGACACAGAGGTCAGAACAGGCATACCCAGCTGAAAAGCCCAGGGCATGGGGGATGAAAACCTTCGGGGTGGGAAGAAAACCATAGCGGTTCTCTCCTGACAACGCTGTTGTAATATTCCAGAGGCTCCGCGGGACCTTGAGAACCCACCCAGTAGTGAGCTCGCTGATCTAGGCCCTCAGTACAGCCTCCTGAAGTGTTACCCAGGCCTAGATTGCAATCCCTAAGGTGATGTACACTTGCAACCCCTTTCTTGCTCTGGACGCCTCTGATTCTCAATCCACCTAGCCGATCCTACCCCACTCCCAGGACAATGAGTGAATCCTAGAGACATGGAGGGTTCAAAGAGAGGTCAGGGTGGAAGTAAGAGTAAGAGAAGCCATCGACCTACTGCAGGCTGGGAGTGCAACTCGTATCTCCACAAGAAGCAAGGCTAGGGCAGTACCTCTCAGAGGCCTCGCTGGCTGCGGGAGCTTCATTTATTCATTATTGCTATTTATATTGTGCCTGGTATTTGCAGAAGGCTGCATCAGCCGCACACACTCATTAGGCCCCACCATACCCAGGGAACTGGGCCTGCCAAGCCCTGCCAGGAGGTGGGTGAAGAAGATGGCGACCTAGGGTCTCCCAACATACCTACCTGGCAGTCAGAAGACTCCCCATTGCTTCTGCACAAGCTGGCTCCCAGGGACAAAGCCTAACTTGCTCAGTACTGTAATGCCACTAGACAGAGTGTGCGCACGCATGTATACACACACACACAGAGTCACCTTGTTGGAGAACTTTTCACAATTGCAGTAGCCAGACAGTCATCTATTGCTGAAACTGGAGGAAGCTGAGAAAAAATTCTGACCCTGCCATCTAAAATTAGGTCCTTTCTGGACTTAAAGATCATAAGGGCATGGAGATAGATATTTCAATATCTTCACAATCATACTGACTTGTCTCTCAGATACTCACGGGCCATTTAATCTATCTGTGCCTGAGATGCCATTTAATCTATCTGTGACTGGCTCTGATGGGAGCCCCTGGCAAGGACTAACATTTTCAATCCTTGCCACAATCTTATAAAATCTTTGCTTCTGCTTTACAGATGAGGGTCAATTGACACAAAGAGGTGAAGTGACATATTGGAGGTCACATAACTAAGTGGTAGAGCTGTACCTCATGTTTGGAGCATCTATTCTTAACTAGAATTCTAAATTCAAAGCACTCCAAAGCAAGCCAGCAAGATGTCTCAGCAGGTTAAGGCACTTACTGTCGATTCTGACAGCCCGAGTTCGATCCCCAGGAACTTGTATGACAGAAAGGAAAACCAATTCTTAAGAGTTGTCCTCTGACTTCTACATGCATACTGTGTGCGTGCACACACATACACACACACACACACACACTAAATAGACAAATAAAAAAATGTAACCATGTTTTTAAAAACTCAAAAATTCCCAAAGTCAAACTTTCCAGTACTCCAAACCTAGAGTGGTTTTGGCAGCTAAAGAAGGGAGACTCCTGGCTCAAGGGGTATGGTTGTGAAGAAGGGGTGCCCCGATTGGCACTGCTCAGTCCACATCCCCTCAGTTTTCCTCCAAACAGAGCTGGACCCTGACACCTAAGAGCAAGATCTACATCTCTGGAGCCTACTTCGAAAACCCTGGGAGCAGCCCAGTACAGAAGGTAGAGACAGGAAGAAATTCACAGTGGAAACTGAACTTCGACCTTCCCAAATCTCCTACTTGATTCTGGGTCTGAGCCAGGGTGGAGGACACTTCAAATGGAAAAACCTGGAAGTGCTGACTACAGGAAACAATAAGGAGGTTTGGAGCTCAAGGCTGAGAGAAGGAAGGATGAAGGGAGGAATCAGCATCCATATGGGAAGGGCAGGCTGGACTGACATCTCATGAGGTCCACAGGGACCCTTGAGGCCTCAGAATCCACTGTTTAGGGGAGAGGAGGAAATAAAGAGGGGGAGAAGAGATTATAGGATGGAGGGGAAGTGCTCAGAGAGAACCCCAAAGGAGCCCAGTACTTCACAACTCCAGACAAGACTATGCAGTTTTGCTCCTTCCCACAGAGTCTCAAGAAGATCAGGGAGACACCCAAGAGCCCGACTAGTGGGAATTTCCACAAGTCCCCTCCAAGCTGATATGGCCAAGAACAGCTCTGAGTGGGTCAGCCAGTGCACCCAGTCTCCAAATGGGCGAGCCAGCAGGAGCAAAGAGCCAAAGGCAGGGCCCAGAGAGGGTGAGATGCAGCTAAGGAGTGGGGAGTGCCTCCTCTCCTCTGGCAGGTGCTCACTTGCCTTATTAGTCCGCTTAACCTCCCACATCCCAAGGTGGCAGGGTTGGGAACCTCCACATACAGCAAGGGAGAGTCAGAGTCCATCAAAATTAAATGAATTGCCCAGGGTCACATAGCTAATGAGCAGCAAAAACTGGATTCTATGCTACGGTGAACAAGGGTGAGTGTGAGCAGGTAGGGAAGGAGGATACTTCTTCTACTTCCTCCAGATGCAAGACAACAGGAGGGTAAGTTAGGGGTGGGGGAGATCTGCAAGGGACCTCAGGTCCTGCCAGGTGGAAAACACCTGACATTTAGCCAAATGTGACAGGTGATGGCTTAGAAGCTTGTTGGATGAGGTCAGAAACACCCAGTCTGGATACGTATGGAAGAGCTACCTGGCACCCAGCACTTGCCACTGGCAAGGGGGAGAAGAGTGACACGGAAGAACTGCTCAGACCCCCACCCAGGCAAAAGCACCAGCATCCCCCCAAAACTGCACTTAACAGTTAGCAGACTGTTCCTTTCTGCCTCACACTATCCTAGACTCCAGCATACGGCAGGTACTCAGTATTTGCTGGGTGTCTCTTTATTCTCTTTTCAAGACAGTTTCAAGGCTAGCCTCAAGCTTGCTTTGTAGCTGAGAATGACCTTGAACTTAAGGTCCTCCTACGGCTGCCAGCAGAGAGCTGGGATGCCACCGTGCGGGAGCTTCTGCAGTACTGGGGGACTGAACTCAGAGCTTTGCACAGCTAGGGCAAGCACTTAATGAACTGAGCCACATTCCCCAGTCCTCTGTCTGCCTTTCTTGATTACAAACCCGTAGACGTCATTTCCAGACTTATTTACTGATAAAGAAGTGGAGATGGAAGACTGGTAAGAAAGCTCAGCTGATGTCTGAGTTCAATTCCTCGAACCCACATAGTGGAAAAAATGAACCAACTCCCACAAGTTACACACACACACATACACACATACACACACACACACACACACACACACACACACTTAAAATGTTATTCAGAAAAAAAAACTTAAGCAATAAAAAAGCAGATGAAGTGGAGAGATGTCCTATGACAAGCCAGCTGGTCACTCGGTACTGTTTCTTGAATACCTGCCACAGTGCCAGGTACACAAAGATGCAGCCCAGCAGGGAGACTGCCATGTCTAAACAGCCCGAATAAACATTTGCAGAAGAGAGTGTGGAGATCAAGATGTGGGAGGGGTCACAGCAGGCAGAGTGACGTCTTGGCCTGGATGGGCTCGCTGAGTAGAGGAAGGGTCATTCCCAATAAGGTAAAAGCAGGAGCAAAGGTCTGAAGAGCCAAGGACACCACAGGAGAGGAAAGGAGGGAAGGGAAGGGGAGGGGAGGGGAGGAGGGGGGAATGGAGGGAAGGGGAGGAAAACGGAGAGGGGGAAAGAACAGGATTGATGAACCTTGGGCTTGCTATGGTCTCATAAGATGAAAGATCACCGTGAGGAGATGAGTGCAGAACAATTTCCACTTTTCTCTACCTCTTTGTCTCCCTCCTTGGCTCCATCTTTGCCTCCCTCGCTCTCCCTGTCCTGGAACTGCGAGTGTAAGTCTCACACAAACTGTGAGGCCCTTCTCTGTTTTCTCCGCGCCTCCTGCTGCTTAAAGAAAGAATAATAGAACTGACAACTCTCCCTTTTATCCTGGATGGACAAAGGCTGGCTCCGGCAACCAGACCTCCAGGAACGCTGCCTCCAAGGCCACCATCAAAGAGAGATGGTGTTCTGCAGTGCGGGTGGGAGCAGGCCCTGGGCTGGCCATTGTCATGATTGCCTGACCCCAGTCCTGCAGCTTCCTCCCCCACCCTTACTCCCTGAACGTTCTGCTGGGCACTGTGGGCATGCAGGCTTTGCTCAGAAACAGGGTGGGCATCACCCAAAATACTAGGTGCTTTGTTTTAACCGTCAAGAATGCTTTGTTTTCAGGTTTCAATCTTTTCTATTTTATGTGTATGAGTGTTTACTTGAATGTACATCTGCATGTAGTGTGTCTGCAAAGGCAGGAAGAGGGTCTTTGATCTCCCAGGACTGGAGAGTTAGACAGTCTTGAGCTGCCATGTGGGTGCTGGGAATTGAACCCAGGTCCTCTGGAAGAACAGTCCGTGCTCTTAACCACTGAGCCATCTCTCCAGCTCTGGTCTCATGGTGAACAGTAAAGGCCACACTTGAGGCTTCCACCTTGCTTCCTTCAGCCCTGCTCTGACACAACCTCAGTCAAAGTCTGACCACCAGAGCCTTCCTGGCTCCAGACCCCCACTCTGCTTTGCTGGTCTGCCCCTACCATACCTTGTCAGACTCAAGACCTACCAGAAGGGCTTGTCTGTCCAGACTAGAGCTCAGCCTAGAGTCATTGCTTGGAGAGCTGCCGAATGAATGAATGCACTAGTGAATGAATGAGCAATGGTCACAACGAGGAGGGGGTGATGGGTCGCTATGGAACTAAACAGGTTTTTATCAGGGGAGCTTATACCTTAATACGGGAGTTAGAAAATTACAGATGATAAACATCGTGTGAGTCAGATGGTGACCAGCCTATAGGGGAAAATAAAGCAAGGGGAATAGACAGGAAATGAAGACAGGGTTGTCCTCATTTTATGTTTTAATTACTAAGTATTGAGTTCGAGCCTCATGCATGCTAAACACGTACTCTATCACTGAACCACAATCCCCAGCCCCTGGGTTGTCATATTAAATTCAATGGTTGGGGCATCAATGAGACTCTGACGTTTTAACAAAGGCCCTGACTCCTGTGATGAGAATGGCTGGGGAGAGCATATGTATCACACACACACACACATGCGCACACACGTGCGTGCACACACACACGCACGCACCCCTTCTCTGACACCTTTCTAGGAATCACAGAGGCACACAGACTGACAGGAGGGGACGGAAGACAGGCAGTGACTGGAGGAGGCCATGCACACCCTCGGGGTGATCTAGGCGGCTTCCTGCAGACAGTTTGCAGGATGTGCTTTACAAGCTCAAGTGCCATCCTCATCCTTGGCTTAGGAAGGTGAGCCCTGCTGGAAGGGAACCTGGCTGCTGACTCTGTTTGAAAGTCAGTTTCAATTATATGCAAGCAGGGGAATCAACACGGACCATCCCACAGAAGCAGAAGTCTCACAAGTTCCAGGTGGCAGTATATTCTCACTGCCACCCAACTACCCACCCCCAGCCAGGCTGGGAGGTGAACTATCACATACCCCTAACAGCCACAAAGCAATTAAAAAAAAAAACCCACTGGGCCAAGTTCACCCATTAGGAAATGTGAGGTATGAGAGCAAGTTCCATAAGCCAAGGGCACAGCCACCCCATTCTCCCCTGCCTGCCTAGACCCATATGACCTAGAGCCTACAGGTCATAGCAGCCCATGGGTCCTCCTGTGCCCTGACCTTTCAGTGAAAACTTCGAGCTTGTCCAGTGCTTGACCCAGAACACTCAGTTCTAGAACACAGAGCCATCCTTCCCAAAGGAGAAGATACGCAGATATCAACAGTCTCCTGTCTGTGCACACAGGCACACACACAGAGATACCAACACAGATTCACACACACCGTCAAACGTAGACCCAAACTGATATATTCCTATTAAATGCACTCTTGAAGACACAAATTCACACAGACACGTTCGTTTGCCTCTCAAGTACACACAGACCCATATGTGTTATTATTAAGTTCACGCTCACACAGACCCGAGTGCAAATGTACTCTTCCCCAACTGCGCTCACGAAGGGAGAGTTGTCCACAGTGAGAGACAGAGGGAAAAGGAAGCAGAGAGGAGGGTGATGGGGAAAATCAGGGAAAGGGTGGGGAGGGTTAGGGGCTTGACTGTTGGGGGACAAGCAAGTTCAGCAGAACAGAGAGGGGAGGCTATGAAAGAAGGATGAGAGAGGAGAGAGGGAAAGATAAGGCGGCGATAGGAGGCAGCCGGGAGGAAGAAGAGGAGGGAGCCGGAGGGCGCTGTGATTGGAGCCTAACTTTAGCTGCAGAGCAGGGATGACTCACACTTGGGGGGAGCGCTGAGCCGGCTCCAGTTTTCTGTTTATATACCTCCACGAGCTAAATATACAGGCTGAGGGGTTCTTCTGTTCTGGTCCAGCAGTTCCTTGTGTTCTCCCCTGCCCTCGCCCCCTCTCTCCAACACACACACACACACACACACACACACACACATACACACACACGCGTGAGCACGCGCGCACACACATACACACACACAGAGTCCCTGCCTCCTGAGGCCACTGACCACATCAACCCTCATCCACAGCTCTTCTCTCCAGGATATCAGCTGATAGGAGCTGACCATGGGGTTTGGCTTCACACTCAGAAATAAACATAGTGCAAACTGCCTCTTTCTAAAGCCATAAGGTTGGGCGGGAGGATGCAGCGCTTGCCCAAGGTCATTCAGCATGAAGTAGATGCTCCAGGTCAAAGTCTCCAAGGATGCCAGACCAGAATCTCTCTGTAGAAGGGGCAAGGGCCTGAGGAAGTGACAGTGTCTCCAAGAGCAGGCAGGTGGAGGCTGCATGAGCAGGAACAAGGTATCAACTGGAGCTGGATCCGCGATAAGAAGTCTTGAAAACAGACAATTACACTGCAAATGCCAACGCTTTGCTCCCAAGTAGCTTCCCCGGAATTATCAGACCCAGGTTTAGTTCCCTGGGGGTGAATTTTCAAGACCCTCTTCCGCTGACCCAGGGAGGCTAAGCGTGTGTCGCTGTCCGTGGTGCTGAGTCTGCATTGCTCTTCCAGCCTACGGTGGCGGTCACTTCTGCAATCTTGGACAAAGGGAAGAAACTGTGACCACAGGAAAGAAAAGAAGTGACAAAGGACAGAGAGTGTAAGGAAGCCATAGACTTTCAAGGAAAGAGCTGACAGATGGGGCAAGCTGAGCTGGATGAGAGTCGGTGTGCCCATCTCCACAAAGCTGTTGACATGCACAAATGGATGGAGACGGGAGGGCAGGCTTGGGCAGGCTTGAGGTAACATCCTCCGCCTCAGAGTTGAACAGAAACGCTTCTGGTGCCTGTGTTCTTGTTACCCTTCTCGATGAAAAGGTTGTGCGTTTTCACACTGTCACAGAACAAACAGAACCGTGACTTCCGTTTCCCAGGTGCGCCGTTGTTTCGTGTACTCTTGACAGCTCCATCGCATAGCTGACAGTTCGAAAATTTTGTTTTTCTCTGGGAAGTAGAGATGTGTTAGCCCCTCCCTCTCCATCACAAGCTGCACTCGGGGCCTCGCTCCCTGACCCACACCTGCCCCCCAGTGGATTAGTTCCTCTCTGGTCTCTACCTTGGTTCCTGCCTCCAGGGCTCTTCACGTGCTCCCACAGCACAGGTGCCTTCCCTCTTCTCTTTCTCCTTCAAGGCCCAGATGCTGGAAAGAGGAAATGCCATAGTCACCTCAGAGCCCCCACAGTTGGCATGAAGAAGATCTAGACTGTTCCATTGCTTCCCTTTCTAGGACTAACTGAGTGCACCCAGCCGTTTCTCAAGTAAGGATGGTATTGGAGGTTAACCTGAGGGAACTCCATGTTTTTAGCTAGAAATTTAGAACTTCTTATTTATTTATTGAGATAATGTCTCATTTAGCTGAAGCTAGCCTGGAATTCCCTGCATAGCCAAAAGTGGTGTCAGGTTTCTGATCCTCCAGCCTCTATATTACAGATACGTGCCACCATGCCTGGCTTGTGCAATGTTGGTAATCCAATACCGGGTTTCATTCATACTAAGCAAACATTCTGCCAACTGGGTGCACTATATTCATAGCCCAGAAATGTACTGCTTTAAGTCACCTTAAGAAAAATACAAGTCAGGCAGTAGTGGTGTATACCTTTAATCCCAGCACTGGGGAGGCAGAGACAGGCAGATTTCCATGAGTTCAAGGCCAAGCCTGGTCTACAGAGTGAGTTCCAGAACAGGCTCCCAGGCTAAAGAGAAACCCTGTCTCAAGCAGGAAGAGGAAGAGGAAGAGAAGGAGGAGGAGGAGGAGGAGGAGGAGGAGGAGGAGGAGGAGGGAGGAGGAGGAGGAGGAGGAGAAGGAGAAGGAGAAGGAGAAGGAGAAGAAGAAGAAGAAGAAGAAGAAGAAGAAGAAGAAGAAGAAGAAGAAGAAGAAATACAGTAAGCAATTTTCCCCCTTTTATCCCATTTTGCAGATGAGAACACTGAGACTGAGCAAGGGAGAGCCTTGTACAAGGTTGTCCGTAGAGTGAGTAGGACCTCGTAGGCACCCTTAGGCTATCCACAAATGCAGGGAGATCTTTTGAAGAATGAAGAGAAGGAGGCAGAGGAAGAAGAGGAAGAGGCAGAAGAAAGGGGTTGCAATATTTGCCCTCAGGTCCTTGGGCCAGGTCTGACCAATCCACACATCCAGGAGAGAATCTTTGGAGCAGGAAGACAGTTCCACCTTTTTTTCCCACCACCCCACCTGACAGAGGCTCCTGGCCTCCAAATAATGAACGGTTCCTAATTTAATTACATCTTTAATTTATCTGGGTCTCCAAGGAGCTGCAAGCTGGAGTCTGAGGAGCAATCAATAGTTCCCAAGACAGAGGGAGGATCTCTTCCTCTGTTTGAGGGGAAGGGTGGGAGATTCTATTGGTTTCTTCCACTGTGTATCCCCTACCTGTCCTGCAAGGTGCTGGAGAGAGCCAAGGAGAAATCTTGCAGAGGGCAAGGGGCAGCAAGGAAAGCGAAACAGTCCCCCAGTTGTTTTGAAAAGCACAGCACCTGCACACAGCTGGGATTGGCTACGACCTGTTTGGTCATGTGCCAGCCCCATTCCCATTGTCATTTATTGGGTGGTTTCTTCAACCTACTACCACCTACTTTTTATTTACTTGGTTTTTTTTTATTGTTTGTGTTTTTTGTTTGGTTGGTTGGTTAGTCGGTTGGTTGATTGGTTGACTGATTGGCTTTGTTTTATTTTGTTTGTTTGTTTTTCAAGACAAGGTCTCTCTGTGTAGCAGCTTTGGCTGTCCTGAACTCACTCTGTAGACCAGGTTGACCTGAAACTCACAGAGATCCACCTGCCTCTGCCTCCTGAGTGCTAGGTTTAAAGGTTAACACTACCACACCCATCTTTGTTTAATTTTTTGAAACAGGGTCTCATGTGGCCCATACTGGCTTTGAACTCTGTGACCAAGAATGACCTTGAAATTTTAATTCTCATGCCTCCAGCTCCTCAGTGCTGAGATTACACCTTGCCAAAGGATGAGGAGTCAAAAGCCCAATGAGGCAAGTCACCTGCCAAAAAGTCCTTAACCAGGAACCATAGGTCCTGCAAAGGAATAAAGACAGCCCAGTTCTAAAGAAAGGGATCTGGACCAGCCATGGTAGCACGAATTGGTGCAGGAGAATTGTCTGTATTCTGTCAGTCATATTTTAATAAAACGCTGATTGGCCAGGCAGGCAGTATAGGCAGGAAAGCCAGACAGGAAGTAGGGGTGGAGCAAAGAGACTGGGAGTATTCTGGAAGCAGAAGCTCTCTCAGCCACTCCTGCGCAGATCACTGAGGAGGCAGCATGTAACTTGCCCAGCTGAGAAAGGTACGGAGCCATTATGGCTAACATAGATGAGAACAATGGGTTAATATAAGTTATAAGCATTAACAAGAAGCCTGACCTAATGGGCCAATCAGCTTTATAACTTATAGAGTTCTCTGTGTGATTGATTTTTCTGGGGCTTGCCGGTTATGGGGTACCCGGGCGGGACAGAAACCCCAACAAGCCGGCCCGCCATATTACATATGGCGCCCAGACGTGGATAACTGGATCCACAGAAAGCTTGAGAAAGCTTGGGAAAGAATAGAGTAAATCATGGTTTCTTGGTAGCAGCAATTTCTCGGTTCTGCTCTGCTTGCTAAAGACAAGCAAATGCTCTCATCTAAGAGAGGCTTCCTGACTCAGCTTTAGCTGCAAAACCTTGCAGCTCTTTTAAGAGGTCCTGCCGCTAAGCACTTAAACTGTGTTGATTAAAAGTTGAATGCATGCTTTTCAGTTTTCAGTCATAGCAGGAAAAAAGCTGCGCTGTTTTAAAATGCTGGTTTTCTGGGCTGTCCTGCCAGGGCAAACTCTAACTCTTTCAGACAGGCAGTCCTACTGAGTGTGGTCTGTGAGCAGAATGCTCCAGTTTACTTGCTAACAAGGACCTTGAAACACCATAGAGTTGTGGCAGTGAACACAGCTCTGGCTGGTATCTCAACCGTGAGGCTGAAAAGTTAAAAATTGGACTGGATCTAGCCGTCAAAGCCACGGCTTTAATCTTCTCCTTAAAGACTCATGTAGTCAAAAAAGAGAGAAATATACAGTAAAGAGAGGTTCAAAGATGAAAAAAAACCTCTAAAGAGTTTACAGTGTGTTAAAAATATATGCAGGCTAAAAGTTAAAGTTCTTAAAGTAAAAAAAAAAGGGGGGGAGAGAAATAGGGTGTGGTGGTACACACCTTTAATCCCAATGCCTGGGAGGCAGAGGCATATTGACCTCTGTGACTTCAAGGGACAGAGGTAGTTGACCTCTGTGACTTCAAGGTGTGGTAGCACACACCTTTAATCCTAGCACTGGGGAAGCAGAGAGGCATGGATCTCTGTGAGTTCAAGGTGTGGTAGCAAACACCTTTGAGCCCAGTACTGGGGAGGCAGAGACAGACAGATCTCTGTGAGCTCAAGGACAGCCTGGTCTACAGTGTTATTCCAGGACAAAGATATACAGAGAACCTGTGTCAAAAAGTAAAAGTAAAAATAAAAGAAATAGAGGTTAAAAATAAAGCTGCATAAAGATGGAAAATACACAGAGAATCTTGATACTGTATGCTATTATGCTCTCTTTGAATTGTTTGAATGCTGAGGAAGGAACAACAGCTGCTAAAAGACTTTTGTTTATAAATGCTGCTGAACTAACCCAAGATAGGTATTTTGAAAATACCTTGGCTTCAAAACTGAAGTCAAAAAGTATGTTACTTTGGAGAAGAGATTTTGCTTTTGTTTCCACAGAAAATGAGAGGTTGTGGATTCATTCTGAGTTAAGAAAAATCCAGTATGAACAAGGAAGGCCACCTGAGAAATCTCCGACAGGAACAGATGGCCCAGATGTCTGAATTCTACATCCAAAACAGATTCAAGACTGCCGCCTGAGATGATCAAGACTCACAGGATACTCCAGTCAGGACTTGATTATAACTCTAAGTTTTCTTTAGGTCCCCATAAGACTGTCAGCGTCCCCAACCAGCGGGAAGTAGCCTGAAATACTACGCCCACATTCCCAACAAATGGACTATGGGTATTTTCCTTTGTTTAAAAAAAAAAAGAGGGAAATGGTGCAGGAGAATTGTCTGTATTCTGTCAATCATATTTTAATAAAACGCTGATTGGCCAGGCAGGCAGTATAGGCAGGAAAGCCAGACAGGAAGTAGGGGTGGAGCAAAGAGACTGGGAGTATTCTGGAAGCAGAAGCTCTCTCAGCCACTCCTGCGCAGATCACTGAGGAGTCAGCATGTAACTTGCCCAGCTGAGAAAGGTACGGAGCCATTATGGCTAACATAGATGAGAACAATGGGTTAATATAAGTTATAAGCATTAACAAGAAGCCTGACCTAATGGGCCAATCAGCTTTATAACTTATAGAGTTCTCTGTGTGATTGATTTTTCTGGGGCTTGCCGGTTATGGGGTACCCGGGCGGGACAGAAACCCCAACAAGCCGGCCCGCCATATTACAACGAATCTTTAATCCCCGCACTTGGGAGGCAGAAGCAGGTGAGTCTCTGAGTTCGAGGCCAGCCTGATCTACAGAGCAAGAGCCAGGAGAATCAGGAATACACAGAGAAGCCCTGACTTGAAAAAGAAATGGGGGAGGCTGCAGAAATGGTTCAGAGGGTAAGAGCACTGACTGCTCCTCCAGAGGACCCGGGTTCAATTCCCAACACCAACACAGCAGCTCACACTGTCTGTAACTACATTTCCAGAGAATCCAACGCCCTCACACAGACATACACACAGGGGAAAACATCAATATACAGAAAGCAAAAATAAATGAATTACTTCCAAAAAGGAAAGAAAGAAAAAGAAAAGTCAAGAAGGAGGGGAGGGGAAATTGGCTTGGGATATAAGGCCACCCCTCAGTGACACAGATGCAGCCGAGGTTGTGCTCACACCCAGTGTGACTCTCATAC
Source organism: Myodes glareolus (assembly GCF_982192425.1). Lineage (NCBI taxonomy): Eukaryota > Metazoa > Chordata > Mammalia > Rodentia > Cricetidae > Myodes > Myodes glareolus. The sequence continues at coordinate 40,742,595 of NC_142044.1, forward strand.
CTTAGCCTCTTCCCTACATGGAACAGGGGCGGTACATCATCTCCACATCCCAGAATCCAGTGAGAGTGGGGGTAGCAGGGAAAGACACTGAATGCATGGGTGTGGCCAGAGTTTGGGTCCGTAGTGTTCCCCTAGAGACTGCTCCCAGCTTTTGAGGGTGACGGGTCTTTAGGAGATGGGATCAAGTAAGAAGTAATCTATTTGACGGGACTCTTGGCACTTGCTCGATTACTGCCCCCTGTCTGTCTGTCTCTCTCAGCCAGCCATGGTGATGCCTTTGCTCCACCACACACTCCTGCCATGATGTACTGTTACCATAGGGCCGCCGGTCATGGATCCAAACCCCTAAAGCTATGAGATGAATGGAGCCTTCTTCCTCTTAAGCTGATTATCTTGAGTATTTGTTATGGAAACAGAAAGCTGACTCCCACAGCACAGCAGACCGAAGAGCTCCCCTCATGAGAATCTACTTACTTAGTCCTTACAGCCACCTCCAGGGCTGGGATCCAGGGAAGAGGAGTGGAACCAGCAGCCAGACCCATGATGACAGTAGAAGCCACTTATCAGAGACTGGGGGAGGAATGAGGTAGAGCAGAGAATACTCTTGGGACCAAAGTCTAGTCACATCCTGCCTGACGTAGGACCAGTGAGTTCTGTCAGGCTGTGGCACCTCAGGCTCATGGCGGTGTCACCCAAGGCAGAGGCCCTAAGGAACTCTGCAGGCAGAAGACTGGACAGGCAGAAGGTGCCTGCAAGTTCCTACTCCCCAGGTGGGTCTCCCAGCACTCGGGAGGCAGGAGAGTCTCTGAATTTGAGGCCAGCCTGGTCTACAGAGCAAGTTCCAGGATAGACAGGGCTATACAGAGAAACCTTGTCTCGACAAAAAAAAAAAAAGGCGGACAGACAGACAGGTCTGACAGTACAACTGAGGAGTGGGAGGCAGGGAATGTGGAGAGCGGACCCATTTCTGACCTCAGTGGGATGGAAGAGAGGCAGATGTGGGGGTGGTGTACAACTAGTCCCATTGTAGGGACACTGGAATGTCCAGGGACTGTGGGGACAGATCATTGGTGGTCAGTGATAGGTCTGAACTGACCTGGAAATTGTGTAACCCCAGAGTCCATGAACTCCACAGCCTCATGGGGCCCATTTTCCAGGAGAGGGGTCAGATGGAGGTGTTCAGAGCCCTCTGCCCAGCTCCTGCTGACATCCAGTCCCAGGCTCCAGGAGAGTGGCCACCTCAAAGTTCCCCCCTGGACCAAGGCTACCAAGATGCCCAGCTTCAGACCAGACACCTCCCAAGAAAAGTCCTGAGGACTAACAATATCCTAGCTGAAGGAGAGCAGCTGTGTTGAGGCCGTCACCCGTAACAGATCACAGCCACACAGCTAAAGAACACTCGTGTCTCTCAGCCTGAGCCTCCTGCTCATCTGTCCCTTGAGTCTACATCCCAGGTCCTCCCTGGGAGTTGCCATCTTTGTCCACACTGTCGCCTGGCCTCCTCAACCCATTTCACCATCACTTCCCATCATTTCAAACAGTTTCCGGAACATAGTACGTATTCAACACATTTTTTTGTAAGCTAAATTCATTCAACAATGGTGATGGGCACACAGTAGGACATTAACCAGACATCACAACGGTGATGGGCACACAGTAGGGCATTGATAAGATGTCATTCGGGGAAGAACAAGGTAGGCAGGAGCCCTGAGATGCTGCCTCCTGCCTCCTAATTGGGCAGGCAGAACGAGAACAAGAAAGATGGAATTGACTTATAAGGTCTGCACAGAGCATCTCTCCTCTCTCTCTCTCTCTCTCTCTCTCTCTCTCTCTCACACACACACACACACACACACACACACACACACACATAATTGCTGGTTTATAATTCATATATTCAGCTATTTCTAAAGAGAATTTTTTTAAAAGTTAAAATAATTAACGAGAAAAAAAAAGTTAAAATAAAAGGCCAGAAATCATTTAAGGACCAGGAATGAGCTGGAGGCACTGGGAAGTTGAAGGAGATGTATTTCAGGCTGAGTAACAGAGTGGCATTACACAATCAAGTAATAAGTTAGGATTGTGAGAGTGGCTAGTGCTTCCCATCCGACCCCCACGATAGCGGGGGTGTGGGCTGCACACGTTTCCTGCTGCTCTCACTAGCTCTCTTTCCTTCCTAAACTCCCTTCTCTGTACTCTTCTTGGTTTTCTAGCTCCACCCTTTTTTATATCTATGTCCCCCTTTGCAAGGGAAGATACTGTCAAGTTAAACAGCTACAGGACGAGTGTAGACGGGGTTCTGGCCTAAAGAAGGCCTTGATGGTCACTCTCACATCGCCTTTGGGGGCTCTGGCTGGAGCACAGCTTCCAGAGTGCCTGGAAGGGCATCTGGAGGCAGACCACTTCTATGCTGGCTCAGCATGGAGTCCAGAGACAGGTGTAGTTATTCCTAAGTCATAAATGGGGACAGTGGGGCAAAGAAAGGAGGAGGTCTGTGCAGGGTGCCCATGCCCATGTCCCTGAATATCTCCCTTAGGGCCAGAGACCCTAAGTCTTGCGTGACGGGCAGGGAGAAAACTACTTCCAGGCAGACCCCAGTTTGTTCTAAAAGGATGTGAAGATGGAAGAGGGAGACCAGTCTCCTCTCCCCCAGTTGCTATGACAACCAGGCCTCCATTCCTGGCATTGTAGGATATTTGCATTTTAATAGAGATGTAATTAGAAGGCGAGGCTGAAACTGGAAGAGCCTGGGCACTCTCCACACACCCCTTGTGGAATCCGGAATCCCCCACCCAGAGCCCACTGGGGACCAGAATCAACCCATTCCCAACTTGCCCCTCTCCAAGCCTTTAGTGACATTCCACAGATCACTTGTATCCTATGTGTGGGGGGGGACACGCAGAAAATCACCACTGCTCAGATGGGAACACTGAGGCACACAGAACCTCCCCACTGCTCAGATGGGAACACTGAGGCACACAGAACCTCCCCACTGCTCAGATGGGAACACTGAGACACATAGTAAAGGACAGACTGACCCAGGACCCCACAGTGAGATCACATGCCCAGAGTCCAGACTCCACCCCTCTGCCTTCAACACCTGAGCACTCTATGACCTCTTAGTAGCCACGGGGTCTAGCAGGAGTAGGAACCTGCCCGTCTTTCCCCAGGGCCACTAAGACTCAGGAAGAGAAAACACCTGCCAAAGTCACAAAGCAACTTGGTGGCTGAGCTGGGCCTTCAGAGTCCCACCTTTGACCCTACCTGGGTCACTGTCCAACTCGAGATCGCCAAAGAAAGTTTCCAGCAGCAGCACCCTGCCTCCTCAAACCAAAGAATGTTGAAAAGAAGTCGTGGAGCTGGGTATGGTGGTGTACACCTGCAATTCCAGAAGTCAAGGGGCTGAGGCAGGAGGATCATCATGAGTTGGAGACTAATCTAAGCTATATAGTGAGCCTCTGTCTCAAAAAAAAAAAAAAAACCCAAGAGGAGAAGGAGAGAGGAAGGGATGAAGGGATGAGGAAGGAAGAAGGTACAAACCCTGCCCAGCCCAGCCCTTTACTGGGGTGTCTGACCTAGGGTCCTATTGCAGATGGTGAGTGCCTCCGGAACACTGTGAACCCTGGGGTCACATACAGCTCTTCACTTGCTGAGCATGCAACTGAGTTCCTTTCTATTTTATCTTAATGTATATCCGAGAGTGTGTGCCTATGAATGTGATGCCCCTAAAGGCCGGAAAAGGCTGGAACGGTATCTGAAGGACATCAGGTCCCCTAAAGCTAGAGTTACAGACAGCTGTGAGCTGCCTGATGTGGGTGCTGGGAACCGAACTCAGGTCCTCTAGAGGAGCAGAAAGTGCTCTTAACTGCTGAGCCATCTCCCTGGCCCTGTAATGGTGATCCTAACAGAGTATAAAGATGGCCAGCTGCCCTATGGGGACAAAGGTTGGCCTCCACCAGCAGGCTGGGTTTAAGGAGACTGTTACTGAACAAAATAGGGGAGGAACAGGCTCTGTCTCCAGAAAGTTCTCCACCATCGCAGCCGAGCAGAACCCTTTGCCTACAACATCCCTTCCTCATCTGTCCTGCCTGACGGCCCAGCAGCTACAGGTTGTTACTTAACAACTAAATGCCTGGCTGGCCTTGAACTTACTTTACTTTTCACCTGGGAGGGTGGTACCCTAGGCCCTCACCAACCCTCTTAAGAATCTCAGGAAGGTGTTAGAACCTTCCAGGCACACAGCTGGGCTATCAGAATGTCGCTCTGAGCTCTAGGTTAACAAACGGTGCTGTCAGTAGGCTTAGCCCTCCCCGTGTGCTGTCACCAGCACGGAGACACAGCAGTCATTCACAGACATGTGCCCAGGTCCCCCCAGGATACACCACTGACCCATATAGCAGCTGTTCACCTACAGATGTGTGGCGCTTACCCTATGCCCGTGTGCATAATCCTTATAGTAACCCTATAGTTACTGCTATTATATTTAACTCATGAATGAGGAAAACAGAGTTGGGACCCGTCTTAGGTCACACAGCAGAGCGCATGAGAATTCTCACAGCTCGGGTCCAGATGACAGGAGCAGAAGCGAGGATGGGAAGGCAAGAGCTTGGGGCCCCCAGCAACCCCAGAGAGGGTGAGGACATTGCTCAAAAGCCAGTTCTCAGAGGAGGCCAGAGAGAAAAGGTGGCTGGTTTGTGAGTACACCATGTGTGAGCCAAGTTCCTACGGTAGCCCCACACCCTGGAAATCCAGTCTCCCATCAGCCCAGTCCCCTAGCACAGGGTTCTCAGATCTCTGAGGAGATCCATGGCTGTGACAGCCTGGGCTGTGTAATAGCTTCCAAGAAGGAGGAAAGTCCCGGATGGAGAGTGGAGGGTCTCGGAGGCAGGCAGGAGCCAGGCTCCCGGCAGCGCTTATCTAGTGAGTGGCCTGGTAGTGCTGACAGGTCGGGCCTGGATCTGAGAGAAGATCGGGAGGCTGGGCATTGAGGTGGCAGGAGGAAGCAGGAGACCAGGGCCCTTGACGTCGATGGAAAAGGTAGCTGGAAACTCCATTTGCTTTTCAATTTCAAGGTGGAGAGAGGCCAGGGGCTGAGGGACTGGCAGAGGAGAAGTCAGAGCCAGAAAGGGAGAGAGAGCTGGAAGAGGGAGACACAAAAGATTGAGTCAAAGACAACAGAGATCCGGGGAGACAGAGTCAGAGATACATAGAGACAGGTTGCAAGCAGAGACCTCAGGGGAGAAATTCACAGACATAAAGAGACAGAGTCAGGGACAGTGAGCAAAGCCGGGGAAGGACAGAGTCAAGAGGAGGAAGGGAAAACACAGACAAGGAAAGATGTCTGAGGATAGTGGCGAAAGAGACGCACACATGCAGATGTACAATGAACCCCACCCACAGTTCAATTAATACGTTTTAGTAAACCATTTACTTTATTGGAGTGGAAGCAAGTCTCACTCTGTAGCCCAGGCTAGCCTGGAACTCACTCTGTAGACCACTCTGTAGCCCAATCTGGTCTCAATCTGAAGAGAATCTCCCTGCCCCATCCTCCATCCTCCCTCCCTCTTCCCTCCCCCCCTCGTATATTATATGTACATTCAAGCATTCTGAGGCACATGCCCATGCAGACGCTGGAGGAGGAGGATGTTGAATGTCCTGCTCTACTGATCCTCAATTTATTCTCTCGAGCCAAGGTTTCTCACTGAACCTGGAGCTGGGCAAGCGCCTGAAGCCCCAGTGGTCCTTCTGTCTCCATCCCTCGGGGCACCAGGGTTATGGGGGTGCATACTCACACCAGACCTCATGTTTCAGATGAGTGCTGCGGAGACAAACCCAGGACCTCATGCTTGCCCAGTGGGCACTCTATTCACTGAGCTATCTCCCCAGCTCCAATAGATACAATCCTTTAAAATTTGAACAAAGGTGGCAATGGCACTCCACTTAAATCCCAGCACTCGGGAGGCAGAGACAGGCAGATCTCTGGGTTTGAAGCCAGCCTGGTCTTCAGAGCAAGTTCCAGAACAACCAGGGCTACAAAGAAACCCTGTCTCAAAAAAATTGTTTTTAATAAATTAAGGACCCAGACACAGTGGCTTGTGCCTATAATCCCAGCACTCAGGAGGTACAGACAGGAAGATCAGGAGTTCAGGGTCGTCCTCAGTTATGTATTAGTTTGAGGCCAGCCTGGGCTACATAAGATTCTCTCAAAAAAAAAAAAAATAGACAAGTAACCTGAAATACAGTTGAAGACTATGAGCGTCCACACACATCTGTACATACACACACATCCCATGCACTAGTGCGAGCCTGTGCTGGCACACACTTGTTCCTGCTCACACATCCGTGCAACTTGTTCACATTCACTCACGTTCACACTTGTTCTGGACTTGCTGCCCTGGCCTCTAGGCCTGACTCTGTGGGGAATGCTGTGTGGCTTTCTAGAAAACTCCTCCCTTGGAGGGAAGTCAAGGCAAAGCTAATCCCAAAATGGACCAAAGGAGTCAGTGGTGGGGTTCTAAGGTAGCAGGGACTAGAGGATGGCAGATTATCCTGTTTCCTTTACACAGCCCCTGTTAAGCACATCCCTGGCCAGGATGGGGCCCTGCCAGGCAGGGATCCAGTGCAAAGACTGACGCTCAGAACAGTAAAGTGACTTCCCAAGGCCATACAGCCAGGACAGGAACCAACCTGAGACCTCAAGACCTGACCCACCAACTCCCATGGAGACCAACATGAAGCAGCTGCCCCTCCCTGAACCTAGTCTTTGAAGACTCAGGACAAATGTGACAGGAGACAAACACCCATGGGTGGTCCTGCCCCCTGCAGCCACCCTGTCCATCTGCTCATGATAGAGTGGGAGGATACAGAATGGCAGCACAGGCTATGTCTGTAATGCGGCCCCCAAACAGTTTCAGACATTACCCCCTCTCCTTGCAGGTGCTTCAGGAACGTTGTTTCATTGGTCAGAGGTGGGTACCCTATAAAAAAGATGTTCTGCACCCTATTTAACAGGCGAGGAAATGAAGATGCTCTTTGCTGTGGTTTCGCCTAGGGTCACACAACCCTCTGGAGTACTCTCAGCACTTGCACGGTTTCCTGGAAAGGGACCTAGCCTCTATCCTAGCCAGTCCAACTTGATGGGGACTCAGCTTCCCCATCCAGGCAAGACGGGAGGGGACTGCCTGGCTGTGGCTGGGAAGGCTGTACCACAGGAGTAGCAGAGATCCAGCCCAGGAGTGCCGGATCTCTCACATCCGTGCACACTAAGACCCAAGCAGTGGACCAGAAGGCCCACAAAAGCTGTCCTGCAGCGCCACCTAATGGTCACATGGTTGTGATGTGGACAGCCACACTGGACAGTTCCTACCACAGTGAATGGATGGGATTAACACTTGTGAAACACTACATAAACTTGACCCTTGCTAGTGTTAGCTATTAGGAATGTCTCCCTTCTGGATTAGTTAGTAGAGTTTGGATGACAAGGGCAGTCCAGGAAGAATCAGCGGTTTCTTCTACATTCTACATCATCAGGTATGCAAAACCCGCAGTAGTACACGTTGGTCCAATGAATTCAGACGTCCATTTTCACCCCCCATTCACCGACTGGCTGGTGCTGCATGGCTCCCACATGCCAACTGCTGGTTAGGAGCCTCCAAGAGAGAAATAAGCCAGACAGGGGTTCTTCCTGCTTCAAAAAGAACCTCTTCTGTGTTTGGAGGTAGAAAGTCTGCCTGGCACTCAGGGGTTCCTGCATTTGAACACCAGCACAAACAAAAAAACCAAAATGGTGAAGAAGAGACACTTCCAGACTAGAGATTTTCAAAGTCTTTTGAAAAGAGCCCTTTTCACTCTTTAAAGCTCAGGTCAGGGGAGATGCTCAGGGATTAAGAGCAGTGACTGCTCTTCCAAAGGACCTGTATTCTGTTCCCAGCACCTAAACTATGGCTCACAGAAGTCTGTAACTCCAGTTACAGGGGATCTGATGCTCACTCCTGGCCCCCACAGGCACCAGGCACACCTGTGGTACACAGGCACAAACACACACACATACACACACACACACACACACAAACAGGCAAAAACATCCGTACACATTTTTAAAAATTAAAAACAAAAACAGAAGTTCAGGTACCCAAAGAACATCTGTGTATAATATTTATTGATTTGTAACTTTTTTAAAAAAACTGAAGCCGGGCATTGGTGGCGCACGCCTTTAATCCCAGCACTTGGGAGGCAGAGGCAGGCGGATCTCCGTGAGTTCGAGGCCAGCCTGGTCTACAAGTGCTAGTTCCAGGCGAAAAAAAAAAAAACTGATTTATTGGCTGGGCAGTGGTGGTGCACGGATCTCCATAAGTCCAAGGCCAGTCTGGACTACAAAGAGAGTTTCAAGACAACCAGCACTGTACAGCACTGTAACACAGAGAAACCATCTCAGAAAACAAAAACGAAACAAAAACAAAAAACAAAAACAAAAAGCAAACACCTGGTTTACTTTTTTTTAACACTAGGAATTCTACCACCAAGCTATTAATACATCCTAGCTCTTCGGTAGCCCAGGTTGACCTAGAACTTGGTATGTAGTTATGTAGTCTAAACTGACCTGAAACTTGCTATTCTGCTCAGCCTCCCAAATGTGGTGTTATATACATAGATGTTGTATTATACCCAGCAGTGTTCACGGATTCACTCTCTTAACAAACCAATTCATTGCTTAACAACATAAACAGTATTTTGCAGTAAATAATTATATTTTTCAAAACAAAGCACGTTATATTGCAAGTTTGCAATGTGTTTATTTCTTTATCTATTTGACTTTTTAGTAGAGTCTTGCTGTGCAGTCCAGGTTGGCCCAGAACTCACAGCATATTCTCAGTTAAGTTTCCCAAGTATTAAGATTACAAGTGTGTGCCACCTTGCCTCACTGGCAAATGTCTTTAAAGTGACTGGCTTAGTGGAAGTCAGCTAGATTCTCAAAGTGCACAGGATCTGTGTATTGCTTTGAAGTTCATGAGAAACTGTCTAAACCTGGCAAAGTGACTTAGGTCTGCAATTCCGGCCCCTGAAAGGCAGTTGAAAGTTATCTTCAGCTACGTAGTGAGTTCAGGGCCAGCCTGGGATAACCGTGTCCTTGTCTCAAAAGTAAACAAGAAGAAACACAGCTAGCCTTTCAGTTTCTTTTGCAGGAACTGAGACTATTCAATACTTGGCCCCTGGCCAGAATTGATCAGCGAGGCTGGAAGCTGAGGCTGTCGAAGACGGCACAGCTTGGCTCACAAAAAGCTTGTTAGGTAGGAATCAGACAAAACAAAGGTGGCTTCCGCGCCTCGCACACGCCTCCAGTTCCCACTCCTCGGAGGCTGGGGGAAACCCACAAGCTTGCGTCCTAAGAGGGCACTTCCGCCCCTTCGGAACTTTGGATTCCGGCTCCGGTTTCCGCCGAGGAGCGAACACCGCCAGGGCGGAAGTAACGCGCGACGTGTGGGCGGGGCTCGGCAACATGTCGGCGGCGTTGCTGCGGCGGGGCCTGGAGCTTCTGGCGGCCTCAGAGGGTGAGGAGGGCTGGCCCTGGGACGTCGCGCTGTGCGGGAGGCCCCGAGGGAAGTGACTGAGAGGGCGGGAAGGGAGAGGTGCGCGCCCTCCGACTCGGTCCTTCGTGTCTTTCTCTCCAGCCTCTCGTGCCGCCCGCGGCCAGGCCAAGACGAGCGGGGCTCCGATGAAGCGGACCCGGAGGGCCAGGGCGAAGGCCTCCCAGGCCCTTAAACTCCGGAACTCAGCGAAGGGAAAGGTGCCTAAGTCCGCGCTAGGTGAGTGCTTCGCAGGGTTCCGGGGCAGCGCCTTCGAGGCGGGGCTCCAAACATTACCCGAGATTCAACAAGGAAAAGGCAAGAAGGCTGTTGAAATCGTGGGGGGACAGGTTTCGAACCCGGCAGTCTAACTCCCGAGTCGGGGCTCTCAGCTGCGTGCCTTTGCTGTTTTTTCCGCAATGTAGCTGTTAACAGAATGAAAGAAAGTGAAAGAGCCGGGAGAGGTGACACAGACCTGTAATCCCAGCACTTTTGGAGGTGGAGGCAGGAGGGCCAGTTCAGTGTCATTCCTGGCAGTGTGGTTGAGTTCACGGCATTACCTGACTGTGGGGGTCAAAGAAACGCAGGGTCCAGGTGCTTACGAACTATAGCCCTAGTGGGAAGAGAAGCCACAGAAAGTCTCAAAACCAGCTTGTAAGTCTTGGCTAAGTGTGTGAGGCTTGTAATGTAGAAGGCTCTATGGTGCTCCAAGGGAGAATCAAAGTAACAAGCCAACCCAGCTGTCTGTGAGGAAGCACTATGAGGGCTGAGCACTGGAGGAAGTGTAAAAGCTGCCAGTTGAGAAGAAGGGGCCGTTAGCAGGAAAGGCTAACAGGAGTCAAGATGGAGTATCCGCCATGAGGGCGAGAGAGCTGCTTCAATGGTGAGGAGTACCTGGCTTGAGTTCCCAGCCACCCACGTGGTGGTTCACATCCACCTGTAACTCCAGGTCCAGGGAATTAACTGCCCTCTTCTGACTCCACAGGTACATATACACACATACATATACACACATAGAAGCTTTCTATTTTTCACTTCTTAAGAAATGGGGCATTTGGCCAACAGTTTCCTTCTCCATGTGCTCCATGCCCTCCTGAACCCTGAAAAAGTGTGAGCTCATCTGATCCTCACGGCAACCCAGTGAGGTTAGTGCTTCTCTCACTCCATTTTACAGATACAGAAACAGGCACCTGCCCAGGTGGTGCACATGGGAACAGGTCGTGTATCCCCATGTTCTTGCTCTCAGTGTACTCTGCTCAGGTGACAGGGTTTCTTCCTCCATCTCAGCAGAGTCAGCAAAGAAGCAAGTCGATAGGCATCAGAGATGACCTGTCTGCAAAGCAGGAGCCTTGTTTCTAGTAGAACATCTTAGGGTGTGGCACCTTAGGGTAAGACCTACAGACTTCAGCGGAGAGGCCCAGGATGGTGACCTGCTTTCTAGTCTTTGAGTCCATGAGTCCTGCTGAATAAAAGGTATTTAGGTACTTGGATCTTATTGTTTGTTTCTCCAAGTTTGGTTTTTTGTTGTTGTTTTGTTTTTGGCATGGTTTGTTTTGTGGGTCAGGCTGGCCTGGAACTCAAAGCAGTCTCGTGCTTCAGTTTCCTAAATGTTGGGCTCACAGGCATACACCACCACACCCAGACTTAAGTATTAGTTAAAATGAGAGATAGAAGTCCAAGAGGAAGCAGCATGAGCAAAGGTGGAGCTAGGAGACATATTTGGACACGAGTGGTTTGCAGAGTTCCCGTGTCAAGGTGCCTCACTGCCTCGTTATTGGGGTTCCTATCACTCCTGTCCTGAAGTGGGAGCTCTTCAATCCTCAAGACACAGGACTAACCTCCCACCCCTGACCCTGGATTTTCTGTGGCCCTGGTGACCACACCACAGCCTGATGCATAATGGGTTGGTAAGAATGGCAGGACAATAGCCAAGCACTGTGGTGCATGCCCTTAAACCCAGTTCAGGAGACAGAAGCAGGAGGATCTCTTGACTTAAAGACCAACCTGGTCTACATAGTCCCAATTTCAAAAATTAAAGAAAAGTAGCCAGTCTGGAGATAGCTCAGGGAATGCCACCTTGGTTGAGTTTTTCTTTCTTTCTTTCTTTTCTTTTCTTTTTTTTTTTTTTTTTTTTTTTTTTTTGAGACAAGTTTCTCTATTTAACACCTCTGGCTATCCTGGAACTCACTTTGTAGTCCAGGCTGGCTGGCCTCAAACTCACAGATATCCATCTGCCTCTGCCTCCTAAGTGCTGGGATTGGTGTGGGCCACCACCTCTGGTCTTCCTCTTGAAGGTTTTAATACTGTTTCCGTCTGTCTCCAGATCCCCTTTCTCTCTCTAGGTGAGCATTCTCAACCTGTCAGTCGTAACCCCTGGGCATCAAATGACACTTTTACAGGGACCACCTAAGACCATTAGAAAACACAGATATTTACATTATGATTCATAACAGTAACAAAATTACAGTTTTGAGGTAGCAACAAAATAAGTTTATGGTTGGGGGTCACCACAACATGAGAAACTGTATTAAAGGGTCTCAGCATTAGGAAAGTTAAAAACCGCCACTCTAGATGTTGACCACTCTGACTTTCCAGTCTTTTTTGGTGAGACCATCTTAGGACTTTATTCAAAATTGCAACTCTCCACTTCTGGTATGCTCCTTTTCTGTTCCTGCTCAACTTTTTGTGTGATGGATAGCCCTGACTGGACTGCATTCAGGAGAACAAGGCAGGAGAATCCTGAATTTGAGGCCAACCTGGTCTACAGAGTATACAGAGTGAGACTTTGCCCACCCATTCCCAAGGAATGGATAGCCCTCTGAGATGCTCATTACCATGCTTCTCAGTCCTTTTCCTGTAAAGTGAGACCTGGAAAGCAGACCTTTGTGTGTTCTGCTTCTTACAACTCTAGAACCTGATACACAGTTGTGCTCAGGGCATACCTGTTTTTATTTGTTGTTGGTGAAGGGTTTTTGCTGTGTTGTTTTTAAACAGCCTTGCTGCATAACCCTATCTGATCTGATACTTGCTGTGTAGCTAGAAGCTGTCCTCCTGTCTCAGCCTCCCAAGTGCTGGATCACAGCTGTATATCTGCATGCCTGGCTTAAGACAGAATTGTTGAGTAAGTGGCTGAGTCACATGCCTAACTGAAAGCCATCCAGTAGGTGGGGATTTTCAGCAGAACCTATGGGAAAAGCAGAATTGACTGGAGAGAGCCCAGACTGTTGAAATAACCTAGGGATGGGACCCAGAAGGCTTCTATAGTATGATGAGTCTGAAATGACATGCTCTGCCTGCTACCCACAGACGAGTATCAGAAACGACAGTGTCAAGACCACCTCGAAACAAACCTGAGGTTTATGACCAGCGTGAGAAGCACCGTGCCAGAGTCTGTGACCCAGCAGGTTTGTTTAGGGGTGCAAGCTATAGGAAGGGATCCAGGGGTGATAGCTGAGGCTCTTCTTCAGGATCTATGTGGATCTGTCTCACTAAATACAGTGTGGAGTTGGTCCAGCCCTGCCCTGAGCTCTAAGTCCCTGTGATCTCAAGGGTTTCCACCTGTGCTTCCAAAAATGGAAATTCTGTGCCCTTACTCCAGAACCTTTCCAGATTCTGCAGCAGAACCAGGGCCGCAAAGCTTGTGATCGGTTAGTGGCCAAGACGACAAAGAAGAAGAAGAAGAAGACTGAGGGCACTGTGTTCACTGAAGAAGACTTCCAGAAATTCCAGAGGGAATATTTTGGCAGCTAGGCTTCCTGCAGGAATGGTGGGGACAAAAAGCACTAACATCCTTTGACTGCCATAGCTCTGCTGTCTCATGGGCGACCAGCAGGTGGCAGTGCAACCCAGCCTGGATCAGGAAGCCCTAGAGCTGGTATCCCAGAGACACTGGACTAGAGTTGCAAGCCCTGAGACAAATTTGCACTCAGATTGAAGTGGATTTCTGCCATGTATACCCTGCCAGAAAAGATTCTGACCTGATATCTTTGACCAGGACAGGACCCTGGGGCTATTTGCTGTGAAATAGGGCCAGGTGTGTGGCCCTCTCAGACAATACCTCCAAGAACTACAAGTTGGCTGTTGAGTTCAAGTAAATTAATTTGAACAAATGTGGGTTCAGGCTTTGTGTGTGTGCGCGCACGTCCTGTTGATAGGACTTACAGCACATCTCCCATCTCAGTGTGGATCAAGGTGCTCTGTGTCAGAAGCTCCCCAGTTTAGGCCCAGCATAAATCCCTTCTACCAGTGATGCCCTCCTCAGTGGGCATAGCCACTAGCTGCTAGCATTGCCCAGGAAGTGAGTTTGGGAGTCTAAAAGTGGAGCTGCCTCAGCCCCCCTGGAGCTTGGGGTCAGCATGGGATGGGGGCATAGGTCATGGTTTCAGGAGTCATCCTAGGCAAACAGATTGGCATTTAAGTCTGTACCCTAGCCAAGGACATCAGTGAAAGCTAGGCTTGTGCCACCTCAGGGCAAATTGGCCCCTTTCCAGTCAGCACCGCCAGACACAGGTGGCAAAGGAAAGGTCATGTGGAAAGAACGCACTGTGGAAAGAATGGCACAGACAGCTTTTCTCCTGCCACAGAGACCAGGAACCCCCTCAGTGGAGATAGATGGGTTCCTAAGGAGAAAACTGATGGCCTTCACACAGCCATCTTCTGCCCTGAGCCTGCCTTTCCTCCATTTTAAGCCCAGGGGTTCCTCAGGTCATGTGACTCCTGAACCCCAGGGAGAATAGTGGCGGAAGGGTATTGATGGGCCTCTGACAAGACAAGTGGTTGGGTTTTGTCCTCAGTAAGAGAGCAGTGCCCCCACTTCAGTGCTGCAGCTCAACATGGGGTCACAGAACTACCCACAGCCTCCATGTGGCCTCTGCCTAGTAGGAGGCTTGGCCATCCATCTGGGTCAGAGCAAGCAGGAACAGGAGGGAAGGAAGGTGTTGTGACTATAAGCTAGTGATTGGGTCCTCTGTGGTGTGGGTCCACAGGGACATGGGTCTTCAAACCCTCCACCCCGTCTTCCTGTTTGGTAGATTTTGCAAATTCAAGTGGCCTTGGGACTCATTTCCTCTATCTTAAATAAGCCACTTAGCAAACAGCTCCATGCTTATTCTTGGAGGGAGGTGATAAAGTACTCCAGAGCCCCTTTCTAGGGAGTTCACACCTGTGGTCACATGATCAATTAGAGGATACCACCAGAGATCCTGTACCTTTCCTGGTATAAGACCTCAGCTTGCTGCCAAGAAGAATGGAGTGCTGACCATTATCCCCAGTGGCCCAATAAGAGGATACCAGTTGTTACATTCAAGCCAAAGGGGCCTAGCAAAGGGAGACCTACCCCAACTAAGGCATCCCAGATAGATACAAAGTTTGATGATCTAGACTTGGAACCCTCACCCCCATCCCACATGCTTCCTGTGTCTCATGCTGTGGGCTGGGCCATCTGTACTACCAGAGAGACTGGAGCAGGACTGCCATGTACTGGTCTTGGGGACCCACAAGGTCAATCACCAGGACATCAGCCTTGCCTAGAGTGGTCTGACTTGGGGGTTAGGGAGATCTCCAAGGCTCAACTGGAGCTGATCAGGTTCTGGATAGGTGGGTTGGAGTGCTCTCTCTTCATATACACAATTTCCCCATTCTTAAAGACCTAGCCAGGAGACCCAGCCGTCTGCCCTGAGATTTCCCCACCCTGAGCTGGCCTGACTCTGAAGTTGTTACTTGGTAGTGGTTTTGAGCATTTACCTGCTATCCACCCTGGCCAAGATCCCGTGCCCAACCCAGAGTGCCTTGGGAGGGGCTCAGCACTTGGCTCTCACCGCCCCGGCTTACTCTCTTCCTGAGCTCTTCTGTCTCCAAACCCTACATCCACCATCTCAACGGCTAAGACAGCCCCGCTCCTGCCTGCATAAAAGGGTGAGCCTGAAGGCCTGCTTCCACTTCCTCATCTGCAGACGTGGGGCTACTGCTTTGTCATCCTCCTACCCACACCCAGACCCCACCTTGTTCTCTCCCTCCACATGGTCCTCCAGGAGCAGGTCCTCCACCCAGATTGCCAGGCAATTCACGTATCTTTGGTGTCCCTTTGTCTCCCTTAGGAAAAGTGAAGTTCCACAAAAGCTGGGCTGTTGACCCTGTGTCCACTGTGTAAATCTGTCAGTGTTTATGCATAATGGGAAGTCACCAGTGGCCATCCTCTGCCAAGTGACAGGAGAGCAAGCACTACTTCCACCCATTTTGTCAATACCTGGCAGGGACTTCAGTCACCATGGTCAGGGTGACTAGATCTTGGCTGTCTCCCTAGTCCCTCTTGTAAGCAGGTCAAGTGTGGTGGTGCATGTCTATAACCCTGGCACTTAGAAGGTGGCAACTGGGGAAGCAACAATTCAAGGTCATCCTTGGATAGTCCTTTTAGACTGACATGACATTAGCCCTGCATAGAGGGGTAGCAGCCATAGGAAGTGGAAGGAATAGCTGCCAGGTGAGGGTAGTCACTGTCTCTAAGGTCCTCGACCTGCTTACTGTCCCACTCCCTCTTCTCAGTGCCTTCCTCCCACTACCATGTTCTAGGCTGGATTAAGCTGCCCCTTGGCCAAATGCATCAAAGCTGAGGGGTTTTTTTATAGCTCATGGGGTGGGAACCTGAAATAACAGGACTAAAGTGAAGGATTAAAGCCAGCCGTAAAACCGCCAATGAGGGCGGTCTCTACCCCACTCCCACACCACTCCCCACCCCCACTGAAACCAAGCCTACGCAGTGTAGCTAACTGATCCTTTTATGGGTGGCTTTTTTCTTTAGCTAGGGCCTCATAACTCAAGCTGGCCCCAAACCTGTGATCCTGCCCTAGCCTCTCCAGAGCCAAAATAGATGAACACGAATGAATCAAGCTTTCTGCATCTACTGACTACATGCTCTCTGCTTTAGTTGTAGACAAGTTGTTCCCATCCCCAGCCAGACCTTAAGAAATCCTAAATCTTCTCAGCAAGGTGTTCTTGTGCCTCATCTAGCACTAAGGATCTCTTGAATTTGAAACTTGCCTTGTCCACATACTTGAGTTCTGGGACCCTATCTTAAAACCCAACAAGAAATCAAGTGGCAGTTGAATAACCAGGACAGTTAACATGTTACTCAGTAAAAATGCTCATGGTTGACTTCATACCACTCTTTGAAAAATCTTTTAGCCATTATTGAATTTAGCTGTTCAGATGGGGTGGGTGATCACTCTGGACCTTTAAAGCCCAAACTTGAAACAAAGGCGTTTCTTCACCTTCCACTAGCCGAAGACTATACATGAGTGGATCCCTACTTAGTATGAAGCTGGGAAGCCTGTGGTCTTACAGACTCCACATTTCAGCCTACAAAGACTACATCCATTAACAGCTAGCACTCAGATGAATCTGCTGGCACACCGAGTAGGTCAGGGAAACCATTCTAAGTCCTGTAGGCCTTAATCCACTTAGGAAGCAAAACTAACTTCCCATCCACTTCCTGCTTCAATTCGTGTGCCTACCCACGGCTTAACCACACCCCAGGACTTACGCAGGTGGAAACAGCCACCAGCATCTCGGTGAGCAATACCAGCTCTATTCCTTTTTCAGTAATCGGACTTATCAGCCCTCAACAGGTTTTCTGAGGTCTCTTGAACAGTATAAGCTTAGAGAAATCTAATCAGCTTGTGTGCTCAAGTACTATTCCACCTTATCTAGGTACTTACATGGCAGACGTCTGGCATAAAGCCAATTATGAACAGATGGCCTTCAGAAAGTTCCTCTCAGTAACCCAGATCACCCAGCTAGCACATAGCCCAGTTTTGCCTCACTACTTAAACTTAGGCCTGTGTGAAGTACGAAGTCTACTATGCACCTTACACACAAGTCTATTACAAAGAGAATGACACAACAAACCTGCATTGGTACTTTACTACAAAATAATTTATTATGCAAACACAGCTTCAGCACAAGACTATGTACAGGCACAACGCACCCGGCTACCCTACTAGGGAATTCTCTTCTTCTCCCTTGCCTTACGGACCTCTTCTATCAAATCTTTTAGATACTGGATCTCTTTGGCAAGAGAATCTGCCTTCTCTTTCAGGGCTTCGTTCTTCTTTTCTAGCTCCTTACACTCGCCAGTGAGGGCTTCCTGCTCAGCCCGCTTCTTCTGACGGTATCTAGTGGCTGCTGTCTTGTTTTGCTCCATTTTTTTCAGCTTCTTATCCAACTTTTCAATTTTCACCTTAGCTGTCAAAGTAACTCCTGGGGGGTCATAAGGTTTAGGTCGGGGAGACCCACGGGGAACACCCGGAGAGGGAACAATGTTTGGTGATCCCCTGGAGGTGGAAGGGCTATGCTGGGGAGAGCCCAGGTAGGACTCAGGGCTCATACAGATACCACTGTCATTATCTGAGGGGGTGTCTTCATCCTTTACACACTGAGGGATTACAGTAATATAAGCAGCAGAGTCAGGCTTCCTGTCTCCTTCAGAGATATCAACTTCACTGCCTAGCTCTAAACTGAAGGAATGATCTGCAGTGGAAGACAGGACCCCTGGGGAACAGGGAAAAGGCTGCAAGAATGCAAAGGGGGCAACCTGGTCGATTTTTGTTGCACTTTCTGGGAGATGGCCAATTGGGTTCACTGTCATGGGCTCCTTATTAGTCTCTTGGACTAGAGGGGCAAAGATATCACATGTGTCATCATCCAACGTGGTCAAAAGCTCATCTGGCATGGTTTCCAGGTCATCAAAACGAAACAGAGCATCGAAGTCAAACTCTTTAAGATCCATTTTCTCCAACATCCAATCTGTTCCGGAGAAAGCATCCTCTGTGGGGGAGAAAATAAAAACCACCAGTTAATGGCTCAGGCCACATACTCAAAGCAGAAGAAAGCCATCAGAATACCAGACCCACACATGAAATGAGGACTCGGGAGCAGGTGGTGGCCCACTCACCCTTGCCGGTGTCTGAGGCACTGACCAACCCATCCACAGCCAGCGATTCGGAGGAGCCCGCCTTAGCCTTGTCGCTGGAGAACCCATGAGGTTTGAAGTGCTTGGCCACCTCCAGGTAGTCATCTAAAAGACCTAGGCTTTCTTCAGCCCCCAAACCCGACTGGTCGAAGGGGGACATCAAGTCCCCCGCCAACATTTCGCTGTTCAAGAAGCTCATCTCGGTCATGTTGTAGGGCTTTGTTGGAATCGAAGAGTGTACTTAAATCGAAGGTATCTTTGTCCGTTACAGCAACGCTGCTGCTGGATTCCGTGAAGAACCTGCATTAAGAGTCCAAAGGCAACCCTCATCATCTTTCTATCTAAAATGCAGGATAGCCAAATCCCAGAAGCCTCGGAATGGGCAGCACGTAGGACCAAGGCCATTGTGTAAGCCTCCCCAGCCGCCGGCTCAGGTTGCACAAGATGGAGGCTCAGCCTTGCCTCGCCGGACGCCCCAGAGGAAGCAGCTTGTCCTTGCCTCCTAATACAGCCATCGACTTCGCGCCCCGCCCCACCCCACCCCCATGACTCACACCCCCGCCCCGCCGCCATCTTGGCTGCGCCACGTTCGCAAGATGTCACCGGGACCCCGGCGAGCTTGCGGCCGTTGAGCTACGAGACCAAAGGGAAGCAGAGCAGCAGCATTGAAGGCAGTGCTTCCCCCATCCCACCCCACCCCGCCGCCAGCCAGCGCCGGCGTCTCGCGGCCACGCAAGCAAGACCGACGCGTCCAGTCGCTCGTAAAGCCGCGTATGGTGATCAACGCGCCACGGTGGCAGCCGCGCCCAGCCAACAAAGCACACGCCCTGCGCAACCGGCCCAGTACTCACGCCATGGCTTAAGCCGGTGGGGGCTGCCGCTGCAGAGCCTGGTGCTGCTGCCGCCGCTGCAAAGGCCAACGCTGCCGCAGGCACTGCTGCCTCTAATACGCCATGGTGGCCGCAGACCCTGCGGGAGGGGATAAGGAAAGGCGCAACAGAGTGGAGATATTCATCTGTCGGAGAGCAAGCAGAAATGGCGGCGACACGCCCTGCACCCGCCTCTTATATACTACGCGAGGACGCAGCACACCGCACATCCTCCCGCCGTGATCACGTGGTCCTGTCGTAGGCCCACCCAACCGCATCCCATTGGCGTCCTGGCCCTCCCCATCCCTCCTCCACTGTGCTTGGGGAGTAGCTGTGGAGTTATCAGACCATTCTGAAGGTCCTATGAAGGGGAAAAAAGTACGCTACAGGTTTACGGCTAACCAAAGTCACGTGTCGGCGCGGAGGGATCTCTGGGCACCGAACTTCCGGCCGGTGTTAGTTCACAGGGCGGGGAGAACTCTGAACCAAAGCTATTACGGTCAAAACCGAAGCTGCCCGGTTGTCACGCGAGACGCCGATGGAGCGCTCGTCGAGCTGATTGGCCTAAGCGTGGCGAGTCATGTAAACCTCAGGTTCCTATTGGCTCCAAACCTGTACGCTGTAGGAGCATTAGGTCTTTCGGGGAGGGCGGAGCTACCAGAGGTTCCGGCAGCCAAACTGTCCTACCTCTGGCTCTTGTTTTGGGTGACCCTGCTGCAGTGGCTGTCTCAAGCATCGCTTCTGGGCAGCTTTAGTCTAGCACGCAGCAGCAGCAACCAGTTCTCCAGGCGTGATCCTTGCGCCCGAAGCCCTCCCTCCCCATATTTGGTGTTCTCTGGACCAAATGGGCAGGTTTCCGGCCTCTAGAGTTACCTGGTGCAGGCTTTCAGGCTCCTGTCCAAGGAACGCCCTTTGAGGGAAGGACAGAGCAGGGCACTCATGTTGGAGTCTCATTGGGAGATATTCTAGTTCCTCTAGCTCTGCAACTTTCCTCTGAACTCTGTAGTTGGAAAAATATGCCTAACTTCAGGTCTAAACCTTCCCATTCCTGCCGTCATAGGGGTGCTTGCTGCTGGTTTATACAGTGTCTGTTGTCTTAAGATCATGTTTAATTCAACTGGCTCTCAAGCCCCTGGGTAGTTTTGATTGACTCCTAAGTACTTCCAGGCATAACCTTCCCAAGAAGTCATCCAGGTGTGTGAGCAGCCACTTGTTCCGTGCTAAGTGAAACCCAAGTCCTAATCAGAGCCAACCCTCCATAAAAGGGTGCTGTTTTGGGAGTGCTGAGAGTCCCTCTTCCACACTCCAGCCCCTTAAAGGCAGAAATCCTGAGTTTCCACTTCTCTTGAAGTGACTCACACAAATACCACTTCTGAGAGGGCTGGCTCAGTCATTTATTGGCTGGGGCATTTGATTTGGCTAAGTGACATCTCGGAGCCTGTTTCCTTATCTGCAAAAGGAAGTTGTCTCTCCTTGTCCTAAGAAATGCGTAAAGCAACTGGCATAGTGCCTACCACTTAACTGCTCAATAATTACTTGCAAGCCACGTACTCTAGCACACACAATCCTAGCACTCAGGTCTGAAGTGTACCAACGTTCAAGGTCAACCTGAGCTACTAGAGGCCGAAAGAAACAGGTAATTATTGATTGCTATTATTATTAAAACTCAGAACTTCTGACCCTGACCTACTTCCCAAGTCCCCATCTCCAGGATTCATTCTTCCTGCTTCCTCAGAGGATGTTTTACTATTATTATTGACCGTGACCAAGCCACTATAAACTACTGGAATCAGGAGCTGGAGGGATGGCTCAAGGGCTAAGAGCATTTGCTGCTCTTCCAGAGGACCCAGGTTCAGACCCAGCACCACATGAAGACTGGGTGAATCACATTCATCCCTAACTCCAGTTTCAGGGAATCTGATGCCCTTTGACCTCTGTAGGCACCAGGCATGCACATGTGGTACACATACATACACATGCAGGCAAGGCACCCATACACATAAATCTTTTTTTTAAAATTAGAAGGGGGCTGGAGAGATGACTCAACAATTAGGAGCATTCTCTTCCAAAGGTCCTGAGTTCAATTCCCAGCAACCACATGGTGGTTCACAACCACCTATAATGAGGTCTGGTGCCCTCTTCTGATCTGCAAGCATACATGCGGACAGAATATTGTATACATAATAAATACGTATTTTTTAAAAATTAGAAGAGAATTTTTAAAAACTAAAAAGTCAGGTGATGGTGGTACCCATCTTTAATCCCAGCACTTAGTAGGCAGAAGCAGGCAGATCTCTTGAGTTTGAGGCCAGCCTGTTCTACAGAGCAAGTTCCAGGACAGCCAGAGCTACAAAATAAAACTGTCTCGATAAACAAAATGAAGCAAAAAATACAACACCCAGAATGCACAAGGCCTACATAATGGGGTGTTTCTTATCCCCAAAGAGTACATGTTTAGAAATACAGAAGGTGTCTAGTCCTTTCACCAAAAGTCTAACTATGTCCTCCCTTTACTCTAGGAAGGCCATGCAGAAGGTTAAGGAACATCCTGATTTGACACTACAGGAGAATGTCTGATGACTTCTTTGTCCCCAGTCTACTACAGAGATCCAAGCCAGATGCTTTAAAGCTGAAAATGGACCTCGCCTAGCACCCATCTAAGAAAATACTTCATATTGCACACACACACCAGAGTTATTGGAAAGGAGAGTTTTATTTTCTTCTTCCCATGCTGCAGAAGATGCTGTTTTCCCCAGTAAAATTTGCTCCTTCAAGGAGAAAAAGGAATAAAGGGTCTCTGGGCCTCAAAGCTAAGCTGCTCCTATATGGACCCAGCTAAGACAGGACACAAAGACTGGTGATTGATTCCATTCTTCCAGCTTGACACACTGACCACCTTGGAAGGGCAGGCAAGAAGGCAGGTTGTGGATCTGGCCTCTGAGACCAAGAGTTTAAAGACTAGGTGATCAAAATAAAAGGTAACACCAATCTCACCCCCAGTCTGCAGTTAAATACTGAACCTACATCCTGGTATTTTGGCCATTTATAAGTCTAAGAGGCTTACAACCTCCCAGCCTGGTGCAAGGGTCAACTTTAGTCCCAGGTGCCTCCGCATGTACCTTAGCCTTGAGCTTTTAAGCAAAAAAAGCTAGAGTTGTAGCCAGTGCTCTCAGTCCTATCCTTGGCAGAAGGCTCTAAACACATGGAGCACCCCTGCGCTCAGGGTCCCTTGTTCCAGAAGCTGATTTACCTTAATCATCTGAGCTCTTTGAAGGATTACAATGGAGTAAAATCAGCCAAGGAAATGTCCAAGGAGATGATGGGTCTCCCAATAGTTTTTCCATCTTTTATTTTTAAAAAAGTCTCAATCACTAATATGAAGAAAAATACTGCTATCCTGAATTCCATTTCTGAGAAAGGGCGACAGAGAAGAACCAAAATAAACTTAGAACTTGCTTGGTTATTAAGGTGAAGAGTACTGTCTTCGGCATCAAGTCAAGCATGTAGTTTTGGGAGTTACTCAAGAGAAAGGCAGAGGTGGCACAGCCACTGGGTCTTTTCAACAGAGTGGTAGAGAGAAGGAGGGGCAGAATATTTCTTCTTCCATAGGTGCATCCCAGAGTATCTGGCCGCCTCCCAGACTTTATGACAAAGAAAATGACAGCAAAGAGGAAGGCCTGCTCAGCTAATCAACAAACCCTCAGGACAGCTGTCCCCACTTCTCCTTGTTCTGAGGACTTCTAAGAGGCTCTCACATACAAGATGTATAAGATGGCCAAGTCAAGATTTTGGTTTTGCAAAGCACAGTTCAAAGTCGAAGCTGCTCCTAAAGACAGGAGATAAATTCACTGTTTTCTTAAACTCACAATGACATGTGGCTGTGATTATTTGGGACATTTAAAATCTTGAGCATTTCCAAGTTTGGGGTTTCATTTTTTGCACTCTTTCCGGTATCTTAAATAGAATCGGTTCACAGATGACAGCTTGGAAAAGCCTTATAATACTTATGACAGAAAATCCAAATCTACCTAAACAAAACCTGGTTTTGCAGCAGTCTTATCAACCCCCCACCCCCAACAATAAGCACTAGCTAGAACCTTGGACCCCTCAATGTCAGCCCTTCTACTCAGTCCGACCTAGGCAACATGGTCTTCAGCTCCCATTTCACTATTATAAACAGCCAGGGCATTGTGTTTCAGTTAAGATTCTTGGCTTTATCTTTTTCAAGTTTCTCATACTGTCTTACACAAATCAAAGAGAAACTCCTGAATGAGTCATACATATGGGAGAAGAGGCAGAAAGGACCTCCTAACCTAATGGAAGGGGGAAATGGCAAGTTAGCTATCTCTACCCTAATTTCAAGGGGGTTGCTGAAGAGTCAGTGCTATTTATAGTCACTTCATGTCACCCTCATAAGGAAGGGCCAACACAGCTGCAGAGTGCATCGCCAGAATCACACTGATGGAGAGGTAGTAATAGTTAAAATAGAAAGACTTGATGGGAGAACAAAATGCTAGATGGGCAAATCAGAACCAGAGTTACTGTCAGCTTTTTGTCATGAACGGATATACTAACCACCTCCCTTCCCCTCACCCCTAGGATACAATTACATGGCCATAAATAGGGATCTTAGCAGCAATGTGGGAAGCCCCAACTCTTTTTTTCTGTGTCTTTTCTATGTACCCTCTTCCTAGGTAGCACCAATCTCCCCAGGAGACAGGCAAGGGACAAGGGCTGGCATGTTCATGTGCCCTCTGGCCTGTAGAGGTACCTACAGTGTTCAGCAAACACTCTCTAGATCAATGAGGACACGAGTCAGGTGGGGGGGGGGGGTGTTGGCCCTGGGTGTGTTCTTGCTCTAAGGCAACATTTAAGGTAGAGCCTGTCGAGAAGAAAATCCGGTAACTGGGTTTCAGCTGACACTCAGCCTCCTATTGCCTTCCCTTGGCCTCTACTGTTGGCAATAAAAAACCCCAGCACCCTTGGAGGTGCTGTCAGTGAAGCCCCCAAGCTTCCCCCCTACCACTGTGATTTTTGTGACCACAGACAGAAATAGACAGTAGGAACAGAGCCCTTCCCCCTGTGCTCCCACAGATAGCCATAAAAAAAAGCACAATCTCCAATAAAATAACTGCATCTGGCTCTTCCTATATGCACCATTCCCAGGGGAAAAATTCTTAGCACAGATAAACAGGAGCTGCTTGGGGGAGGGGAGAGGAGCTTGCTTTCCAGGAAGCAGAATCAAAGGCTGATTTGCCAGGGCAGAGACTCCGCCTGCCTCCCCGGAAATCTAAATACTGTACTGTCTCATTACTCTGCAGAGCTCAACTTGGAAACATGCAATCAGCTCTTCTGTGACAGACCACAGGTGACATCTTCAATAGGCAGATGTGCTCCAGGGGCAAGAGCAAACAGGTGTGACCAAGAAAAGACAGAGAAGACAGTAAATAAGAGGCCAAAGGGCAGAACAGTGCAGAGCAGACAGAAAAGCAAGAAGTTTTGGGCAAAAAAACAAAACACCCAAGAGCTGAGGCCAGCATTCTACCTTCTCTGTTCGTTCCAGAAAAATCAGCCTAGAGCAAGGTGGCAGTAGGGAGCACAGTGTTTGGTAACAAAAATAGGGATGGGTGGGAAAACCAAAGGGATGTCATTCTAATCAGCATGAATTGACCAAGACAATGACCAGCAAAACAGGAGGCACCTAGGGACCCTGTGAGGCACCAACCATGTAGCCAAGTGTTTCTAACGGAGACTCTGGGTCTGATCACCCGACGCCCACTCCAGCCTTCACCTGCCCTACGTCTGCAGCAGCACCTCTGGCTCAGACAACGAGCAGTAGAGAGTATATCCCAATTCGTCTATTTCTTGAGGGGTGAGCTCTGCAAACAGGTTCACCTTGGGGTTCAGAGCACTGGGCAAGACTCCAGCCTCCAAGTAGCTGATGAGTCCCCTCAGGGCCTGCAGAAAGCGGTCGGCCAGCATCTCTGAAGACCAGTCAGCCTCCTCCTGGGCCAAGTGGAGGATGACATTGGTTAGTTGGCTGGCAGTAAGGTGGCCCAGAGCTGGAGTGGACTTGCATATAGCCTTGAGTATCTTGAGGCACAGAGATCGGCAGCCTGAGTCAGCCTGGTCCAAAGCCCGTAAGCGTGCCGTCTCAGCAGGACGCAAGCTCAGCCGCCAGAGGTTGTCATACTGAGCTAAGCGGTGTGGTCTGGCCACCAAGACAGTGTCACCAAGGGTCACTGATGGCAGAAAGTCAATGACAAGATGTTTGTCCCTCTCATACTGCACTTCTAGTGTCAGGGCCTCTGGGGGTGGTGCTGGTCGGATCACATAGTCCAAGAGGGACCCTATGGCTGGCCAGTTGATAGAGCCTGCCACTACCTTCTCAAATGTGTCTGCCACTGTCTTTGGGGAGAGGTAGCCACCTACAACACAGCGGTCCCAATAACTGCTACCACGAGGAAAGTACTCTGGGTTCTCACGACGGACCAGGAAGAATCCAGGAACATTCATGATGGTGTCCTCACCAGGTATACATGACCACAGGTTCTGCTCCAGCACAAGAGGGACAATGAGTTGAATGTGGTCAGCTGTCACCACCTGCCAGAAAAGAATTAAAAAGTGTTGGTTATGTTTTTAATGTTTTATTATACTTAGTATAATAAAACACATGTAATGCATGTGGAGGTCAGCGGTAACTTACAGAAGTCAGTTCTCTCCTTTCACCATGTACAACTCAGAGACTAAACTTAGGTCTTCAGATTTGGTGGCAAGCACCTTTACCTGCTGAGTAATCTCATTGGCCCCAGAATTTAAAAGGTTTTGGAGGGCTTTACTAGTCATAAGATATAAGCTGCCTACAACACATATCTAACATCTTGCACTTGCCAACAATAATGCAAACCAATGATTCAATCAGCACACAGCAAACAAGACAAGAATACAACAAAGGAGGTGTTTTACCACTGCCCTGGTTCAGGGTTTTAGGGTTTTTGTTTTTTTTTTTTGTTTGTTTGTTTGTTTTTTTGAGGTAGGATATAACATAACCCAGGCTGGCCTCAAACTACACAGCTGAGGCTGACCCTAATCTTCTGATCCTTTTGCCTCCTGAGTGTTGTGATGACAGACCTGTGTCACCATGCCTATTTTATGAAATGCTGGGGATTGAACCCAGGGCCTAATACAACTAGTTTATATCAACTGAGCCATATCCTCAACCCCTATAGCTTCTTTACAAGTCTTAGTATCAAGGGCTGGAGAGATGGCTCAGTGATTAAGAGTGCTGGCTGCTCTTCCAGAGGTCCTGAGTTCAATACCCAGCCACCACATGGTGGCTCACAACCATCTGTAATGATATCTGGCGCCCTCTTCTGGTGTGCGGGCATACATGGAGGCAGAATGTTGGATACATAATAAATAAATAAATCTTAAAAATTTTTAAAAAAAGTCTAAGTATGACTAAAAAAGTGAGAAAGAACAGAGCAAAGGAATAAATACTGCTGTGGGACGGATTTACAAGGATTTACAAGCAAGTCACAATGACTTTCTTGAGCAACCACAATACTGAGAAGTATCTGTCTATGCCCAGCCCCACCCTTCATAAGAACTATGTTACCTGCAGATCATCATAGAGACTGCCACTTAAGTACATGTCCCGAAGTGGCATATCAGGCAGCTTGGCCCGCAGGAAGCTCCGGAGCTCAGCACATATGTCCACCGCAGCTTGCTTGGCCCGAGCCTGCTCTCCAGCAGGGATGGCTGCCCGGTTCCGGTAGTAAGAAAGAAGTTTCTCCTGCAGGGACATGCGGAGTCGTGACTTCTTCAAGTCTACCTGGCCCCTCCTGGGGAATGGTTTGGGCCGGGGTGGGCAGAATGTATCTGCCAAGGCAAGAGAGAGAGGCATGTGAGCTCTGCCCAAGCTTGCTCAGTCCACAGAAGTCCTAGTCCCAGGAAGGAAAAGGACTTGGCACAAAGGGCAAGTTGCCTGACATTCCATGCTGAGAAATGTCTCTCCACCACAGCAGCTCTAAGTCCAGAAGCAGTCCCAGAAAGTTTAAGGAGTTTCTTACCTGTGTCAAAGGCAGAAGAGTCTGTGGGAAGAGTCTGCAGAGACCGGCTCAGGCCTGTCTTCATGTCCTTGTTCAACAGTCGAGGGGAGCCCATCCAGTTTGGCTCTTCCCAGCTCCTCTTTCCTGAATGGCTCAGGCGGGTAGGGCTGGTAGGGGCACTGATTGCCCGATCATACATCTGCAACACCAGAGAGGACCCAGGACATATACCAGCCCTTCTCCTCCTGCCTCCTTCCCGACTTTTCCTCCCCTATTAAATTCAAGAAGTTTTTTGTTGTTTTTGTTGATAGTGGTAGTAGGGATGCAATCCAGGTCCTTGTGCATGCTGGGTAAACACTCTACCACTGGATTACATCCCCAGACAATTTTTTTCCTACTTTATTACAAGTAAATTAAATTTACTACGAGTAAATTAAATCAGGACTGTCAAAATCACAGTTAACCATTCATGGTATGAATTCTGGTGTATGAATTAAATTATGGTATACATGCTAGGTGGTGGTGGCACACGCCTTTAATCCCAGCACTTGGGAGGCAGAGGCAGGCAGATCTGTGAGTTAAAAAAAATATGGTTTACATAAAAAAAACACTAATCATTTGTTTTGTAATAAATAAGGTAGTAATGTTACTCACTGATAACCTTTTAAAGATTAAACTATCAGGTTTGCCCTTTCTTCCTTCTTAATTCCAGCAAAGATCACTTTTGTTTCAGGTATGTACTTTTTGGGATTCTCCAGATTCCATCAGGGTATCCGCTCCCAAAGTAATGCATTTGCTCTTGCTAGCATTCGTGTAAAAGAAGCCAGCAGCCTGCACTGTCTGCCGCCCAGGCAGACCATGAGGGTTTTGGTCCAGTCTTATGTGTGCCTTCCTTTTCCACAGCATGGCACTGAGCACACTTTTCTGAAGAAAAATCTTTGTCTTTCACAACATCACCCATTTTGATGGGCAGTATTGGGATACTATTTTAATTCCAGCACTTGGGAAGCAGAAACAGGTGGATCTCTGTGAATTCAAGGCCAGAGTGAGTTCCAGGACAGCCAGAGCTACACAGAAAAACCCTCTCAAAAACAAAACAAACAAACAAACATCACTCATTTTTATTTCGATCCTGGCTGGTTCACAACACAAATGGTAGGACCCGAAGATAGAATCCTGCTCTCTCCTCAGCCAAATTTTTCAAAATAATTTTGTTTTAGTCTAGACTATAGAATATACTGCTCCATGCAGAAAATATCAGGAAATATTAAATGCTACAAGAAATAATTTATCCACAATACCACAACCCATAGAAAAGTGTTAGTATGTGGTGTATTTCTTTCTAGAGATATTTATGCCATCAAGATCAGACAATTTTTTCTAGTTCAGACATTTTTTATTTTGTACATGGGTATATGTGTGGGCATGTGCACATACCATAGCACATGTGTGAATGGCATAGGATAACTTTTTGGAGCCGTTTCTTTCCTTCTACCATGTAGGTCCCAGGATCAAATGCTGGTTGTCTGGCTTGGAGCAAGCACCTTTACTTACAGATCCCAGACTCCACAGACTTCTCAAATCACAAGTTTTCCCTTTTTGGTCATTTCTTCCAATCACTAAGATGCTTCAGTATTTTCTGACTATACAACATTTTTCTTTAAGAATATTCCATATTGAAAGGGCTGGGAATGTTGTTCAGCAGCAGAGTGCTTACCTAACACTCCATGTTCAACACTAATTTATTTATTTCACAGGTAGTACCAGCTGTTCCTCAGTATCACCAAAGGATTAGTCCCAGGACACTCCAAGCATACCAAAATCCTTAGATGTCTCCTGACCCTACAGGAAATGGCACTGTAGCTGGGTATAGTGCCTAAAGGCCTAAAATGTAGCTGATACATGCCTAAAATCTCAGCAGTCAGGAGGCAAAGGCAGGAAGATTTGAAGTTCAAGGCTATACACAGTGAGTTCCCAGCTAGGCAGACTACAGTGTAAGACCTTATCTCAGAACAACAGGGACGGTCAGAAGACTCAGCAGGTAAAAGTAGTTGTCCCCAAGAACGCAAGTCTGAGTGAGTTCAATCCCAAAAACTCATATAAAGGTAGAAGCTGAGAACCCACTGCAAAGTTGTCCTCTGGTCTCCACTGTACACCTGCATAAAAGTATCACACACCAATAAAATAATCTTTTAAAAAGTCATTGTACTTGCATATAAACTGTGCATAGCTTTATATGTATTTTAAATCTTATATATATTATCTAATACAATGTAAATGCTATATAATTATCCTGATTGCCTAAAGAATGACCCAAAAAAATGCTGCACCTATCAGTATGAATACAATTTTTTTTTTATTTGTTTGTTTTTCAAGTCAGGGTTTCTCTGTGTAGCCCTGGCTGTTCTGGAACTTGCTCTGTAGACCAGGCTGGGCTCAAACTCAGAGACCAGCTTTCTGTGCCGAAATCGCACCCGCTAACATGGTGAACGTTCCTAAGACCCGCCGGACATTCTGCAAGAAATGCGGCAAGCACCAACCCCACAAAGTGACACAATACAAGAAGGGCAAAGATTCTTTGTATGCCCAGGGAAAGCGGCGTTATGACAGGAAACAGAGTGGCTATGGTGGGCAGACTAAGCCTATTTTCCGCAAAAAGGCGAAAACTAAAAAGAAGATTGTGCTGAGACTGGAATGTGTGGAGCCCAACTGCAGATCTAAGAGGATGCTGGCTATTAAGAGATACAAGCATTTTGAACTGGTAGGTGATAAGAAGAGAAAGGGCCAAGTGATCCAGTTCTAAGCTGACCTTGTTATGAAGACAATAAAATCATGAGCTTTCACTCAAAAAAAAGAAAAAAAAAAACAAAAACTCAGAGACCAGCCTAACTCTGCCTCATCTAGTGCTGGGATTAAAGACGTATGCTACCACACCCGGCCATGTAAATGCAATTTTTAAAAAAATTGGGGTCATCCTGGTCAACAGAGCAAGTTCCAGGGCAGGTACCAAAACTACACAGACAAACCCTGTCTCAAAACAAACAAACAAAGTATTTTCAATCTGGCTGGCTGAGGTTGTGAAATGAACTCACAGACTAAGAGGGCTGTTTGTATTTCACAGATCTTACATGCTAAGCATTGTTCCAAGCTTCTAGGTGTGTCCAGTCTACCTGGAGGGTAAAGTTCCACACCAAGTATGCAGATAGAGATAAATGCTTTGAGAATAAGAGGAGAAAACAGTGTGTACATGTGGTTGCTATTTTCAATCAGGTCATCAGGGAAGGGTGAGTAGTTGAGTTAGTTGTTGTGTTTTACCTGCTGGGATACATTTTTTTACATCTCCAGTGATCTCTTTATGACAGAAGCCTAGAAGCAGACTGCCAGATGAGCAAATAATACTCCATCAGAGTACTAGAGTCTCCCTCACTAGAGCCTCACTTTGTAGAGGGAACTCACCGTGACCTCCCATCCTGGGACCAGACTGCACACACTTACCCGCTTAACCGCCAGGGTGGCAATGCCCAACATGGCTGCTCCACCCACACCCAGCACCAGCCGGGCATTGGAGAGCACAAAATCAATGGCTGTGCCGATGCCATTGTCATCCTTCTTGCCTTTGCGCTCACCAGCGCCTGCCATTGCTCACCTGAGAATGAAGACAACACAGTCATTACCAACTGGGACCACAAAAATCATTCCTTTCTGTCCCTCTGCACCACAATCAAGGTTACTATATACAAAAATCTAGAACTACATACTCTAGTGTCCAGAAGGGATGGTACCATGTCCTGTGACTCACCTGGATACACAGAAAACTTAAAAAGCAATGCTAGTATTGAAGGGCCCAGACCCTCACCCATCGCTCTCCCTCTTGCCCCCACCCTGCCTCTTTGATAGCCATGACAGGCTACAGAAAAAGCCTAGCACGATGTAGGCCCCAGACTAAGCAGGATGTGCTAAGCCCCCAGCTTTCCCCAACCTTGCTCTTATTACTAGAAAGAAACTGCCAGGTTTCCTCCTTGTGGTAAGGAACCAATCAGAAGTTAGCTGGCGGACTCTAGATATGATAATAATTACTGATAATGGCAGAATGCAGTAACCTATCCCTCCATGGCCTCCAGATATAGCAATCTTTCCTTAGCTGCAGCTGACCAATCACCTCAGGACAGGTTCCCCCAGCCTGGAGATGCGCCAATCCTGAGACTGCAACTAGCAGACCCCTCAGATGACCCTCTCACCTGGCTCTACCCCCAATATATGCCCTGCCCCACTGCAGCAAGGGATTCCTCATACTCCACACACTGTGTCGGATGAAGGACCTGAGTTAACTCGTAATTTTTGCATTGGATCTGGTTTCTTGGTGGTTTGGGGGGTCCAAGCTCTGGGCACAACAGTATATACTATAGAAAAGTCTTTCAATAGACCTAAGACTACAGCAAACATTGAATTCATTAGCAATCCTATTTTTGTACTGCAGTATAGTATCTCACCATACAATACAAGCCTCCCTACTCCTTTAAAATATGGTATTAATAGAAAGACAGGGTCTTCCTTCTTTAGCCACTACTTTAGAAATGTTAAGATTAAGAAACAGACAGGCATGGTGACACATAGTTATAATCCCAGCACAACAGAAGCCACGTTTTTTAAAAAAAAGACTCACTGTCAAATCCAAAAAAACCCTTTCCCTCACCATATTCACACTACGGCATTTCCCTTTCCTCTTCCTTTTACTTTCAATTAGAGCTTCAGGTTCAGGGTTAATGAAAGATTACCTGGTCAATTAAAATATATTCCTACTTCAAATGTACAGAGCAATCAAGCCACAGAAGAGTTAAACACAGTGTGTGCATATGGGGTCAGGTTAGACGGCTCTTCCCCATCTTTCCAGCTGCCACTGTGACACAGATGGGCTATGGGAAACCCAATGGAGGCAGAGTATTCTAATCACTCACATTTCCACACAACTAACAAGAACCTTTATTTTTTTAAATAATTTATTTTATGTACATTGCTGCTCTGTCTGCATGCATGGGTGTGAGGGTGTTACACAGATCTTAAGAGTTACAGACAGTTCAACGCAATGTCCATCAAAATCCCAGCAAAATTCTTCAAAGACCTCAAAAGAACGGTACTCAACTTCATATGGAAAAGCAAAAAACCCAGGATAGCCAAAACAATCCTGTATAATAAAAGAACTTCTGGAAGCATCACAATCCCTGACTTCAAACTCTACTACAGAGCTACAGTACTAAAAACAGCCTGGTATTGGCATAAGAACAGACAGGAGGACCAATGGAACCGAATAGAAGACCCGGATATCAATCCACACATCTTCGAACACCTGATCTTTGATAAAGAAGCAAAAATATCAAACAGAAAAAAGAAAGCATATTTAACAAGTGGTGCTGGCATAACTGGATATCAACATGTAGAAGAATGAAATTAGACCCATATCTATCACCATGCACAAAACTCAAGTCCAAATGGATCAAAAACCTCAAGATAAAGCCAGCCACACTGAACCTCATAGAAGAGAAAGTGGGAAGTACACTTGAACACATTGGCACAGGGAAACACTTCCTAAATAGAACTCCAGCAGCACAGACACTGAGAAAAACAATTAATAAATGGGATCTCCTGAAACTGAAAAGCTTCTGTAAAGCAAAGAACACGGTCAACAAGACAAAATGACAGCCTACAGAATGGGAAAAGATCTTCACTAACCTCACATCAGACAGTGGTCTGATCTCCAAAATATACAAAGAACTCAAGAAATTGGACACCAAAAGAACACATAATCAATAAAAAAAAAAAAATGGAGTACAGACCTAAACAGAGAACTCTCAACAGAGGAATCTAAAATGGCTGAAAGACACTTGAGGAAATGTTCAACATCCTTATTCATCAGAGAAATGCAAATCAAAACAACTGAGATTCCATCTTACACCTGTAAGAATGGCCAAGATCAAAAACACTGATGACAACGTACGCTGGAGAGGTTATGGGGAAATGGGAACACTTCTGCAATGCTGATGGGAATGCAAGCTGGTACAACCCCTTTGGCGATTTCTCAGAAAATTAGGAAACAACCTTCCTCAAGACCCAGTAATACCACTTTTGGGTATATATCAAAAGGATGCTCAATCATGCCACAAGCACATGTGCTCAACTATGTTCATAGCAGCTTTGTTTGTCATAGACAGAACCTGGAAACAACCTAAATGCCCCTCGACTGAAGAATGGATAAGGAAAATGTGGTACATTTACACAATGGAGTACTACACTGCAGAAAAAAATAACAATAACTTGAATTTTGCAGACAAATGGATGGAGCTAGAAAACATTATTTTGAGTGAGGTAACCCAGACATAGAAAGACAATTATCACATGTACTCACTCATAGGTGGTTTTTAAACGTAAAGCAAAGAAAGTCAGCCTACAAACCACAATCCCAGAGAAGTTAGACAATAATGAGGACACTAAAAGAAACTTATATAGATCTAATGTATATGGGAAGTAGAAAGTAGAAAAAGACAAGATCTCCTGAGTAAAATGGGAGCATGGGGACCTTGGGGGAGGATTGAAAGGGGAAGGGGAGAGGCAGGGAGGAGAGCAGAGAAAAATGTAGAGCTCAATAAATATCAATAAAAAATGTATAAAAAAAGAAAAAAAAAGAGTTACAGACAGCTGTGAGCTGCCATGTGGGTGCTGGGAATTGAACCCAGGTCCTCTGAAAGAGCAGTCATGCTCTTAACCTCTGAGCCGTCTCTCCAGTCCTCAGACCTCTATTTTAAGAAAAACTTTTATAAATAGATTTACAAGGCCCAGCAGTGGTACACACCTTTAATCCCAGCACCCAGGAGGAAGAGGCAGGTGGATCTTTGAGTTCAAAGTCAGGCAGGTCTACAGAGAGAGTTCCAGGACAGGCTCCAAAGCTACAGAGAAACCCTGTCTCGAAAAAAAAAAAAAAAAAGACAAGCAAGGAGGAACACTGTGTCTAACAAGTACAGTTTCAGATTAACCAGATAAAAGTTCTAGAAGCCTGCTGTATAACACTGCTGACTTGTGCACTTAAACCACCTTAAACCACTCGGGTTTTGTTTTTGTTAGATTTATTTATTTAATGTACATTGGTGGGGGTTGCCTGCATGTATATCTGTATAAGAGTGTCAGATCCCCTGGAAGGGGAGTTAAAGACAGTTATGAACTGTCATGTGGGTGCTGATAACTGAACCGAGGTCTTTTGGAAGAACAGCCAGTGCTCTTAACTGCTGAGCCTTCTCTCCAGCCCCTAAGATGTTTTAAAAGAAAAAAAAAAAAGAAAACACTGACCTAGCAGAAAGCTGGGAAGAATCGCACTCTGAACACTTCAAGCAAATTTTATTTAAACTATTTCCCTAAACACAAAAATAAGAAAATACTCATTTCTCTACTTAGTGAGGATGTTAAACCCTTGCAATTTCCTAACTAGATAGAAAAGAAGCAGGACTTATTTGAATAAGTTCAGGCATGTCTGTTACCATGTGCAGCTTGAGTGCATGTGACAGTAACTAACCTATAGCAAATGCAGTGGCTCAGTAAGCAACACCCCAAATAAAGGCCTCAGAAGCAGATTCCCTCCAACTCCCCCAAGAGGCAAGGCATAAAAACTAGCAGGGTATAGTAGCACAAGCCTTCAGTCCCAGCACTGGGAAGCAGATGCAGGTGGATTTCTGTGAATTTGAGACCAGCCTGGTCTACATAGTGAGTTCCAGGCCAGTCAGTGATACATAGTGCCCAAAATAAATAAACTAATTAACTGGAACTCAGAACCCATTTCACTCAAAGTCAACCATAAAACAAAACCAAAAATACCACACTAGGGGCTAGGAATATAGTTCAGAGGTAGAGCACTTGCCTCTCATGCTCAAGATCCTAGGCTCCATTCCCAGCAGCATCACTACCCCCCACACAAACAAAAGCACTTTGTTTTAAAACTACTCCTCCTACTCTTCTGTGCAACAGGCTGCAAACTCCCTGGTTGAGTATAGATCTTAAAACCCCATTACAAGCCGGGCAGGTGTAACACTCCTTTAATCCCACCAACTCGGGAGGCAGAAGCAGGTGGATCTCTGAGTCAGAGACCAGCCTGGTCTACAGAGTGAGTTCCAAGACAGCCAGGGCTACAGAGAAAGAAAGCCTGTCTCAAAATACCAAAACCAAACCAAACATAACAACGACAAAAGAGACTCCTATTCTAGAAAGGGACCTGCCCCATACCTGACAGGAAGAAATGACACAAATCAGGGGCCAAAAAGACCCTCACAGAAAGGAGGTCTTGCTGGACTTCCCTCTCAATCCATTGTTATCAGATTAAACACCACATCCAATCCTATATCTACACAGCTATCCATTACTGAACCTAAGCATAAAAGTGGGTGATTCATCCTGAGTCTTTGGCCTTCATTTTAAGTGC
This sequence comes from Myodes glareolus, assembly GCF_982192425.1. NCBI lineage: Eukaryota > Metazoa > Chordata > Mammalia > Rodentia > Cricetidae > Myodes > Myodes glareolus. The sequence goes on from NC_142044.1 coordinate 40,778,501, forward strand.
TCCATACAGGGAGTAACTTGTTATTTCTTACAAGTTATCAACCATGAGTTCTTCCCTAGAAACATGCCACCCAAGCTGGCCTCAAACTCCCTATGTAGGCAACACTGGTCTCAAACTCCTATCCTCTTGTCTCCTCCTAGGTGCTGTGACTACAAGCATGTATGATCATATCTAGCTCTTATCTTCAATTTAAAGATGAAGAAACTGAAGAACATGTTCAGTAACTAGCCCAGAGTAACTTATACACCAGTAAAGTGTACAGTCAGGGTCTGAATCCAGAGCTTACGCTGCTGGGAGAACCAATCCATGAGTCCCAACCAGCCTGCCATATTACCTCACAGCTCATCTCTAACCTTTCTAGACTTCTAGCCACTATAGCTTCACTGGAGCATTCTGGCACATTCACTGCTACAAGAATGTACTGTTTGACATACTAAGTATCTACTGTAATGAATGAACTAACCTATGGCATTTGAGGGATTTTGTTTTGTTGATTTCCTCCAGACATAGGCAGCTCTTTAGCTCAGGCTGAAAATATTTACTACCTGTTCCATGCCTTTCCAGACATAATCTGTTGTATATCCCAGGCTGATCTGACATTTACTACCTGTCGCAGGCTAAGTCTGAACTTATAGTCCTCTGGCCTCAGCTTCCTGAGTACTAGGATTAGAGTTTTGTACCATCATACCTAGCTCTTCATTTTACCCTGATGGCAAGATTTAACACAATTCACAACCAAAACATCAGAATGCATTCAGTAATCCCCTACTTCTTCAGACCCACTGCCTTTCCCTGTGCATGCAGGATTCCGTGCACATCACCAACTCGAGTCCTGGGCTGCAAAAGGCGGGTCTCTCAAACAATGTAAGTGTGACTAACAACTGAGAGCCGTTACATAAGGGTTCCTGCTTTCTGTCTCAGTAAGCATTACCCTCTACCCAACTGGCAAGCCTTATACCACAGCCACGCTCTGCCTTTCTCTCTTTTCCTTATTTTGAAACATCTATGTTGCCCAGGCTAGCTTCAAACTAAACTACTTCAGTTTTCTGAGTGCTGGAATTACCAGCATGTACAACTACGCCCAAGCTTTCAGTTTTAGCCTCTTTCCCTTTCTTTCTGTGGCCACCAAGTCCTACTGTTGTCTATACTGGTATTTACAGGTGACCACCTCAGTACCTCAATCATCTGACCAAATTCACTGCCTCTAGTGTCTCTCACCAATCTATTCTCCACACTACCCTGGCACACTCCAAGACAGAAATGTTTTCATCATTCCCTTCTTAGAAAAATGTGACAGCCCCCAGTCCGCTATTGCCTCCCTAGGAAATCCAATGTCCTTCCATCCCTGGCCCAACTTCAACTCCAGACTCACTTCCAGCTACAAAATGCAGCTCCTACCCTCAGACATTTGTTTCTTCTCCCCACTGCAGCACATTTCTGGTTCTCATTTGAAGCAGACCGCAAATGTCTTTTCTGTAACCACAATTCTCTCCTACCACCCGAACCAAGAGCAAACCATCTTCATTCCTGTCTCCATAGCCTTTTATACAGTGCCGGCATAGCGTTGTTCATACTAGAATTACTTCCCACTGAACTCCTCCTTTGGCTGGTTTGTCGTTTTTAAGATTTATTTTATGTATATGTATTTTGCTTGCAATATGTCTATGACCCATGTGTACACCTGGTGCCCATGGAGGTCAGAAGAGGTAATGGGATCACTTGGAACTGGAGTTATAGATAGTTATGAGCCATCTTCTGGGTGCTAGGAATTGAATCTGGATTAACAAGTGCTCATAACCCCTGAACCATGTCTCCAGCCCTAAAGTTTTGGGTTTTTTTTTGTTTTGTTTGTTTTCTTTTCTTTTTTTTTTTTCTTTTTGGTTTTTGAGACAGGGTTTCTCTGTATAACAGTCTTGGCTGTCCCGGAACTCACTATGTAGAGCAGGCTGGCCTCGAACTCACCAAGATCCGCCTACCTCTGACTCCCAAGTGCTGGGATTAAAAGTGTTCCAAACCACCACCCAGCAAAAGTTTTTAATGGACCCATCTTTCTTCTCTGTCCACAGAACCTAGGCATTTAATGGGACTCTGAAAGGTTCTGAATTAAACATGGCCATTACGCTGTAGTGGGGCTTCCTGATGGCAACGTCTCCAAAAGCAACTAGAGCTAGGGTCAGTGAAATGGCTCAATGGATAAACACACTTGCCAACAAGCCTGAAGGCCAGAGTTTATAATCCCCAAGACCCCCAAATAGACAGAGAGAACCAACTCCCACAGTCTTATGATGGAGGAGGATTAACTGTCTATGTGTTACTTTCATTGGTTAATAAAGAAACTGCCTTGGCTTTTGATAGGACAGCAGTTTAGATAGGTGGAGTAGACAGAACAGAATGCTGGGAGGAAGAAGGCAATGAGGCAGTCGCCATGACTCTCCTCTCCGAGACAGCTGCAGGTTAGAATCCTCCTGGTAAGCCACCACCTCGTGGTGCTACACAGATTATTAGAAATGGGTTAGATCAATATGTAAGAGTTAGCTAATAAGAGGCTACAGATAATGGGCCAAGCAGTGTTTAAAAGAATACAGTTTCCGTGTAATTATTTCGAATAAAGCTAGCAGGGTGGGCGGCAGGAAGCGGCCTGCCGCTCCTTCTACAGTCTTATGACTTCCACATGCATGTTCTGGCACATGTACCCACACCCATAACAAATGTAACTCTTTTTTTTTGGTTTTTAGAGACAGGGTTTCTCTGTAGCTTTAGAGCCTATCCTGGTACTAACTCTTATACACCAGGCTGGCTTCGAACTTACAGAGATATGCCTGCCTCTGCCTCCTGAGTGCTGGGATTAAAGGTGTGCACCACCACCCCCCGGTTCAAATGTAACTTTAAATGTAAGAAAATAAAGGTCTAATATCCCACCTGCCAAGTACCACTTTCAGTGCTGTGTGTACACTGTCTAGGTCAATTCTCATAGAACCGAAAGAGGTTAAGTACTATTACTTCCTTCTATGCCACAGATGGTGAAATGAAGGCCTGGGAAGATTTGGAGACCTGTATCCATAGCTAATAGCTAGCATTGCCAGGATTTGAAAGCAGGCACTGAATATAATGATTGCGATACCAATTATGCAGTAATGATAAACTTATGTTTCAGAAAACATGGTGCAATCCAATATAAACTGAGCAGACGAGGTGGGTTGGAGCTGAACTCTAATGACTTCACCATCTTTTTTAATATTCCCATATATAAAACAGTCTATGAAATAAAATGCCAATTCTGTTTTGGTGGCTTGCAATCCAAGGCCCATAGTTTCTTAGTAACAGAGCCCACTTCTACTGGCATGTCTCCATTTTATCTAGAGAATAACGACACACTGTGATGATACAGGAGAGGTCATCCCTTCCTAGTTTCTTGCGCAGAAAGAGATAAACCTCCAGTATCAAGGGTCTACCTACCTGAGGCTTCCTAATGCATCTGTGGGGTGGGGTGGAGGGCCAGGAGTATCTACTGAAGGCACCTTTATCCTCTTCTTGGAATTAGGGTAGGAAGGGAAAAGAGAGGATCCTAAACAAGACCTCCAAGTTTGCTGCGGAGGAAGACCAGGCCCTTCTCCAGCTGCTTCTCCCGAGCCTCTAGATTCTCAAGCTTCTGATTTTTCCTGAATTCACGACGGATGGAAGCAAAGTAGAAGTCTCGATCGGTGTAGCGAAGCTCTCGGCCTTGGCGCAGCAGAGCCCGGTATAGACTCAGAACCGCCTCTCGGCTCCACGGGGCCATGGGGGACTGACAAGCACTAAGCGTCTCACTCTAGAAACAGAAGACACAGAGCCTAGAATCAGCATTGATGACAGCGTAGTGCCTTAGACACTGGGTCAGAGGTTCCTAATGCCAGACTCAGAGACTTCTAAGGATTTCATGGTAGAGCTGGGATGAGATCCCCTACCTCTCAAAAGCTTGCCCTCCTGGGGAAGTTCAGCGTATGGGTCACTGAAGCTCAAGAATTAGACTGCCTGAGCCTGAGTCCTGGCTGTGCCACCCACTGCCATGGCACTTAGTATAAAGTACATAACCCCCACTGAATACCAGCTTCCTCACTGTAAACCAGATAACCACATCACGAGAAGACCTTCTGTATAAGGATATTTCACAACGGCAAACCGCTGTACCGGAACTCTACCAGAAGGTATGGCCTAATGTGGCTAAAGACAAGGATTCAGCCACATCTGCCTCCTGGGACCACCATATTACCTTGAGAGGCTTTCTTCGTTGCAATTGTTGTTTTAATTACGTTTTTATTTTTTACTTTACGTGTACGGGTATTTGCCTGAATGCTTGTCTGCACACCACTGTATACCTGGTGCCTTCAGAATCTGTGTCACAGTTCCGAGACTGAAGTTATAGAGAGTGGTAAGCCAACATGTAGGTGCTGAGAATTGAAATCGGGTCCTCTGGAAGAGCAGTCAGTGCTCTTAACCACAGAACCATTCCGCTACCCCTCTGGTTTTTTTGTTTTATTTTTGCTTTTGTTTAGTCTGGTTTTTTTGAGACGGGGTCTCTCTGTGGAACCCTGGCTGTCCTGAAACTCACTATGTAGACCAGGCTGGCCCCGAACTGAGATCAGCCTGCCTCTGCCTCCCGGGAGCTGAATTTAAAGGTGTTCGACAGGTAACTGACGACGTTCCCAGAAGGAAGTTTTTCGCCCACCCGCCACGACAATCCAGACTCTAACTTGCTGGAATGAAGGGACCTTACATGTGCAGCACTTCCGGGTGTTCTGTAAACTTTCCCAGCAGGGGCCCAGTGCACACCAAGCTCAGAACTATACTGGAAGGAGGAATCCTCCCGAAATCCCTACGTGAAAGAAACGGTCGTTGTAGGAACCTAAATGTGTTTGAGGGGTGAAGGGAGTATTTGGTTGGAAGAAAAAAAAAACGATCTGGACTTTGGTCCCAAGACAGGAGCAATAGCCTCCGACCACTCTAACTTCCAGCGCGAACCTGGACAGGCCACCGTCTCTGTATCTTTTCCCTCAAGTGCAGAGCAGCTCCCCTTGGCCCTAAGGGTCTCCGGCGATGCAAGAGATGCAGAAAACCAACGGAGCGCTGGGAGGAGAGCGTCACGCAGAGACTAGAACAAGGTCGCTGAATGATCAGCTATAGGCCCCGGTCGGGGTACAACTCCCGGAGGGCGGAGACGGAGAACCCTGGGCCAGGCAGGCTTGATGAACCCCGGTCTGAGGCGGGGCGGGACGAGGCTAGGAGGCCCCAGAGGAAGCCGGTAGCCCCGGCCAGCCCGAGCGCAAGAGGGCGATCCCCGGCCGCCCTAATTCGCTCCCTCACTCACCCGTGGGCCACGCGCTACCTCTCCTCAAGACTCTCCACTCGCCCAGTACCTCTCTCGGGGTCACCCATCAACATGGCCCCTTTACTTCCGGGGCACGACCTCGCTCGCGGGCCGATAGAGACCAGGCTGTGAGGACGGAGGCGGGCAGAGGCGGAAGGACTTCCGGTCGGCCCCTCTGCAGCCTCCCTCCGGGGGCGGAGCCGGGGGCTTAGTAGGGCCCTGACCATCTCAGGGCTCCGCCCATAGACGCAGCCCCGCCTCCTGAGTGACGTCACCCAACCCCGCGGGCCCCGCCTCCTAAAGCAACGCTGCGCGTGTCTGTGTTGAGGCTGCTCTGGGTGGGTGTGGTCTGAGGGAGGGGCAGCTAGTCCTCGCCCTCCGCCTGCTGCCAGCCTCTAGCTGGCGATGGGGTGTGGAGTTCTGGAGTTTAGGAATCTGCCCCCGCCCCAACTTGACTGGTGAGATGACAGGCAGTTAGTTCAGCGATTACCAAACTCAAACTGGACCAGAGATGACTTCATGAACCGCCTGTTGTGTTCCAGACACTGGACTGGACACGTCACACTGCGTTTTGTTCAACCCAGCATCATTATTCCAGTTTTACAGGTGGGAAAATCAAGGCCTAGAGAGACTGGGTCATTTGTACTGAGGGCTGAGCCGTGCAGAGGCTCACAGCGGGTCCCAAATTCAGTCTTCCTCCAAAGTATGTGTCTTTCCGTTCTTCTAGCCTGCCCTACTTTGCCTTTTAAAGAAATAATTTTGTGACCCAGATAAATCTAATTGGTGGCATTTCCAGCTGGAAGACCAGGTAACATTCATATATATCCTCCAGATGATTCATCAGCAAAATAGTTTTCTAATAGCAAAGGACAAGGAGACCCTTTGGGGGAGACCTTAAGATTACCCAGACACAAACTGAGTCACCTTGGATGTCAGGGTCTTCTTTTCCAGATACACCAGCCTTCCCACACCCACTCCATCCCTGCCTCACGCTCCCGATGTGACAGGGGATGGGCATTAAAGTGGCATATGGCACACACATGTATCTGTGGTATTTCATAGGCCAGAGACCCACAGCAAAGACACTGATACACACCTCGGGGTTCTTTTGTAGAACCTGGGCACTCTGGGATCCCCTGGACATAGTACAGGACTGACCACCAATGTACATCATAAGGAAGGTAACCAGTTCTTACAGGGACTGGCATCTCACTGGAGAATGAGTGGATGGATGTGTTCCTGAAGATCAAAGGTCCTGGGTCAGGGTGATGAAGTCCGTCAGATTTGGGAGGGGCCTTGGGGCTGGTGGTACACCTGGGCAATGAGTTAAGTCTCCTGAGCCTTGTTTTACTCCTCTGTGAATTCTAGAAGGAGGTAACCCAGACCCATAAAGACAAACATGGTATGGGCTCACTCATAAGTGGATCTTAACTATAAACTAGAGGATAACTGTGCTACGATCCACAGACCCAGAGAGACTAGGTGACAAGGAGAGTTCATGGGGGACACCCAGATCTTCCTGGGAAGGGGAAATAGAAGAGATTCTGTGAATGGCCTGAGGGCGGGTGGGGGTGGAAACAGGAGTGATCATGTCGGGGAGAGTGCTAAAGGGGACTGATAAGGGAGAGGCTGGCACTGGGGAATCTCCAGGAGTCTATGGGGAGGACCTCAACTTAGACTCCTAGCGTCTCCTGTGACCAGCTTGGTACCTTGCTCAGTTGTCATCAGAAGGGCCTCATCCAACAACTGATGGAGGCAGATGCAGAGAACCACAGCTAAACATGACATGGAGTTCAAGAATCCTGCAGAGAAGGAGGAGAAAGGAGTGTAGGAGCCAGAGGGGTCAAGGACAACACAGGAAGGCTCACACAGTCAACTAATCTGAGCTCACAGGGGCTCGCAGAGGCTGAACTGACCACCAGGGAGCCTGCATGAGACTGACCTAGGCACTCTGCATATAGGTTACAGTTGCATAGCTTGGTCCCCTTATGGAACTCCTAACAGTGGGAACAGGGGCTGTCTCCAACTCTTTTACTGCTTTCTGGAACCCTACTCCCTGTACTGAGTCACCTTGCCCAGCCTTAATACACGGGGGAGGTGCTTAGTCTTACTGCAACTTGATATGCTGTATTTTATTGATACTCACAGGAGACCTGCCCTTTCTAAACAGAAACGGAGGAGGAGGGGATTAAGAGGTGGGAGGGAAAAAATGAGGGAGAGGGGCTGGAAGGGGAGAATGAGGGAGGGGAGCTACAGTCTGGATGTAAAACAGACAACTAAAAAAAGTAAATACAGTACACCCTCCAGCCAGGACTGTTACACAGAGAAACCCTGCGGGGGCGGGGGGGGGGAGTACAGCCTCAAGAGCCAGGGGTGCATGTGTGCATGCGGCTGTTTCATCAGTCAAGCAGTTCCCTAGCATGCCCATGGCCCTGGGGTCCACTTTCCCTTGCCAAAAAGAGCTGGGTGTGGTGGCACAAGCCTTTAATCGCAGCACTCAGGAGGCAAAGGCAGGTGGATCTGTGTGAGTTTGAGGCCAGCCTGGTCTATATAGCAAGTTCCAGGCCAGCCAGAGGTACACTGAGACCCTGTTTTGAAAAACCAAATAAATATTTTTAAATGAACAAACGTATTTTTCCTGAATGGCCCATGAGGGCTACACTATTTTTGTTTTGTTGTTCTCTCTCTCCCATCTCTCTCTCTCTCTCTCTCTCTCTCTCTCTCTCTGTGTGTGTGTGTGTGTGTGTGTTGTGAATGTGTGTGTGCATGTGTGTGTGTCTGTTTGGTTGGTTGGTTCTGAGGAGGGTTCTTTTGGGTTTTTTTGAGGCAGGGTTTCTCTGTATGGCCCTGGCTGTCCTGGAACTCACTCTGTAGACCAGGCTGACGTCAAACTCACAGAGATCCGCCTGCCTCTGCCTCACAAATGCTGAGATTAAAGGCGTGCATCACCACGCCCCAACACTATTGTTTCTGACCTATTCAGTGCCAGGTCTGAAGCAGGTGGAAATGCAGAAATTGAATCTACACAGTCTTTGTCCTCCTGAAGGTCAGGGTCAATGGGCAGAGATACGGGTGTGTAGACCACTGCTATAAAAAGCCTTCATGGGTTCCACAGAAACCCAGAAGAGCAACATAAATACAGAGAGGGTGATGAGGGGTGAGACATGAGGCGGACATCTTCCTGGGCTGAGGTTGCTCAGGGAGGGATCCAGAACTAGTTAGGTGAGCTTTGGCTCATTCTGGATCCATCTTGGAGACAAACTCTGCCACCTGACAGCTAGGTGACACCAGCAAGGCCCTCAGTATCTCTGGACCTCAGTTTCTACACCTTTAAGTACAGTTTGGTGGATTTGGTAATTCATATACCCGGAAAGTAATGGCAGCAGATCAGGGATTTAGGGTCATTCTTGGCTATATATTGAGTCTAAAATCAGCCTGAACTACACTAGGCCCTGCCTCAAAACAACAACAAAATAGCCAAGTCATCTGAACTTGAAACTGACTCATGTCAATTAAAGAGAGCGGTGAGCAGGTCAAGTGGACCATCTGCAAGAAGGATTACACCTGTGGCCCAAGGGTCCAGTGCCTGATGAAGGTGCAGTGCTGGCATGAACCTTCACCTGTGATGGACACTCAAGCGCACCAGGTCATCTAGTCCCCAACACTGATCTGCAAGCAGAAATGGCATCGTCCCAAAGACATTCAGGAAATAGGACCTTCAGATTTTTATGTAAGACAGTGTCTTGTTATGTAGCCTCGTGTGCATATGTGCATGTGGGGGTGGGGAGGGCTGGTGTTCACGTGCAAACGCACACACGTGTGGAAAGGCCAGAGGACCACATCAGATGTCTGCAAGTGTTCTCTGTTTTGAGACAGGGTTCCTCACTGAATCTGAAGCTTAGCTATTCCACTTGACTGACTGCCAGCATGCCCCCCAATCCTCCTTTTTGCCTCCCCAGCACTGGGATTACAAGTGTGCTCCAGTGTGGGGGACTCTTATATGAGTACTGGGGATCCAAACTCAGGTTCTCCATGTGTCAAGCACTTTACCAACTGAACCATCTCCCCAGCCCCAGACTCTAACTCCTGCTCTTCCTACCTCAGCCTCCCCAGTGCTGGAAGTACAGTGCTGGCATTGAGGGACCCTGAACGGTTTGAGTAGGACCCGAACTCAGATCTGGAGCTCTGAACTATTCATAGGACAGATGAAGTCACCCAGAACCAGAAAGGACAAGGAGAAAGAGCCCTAGGGATACTAAAACTCTAACATTGAAGAACTGAGAAGGGATAATCAGAAGACTGGATAGCTAAGGCTGGAGGGTGGAGAGGAGAGGGCAAAGTCACAAAGGGAGGCATGGTCTCCAAGGGAGAGGTGGATGTGGTCACAAAGGCAAGTGCCCTTATGAGTTGGATATTGTCCTCCCCACTTAGCAGCTGTCTGGGGCTAGCTGACTCAGAGAGAAATGGGGCAGAAGCCTGGGGGCCGAAGAATGAATAGGAAGTCCCAAGGGAACTGGAGATTCTGTTGGGAAGGGGAAAGAACAAGATGAAAGGACAGATCGAGGGGGACAGAAGCCAACTGTGTGTGCTCTGCCCAGCTGATTTTGGCTTGGGGTTGGTGGCACTTGTTCTAGCCTGCTAGCAGGAGGGGCAGGGGAGCCCGTTTTGGAAGGGGAGTTTGAATAAGCTGGAATGAGGGGACCTTCTGCAGCACATAGGGGGCAGGGGAGAGTGACATGGGGGACAGAAGTCTGTGGTTTAAATGTCACATTCCTTTACTTTGCTCAGTAGGTTGTCTTATAAAACTGAGCCCCTTGATAAATGCCTGTTGACCTAAAACAATGGGGAGTTGGGAAATACGAGTGAGTGAAAGGCAGAACATTCAGGCCAGCCAACTGCCCCACCCCTCCCAGGAGATGGCCCCTGCTGATGGAATCACGGAGGAAATAAATGGCTATAACCATAGTAGTGAAGCTCCTCCAGAGAGTGAGTCAACCTAGGACCCAGGTATCGGTGTCACAGAGAGGGCCATCTGCTGTCATTAGAGGTCAATCAACTCTGTAGTCACTAGATCCAGTATCCACCGTAGGAGAGAGAGGAATCTGCTGTCTACACTGTATCCAGCCGTGTTGGGACAAGCAGATGGAAGAGAAACCTGTGCTCTATAGCAATGAAGGGCTGGTGTGGCCAGAGGTGCAGGCTCTCCACCCAGACCCCATTCCCTTCTGTGAGATTCTGGGCTAAAGAGAGCCTTCTGGAAGGCTGTAATAGTGGGGGGACCACACTAGTTGCTATATGGATGACAGATGGTTTTCTTATCCCTTCTCCATCTCCTCTGTCCCCACTGTAGTCCTGAAAGGACTAGGCACCCGTGCACATACTTTATAGATATGGCCTTACTGTGCTGTCTCCTCGGAGGGCAAACTGGACACTTGTCGTAGGATTTCTATTATTGCAATGAAACACCATGACCAAAAAGCAAGTTGGAAAGAAATGATTTATTTGACTTGCACTTTCACATCATAGTCCATCATTGGGGGAAGTCAGAACAAGAACTCAAGCAGAGCTGGAACCTGGAGGCAGGAGCTGAGGGAGAGGGGCTGCTTACCAACTTGCTTCACCTGGTTTGCTCGGCCTACTTTCTTATAGAACCCAAGACCATAAGCCTAGGGAAGGCACCACCCACCATGGGCTGTGCCCTCCCCCCATTGAACACTAATTGAGAAAATGCCATACAGCTGGATCTCATGGGGACATTTCCTCAGCTGAGGCTCCTCCTCTCTGATGACGCTAGCTTGTGTCATGTTGACACACAAAATCAGACAGTATAACACCTATATGCTGGGTTGCTCCAAGACTGTGCCATTGGTAATGCAAGCAGATTGGTTAGACAGTGTTCGAGGCTCATTAAAGTCACTAGAGCAGTGTTTCCTGATGCTGCAACCCTTTAATCCAATTCCTCATGCTGTGGTGGTTCCCACCATGAGATTGTTTCATTGCTACTTCATAACTAGAATTTCGCTGCTGTTATGAATCATAATGTAAATAATAATGATGTAAATAATATGCAGGATATCTGATATATGCCCCAAAGGGGTCGACCCACAGGTTGAAAACTTTCCTTCAAACACCAACATCTCTGCCAAGAACAGCAGTTCTTTCAGCCTGCTTGCCCCATAGAAAAAAGAGCAGCCAACAGGAAGTAACCCATTACTGTTCTCTGTCCCTCTACTGTGTACTGTGCATGGTGAACATGTGAACACACACACAATACAACACATGTGTGTGAGAGCGCCTTTCTCTATCTATCATCTATCTGTCTGTCTGTCTGTCTGTCTGTCTGTCTATCTATTTATCTATCTATCTCAGAATCTTGCTATGGAACCTGAACTGTCCTTTGCCCAACTGGCCTCAAACTCTCAGGGATCCTCCTACCTCGGAGAGTAGCTTGCCTGAGAGTAGGGCTCTTAGAACCTCTTTAAAGACAAGCCCAGGAGAGAGGTAGGTGTTAGCATGCAAGGTTACTAATATTCATGCTCTGAGAGCAGGGTCACTCAGGAGAGTGGCTAACCCTGGATGCTTCCTGCCACCAAAGCTCATCCCCACCAAGGAAAGGACACAACTGAATGGATGGATACCCTCAATTGCTGAATATGTTCAAAGACTGGCCATCTTCTAGAAAAATCTGGAACTTGGGGGCTGGAGATATGGCTCAGCAGTTAAGAGCACTAGCTGCTTTTTCAGGGGACCTGGGTTCAATTCCCAACACCCACATGGCAACTCACAACTGTCTCTAACTCTAGTTCCAGGGGATCTGACACCTTCATACCAACGCACATAAAGTTAAATAAATTATAAAAAAAGAAAAATCTGGAACTTTATCTATGAAAGAAGAAAGGAAGACAAAATTCTTCCTTTCTACCTCTTCATTCTGTATGATTTCCTAGACTTGGTTTTATTTGAGTTTCCCAGGGCTCTGTGATTCAAATGTTTGTATATTCCCTACCTTTGGTTCTTTGGAGGGGTGAGGGCATAGATTTTTTTGTTTGTTTTTATTTTTGTTTTATTTCTTGAGACAGAGTTTCTCTGTGTAGCAGCCCTGGTTGTCATGGAACTCACTCTGTGGAACAGGCTTGTTGCAGGGGGCGGCCACTTGTTTGTCCTGGCTGCCCAGAACCAAAATAACCACACAGAAACTATATTAAATACTGCTTGGCCCATTAGCTCTAGCTTCTTATTGGCTAACTCTTACATCTTAATTTAACCCATTTCTATTAATCTGTATATTGCCACGTGGCAGTGGCTAACCGGCAAAGATTCGGCATGCCTGACTCTGGCAGTTCCATGGTGTCTCTCTCTCTGTATTCCTTCTCCCAGTATTCAGTTCTGTCTTTGCCTACCTAAGTTCTGCCCTATCAACAGGCCAAGGTTTTTATGATTTTTTTTTTTAAAATGCTGCAAGATCCCTGGTAGCAGTAGGCAGCAGAAATGCTGTAGGTCCCAAATGGTGGTAACAGGCCATGTGGCAGCAGACAGCGGGCCCTGGGAGCAGCCAGTCCCAGGCAGAGATGGCTGCTGGTCCCAGAGCGGTGGCCCGAGTGGTGGTAGTGGACCATGTGGCGGCAGGCAGCGGGCTCTGGGAGCAGCCAGTCCCAGGCAGAGACAGCTGCCAATCCCCGAGCAATGGCTGGTCCCAGGCAGGGAGACACATGGCGGGCAGGCAGGAGACAGAGACATGGATAGACACGATATACAGAGTGAGGTTGAATATTTATTCAGGGGGCTATGGAGGGGGAAGGGAGAAGGGGGCAGAGAGAGAGAAAGAGAGAGAGAAGAGAAAGAAACAGAGAAGGGGGATAGTGGAGAAGTGGGGAGAGAGGCAGAAGCAAAGCTGCCTCTCCGAGAGGAAGACAGAAAAGAGAGTGAGCTCAGGCCAGAAGCTGAAGATCGGCCTGCCTCAGCAGATGGGGGAGGGAGTGGGCATGGCTTGTCTCTTAAAGAGACAGAGCAACCATTACAAAGGCAGTTTCTTATTCATTAATGGTAATCACAACACACAGAGGGGACTCCCACATCACAGGCTGGCCTCGAACTCACAGAGATCTACCTGCCTCTGCCCCCACCCCCACCAAGTTTTGAGACTAAAGGCATGCACCACTGCTGCCCAGCTAGATTTATTTTTATTTTTCTAAATTGTATGTATATGGAGTGTAAATGGCTATGAGGTCAGAGGCATCTGATCCCCTAGGCTTGGAATGAAAACCAGTTAGGAACTATCTCACATGGCTACTAAGAAACAGACTTACGGCCCCTGGGAGAGCAGTAGTCCCTCCCTCCCTCTCTCTCTTTGGTTTTTTGAGACAGGATTCTCTGTGTAGCCCTGGCTGACCTGGAACCCCTCTGTAGACCAGTCTGGCATCAAACTCACAGATCTTCCAGCCTTTGCCTCCTGAGAGTTGGAATTTTAAAGGTGTGTACCACACCAGGCTTCTCTCTCTCGCCCTCCCTCTCTCTCTTTCTCTCTTCCCCCTCAATGTTTTTTTTAAAGATTCATTTAAAAAAAAAACTACTTTCTCTATTTTACATGCCAAATCCTTTTCCCACTCCCTTCCCTCCTCCTGCTCACTCCACCTCCCTCTCCCCCACCATCCCATCATTGACTCCTCAGAGCTAGTAAGGCTAGCTCAAAGGCTAGCACATTGCTTTGAGGCAGGACCAAGGTCCTCACCCCAAATCCAGGCTGAGAAAGGTATCCCTCCAGAGAGAATGGGTTCCAAAAAACCAGAACAAGCAGTAGGGATAAATCCTGGTCTCACTGCCAGTGGCCCCACAGTCTGCCCCAGCCATACAACTGCCACCCACATTCAGAGGGCCTAGCTTGGGCCTATGCTGGTTCCTTCACTGTCAGGCTGGAGTTGGAAGGCTTCCATTAGTTTAGAAAAGCTGTTTCAGTGGGTGTCCCCATCATGGTCTTGACCTTTTTACTCATATTCTCACACTTCACACTCTTCGACTGGACTTTGGGAGCTGAGCCCAGTGCTCCACTGTGGTTCTCTGCATCTGCTTCCATCAGTTGCTGGATGTAGGTTCTATGGTGATACTTAAGATAGTCATCAATCTGACTACAGGACAAGGTCAGTTCAGGCACCCTCTCCACTATTGCTTAGGATCTTAGCTGAGATCATCTTTGTGGATTCCTGGAAATTTCTCTAGTGCCAGGTTTCTTGCTAGCCCCATAATGACTCCCTCATTCAAGATATCTCTTTCCTTGTTCTCTGTCTCTGTCCTTCCCCTATCTCGACCATCCCGTCCCTTCTAGTTCTCCTCTCTTCCCCTTCTCCCCTCATCTTCCCCTTCCTCTCTCTCTTTTTAATATGCAATAAAAACACCACAATTTTTCATTATGATTGTCTTGGGGTTTCTGTTACTGTGATAAACACCATGGCCGTAGACAACTTGGAAGGAAAGGGATTTTCCAGTTTACAGCTCTCAAGTCACACTGCATCTGTGAGAGAAGTCAGAACAGGAACTCAAGGCAGGAATCAGGAGGCAGGAACTGAAGCAGAGGCCACGGAAGGGTGCCAAGGACCGGTTTACTCCCCATGACTTTCTCACCCTGCTTTCTTACGGCACTCAGGACCACCAGCCCAGGGGTAGCACCTACCACATCACTCATCAATCAAGAAAATTGATTGCCTATAACATTTTCTCAATTGAAGGTCCCTGTTCCCAAATTATTCTAGTTTGTGTCGAATTGACAAAAAAAAAGTAGCCTGCACAGTTATAATTATAAGTGCATAGTTATATCTTCTCATTGTTGTTATATTATTATTATTTGTTTGGGGGGTTTGTTTGGGTTTCTTTGTTTTGTTTTAGTTTTCAGGATAGGATTTCCCTGTGTAGCCCTGGCTGTCCTAGAACGCTGTAGACCAGGCTGGCCTCGAACTTACAGATCACCTGCCTCTGCCTCCCGAGTGCTGGGGTTAAAAACATGTTCCACCACTGCCCAGCTCCCACTGTTATTTATAAATTAAATTTCATATCAAACTTAATTTCTAAATAATACTTAAAAAAAATCGGGCAGTGGTGGCACATGCTTTTAATCCCAGCACTTGGGAGGCAGAGACAGATCTCTGTGAGTTGAGGTCACTCTGGTTTACGAAGCAAACTCCAGGACAGCCAGTGTTGTTACACAGAGAAACCCTGTCTTGAAAAAACAAAACAAAAAACACTTAAAGGGGCTGGAGAACCGGCTTGGTGGTCAAGAGCACTGGCTACTCTTCTAGGTTGTTCTTGTGGAGAATTGGGATTCCATTCCCAGCACCCACCCACATGGAGACTCTCGGCCATCTGCACCTCCTGCTCTCTTTTGGCTGCTACAGGTGCTGCATCAAAACGGTACACAGACATGCAGGCAAAACACCCATACATATAAAATAAAAAGAAGTAAACCTTTCTTTTAAATACGGTTAAATATTCATGTAAGTGCTTTCTTAAAGTCATAAGGTGGTTACAACTGAGATACTGGTATACATAGTTTTACTTTATTGCTATTTTATTGTATGGGCTTCAGTCAGTGCCATTTCCACTTAACAGCCCAAGCACAGCGCTTCTTCTCCAGCCCTGTTTGTCCTTATGTTTATTTGTTTATTTATTGCATGTCTGTGCATGTGGTTAAAGAACAACTTGCAAGAGTCTCCATCCAGCATTTGGGTACCAGGGATGGTACTCAGGCTGGCCAGCTTGTCAACAAGTGTGTTTACGTACTGAACTATGTCACTGGTGCTCTGGCTGTGTATTTGTATGAACTGCTTCAAGTCCTGTCTGGCACAAGGAAGAAAGAAAGGAGAAAGAGCTGGCAGAAGCAGACATGCTGCCTGAAGCCTCACTCGCCACCAGGAGGCAGTGTAGCACAGCGGGAAGGGACCGCAGCCCGGTTAGTGTGTCCTGTCTGTGCTGGAAAAAGGAAGGAACCGGCCCCACCCCACTCAGCGCCCAGGCTCCCTCAGAGCTAAGCAAGTTCATCTGTGAGAAGCACCTGGCGGAACGCTTCCCCCTTCTGGTCTGGTTTTGGTTTTTGGTTTCTTGAGATAGGGTCTCTCTATGTAGCCCTAACTGGGCTGGAACTCAACAGAGATGTCTCTGTCTCTGCCTTCTGGGTACTGGGATTAATGGTAGACACCACCACACCCTGCTGTTTGTTTTGTTTTGAGACAGCGGCCCTCTCTAACCAGGGCTGGCCTTGAACTGGCCCCTCCTGCCTCAGTTTCCCCCTACCTATAATTGTTGGTTCCCTCTTGTGCAGCGGTTCTCAGCCTTCCTAATGCTGTGGACCCTTTAATACAGTTCCTCATGTTGTGGTGACTCCAACCATGAAATTATTTTTGTTGCTACTTCACAACTTTAATTTTGCTACTGTTATGAATCATAATGTAAATAACTGTGTTTTCTGATTGTTTTAGCCGACTCCCCCTCCCAAAGGTCATAACCCACAGGTTATGCTCAGATCATGGAGTCCCCCAAAAACCAACAAGGAGACTGAGTCCCATATGTAAAAGCAAAGAGCCTTTATTCTTCCTCAAGTTAGAACTCAGACTCTCTGTGTGTCCAATGGTAAGATCAGAGAGCCCGAGCTCAGTTGGGGTGGGGTTTTCATAATAGCAGAGGTTGGGTTGAGGGATTTCTAAGGTTCAGGACCCCTAATTGGCTGACATTTGTCTAGGTAGGGCTGTCCTGGTGAAAAGGGGATGGGTGTGTGCTGTGTGCTGGGCTTTGGACTGTTGGGTATTGTCTTTTGGGGTGGTCCATTCCTGGGTGGCGCCTGGATAGTCCCAGTTTGTGGTCTTTTCTGAAGTCAGGTATTACCTTAGGGTAAACTGAGACTCAGGCCTACTCTCTGGTTGGTCTCCATGTCGTGGCAGGCGTGTACCAAGCTGTCCTGTGCCCTACAAGAGTCGCTGCTCTATGGCTTAACACTCCACTCAGCTCTAGACCAAAGGGGATATCTTGCAATGTCTAGAGACAGAGTTGGTTGTCATGCTTGGGGGTGAGGGGTACAGTCTGGCATATAGCAGTCAGAGGCTAGGACACTGCTAGTAACAGCTCCACGACAAAGAGTGAGCCTCACACAGAACAACAGTGCCAAGGTCAAGAATCCAAACCCAGGCTACCCTCAAGCTTGCGGAGGGTCTTGTTTCCTGTTCCTTCAGCTTCCATCTCCTGAGTGCTGGGCTTTCATGCATGCACCCGCAAACCTGGTCTGCAAACTGCTGGGAGGTCAAACCAAGACTTCCTGCTGCAAGTGTCCCATTTTCCTCTCCTTCCGCTCCCTTCCTCCCTCCCTTCTTTTCTTCTGAGACAGAATCTCACTAAATAGCCCAGGCTGGCATTGTACTCAAGGTGATTCTCCTGCTTCAGACTCTCCAAGGCTGAGATTCCAAGTGCGTGACCAGCTTTCCAGGCTGGTCTTACAGTCAGGAGCCAGAACTGAACACAGGAATGAGTTGAAAAACGACAAGAGTGAAAGAGGTTAAATGCAACCCATGGGTGTCAGGCCAAGAGGACACACTGCCTTGAGGTGACAGTGGTGTGCCCAACTGTACTGAGATGAGAACTTTCTAAAGAAGGTGCCCATGCACAAGGACCCCACAACCCTTAAGAATGACATAGAGTTTGCCAGGCAGTGGTGGCGGATGCCTTTAATCCCAGCGCTCGGGAGGCCAGCCTGGTCTACAGAGCAAGTTCCAGGACAGCTAGGGCTACACAGAGAAACCCTGTCTTGAGAAACCAAACAATCAAACGAACAAAAGAATGTCACAGAGTCGGAACTGGCCTCCACTGAACTCAGGTCTGGGAGCCCTTCCTTTTGCCCTAACCTGCCTCCGATGTTGAACTCAGCTGATGTTGAATATAGAGATCTATTAATAGAATGGTGCCTTAGTGAGAATCAGTATTACTGGAATGAACACTGTGACTGACAGAAACTTAGGGAGCAGTGAGTTTGTTTGGCTTACATTTCCATATCTCATAGTCCATCCTTGAAGACAGGACAGGAACTTGGAGTCAGGAGCTGATGCAGAGGCCATGGAGGGCTAGTGCTTACTGGCTTACTCCTTATGGCATCTTCGATTTGCTTTCTTATAGAACTCAAGACCACGAGCCCAAGAACGGCACCACCCACAATAGGCTGGGTCCTTCTGCATCAACAGATAATTATGAAAATTCCCCACAGGATTGCCTACAGCCTGATTTATGAAGATATTTTCTCAATTAAGTCTTCTTCATCTCTAATGACTCTAGCTTGTGTGACATTTGACACAAAACCAGACATAGAAGACACTTGATAGACTGGTCAAGAGATACAGGGGACCTGGACCTGCAATCCCAGCCACTCAGAAATCTGAGACAGGAGTCATAACTTAAGGGTCAGCCTGAACTATATAATGAGACCCTGTCTCAAAAGAAGTGTGCCAGGCATGGTGGCACATCTATAATCCCCAAACCCAGAGACAGAGACAGGTGGATCTCTGTGAGTTCTAGGTCAGTCTGGGCTACATCATGAGGCCCTGTCCCCAAATCAAGAAGTAAGCAAGGCGTAGTGGCCCATGCCTTTAATTCCAGCATAGGGGTAGCAAAGGCAGACTCATCTCTGTGAATTACAGGTCAGTCAGAGTTACATGCTGAGTCCCTATCTCAAATAAAATAAAATAACCAACTAATTTAACTAAATTAAAAACAAATGGCTGGGCAGTGGTGGTGCATGCCTTTAATTCTAGCACTTGGTAGGCAGAGGCTGGTGGATCTCTGACTTCAAGGCCAGCTTAGTCTACAGAATGAGTTCCAGGACAGCCAGGGAGACACAGAGAAACCCTTTCTCAGGGTGGGGGGGGGCAATAAAGGCCAAGGATGTAGCTGAACGGTAGATCACTTGCCTACTATGGATGAGGTCTGGGTTCAATCCTCGGTACTGAGAGAGGAGAAGGGATGGGATGGTTAATTCAAGGGTGATGATGACAGTTACTGAATATTTGGTTGATGAACAGTTGTGTGGAGGACGGTCGACTGTGTCTCTTGTGACCTTCCAGAAGGCTTGGGTACTGGGAGCATTTGTGAGACATGAATGGTCTTCAGAAAGGCAGGTTACTAGGCAAGCCAGAAGTTACTATTGTAATAAAAGGCTTTGCTCCTGGGTGAGGTTTGACATGAGCGCCAAGTCTAGACAAGCAAGGACTGGGGACCGCTGATGCTGTGGGAAAGATGCGACCTGC
The DNA here is from genome assembly GCF_982192425.1 of Myodes glareolus. Taxonomy (NCBI): domain Eukaryota; kingdom Metazoa; phylum Chordata; class Mammalia; order Rodentia; family Cricetidae; genus Myodes; species Myodes glareolus. Next base: position 40,798,112 of record NC_142044.1, read on the forward strand.
TTTCCTTGTGTGGCAGAACCTCAGCCTCAAGGCCGGTGGGTTGGAATATTCTGGAACAGTAGTAGGGATTTCATCCCTGGACTGCATTGGAGACAGACCTGTTTCCACATCCCAGCCCCTCCTCATTTGTTTGGCGAGTCACTCCACACACAGCTATTGAATTGTACCAGGATCTGTTTGTCCTCAAGGGTGGGGGACAAACACAAGAAAAGGCCAATGGAGATGGCACTGGAGGCATCCAGAAGGCCAGAGCATGGCCTACCCCATGCTCCAGAGGGCGTGGCAGAGACAAGTAACCTTGAAAAGAGCTGAGGGACCTGCCACTGTGTGGCGCCTTCAGGAGGCAGAATTACAGTAAACCAGAGACAGAAAGTTCTGGGCCCTAAGGACAGCATGCAGGAATTTACCACGGAAAGTTCTCATTAGGTGACTTGAAATGCTCTGGGAGGAAATTCAATATAACCCAGGAGAAAATTCAATATAAAAGATTATAGCAAAAGAATGGAAAAGTCCCAGGGGGTGCCAGTGTTAGGGAGTGTCACATGGAGTATGTGTGTGTGTGTGTGTGTGTGTGGTGGTCATGCTTGTGGAGGTTAGAGGTTGAGGTTGTTTAGGGTATTTCCAACTGTGTATCTTGAGGCGGGGTCTCTCACTGGAACCCAGAGCTTACTGATTTGCTACCTAGTCTAGCTAGCTTGCTCTGGGAAACACGTCTCCACCCCCTGAGGATTGCAGGCAGCCCGCCACACCTACCTGGCATTACATGGGTGCTGGGGATTTGAACTCTGGTCCTGATGCTTGCACAGCAAGGCCTTTACCCACTAGTGAGCTTTGCGCCCTTGTCCCACTCCTACTCTTTCCCCAGCCCAGTGAGGGAGCTCGCCACAATGTCTGTAAATTATATTTAAAGATGTTTGAGTCACTGGGTGCTAGTGGTAAACACCTTTAATCCCAGCACTTGGGAGAAAGAGGCAGGTGGATCTCTGAGTTCTAGGACAACTGGGTCTATAGAGAGAGTTCCAGGACTGTGTAGCCAGGCTACACAAAGAAATCCTGTCAAAAAAAGAAAGAAAAGAAAAGAAAAGAAAGAAAGAAAAAGGGGGAAAAAGTAGATAAAGAAAAAAATAGGGGCTGGAGAAATGACTCAGTGGTTAAGAGCACTGACTGCTCTTCCAGGGCACACGGGCTCAATTCCCAGCATCCACATGGCAGCTCACAACTGGCTATAACTCCAGGGTCCACACAGACATACATACAGGCAAAACACCAATAAAATAAAAATACATTTAAAAAAAGAAAAACATGCACAAAACTTATCAACATTTAAAAAAAGAGAGAAAAAATTTTAAAAAATTTAAAAAAGAAAAAAATATTTTTTAATCAGGCATGGTGGTGCTGCGTGTGTGTGTGTGTGTGTGTGTGTGTGTGTGTGTGTGTGTGCGTGTGTGTGGTTTTTGTCTCACTATGTAGCCCTGGTTGTTTTGGAACTGGATGTGTAGACCAGACTGGCCTTGAACTCACAGAGATTTGCCTGCCTCTCCCTCTGCCACCGAAGCCCTGGGATTAAAGATGTGTACTAACATGCCTGGATGTTTCTCTTTTCTTTGCTTGTGGGTTTCTGTTCTCTTGCTTTGTTTTGGTTTGGTTTTATTTTTGTTTTTTCAGACAGGGTCACAGGAAGTTCAAGCTAACCTCATATCTGTCCCAGGTACATAAGAGTCATTGCAGTACCCTATTGCTGGGGAGGGGCACCCCAAGACACGGCCCAGATTTCCAACTGATGTCACTGGATAGATGAGAAGTCAGGAGCAGGATGGGGAGAACAGGAAAGAACTCTCAGAGGGAGGCTAAATTCCACACTGGCCCTGTGGCATCTGAGGAGACCTTGACGCCTTGGGCCCTTCTAACAGGTAGCTGGACAGTGAGCTGGTGCTCAGCCGAGAGGACACCCTGGAGAGGGGCGACCGGCTCCACCTTGGTGGGTATTGAGATCCCCAGGCAGAGCTGACAAGATGCCTGGGGAGAAAATGAGGCCAGAAGGACAGTGAGGAAGAAGGAAGAGGCAGAGAACCATGAGTCAGATGAGTCATGGAGGTGGAGGCAAGAAGCCGCCGGAAGAGATGCATGACCCATGCGTGTGTATCCCACATCAGAGGAGGAGGAGGAGGGAGACAGGGTCAGGGTCAAGGTGTTTACAAACTCCCACCAAGCTCAGGCTCTGCGGCAAACTCCACACACCCGCCCACTGCCGCTGGAGGGCTGCAGTACAAAAACCCCATTTGACAGACGAGGATCTTCAGACGGGTTTGAGGAAGGCTTGGACAAGGACAGCTGGGGTGCCAAGGGTGACATATTGTCCTCATTACTTTCAGGAAACTATCCTTTCTCTTTCTTGGCTGGTATAGACTGAATGCTGACTGACCTAAGAATCTAAACTGATCTGAGAGTCCGTTCAAACACCCCAGATCTGCTCAAGGATGTTCATCATACCTAATAGGAGCCAATGAGATCTAGGCTCAATAGCTTGTTTATTCTTTTTTGTTTTTTGGTTGGTTTAGGTTCTGGTTTTTGGTTTTTAAAGATAAGGTTTCTCTGTGTAACCCTGGCTGTCCTGGAACTCACTCTGTAGACCAGGCTAGCCTCAAATTCAGAGACCCACCTGCCTCTGCCTCCCAAGTGCTGGGATTAAAGGCACTCAACACCACCTCCCAGATTTATATTCTTTAATTAAAAAATTTTAAGATTTTTAAAAATAATTTTGTCGGGCAGTGGTGGTACATGCCTTTAATTCCAGCACTCAGGAGGCAGAGGCAAGTGGATCTCTGTGGGTTCGAGGCCAGCCTGGTCTAAAAGAGCGAGTTCCAGGACAGGCTCCACAGAGAAACCCTACCTCTAAAAACCAAATAAATAAATAAAATAATCTTATGAGTTTTTTGCCTGCATATAAGTAAGGACACTGCACACTTGTATTGGTGCCCACAGAAGCCAAAAAAAGAATACTAAGTCCCCTGAAACTGGAGCTATAGACAGTCGTGGTAATTTATGGGTGCTAGGCATCAAACCCAGACCCTCTGAAGAGCAGCCAGTGCTCTTAACCCGAGTCATCTCTCTAGGCCCCTGACTTTGTTTATTTTGAGAATCTAATATAGTCTTGGCTAGCCTCGAACTCAGCACATAGATCAGGATGGCCTCGAACTTATGATAGTTTTCCTACCTCTGCCTCCCAAATGCTGGGATCATCAGAATGCACCACCATGCCCAGTTCAAGCCCAAGACTGTGTGCATATGCACGCCAGTGTGTGTGCTCACAAGTAAATTCATTCAAGTGTGTAAACAAACAGGCCGAGGTTGACATCCATCCAATGGATTCCTCAGTCACTCTCCACCTTAAGTTTTGAGACAGGGTCTCTCACAGAACCTGAATCTCACCCATGATCTAGACTTCCTGGCCAGTGAGCTCCAGGGACCATCCTGTCTCTGCCTCCCCAGTACTAGGATTATAGGTATGTGCTACTGTGCTCTTTTTTTTTTTTTTTTGAAAAAAAAAAAAAGGTGGGTGCTGGGCATTTGAACTCAGTCCCCAGGCTCATGACTTTTTTTTTTTTTTTTTTTTTTTTTTTTTTTTTTGAGACAAGGTTTCTCTGTGTAGCTTTAGAGCCTGTCCTGGAATGCGCTCAACTCACAGAGATCCACCTGTCTCTGTCTCCCAAGTGCTGGGATTAAAGGTGTGTGCCATCACTGCCCGGGACAAGTTTCAGGACTCTAAAGGAAAGGGAAGTTTCTTCTGCGCTGAGTCTGAAGAAAGGAGCCTGTGAAGGTTGGAGCTGCTCGTCACTAACTCAAAAGCCTGACTAATGGGGACCCAGAAGCTGGAAAGTTCAGCGAGTTATAGAGTCAAACGGCGCTGTGGTAACGACTTGTACCTCAGGCAGCATGGAAGGCAGGCATCACCTGGATCTTGACTGTCAAGAAGTCAGCAAATTCCTTCTCTGCCTTTGTAGTTCGGGTTTACTTTTCTGTCGTTTACTAAAAACAAAATGTTATCAGTCGCTTCCAAGTCTAATTGAACTTAATCAGAGAACCTCATAGCTCAGTGGCTTAAATAAGTGAGCTCAGGAGGCTGGGCCAGGGTGCAGCTGGGGTTTGGGCTTGCCCATGCAGTCGTGTGTCTTGTTTTGTTTTTGGCTTTTGGTGGGGTGAGTTGTTTTGTTTCACTGATGGGGAGGATTGACATGGTTTACTTTGTACACCAGGCTAGCGTCATGCTCATAGACACCTACCTGCTTTGGCCTCTCAAGTACTGAGATTAAAGGTGTGTGGCATTTTATAATAAAAAGGAATTAACTTTTTGCTATAAATGAGTCTCTTGGAATTTATCAGAGTAACTGAGGCTAAAGATGCTGGTGAGCAGGCCAGACCTAGACAGGCCCTTTTACCGACTTGTGCTTTGATTAAACGTTTGTAGGTACAGTGAAGGGGCTCCCCAAGAGCTCTAGAGGTTACAGGCTTTCAGAATCTCAGGTTTCTGAGGCCCTGAGGTCATACCTGGCTGGAAGTGTTTTGTTGTTGCTGTTGTTTAAGATTTAATTTTTTTATACAAGTATGGCAGTGCATGTCTTTAATTCCAGTACTTGGGAGGGAGAGGCAGGTGGATCTCTGTGAGTTCAAGGCCAACCTGTTTTACAAGGGAAGTTCCAGGACAGCCAGGACTACAAAGTAGGATCCTGTCTCAAAAACAATCCTTATTTTTATTTATGTACATGTGGGGTGTGTTTATGCATATCCACAGGCCAGAAGAGGATATTAGGTCACCTGGAGCTGGAGTCACAAGTGTGTGTAAGTTGCCTGAATTACTAGGAACCAAACTCTAGTCTATTATCAAAGACCAGCAAGAATTCTTAATTGCTGAGCCATCTCTCCAGTCCCAGAATTTATTTTTAAGCTTAATTATGGATGTGTGTCTGTGTAGGGGTTTGTGGACACGCATGAATACCTTAGGAAGTCAGTAGCCTTGGATCCCACAAAGCTGGTCACCACCACTGGATATGGGTGCTGGGAACCAAACCCGGGTCCCCTGGGAGAACAATACTCACTCTACCACTGAGTCACCTCTCAGTCCCTTGGCAAGTGGCATTTCACTGGTGAATCTGACAGCTGTTGTCAAGGTGGCTCTCAGCTCTCCTCTCTGGATGAAGGTTTACAGGGATCACCAAACCCCTTTCTGCACTAAAGCATTGTCTGCCTCGTGTTTAGAGGCTAGAGACAAAGAGCACCCGGACCTGGGGTCCCAGAGCCTGCCGGTACCCACACCTACCCAGACAGCCATCAAGGAGGACACAGCACAGTGTAGTTGCTGGGATGCGACACCTGCACCCCAGCCCTCACCTCGCCAGTCAGGGTTGGCACTCTCCTGTCTCCTGTGTCCCCTGGCCTGGACCCATGCCTGACTTGGCTTGGCAGCTTTTGCTAGGTCACAGTACCCATCTTCTCCTTTGTCTCTTGCCTGACTTCCTCCTCAGCCTGCCGATGCGCAGGAAGTGCAGCCTCGCGGTGACATCGGCCTCTGACCACAGGTGATCTTGAACTTGCCCGTGCGGCCCTGATGTGTGAGGCAGGTGTGAGGTGTCAGTTTCGTTTACCACATTTGTCAAATGGGTACCGTGGAGCGGTTTTTCCACTCTAGAATTTGACTGAAAATGTTTAATTATTTAATAAGCAATACCTGAAAATACATGTATTATTTGTAAATATTGATGGTAATGAGGATACACCCCAACTAGAATTGTTAAAACTTTAATGGCAAGTGGGTCGCTGTCGCCCTCTTCTGGCCAGGCTGGTGCAACTTCATCTTCACATCTTAGGGTCTACAGAATTCACTTTCCACCCTATCCCAAGCTCCTTTTGGACTTTGTGAGTATGGGCCGAGACCTGGGCAGTTCGCGTCCCAGGTCAGGCCACTAACACTGATGTCACCCTCTGGCTTCTGGACCTTCAGTCTGATGTGGAGGTTACACAGCTGTCCCATAGAAGACCCAGGCAACACTTAAGAGTCTGATCTGCCGTCTCTGAGACTGTCCTTAGGGCCCTGCTAGGGACAAGAGGCTCTGTACTCCAAGGCTTCAGGGACTATTGTAGCACCCAAGGACAGAGGTGGCCATTCCCAAACAAGAGGTCACTTGTCATCCCCAAGGTCCAGAACGTAGGCAGCCATGTGTGATCATGGCTGAGGCATTGAGAGAACCTTTGACAGACACAGGTGTGAGGGGAACCCAAATGCTATCTAATACTCCAAGCAGAACTGTGTGTGTTACCACCAGTGCTCTTACCTGGATCCCTAGAGGGTCCTCCTGACCCCAGAAGAAGAGCCACCAGTTTTAGAACACAGGCTTCCTTCTTCCTCCCACTGAACAGAGCTCTAATTCCACCCACAGGTAGGAAACACACGCCCAAGTTGGGGGTGACCACACCCCTAAGTGAAGGGACTGGATACATTTTCCTTCTCCCTACACATCCAGTCCTTGTGAGGGCCTCATGCCATGCAGGGTCCTGACTTGGCAGCAAGACCAGAGCTGTCTGCTCACACCCACCTCTGCCCAGGAGCACCCACAAACCGGCCACATACACACATAGCCTCCAGACTTCGCAGCTGTTTTTATTATTAATATTATCTTCTTCTTTGAGCATCCCTTTAAGGGTGAAATGAAATCCAACCATTTACAGAGAAAATGATTTCAGAATGTACATATTGATTTTCCTTTACAAAAAAAATAATGCTATTATTATTATTATTGGTGTCCTTAAATTACACATTTCCCAGGGCCCTACCTTCTGCTCGGATGAGTCCTGTCTTTCCACCCTGAATCTCACCTTTGCCCCCAAAGCATCATCATGCCTGCCCCCTATAACCGCTGAGACTCTTGGGTGAACAAGGTCAGCTGGATGCCTGTAATGAACAGGCCTCCTTGGGTCTGGAGGTCACAGGCCAGGGGTTCCTGGAGAATGCACCCACATTCACATTCAATTCAGTTTCCCTCCATATTGAGGGTATGGTCCTGGGTCCCCTGGCCCTCAAATTCCCAGTGTATGCTGTGGTTAGATGTGAAACTTTTTGGCCCTCATCTCTCACAGGTGGTCTCTCAGCTCATGACGAGACCTCTTCCTGCCTGGCTGAAACCGCTACATTATTTTCCCCTACTGGTCTGAGAGACACGGCCAGCCCAGTAGGAACTGTGCTTTCCCAGTGCCTCTGCACTGGTCACCTGTGGGCAGGAACCCTGAAATGCCTGAAATGGGGTATCTATGAAGCAGCTAAGGTTACCAGGAGTATGGGATGAGGATTTCATTTGAGGGGGAGGCATCACACAGGAACACCCACAGGCATCTCAGAAGAGTGCCTTGGCACAGATGAACCCATAAGTCTCTGGGATGCCCTGACTTCTGGGACTACCTCTCAGTCCCAAGAGGAACCAGAGACGGAAGTTCTTTGAAGGGAAAGTTTCATGGAAGTATCCCTCAGGAGGAGGAGTGGGACCATAGAGCCCCTCGGCCTGCTTCGTGCCTGCTCACCAGAGCTCCCCACACCATGCCCACTGCCTAGTAGTAAACCTGCTCCAGACAGAGCTGCATCAAAGGAAACCTCAGGACGCCTCCAGTGAGATCATCTAGGAGGTTCTGGGGTATCAGTGGGAGGATGTGGTCGGCCAAGAGAGGCTGGGGGAGTGCTGGGTTCTCAGCTGCATAGCCCTCAGCTAGCAAGATTCCATTCCTCAGTCTGAAAATAAAAACAGACAGACAGACAGACAGACCCTGTACTCCCGTTATCCCGTTAGCCTTGCTTCCTGCCTCAGGCATCTTGAGGAGCCACAGGAGACAAAACTATGGGCTCCAGGTCCTAGGGAAGAGGACAGCCAAGCCTATGCTCCTACACCCACGTGTGAACATCATCTTAGTACAGGGGACACATGGATACAGACATGTACAATACACACAAGCATGCACCCATGCCCATAAATATACACACACGCACAAACACTGACCATTCCACAGACAGTCCTGCATACTGGCATCAAGGGGACTATTAGGAGCCTCAGGGAGAGGCACCCACTCTTCCCATACACTTGCAAGTCCCTACAGGACCTCAACTGTGGGGCAGGCAGGGAGAGAGCAGGGTCCCATGATGAGCAATCACTTGCACCCTTCCCACAAAGGTGCTGCTGGTAATACAGAACTCTCAAACAGAGGCAGGTACATAGCAGTCCCGCTCAAAACTGCATTTCCCAGTTTTCCTTGCAACTACCTGTAGCCATGCAGCTAAGTCCTGACCAGTAAGATGCTATCAGAAGCAACAGACATATTTGACTCCTGCCCTTCATAGGAAAAAGTTCACCCTTCCTTGCCTTATCATGTGAGTGGATGCAGCCACTCTATCCAGACCTGGAAGTTGTTTATGAAGCTAAGTTTGCTGTCTTACAGGCTCTGGATCATCTCCCCCTAGACTACTTCATTAGAAACAAGGTGGTCTTACTTGACTGCTGTTTGCCAAGGGGCTTCTACATCATTTTAGAATCTTCAACAAATATACCCTGTGCCCCCCCCCATAAGACAAATTAAGAGGAATAGGTTGACATACCACTGACCTTAAAGTCCTTTCTTGGGCCCCAGAAAACCTTGTGGCCCCTTCCTGACCCCTAACGAGCTCTTAGTGGGGCAGTGGAGGGGAGGGGGCACAGGAATAGCCTGGGATGGCAGTATAATGGGACTGGATGCCAGTAGGAAGTGATGGGGGAGGGGAGAGGGAGAGCCATAGAGGCCTTACGTCAGTCTCCTTTCCCTTCCCACCTCTATACTGGCTATCCATATGGTGGTCTCCAGCTCCGGTCCCACCCTGAGCACTGGACTCCTAAGGCCCTTTGCAAGCAGCTGAGCTGGCATCCCAGGAGACCGTAATAGGAAAAGTGAAAAGGCCATCAGAGCTAGATTTGGAACCAAAAGGAAGCTTCCTCAGGCCCCCAGTATGCCTGCTTACAGAGGGAGGGACACTGACAGCCATTGGCTCCACCCTCCCAGCCAGCAGGAGCCTCATTCCTTGGGTCCAGCACTTCTGAGCAAGATGCAAAGTGCTCTGTCTCGTGGGTGCCATTTTCCATTGCTTCCCTAGCTTCTTGGTCACGATCAAGAGCAGATATACTTTCTAGTGCCTCCCTACTAAGTATCTTTTCTTGTTCCTGGACCCAAATGCATTTATTTACAGTTTCCTGGGAACTCCTGACATCATATCTCCCACCCCCTTTTCCTCTGCAGGTCAATAATCCAGAATGTCAAAGGTGGAATTCTCTCAATTAGACTGAAATTCCACAGCCCTCCCAGCCCCAGAAAACCACCTTATGCTCTCCAGGGACACTTCTTGCCCACAGCACTCTTGGGGACAAAATGCTGCATAGATGTCTGGGCTTGCTCTTCTCTACTGGAAATGATTAATTTTTCTTTTCTGTTTTGGGCTAAAAGGCCTGACCCTTAATTCCAGAGGGCTTGAGCAGAGAGAACCACCTAGAAGGACTCCTAGCTCTCTCAAGAGCCCCCAAGAGGCCAGAGATAACACTGGGGTAGCTGTCACCCCAGCCTGCCTAGCCCTAACCCTCTACTGCATCTAACTTGCCCCTGGCAGCAGGTAACCTTCCCTCGGAGCCCAGGTTCCGGTGCCCATCCTCCACAGTGCTCTTTGGCTCCCGGTAGGGGTTGTCCAACAGGTAGCGGAATTGGTCATAGTTCTTGAGCAGGTATTTGGGAGCATACATGTGTTCACTGGGGTCCGCAGGAGGGTACTCCTGCTGCGTGCCGTCGAACCAGCCCCCAGTGCGAATCAAGCTGCGGATGTAGTTGAGGTCCCTCTTGTCCTCATAGTCACCCCAGCGTGGAAAGTCGCCATTCTGAGCAGACACAAGCTTGAAGTAGATGCCCTCGGGTGTGAAGCACCAGGAGCAATGCCAGCCCGCAAAGTGCAGGGGGCTGCCAAGAGACCACTGCACTAGGATGTGACCTGTGCGGTTCTCATACTGTCGGAAGTTGGGCATGGTGTAGTATTGGCGGCGGCGCAGACGGATGCCATCCAGTCCATACACGGCCTGCAACATGTCCACGGTGCAACCTGACACCACTTCCAGCGTGCCCGGTTGCTTCCAGAAGAAGCCGTACAGGGACTTACGCATGTGGAAGGCAAAGGGCTCGGTCCAGCCGTCATAGAGCTTGAGGAACAGCACACCATCACGTGCGGGAATCTCGTCTGCGTCATCGATAATGAAGACGTCATCAGGCCGTAAGTTGCGTAGGCGGGAGACGCCATCCTGGGTGAGGAAGGTGCGCAGGTAGTCATCTGCAATCCAGCCATCCTGCCGGCCACCAGGTGGGAAGTGGTCCAGGAAGACGTAGAGCACTTTGTGGCGGATGTACTCGAAGGTGCCATTGGTCAGCATCTCTCGGAACTTGAGCGGCCGCGGCTCCCCGTAGGCGGTGAAGTTGGATTCGCACACCACGAAGGCATCCACCACATCGCCCAACTCATGGAAACGCACGTCCAGCAGGTCAAACTCATGGTTGATGTTGATGGCGTTGATAACCCGCCTTGGCACCTCCCTGGGTACCAGGCGCTCCTTGGTGGGCAGGTTGGAATACTGCACCACGGTGGGCACCCCGCAGCTGGGTCCGTGCCAGCCTGGCAGGCACACACACTCAACCCACTTGCGCCTAGTGCCCCGGCTACCCAGGCGCTCTCGTGTACTCAACACGTGCCGCATGGGCCTCCGACCAGGGCCCCTAGCTGAGGAGCCCTCCGCCACCTCGGGCTTCTCCTCTGTGCGCCCTGAAGGTTTCTCCAGCATCTTGGTACCTGGTTTGAAGCACACACCACCGGCTTTGGTGCGCACAAAATACTCAGTGGTGTCCTCCGACAACACGAAGTCCATCCGGTGCAATTCCTCGGTGGCCTTGCTGGGGGACAGTGGCTGGAGCAATGGGGAGTGGGAGTAGAGAGGGGTTCGCAACAGGTCCGGGCCACCCGGCTCCGGACTGGCCTGGGGAGTGACAGGGGCATTGTTCCAGAAGAAGCTGGAAACCAGGTTAGGGCTGAGGGAGGCCAGTTCTCTGGGGAAGGTGACATAGGATAAGGTCTTAAAGAAGTGTAGGAAGGAGATGAGGCACAGGCCGGCCATACAGAACATGAGAAAGAGCTTGTAGCGTCTCATCTTCATCCTGCAGGAAAGAGAAAGAGGGAGATGTCAGTGCAGCTGTCCTGGGCTCCTGTCCTACGAAGGGGATGTGGGGGAGACCTAGCTGCAGCCACCTGTGAGACTCTCCTGGACTTGTACTGTCACCCCTCCATCTAGCCTCAAGTCCACTGCCCCGGGTGTGGTGACATGCCTTTAATCCCAACACTTGAGAGGTGGAGGTCAGCCTGGTCTACATATCTACATAGTGAGTTTCAGGACAGCCAGGGCTATGTAGAGAAACCCTATCTCTGTCATTTTCTCTCTCACACACACATACACACACACACACACATATGCACACAGGCACACACACCTGCCCCCTGCTTCCACACCCCTGAAACTCCTATCACATCTCTCTGTAGACTGCTCCTCCACCTGAAGCTACATGCTGCTCACCAGGGTTAGACTTTGCTCCTAGAGCAAAATGGAACCAGGGGAAAAGGCTGTCCTAGAGGGTGGCAGGCTCCAAGGGGTAGAGGGTCGGGTGTGTGTGTGTGTGTGTGTGTGTGTGTGTGTGTGTGTGTAAGAACCAACAAGACCCTGTCAGTACATTTTCACAGAAAAATGAGAGACTAGGAGTTCTTGGGACTTGTCTCGGGATTTGAGGACCACCTCATCAAGGTGAGAAATCAGGTCAAACCTTAAAAGGATACAAAGATGTGTCCGCTGAGCTGCTGGCACCTTTCCCCCATCCTAGGATGGGCTTGTGGTTTGATTTTCTTCTAACTAGGAAAGATTCCCCTCAGACCTTCTACCTCTAATATCTATGTATCCTAGGAAGTCAGTTAAACTGGTTACTGGAGACCATGTGAACATGAGCTGGAGAGATGGCTCAGTGGTTAAGAGTACTGGTTGCTTTTCCAGAGGACCCAAGTTCAATTCCCAGTACCCACTGGCAACTCAGGTGACTTCAGTCCCAGGGGGGATCTGGCACACTCATACAGACATACATGCAGGCATCAATGCATATAAAATTAAGGGGAAAAAGGTCAAAGCAATCATGGAACTGGCCACCACTTTGGTTAACGTAACCACATGGCAAACTGAGGGCACTAAGTCCTGCTATGGCTTCTGCTGACCACCCCTCTTTTTTTTTTCTTTTTTTTAAGACTAAGGAGGCAACCCCAGGCCTCTAAGATGGCTTGGTTTTTTTCCCTTAATGTTCACCTTTGTTTTAGTTTTGAGCATCTGAGTCATCGCAACAGAGGTTAACAAAAAGGACCCAACTTAATCACCTGCTGAGTTCTCATAAATGTTCTTCCTCTTGTTCTGTTTCGTTTTCTGTTTCCTACTCTAGATTTCAGGGACTTAACCCCAATTCACATATTATAAATTAAGAGAAGGTTCTCCTAATTTAGATAGTACTGTTTAAATAAGAGATTATCAACCTTTGGGTCACCTAAGACCATTGGAAAACACAGATTATTTACATTATAATTCATAACAGCATCAAGATTACAGCTATGAAGTAGAAGCAAAAATAATTTTAAGGTTGGGGTCACCTAATATGAAGAACTGTACTAAAAGGTCCCAGAATTATGAAGGCTGAGAGCCACCGGTTTAAGAAAATAGTAGATGCTTTTTAAACATAAAGCAAAGAAAACCAGCCTACAAACCATAATCCCAGAGAATTTAGACAACGATGAGGACACTAAGAGAGACTTACATAGATCTAATCTACATGGGAAGTAGAAAGTAGAAAAAGACAAGATTTCCTGAGTAAACTGGGAACATGGAGACACTGGGGGAAGGTTGAAGGGGGGAGGAGAGAGGCAGGGAGGGAAGCAGAGAAAAACGTAGAGCTCAATAAATATCAATTAAAAAGAAAGAAAGAGAAATCATGAGTGCTTACCACGTTTACTTCCCGTCTGGATTAAAAAAAATAAATACAGACCGGAGGTGGTGGTGCACGCATTTAACCCCAGCACTTGGGAGGCAGAGGCAGGGGATCTATGTGAATTCAAGGCCAGCCTGATCTACAAAGCTAGTCCCAGGACAGTCAGGACTGTTACACAGAGAAACCCTGCCTCAAAACAAACAAATAATAACAAAGATTATACAGATTTACAGCTTAAAAAAAAAGTCATGAAATCACAGAAACTGTGGCAAAGCAATTGATCCTTTGTTTAGGCTACTATTTGAGGTCTCCACTCTGCAGGAGTCGAGGTTACTTAAGTTTACATCACAAAAAAAAACAAAAAAACTGGGAGAATAGCCCCACCCCAACTCCCTCCTTCCCCTGCTAGCTAGCCTCTCAGAATGTCTGTCCTAACCTTGATCTGTTAGGACGTCAGGAGGTAACCAGAGTGCTTTCCACCTTAGCCGGTCCTGTGGAAAAGGCCATAGGGGGTAGGCCTTATGGAGGAGGTCTGTAGCATGACTAATAGAAACCCAGAGACAGATATTGTGGTTTTAGCTGAAGAGCGGAAAAGCAAAGTAACCAAGCCGCTAGAGAATTCTTACCTCTACCAAGGCTCAGACAAATAAAGGGGCAATCCTGTCCTCAATGTGACTGCAGACAGCAATGCTCCCCACCAAACCTCAGGCTGCAGACTGAGACTAAGCTTCTGCCTCTTCCCGTTTTATATTCTTCTCTAGTGCTGAGATTAAAGGTGTGCACCACCATCGCCTGGCCTCTATGGCTGACTAGTATGGTTAGCTTTGCACTCTGATTTTCAGTCAAGCTTTTATTTATTAAAATGTAAATAATATACCATTACAGAGGCCTTATAGAGGAGGTCTAATGGAGGGGGCCCTATGGAGGAGACCTATGAAGGGGACGCTATGGAGGCCCTATGGGGGAGGTCCTATAGAGGAGGTCCTATGGAGGAGGCCCTATGGAGGTAGTCCTATAGAGGTCCTATGGAGGAGACCTATGGAGGAGGCCCTAGGGAAGAGGCCCTATGGGGGAGGTCCTATGGAGGAGGCTTGGAGAGTTCTTTACTGCTATCTGTTGTACTTACTTTCCCTGCTTTTTAATTCTTTAACTGGCAGAGAAAACAAACACAAACAAAATTCCTAGACTACAATTGCCACAAATCTCCAAGGAACATATTTTATTTGGTTTTGAAATAGGGTCTCCCTCTGTAGCACAGTCTAGCCTTAAATTTGAGGCAATCCTCTTGCCTCAGCCTCCTCTAGTGCTGAAATTCTGTACAGAGGCTAGTCACCAGATCCCAGCAATCTGATCATGAAGTCATGCTGGGTGCGGCAGTGCATTCCTTTAAACCCAGGATAGAAAGCCAGGGCTGCTATGCCCTGACTCAAAAAAGAAAACCACAATAGCTAGGTATGGTTGCTCATACCTTTAATTCCAACATTCAGAAGGCAAAGGCAGGTAGATCTCTGTAAATCTGAGGCCAGTCTAGTCTACATTGTGAGTTTCAGGATAGACAGTGAGACCCTGTCTCAAACAAGCAAGCAAGCAAGCAGCCAAGGCCTGCACTCAGAAAACAGAAGTGGACAGAGGTCTTCGACTCCAAGGCTAGCCTGTTTTACATAGCAGTTCCAGGCCAGTCAGTTTAGAGACTGTCTCAAAATAAAACAAAACAAAGAACAAGACACACAACATCAGCGTGGTGGCACATACCTGTTATCCCAGCACTTGGGAGGGAGAGGCATTGGGATCTCAGTGAGTTCAAGGCCAGCCTGGACTACCGAGCAGGCTCCAAGACAGTCAGGACTATTATACAGAAAAGTCCTGTTTCGAAACCACCCCCCACCAAAAACAAAACAAAACAAAACAAAAAAAGAACCCAAAAACCACACAACAGCTTTCACAACAGCAAAACCAAAAATAAACAGACTGGTTTGTAGCATGAACAATTAGACAATTTCTTGGTTCCAGGT
Source organism: Myodes glareolus (assembly GCF_982192425.1). NCBI lineage: Eukaryota > Metazoa > Chordata > Mammalia > Rodentia > Cricetidae > Myodes > Myodes glareolus. The sequence continues at coordinate 40,813,222 of NC_142044.1, forward strand.
TTGTACTACTCACAAATCTTACCAATCTTACCATGGCACCCACCAAGCCCAAACCAGTTGTTCTCTTCTATCAGTCATAAATTTAAGAGCGTTTCGTGTTGATAGAAATAGGTCTCCCATTTCCTTTTAAATTCCATGAAACATGCCTAGCCTTTTCGTTTCCTTTGTTTTGCCAAATGAACCACTGTACTCACAAATGATATGGAACCTAACCACTAGCTATTCACTGGCACCATTTAATTTCTCAATTAGCTTCTGGCCGAGGCTAGAGATGTTTGTCTATCTCTCTTCCCCACAACATAAATGAACCTTCAACTTTGGAATATCGGTATTTGACCAGGTAAGTTTCAAAGACAGGACAGAGAGCCCCTTCCATGCCTCACTCAGTCGCTCTACTATTTGTTTTTTTGAGACAGGGTTTCTCTGTGTAACCACCCTGGCTGTCCTAGAACTAGCTCTTGTAGACCAGGCTGGCCTCGAACTCAGAGATCAGGCTGCCTCTGCCTCCTGAATGCTGAGATTAAAGGTGTGCACCACCACCACCCAGCCACCCTCTCTGCTATTACCCTACAGTTTGTGATGACAGATTTGACGCAAAGAGGAAACAAGACACCAGCATGCCACTATTAACTGAACTCCACATTTTATTTGGATTTTATGTTGTTATTCTGCTGTTTTTGGTGTAACCGGGGCCTCTAGCATGTTAAGCATGCGTGCTTTCCACAGCCTTAGCAGAGAATATATTTCTTCCAGAGCGTCAGACTGTGGACAAGCTTGTGTAGGGAGGGGCTGGGACAAAAAAACTGGCCTTTGGGCCTTTTTTTAAAAATGTTCCTGTCCGGGCAGAGGACTTGAGCATCAAAGGCCTGTGATCAAATTCCAGTAACTCAGGAAAAGCAAAACATTCCTTTCTGCAGCTCATTCTCATGGCTTGGGTGCTTCCCCCAGGTCACCTGCCCCCACTCTACCGTCCTCACACTGCCTGGAGGCAGCAGGGTGGAAGAGAAAGACACTCTTGGTCTTTAGCAAGCTTCCTCGCCATTCTCAACCTGTCTTCATACCTGGGAGCTACACATGGAGTTGCTGGTGCACAGTGGGTGTGCAGTGAGCTTTCAGATGTTCTATGTTCCAGGTTGGAAACCTCCAGCAGGATCTTCTCTTAGCTCTGTGGTCAGACGGCACATAGCATGCTCAATCTGGAGTCCAAGAGCCATCTCTTCCAACCAGGGACCTACCTGTTCAGGGCTCCCTGGCTGGAGAGAGTGTGGGAACTGGCCTCAGAGGCATCTCTCTAGGAGGGTCCCTGAGCAGGCAAGCAAAGAATAGTCTGGTTGCTAGTCCTTAGAGGCAGGGCAAGGTCTGAACTAGAGACACAAGGTATGCTTCTGTCTCCAGTTCAAATGCCTACACCCTCAGGTGTCTAAGTGGGGCCTGCACAGCCGACTGTAGGCAGGAAAGACAGTCAGGTGGGGGGCCTGACCTCAGCTAAATACCAGCTATGCCTGAGCAGAGATGGGGTCAAACCCACTGGTTTGAGGGAAAGGGTTGACATCCCAAAGTGGAGGAAGCCCATTTCTACATAGTGCATTCCAGCCCCAGTCTGGAGAAATAAGACCGGAAGCCACACAAGGCTAGCAGGTCGAGCAGAAGGAAGCAAGCCAAATGAACACAGGAGGACAAGAATGCCTCTGTGGCACACTGCCCTGATCCCTCCAGAAGACAGTTCTTCTCTAATGGGCTCCAACCTGGGGTGGGCTGAGCGTAAGTGTTATTGCTCTGAGGGAAGAGGTACCCCGGCAGTCCGGAGCCTGGGAATACCACAAAGTCACACCACACAACAAACCTCACCGAAGAGATTTCTTGGCAGAGACAAAAGAGGGTGGCTGCCTCCGCTTGGTGAAGAAGCAGCAAAGAACTGAACAGGAGAGAGATTTTATGTAGGGTTTCTTGGTGTGTGTGGAGGCTTTCAAGGGTAGCCTGGGATTGAAGAGAATTAGTGGCCTGATCATGGGGATTGGTAGGATTTTGTAGCCTAATCTTGAGCTCTTTTTCCTGTAGTGAAGGGGCCTGGCCACACTCCTGCCTCGAGGGGCTGGAAATGGCTGTTACAGCTATTATAGAAGCCTGGGAGGTGGGGCCTCTTTACTCACATCTCGAGCTCCCTGTCAGAGAGGGCAGTGGTCAGACCAAGGGAGCCTGGGCCCCCTCAGTTGTCCATGACCAGACCTCCATGACCAGGAGGTCAGATGGAGGGCAATCTGGGCCTGCCGTCCCCATGCTGTGAGGGACATGAGGACAGTCGGTGGCCCAATAATCCCACTGATGGCTCTGGTGGGTGTGGCCGGAATGGCTGGCAAGGGTTCAGACAGACCCAGGCTCAATGACTCTACTGACTGCATTTGAAGCAGAGATGCGGAGGTTCTCGGGCTTTGGTAGGCCAAGGAGCCTGGGCAGCTGCTATGACCAGTCAAAGGCCTTCTTCAGCATCAGGGATTTTTGTTTGGGGGATTTTTCATCTCTCCCAAGTTACAGCTTAAAGGCCACGATGAAGACTTCTGCCTGTCAAGTCAGGGCAGGTCTGTAATAATTCAGGCATCTGTACCGGCCTACCCTTGGGGTCCTGACAGGAAACATCCTCAGCGCAGCCACTACTGCATAAATGTGCACATTTGCTACGTCCCCTTTTAAAACGTGGGCCTTGCCCACCTCCCATCTCCCGCCCTTTCTGTCTCCCACCACTCTTGTCCCCAGGAACTGGTCTCTGCCCCTCTCTCTGCCCCCCTCTCTGTCCCCTTTTCTCTTCTCACCCAATAAACCTCCCATGTGAACCTTACTACATGGTGTGACTTCTCTTCGCAGCATTTTTTAAATTACAACAGGGTCTCTTTTCTTTCTTTTTTTTTTTCTTTCTTTTTTTAAAGACATGTTTTTATTGATTTTTATTGAGCAAACCAACAGCCAACATCAAACTAAATGGAAACTCCCAGCGATTCCACTGAAATCAGGAATAAGACAAGGTTGTCCACTCTCTCCATATCTATTCAATATAGTTCTTGAGGTCCTAGCTAGAGCAATAAGACACCAAAAGGAGATCAAGGGGATACAAATCGGAAAAGAAGTCAAACTCTCACTGTTTACTGATGACGTGATCATTTACATAAGTGATCCAAAAAAATTCTACTAAGAAACTTCTACAACTCATAAACACTTTCAGTAATGTAGCAGGATACAAGATTAACTAAAAAAAAATCTGTAGCCCTCCTGTACACAGATGATAAAAGGACTGGGGAAGAAATCAGAGAATCAACACCCTTCACAATAGCCACAAATAGCACAAAATATCTTGGAGTAACTCTCACCAAACAAGTGGAAGACTTGTATGACAATAACTTTAAATCTTTGAAGAAAGAAATTGAAGAAAACACCAGAAAGTGGAAAGACCTCCCATGCAGAATTAACATAGTAAAATTGGCAATCTTACCGAAAGCAATCTACAGATTCAACGCAATGCCCATCAAAATCCCAGCAAAATTCTTCAGACCTCGAAAGAACAGTACTCAGCTTTATATGGAAAAACAAAAAACCCAAGATAGCCAAAACAATTCTTTTTTTTCACTTCTTTTTTTTTTCTTTTTTAAAAAAAATTTATGTACTAGTGCACTGCACATACACCTGCAGGCCAGAAGAGGGCACCAGATCTCATTACAGATGGTTGTGAGCCACCATGTGGGTGCTGGGAATCAAATTCAGATCCTCTGGAAGAGCAGCCAGTGCTCTTAACCGGTAAGCCATCTCTCCAGCCTCCCCCCTTTCTTTGCTTTTTTAAGAAAGGGTTTTTCTGTGTAGCCCTGGCTGTCCTAGAGCTCACTCTGTAGACCAGGCTGGCCTTGAACTCAGCGATCCACCTCCTGCCTCTGCCTTCTGGGTGCTGGGATTAAAGGTGTGCACCACCATCTCCCAGCTCCAATCTCTTTTCTATTTAAGAGTTCACTTGAGTAGGGGATATATACCCTGACCACACCATCCACCCTGGCAACCTCCCACAAAGGGAGAACTGTGGCCAGTTTAGGTTGGTAGTGGTGGATAAAGGGAGTCCCATAGTGGAACAGGAGTAACTAGCAGGGAGACTAGGGACAGCACCAAGGAGAGTTGATTTGGGTGGCCTGTCACTGGGGAGGGAGAAAGGGAGACCAAAGAGGCTGGAGGAGGAGAAAAGGGACTATGAGTTGAGGCCAATAAGGGGAAGGCTTGCTAGTGTAAAAAAAAAAAAATCCTGGTTTGGGCTGCATAGCTTTCTATGTTCTTTTCCTTGGTTGGCTTATGCCGTGTGGTCACTTGTGATCAAGAAGGGAGTGAAATAACATGGCAAAATCTATCTTCTCCAACCCTAGAAAAGATGGCTGTCAGCCCCATGGCTGCTTCCACTGTGATGAGGGGACAGACAGCAGCTAAGATGGCAGTAAGTCACATTTCCTTTAAAATTACCTGTGTAACTGGGTGGTGGTGGCACATGCCTTTAATCCCAGAACTTGGGAGGCAGAGACAGGCGGATCTCTATGAGTTCCAGGCCAGCCTGGCCTACAGAGTGAGTTCCAGCAGAGCTAGAACTGTGTAGAGAGACCCTATCTTGAAAAACAAAACAAAAAAGATTTTTAATATTAACCCAGATGTTATAACTCTTAAGTTAACTCTTTTGATACCAATTTTACAGATTTTTAAAAATTATATTCAATATGCCTACAAATCTTGAGGTATAGAAAGTTACACAATAATCTTACAAATCTTTTTTTTTAAATATTTATTTATTTATTATGTATACAATATTCTGTCTGTGTGTATGTCTGCACGCCAGAAGAGGGCACCAGACCTCATTACAGATGGTTGTGAGCCACCATGTGGTTGCCGGGAATTGAACTCAGGACCTTTGGAAGAGCAGGCAATGCTCTTAACCACTGAGCCATCTCTCCAGCCCTAATCTTACAAATCTTGAAATAAGATATACCTTAGCAAAAGTTTTAGAGCGTTAAACCAAAACCATAAGAGTATGAGATGAGCAGCAATGGTCCCCACTGGGAACACTCGGTCCCTTTATTTTGTTTTGCTCTCCTTTCTCTGTCACATAGTGAGGTGTCTCGTCTGAGATGGGATAAATGTTTTCAAGGAAACCTTTAAACAAGCATGCTTCAGTACAGAGGAGGGGGGGCCACACCCCCAACTCCAAAGACAACTTTTAATGAAGTGGGACAACATAAAACAGTCCAATGTCACTCATACCTAAAGACACCTGAATCCCTGTAAAACTGAGTCCAGTAAGCTGAGAACAAAGAAGGCTTAGAGACAGGAAATTTCTGAGCCCTTGCTATAGACAGAGGATGCTGCAGGAGGGGAGCTGGGAGATGCACCAGCCATTAGGAAGTGTGTGCTGGGTGTGCGTGCTTCACAGCTGGTCTCAATTTTTCCCCCTCCTACTAGGACTGACTTCCAGCTCCCACTTTGCAAAAAAACTTACAGATCCATCAACAGTAACTTAAAAGACCAGAACTTTACACTTTACACAGTGTGTGTGTGTGTGTGTGTGTGTGTGTGAATGAGTGTTGGGGTGGGGGTAGAAACCAGACAAAAATAAAAAAGAGAAAAGAGCTTGTAGGGTAGAAAAGGGAAAGTTTGAACATAGGGAATGGGGTATCTTACAATTTCCCCGATCGCTTGCAGTATTTGTAAAGGTCCTAGATAATACTGAGATCTAGGGTGCTGTTAGGCAACCATTTGGACTGGTTATCTAAAGGATATTGAAGCCAAATTTTATTGCAAAAGTTAATAAATTTGAGGTCCTTCGGTTTAGGTGCCAGGTGGAGAGGCTGGAGGTTTTCTAAAGGGCATCCCAAGGAGGAGGAATGAGAGGACATGGAAGACATCATTCCCCTGGATGAGAAGGGGAAGGAAAAGTGTCACTACAGCCTGTAGCCACGGGTGTCCCCAGGACTAAGGGAGGACCAGAGGGAGACACAAGTGGTTCAGCATCTCATCACCACACTAAGGAGGAATCAGGGGCTTAGCCTGGTTAAGCCTGAGAAGAGACGCAGCAGGTACCAGGGCTTTTGTGGAAGCCAGGTGAGAGGGCCAGAAGGTGAGGATGAAAAGGAGCTCTAGGAGGGGGAATCTTATCCACCGGAAAGGCTTGGTAAGCAGAGTCACAAAATCCACAAGGACTTATAGGAGATGTGGGATTATGGGCAGCTCCAAGGGTGGAGATAGGGGGTCGGGTGAAGAGGGCCAGCTATGTTCTTCAAGACAGTGGCTGAGGGGCTGGAGAGATGGCTCAGAGGTTAAGAGGTCTTCCAGAGGTCCTGAGTTCAATTCCCAGCAACCACATAGTGGCTCACAACCATCTATGAGATTTGGTGCCCTCTTCTGGAGGGCAGGCATACATGCAGGCAGAACACTGTATACATAATAAATAAATAAATAAATAAATAAATAATTTTTTAAAAGACAGTGGCTGGGGATACCTCTACCTCCAAGAGTACCAGAGGGGTGCCAGGTGCTCAATGGTCACTTCCTTGGACTCAGGGAAGTGTTTACACCGACCCAAGGGGAAACTTAACTAATCGCCGCTGGTGGATGGGGTGCTGAGCCATCAGTGAGCTGGAAGGTAAGTCTTTTGGAGGTGGGCCCGAGATGAGGGATAGAGTCCCAGTGTGGCTCTGACCCCAAGGGGGAGTACAGGCACCAGGAGAGCCCATCCGTGTCCCGGAATCAATGTAAGTGTTACAGCTCTGAGGGGAAAGGTATCGTGACAGTAAGGAGCCGAGGAATACCACAGAGTCACACTGTACAACAAACCTCCCAGAGGAGATTTATTAGGAAAGACACAAGAGGGTGGCCGCCTCTGTCAGGCAAAGCAGCAGCAAAGGACTAAGCAGGAGACTTCATGGGGCTGGGATGAGGCTTTCCAGGGTGGCCTGGCCACTCTTGCCCCTTGAGGGGCTGGAAATGGTGAAACCAGACCCCAGCAGCCAGCCTGAGCTTACCTGGGTGCCCCGGAGCAGTCTGACCTCGTGACTTGATAAAGGTCAAGTTTGTGCTCTCTCTGCACAGCGACCTCACCAGGCCTGTACACGCCTCCTCTAAAAAAACTCCTAAGCGGGTTTGTTGTGTTGTTTCGTGTTGGCTTCTCACTCGTGCCAGGTCGTACCAGGTAATTTCAGGTACTCTACCCACTAAGCCATACCCCTTAGGGACTCTTCTCTGGACGCCAGCTGGAGCCCATTGGTTTTTTCCTGCCAAAAGCCAGGCTGAGTCCCTTTCTTTCTTTTCCTTTCCCTCTCCCTCTCCCTCTCTCTCTCTTTTTTTCCCCAAAATAAATCATGTGAAAACTTGGGTGATGGTAGTGTTTTGTTTGTGTGTTGTTTTTGAGACAGGGTTTCTCTGTGTAGCCTTGACTGTCCTGGAACTCACTTTGCAGACCAGGCTGGCCTTGAACTCAGAGATCCATCTGCCTGCCTCTTCTGAGATCAAAGGTGTGTGCCATCGCCACACCACCACCGGCAATTTTGATGTTTTCTACAGAGCGGTCAGGTGCTTGAGTCTCATCTCAGTGTGGGATGGCTCAGACCTGCCATCCCAGCACTGGGGAGGCTAAGGCAGGAGGATCTAAAGTTTGAGTCCATCCTGAGCTACAGAGTGAGTTAAACAGATTGAGATGGAAGGAGGGGGCTCCTTAGGGAAGGGGAGGGAGACACAGCAGAGGGTGGGAGAAAGGTAATGGAAAGCAGAGGAGGAAGAGTTCTGTTAGGGAAAAAGGGAGGCCCCCCAGGGAAGGGGGAGGGAGGTAAAACAACAATACAGATGGGTTAAAAAGCCACAAGAAATTAAAAAAAAAAAGTCAGGTTTGATGCTGGGAATTAACTAAGCATTGAGCCCCTTCCATTCACCAAGTTGAACCCAAGAGGGGTGACAGTCCACCCAGGGCACATTCGAGACCATTCGAGACCATTGTTCCTTGAACTTCTATATTCACGGCTTCATGAGTTTCATGGTCCAACTCTTTTTTCTTTTTCCTTTTTAAATCTTCACTTAGGTGACTGCCTCAAATACACTCTTTGGACTAAAGCAGCGTATATGTGAAATGGCATAAATGAACATTTGCCCTCCGGGCCTCAATTAAGTCTCTCAGCCTTCAAGGGGTCACCATGACCACAGTTTTTACAGATGGGGAAACAGAGTGGGAAGGTCGACAAGAGTTCCCCCAAGCACCATGACAGTGACTGAGTCATGGCTAGAACATGACTGTAGATTCCCAGGTCAACCCGTCTCTCTCAACAGTATAGGCGGACCAGTACAGTCAGCACTCAGGAATACACTGGGCCCTGTTCGATGTTTCTGCCTCTGTTACCAACCTTCACTGAGGCGTGATGCCTCACGCCAGCTACTGTCCTGAGCATGCTACGCGTACAGCCTCACACAATCTCCTCAACACAAAGCAGGTCCCCATGTCTCCCCTGCTGCAGAGACGAGGAAACAAACTAACCTGTATACTGTCAAATAAAACTGGTCAACAGCCTACTCAATTCTGAAGGGCTAACAATGGCATTGCAGCCAGGAGGAAAGCCGTCTTGAGCCCTAGCCATATGCCAAGTTGAACCCAAGTAGGATGACACAGTCCACCCAGAGAACACACTGTGGACAGCCAGCTAAGGTCACGTTAGCCTGACACCTGGCCAAGCACTGAGGACCCTTGGAGACAAACCCTGCAAACCCTGCCCAAGGGGAGCTTGCTATCAGTGCGCGGTGAGTCACACAATACTCTGCAGGGTAAAGCGCTCTGACCTGGGAAGTAGCAGAACGGAAGTAAAGGACAGATGGGTACAGGCACAGATTCATGGGGTGGCCAGACAGGCTCCGAGAAGGGACCTGATGGGTCAAGTGACTGAATCACTGGATGAAGGAATACATGGAGATCTCTGAGCATCTATTTCTGGAGGTGATGGGAAGGGAGTAGGAAGGCGGAGGGAAAGGGGGAACCTTCCTTTATGAGAGAGGACACTATCCACTGAGAAGGGAATCTGGAGGGAACAAAATGGCAGAGTCAGAGCAAGTTCCTCCCTTCTCCTCTTGATGACCTTGGACTCCAGGGTTTAGGTCAACAGTTTCCTCAATCCCCCATCTTTTGGCTTCAGATTGAGCACCACACTGTTAGCTTTGTGTTTCTGTGGCTTAGGCTTGGACTAAACCACCCAGATGCCTCCCTGGGGCCATGGAACTGAACTGAAGGAAAAGAAGCAGGACCTAGCCAGAGATCATGCAGGGTTCAAGGCCATGGTCAGAGTGTAGACCAGGCTGGGAAGACAGCTCAGAAGGTGAAGTAGCTTGCCACTAAGCCACTAAGCCCGACGACCTGGGTTCGATCACTGGGATCCAAATGGTAGCAGAGAATCAACGCCTACAAGCTGTCCTCTCCCCTTCACATATGCTATGCTGCCCCTCCCCCTGCCTGATAATTGGCTTCTAAAGTGGTAGAAGGAAGGCTGTGGACAGATGGGTGGCTCCTGATGGGGAAGCTTTGCTAACCAATTATCTTTAAGAGGTGGAACCAAGTTAGGGTGCAGCTTTCTGGGACCCGGAGAGCCCTCTCAGTGGTCCCTCACAGCACGGCTGAGCTTGGACTTCTCGGTCCTGATTCGTGAGTTTCCCCCTTATAATAAATAAAAATATAATTTCTTTATCTTTTACCTAGCCTGGCTATTTCCCGAATCGAGCTAACTTCTACAGGCTCTGACAAGGGTGGTAAGGAACTGTCAACTCTGGGAGATATGCTGATTAACTGGACGGGAAATTGTAGCACGAATTCTAATTGGTCTTAATAATAAAAAAAAAAAAAACCGGAGTCAAATATTAGGGGGCGAAAGCTGAAAGAGCAGAGAAGCAGAGCAGCCACCAGTTCCTACCTCTACAAAATCCTCAGACTCAATGGGGCATCCTGTCTCTACAAGTCCTCAGACTGAATGCTTTCAGTTCCTGTCTCTTCCCACCTTATATTTCTCTTTCCACCCAGTAATATTTCTTCCTGTCTCTACCTCCCTAGTGCTTGGAGTAAAGGCGTGTGACTCCCAAGTACTGGGATTAAAGATGTGAGCCGCCACCACCACCTGACTCTGTTTCTCTTTGAGACTTGATCAACCAGTGTAGCTCAAGGAGTCCTTGAACTCACAGAGCTCCATCTGCCTCTGCTCCCAAATGCTGGGATTAAAGATGTATGCCACTACTGCCTGGTCTCTGTGTCTAACTGGTGGCTGGCTCCACACTCTGATCCTCAGGCAAGCTCTATTATAGTACAAACCAAATATACAGGAAACGCACTAGCTTTGGGTACCAGTCACTGCATTATCATCTGCAGGAGGCTGAGAAGTGACCGAGGCTGGGGCTCCCAGAAACATATCTGAAAGCTCCTTGCTCTCATTTTCCTCAGATAGGAGTTCCAGAGAAGGGGAAGGCAGGTCACTGTCATACAACTACCAGAAAGGAAAGTTCCAGGAGGAGTTGGAGGATACTACCTTGCTTCCCAGGATGCACCCGGCTTGAGCCCCTTTGGAAATCCAGGATCCCCAGAACTGCCTGAGAACCAATTTCTACTAATGAAGGACTTGACCTCCAGAGAGCTGAGCCACTGTCCCTGAGGCTCAGGCAGGTAGCTCTCTGAGAACAAAGCCCTTTGGGCCCTTCTTTTCCAAGCCAGATCCCGCGGCTCAGAGGCTACACTTAAGTCCTACTCAAGCCAGAAAAATTCACCAGCGATTCTCCAGGGACTTCCGGGAACATTTTCAAGGTGTTCACCGTCACTCACACAGGGGCAACGGCCCCTCCAAACCCCAGCTCTGCCCTTTGAGAATATGCACAGCCTTGAGCATGCTCACCTGCTTCTCCGTAGCTTCTGTCTCACTGAACAGAAATCCACACAAAAAGGGCCGAGTGCAGCGCAAGGGCTTCATCCTCCATGGGAAATCTGAGAAGCCACAGCCCCAAGTCTGAGAGTCGGGGTTCTTCAGACAGATGGATCAACAAGAGAGACAGGGAATTTATTGGGAGAATTGGCTCACATGATTTTGGAGGTTCATCGGTGTGATGATAGGCCTCTGCCAGAGAGAGACCCTTGTGGGCAGCTCTGTGGTCCATTACAAGCCTAAGGGCCTCAGAACCAGGGAAACCTGGTGTGATTCCCAGTCCAAGGCTGAAAACTGGAGAGACCAACAGCTGCTGGAGTCCCAAAGACAGACAAGCTAGAGTCTTGATGTCCAAGGGCAGTAATGTCCCAAACCTGGGGGAGAGGAATTTACTCTCTGCCTTTTTGCTTGTTCCAGGCCCCTATCCCATTGGACAGTGCGCACCATACTGATGAACGGACCTTTCCCCGTCACCTGTCTCTTCCAGGGACAGCCTCTAGGCCCTCAAAAGTCATGCAGGGGCAGGAGTGTCTTAATCCTTTTAGGGTAACACACAAAATTAGCCATCACAATGACCCAGCCATGACCTCAGAGTCAGCCTCAGCTTGAGTCTGGTTAGTACCCTCTGGAGGTTGTGACCAGATTCATGCTCTAGGGCACAGCCAAACACTTGACAGGTGTCACTGGAGTGACAGAGGTGCCTGTGGAACTCTCCATGGTCCTGAGCCTGCCTGAGCTGATCAGGGTCCTATTTGGGACCCAGGATGCCCTTGGCTGGCCTTGTCCTGGCTCCTGCTAACTGGCCTCTGCTATAGTTCAGCTGGTTCATGGCCTAACAGTCATTCCCCTGTATGATACCCAATGGCTCTGTCTCCATCTCCCTCTCCCTCTTGATGCCAGATTTCTGGTGTCCTCAGTTCCGGGCTAGCAATGAGGTCTTCAAGTATTCCAACTGGGAGAAGGGGCCAGAATCCACCATGGCAGAGAAATGGGCAGGCCGACAACCATGGGCAGTATTGGGTTGTGCATGAAGCGGAATTGGAGATAGCCCAGGTTACCTCAGATCCCATCTGCAAAATGCAGCTCAGAAACACTTTCAGAAATGAACACCCCCGCCCCCCCGCAACTTGGGCAGTGATAGCACAGGTCTTTAATCCCAGCACTCAGGAGGCACAGGTAGGCGGATACCTGTGAGTTCAATAACAGCCTGTTCTACAGAGTGAGTTCCAGGACAGTCTCCAAAGCTACACAAAGAAACCCTGTCTCAAAAACAAACAAACAAAACAAAACAAAAAACAAAGAGGGGGAAAAAAGGAAAGAAAAAGAAATGAACCCCTGACACCTCTATCTTCTCGGTCCATCTGCTCAAAAGAGTATCTTGACCTTGAGCTGGGGTCCACCTTTGTGCTTACTTTCCACCCTATTCTAGGCTTGCACAAGGTTCCCTAGGACTCTGCCCATATCTGAGAGCAGAACTGGGGGGCCTGTGACAAATCTGCATGCCCAGCAGTCCCTGAGGCACAAGGCGCAAAGGTCTATATACTGCCTGCAGCCTCAAGGAGTTTCTCTACCTCCTGTGCCTTGATTTCTCCTTTCATTGGTGTATGGGAAGGGCTAGGAAGCCCGCCCAGGCACAGAGTAGGTGCTCAGTGAGTAGTACTAGCTTTCACGGTTACTGTTAAATCTGGAAATTTGGTGCTGTGACTTAGCTGTGTGCTCTCAGGCAAGTTTTCTTTGCTTTTCTGAGCCTGTCTTCTTGGGTGAAAAGAGGTTACCCTCTTTGCAGTTCTGGCGGTGACCTGAAGAAAACATTGTATCAAAGCATTCTCCAAGGAGCCTGGTGCTGGGGTCTGCTCTGCAAATGCTCACTTTGGTGGGTCTCCTGCCAGACAATGGGACGCAGATGTCCCACTGAGTATGCCTCGTTCTGGCAGGTTTTGGTAAATGTCTGGGCCAAACAGGCTCTGCTTACCATGGAGACTGACACCCATCACCCTGTAGGATCATTTGAGTGACTTAAGAGCCTTCAGGACCCGGGGCCAGACCTTGAGGAATCTCTGGTCTCCCCTCTTGCTGCAAAGGCCCTGGAGTGGGAATGCTGCCCTGTGTGTGAGAAGACTCAATGGACAGTATTTGCTGCATAGGCATGAGAACTTAAGTTTGATCCCCAGCACCTATGTAAAAAGACGGACACAGCTCTATGTGCCTGTAACCCCAGAACTGTGAGAGTCAGGCAGTTCTCAGAGCAAGCTCAACAGCCAGCATAGCCAATGAGAAAACTCCAGGCTTCATGAGAGACCATAACTCAAAAGATAAGGTGGTGGGTGATTGAAGATGTTGACTTCTGGCCTCCATATGCACACATACATAGGTACATGCACACATACTCATGCATATAACACATGCACACCCCACATACAATAATATAAATAAATAAGGATGCTGCCCAAGCCTTCATCCCAGGCCAGTGCCCTGCAGGGTGCCTTGGTCTCCACTCATCCAGTTGGCAGCACATCCCTTGCAGGTCCTTTGGATTCCTGGAGATTCTTCGTGATTCATGGAAATCAGGCTCTCTGGAGTTTCCATGACTAATTCCTGTTTCTATTTTGGGATTAAAGTAGAGAAAGTCAGAGTCTCTGGGCTTAGAAGAAAGTAAACACCTTCCCTGGTCTCTGAGGAGACATGGGGATCCTCCTGACTTGAAGCTTAGTGATCCCATGTGTAACAACAGGCAGAGCCTGTAGTAACAGAACCCAGTTGACTCCTGAAGTCGGTGGAACTTGAGGAAAACCTGACACTGGATTTATCCTTTCCGTTCTCATCATTATCCACTCCCTTGATGAGTACGCATCGGGCTGGGCTCCACAGAGATCATAGTTATATATAGCGATACAGTGTTGGGGAGACACAGAAAGTGGTAGGGTGGGGGGTTGGAGTGGTGCAGCTGCATTAAAATAACATTTGGCACCCAACATGGGGCATGACCACGGCAGCTGACACTAGTCAGCTCTGTCACAGCTGTGGTACTCACAGCAGGTGGCTGCCACTTGCTGGGACTCTGGAAAGCAGGCAGGCTTGGGCTTGAAAACTGTGGGAGGGGCTTGAGTTCACTGCCTACACCACCAGAGAGACTACCGAGAAGTCAGTGGATCTGGCGAGATACCTGGGAAGTCCTTTAATAGAGAGTTAACTAATATTAAAAAGAAAAATCTTTCCTACATTAAGAATGGGGAACATGACAATGCAGGGTGCTAGGATCCTGTATAGTGTTACTATGGATGGCTTGAAAATGGGAAATTTAAATGAGGGGATAAATGACTAAGCTGGGGTTGACATAATGTTGATTATACTTATTATGAGTTTGATAATTAATATTTTATCCTTAAAAAAGTGGTTTGATAACTGAGCCAAATATGATAATTTGGCTGATAAGATACAACCTTTAGAAAGACCTACTAATGAAAATAAGAAAAATACTCAGACTCAGACAAAGGAATTTAAAGCAGAACCTACTGCATCATTGCATTATGAAACTAAAGAGGAGTGTCCTACAGTTATTAGAACACCAACCTTAATTTATCCCATTACCATACAAGAACAATCACCAGATGATAGGCACCTCCAAGGCTCTGCGGAAGTTAATTGGAATCCTGTAGAGATGTTAGATTTGAAGAGATAGGAAGCAGGTGTTTCGTATGGTGTGCATTCACCCTTTGCGAAACAGATGTTAAATTCATGGGCCACTAGGAACAGAATTATCCCACAAGGCTGGAAAGATATAGTTGCAGCAGTATTGGAAGCTGGTCCTCAGTTACAGTGAAGATAGATGACAGAGTAGTTCCTCTAAAGTTGCTAAATACAAGTGGACTGGACACTGTGAATGTAATCCTTACTTGAAAATTGTTCTTATTGTACATAGTTTTATTGTATTAAAACTAAAAACCTTTCATTTTTATTTAGACAATACCTAATCATTGTTCCTCTTGTGTATAGTTTTACTGTGTTAGAGTTAAAACCTTTCCTTCTTATTTAGACAAAAAGAGGGAAATGTTGAGGGATATTCAACCACACTGTGAACCCTGAGTTTGCATTTGCATTGATTAAATAAAATTAACCTTGGATCAGGAAGTTGCATTAGCAACTATTTGACAGAAAGGAATCATAGAGCATCAGAGGAGAGATAGAGAAACATAAGAAGTGGCAGGGTGAGGTTTGGAGTGGAGCAGCGACCGTGCCGAAGTTAAAACAACAATATGGTTTCACTCCACGGCCCATATATCATCCAGGTTCCTAAGCCTTTGTAAGGTCAAGCTCTGATGCTTCAAATGCCAGAGACAAAGTAGGGACTGGCTCCAGGGCCAAGCCACATGCCATGCAAGAGAATGAATCTAATGAAAGCTCAGAGTAGCCAGGCATCCTTCGATAGCTAGTAGGCAAATCTGAACACTCATCAGAGGGACTGTAGGCCGGGGTCCTGCCCCAGGATAAACACAAATATCCTGGCTGAGGAAAGCCATGGCTATTAGGTCTAACTCCCAGAAATTATTCGCTGGCTTACCCAGAGGGAGGGTCTGCTCCAAGGGAAAAGGTGTATGTAGCCAAGGGCATCAAGGACACCAGCCCCCTCGGATGATCTTTGCCAATCCTGTTTCCCATGGTCAGCTGTCACTGTGCCCCTATGTGGGTAAAGACATCAAGTCTAGAGAGGGTGGGCAGTTTTTGCTCCAACCAGTGCTCTGGAGCAATGGTGCCCAGGCCACCCAGATCCCACAGAGGCACCCAGCTCCCTTAGCTGCCTCAGTTCCAGAATGAAAGCCTCACTGACAACTCTCAATCCCATACCTACCCTCAGGTAAGCCCCGTCCCTGCTTGCTACCCCCAAACCATCTGTACCCTGACTGTCTCCTTCCTCCAAATCCTCCTCAGTCTGACCTCAGCATCCTGCGGGATGCCTCAGAATTCTCTCACAGAGAGACTGACAAGTACTCAGGAGAGCTGCCCTGCCGGGACTCTGCCCCTTCCCAAATCCTATTCAGCACATCAGCTTCTGTCCTGCAGAAACCCAAGGACAGTGGCGATATAGGACAATCCTACCAGAGCTGGAGGCCAGACAGATCAGTCATAGCAATAGGCTGCTCAGCGGCTTTCGTGGCTTCCACTGCGAGCAATGAAGCAGTGACTATGGAGGGACTTCCATGACTCACCCATGCTAAAAGTAACAGTTACCATTCACTGCAGCCTTAAAGGTATGCCAGGCATCAGCTAGGGGCTTTCTACCTGATTTCCCCCCACGGTTATCATCAGAGATAGAGCTGCCCTACCATCTTACTGAGGACACTGAGGCTCAGAAGGGTCAGGCAGTTACATTCACCTGTGCAGATTCACTGCCCTCCTGGGCTTGCGACCCACACAGCTCCCTCCTAAGTGGTGGGGAAAGCAGCAGGCCTTGGTCACAGGCTCCAGGAGGCTGTGAGCAGGATGAACCTACTCAGCCTGTTCCTGAGGATGGCCCACATGGTTCAACAGCACACCCAGTGACAAGGACAATGTGCCTGGCCTACACTGTCCAAGACAATATCTACCCACCACACGTGGCTGCTGAGTACTTGAACCTGACTGCGGCAACTGAGGAACAAACTAATTCTTGTGGCTACACGCACTAGGGGCTACTGTACTGAAAATCGCCACAGACTGGTTCAAGGAGAACGGAGGCAGGGAGGCCAACTCCACCAGCTCTGCTGGAGCGATGGGAGCAGATGAGGGGACAGCCAGCCAGGATAAAGGGCAAGACCTGAGTGTGGGATGGTTGTGGGCTAATAAGGTCCTAGCAGAGTGCTGTCCTGTACATTTTAGGTAACTAAAGAAGGCAAGGATACAGCTTGGCACACTGGAGAGCAGGCAAGAGTCTGGAGGTGATGCTCCCCACCCTGGGAGGTTTGAGAGGGCAAAGGAGGGGAGCAGAGTCAAGAGGAGGTGGATGTGGGGTGCTAAGCAGTACCCAATATACAGGTTGGGAGAACAGTGAGTGACCTGAGGCTAGGGTGAGATTCTGGGCACAGGATCAGAAGAAGGAAGATGTGGGAAGGGAAGTGGCCCTGGGTCCTTGCTCTGCACAGAGGCAGTCAGAGGCTATACTCAGACCCTGCAGCCAGACTGCCAGGGTTCTCCATACTCCAGGGCCTTGACAGTCCCTCGGCCATTAAACAGGGACATAACAAGGTCTATGTCACAGGAGAGACTTCAGGAGTTTTTCATATTTTTTTCACAGCACTGGAAATTGAACCTAACACAAGCTAGCCAAGTGCTCTACCACTGAGTCATTATGGCAGCCCCAAAGATTTATCAAAGTGCCTGGAACTGCCCAGCAGATCCAGCACCAGCTGAGCGTGTGAAGCCTGACATGGCTAGCTGAGCCTGAATGTTCGGTACAAGGGAGAAACCAACACTTCAGAGGCAGAGAAGCGACACAGGACAGAAAACTCTGACGGGGAGATGGCTCAGTGTTTAAGAGCACTCGATGCGCCCAGCAGTGGTGGCACATGCCTTTAATCCCAACACCTGGGAGGTGAAAGCAGGAGGATCTCTGTGAGTTCGAGGCCAACCTGGTCTACAGAGTGAGCTCCAGGACAGCCAGGGCTACCCAGAGCAACCTTGTCTTAAAAACCAAAATTAAATAAACAAAAGCACTTGATGCTTGCAAAGGAACTGGGCTTGACTCCCAGAACCCACATGGTGGCTCACAACTAACTCTAGTTCCAGAGTACCCTATGCCCTTTTCTAACCTTCTCGGGTACCAGACATGTTACACATGCATGCGACAAAACATACACAGACATAAAATGTCTTAAGAAAAGAAAGGATCTGGCTAGCCTTATTGTGTTCTATCAACAAAAGAATGAAGCCCAGAGGAGAGCAGTGAACTGGTCAAAGCCATACAGGAGGTAAAACCCAGATCTCTAATCATGGTCATAGAAGCCGGGGGTGAGGGGATGCATCTTCAGCCTCCAGCTAGCTGTCTGAGGAACATCTGAGGGTAAATGATGGACAGATGGATGCCCCATAAGGGTCGGTAATGAATGGGTCCTTGCCACTCTACACACACATAGCCCTGGTTGAATACACAGATGGCCAGAGGAAACAACATTCCAGAAAAAAAAAAAAAAAAAAAAAACAGGAATGGGGAAGGGTCCCTGTCCAAACCCTTCTTTTGCAGGCCAAAGGTAGCCAGGAGGTGATCCAGACCAGAGCAGATATGGATAAGCCAGAATTATGTGTTACTTTAGGCCCCGGACTTAGATCTCTCAGAAATATGGCCTTCCAGGCTGGAGAGATGGCTCAAAGGTTAAGAGCACTGATTGCTCTTCCAGAGGTCCTGAGTTCAATTCCCAGCAACCACATTGTGGCTCACAGCCATCTATAATGAGATCTGGTGCCCTCTTCTGGCATGCAAACCTCCATGGAAGGAATGTTGTATACATAATAAATAAATAAATCTTAAAAAAAAAGGAAAGAAATATGGCCTTCCTTCATGAGGACAGTCTCCTGAAGCCTCATGTACTATGGAGTTGCCTAATGCAAAACAAAGAGATCATTGGTACAGGGAAGGCAATCTGGGGCAGCAAGAGGGTCAGGGGGGACTTGGGGACTGCAGTCTAGGACACTGGTACTCTGCTTGGCTTGGGATGGATGAACAGGGTAGAATGGTTACTGGGCTAGGGAGCAGCTGCAGCAGGGGTCAGACAGAAGGACAAAGCCCTTCCAGAGCTCAGCACAGAAGGGTGGAGTACAGCTGAGAAAGTTGACAGAAGCATCAGGGTTAAGGAGCATCTCCTGAGAAGGATCCATGCAGCCAGCCAGGAAGTGTGGACAGACTGAGGGAGCGTGCGATCAGGAAACAGCACCTTCATCACCCTCCTGTTCGTGACAGCCGACTCCTAAGAATACTGTCTCCTGTCAGACATCATGTGCCACCCCCACTTCTTTCCCTCTGTGGACAAAAGATCTGACACACAGCTGGCTGGTGGCAGCCCGGCATCTGCCTGCAGTTCTCAAGTCATGGATCTTGAGAGCAGCCTCAACAGGTGTCCTAGACCAGTGTGAGCTCCTATGGTACATCTACTAGGCTTGGTTGCAAGGACTTGAAAACCACAATTCACAGAGCCCTAAGTCCTCTGGAGGTCTGAAGGGACAGTCAGCATCCACAGGAACTTGTCATCCTGGACAATACCACATGTCAAGCTGCCGCAGTTTGATATGGAGTAAGGGGAGTCACTGATACTCGAAGAAGTTAGAGAAAAGTCTAACGGGAGACCTAGGCTTCAGGAGACTGACAGGACCCTGCCACACAGTGCAGACTCCTACCCTGACTGTCCCTAGCATGCCCTGTCCATGCCCCCTCTGTGGGAACCTCCTTGCTTACATCCTCAGCCTCCCTCTGTATTTCACCCCAGCCCTGATGACCGGGAACTCAGGCCAGTGAGGGAGGGCTCCGAGGCTAGTGAACTGGCTACTCAGGGGTTAATGTTTGCTTGCCTGACCCAAACCTATGCCACAGCTCTCCAGTGACCTGCAATTGTGGGGAATATGAGGGCCTTTCCTGAGACCACCCAGAGTTACCCCCTGGAGGCACCCCCCCCCCCCCCGTTTGCTCAGAGAAGCTCATATTCCTCTCTACTACATTCCATCTCCAGCCACGCACTACTACTTACAGGTGAGAAGCTGAAGCAGACTCAAAGGATAAGCCCTGGCCCTTCTCGTGGCTATCTGACCCTGACCTAATTAGGCCTATGTGCCCCCCCACTCCACCTGTATAGGGTTACTACCTGGGTCCCTACGGGCCATCACTGCCCACCCTTCCACCACATGGTCCCCGCCTAGAGGCCCCCAGTCCAGTCCTAGCTTCTGGCTTTTATAGCAGTCGACTCCTTCCCTGGTACCCCAGGCCAAACCAGATGTCAATTCCATGACTATGAGCTGATCTCAGCCAGGTCCAATGCCAGTACAACTGTTTACCTAGACTGGCTTCCTAATCCCAGCTCATCCCAGATGAGCACCTCACTTCCCAGGCCTCAGGTCTCCTCATCTGTAAAATAGGTAACCAGGTAGCTAGAGGAGCAGCCCTACTCTTCCAAAGAAAGCAGACGCTGGGCAGGGCAGGGAGTATCTGCAATTTCCCTGACTGGAGCTGTCAGGACCAAGTACAGGTAACCAACCACAGACCTACCTCCTCTGACTTCTTTCTATTCTCGGGGCAGAGCACCCAGAAGACTATTCCCTATCTCCAGCGGGTCTTCTCAGACCCGAAGATAAAAATGGACAGATGTGTATAGCATGCAAGCAAGCTCTCTGTTTTTCTGTCTCCCTGTCAGCGTGCATATTGAGACATGGTCTCATTTGGCCCTGGCTGGTCTCTTCTATCCCCTTGCCTTTAACCTGCAAGTGCTGGTTTGGATCAAAGTCTCTGTGCAGAGGGAACCAGGATGACAAGCCAGGGGCAAGAAGCCATTCTGCCTCCTTTAAAAGCAGCCCCGTGACCACAGCCCCAGGGTGGAGAATGGAACAGAATCTCTCCTTCTACGGAAGAACCGGAGCTCTAGTTGGCCATAGATGAGACTTTTGAAGCCTAGAGGAGCTCCCCCACAGTTCTAGTTGGCCATAGATGAGACTTTAGAAGCCTAGAGGAGCTCCCCCAAGAAGCCACGACATACCCCAGGAGTCCCACCTTGGCCCAGCACTCATCCCTCATCCTCTGTGGTGGACACAAGTCAGGCCTGGCTTAGAAGGCAACTGGGCAGGGCCGTGAGCACTCACGCTGCAGGAGAAGGGGCCACCACTCCTTAGCCGGACACTGCAAACAACTCTCCACTCATGGAGGATTCTTTCCTCACTTCTACACCTCGGGATAGCCACTGCCTCTCTGAGGCAGTCCCCAAGTCCAGCCCACTCAAAGGCCCCAGACTTCCAGTTAGATGGCTTGGTGGCCTCACCCTTCACCCTCCCAGCAGACTGTAACCACCAAGTCCTGTCCCCCACCCCCAAAAAAAACAACAGCTGACGCATGGGGATCACGAGTGCAATAAACATCCTGCAAACCAATGAACAAACAGGACGCCCACAGGCAGGCCGCCCTGGCTGCTGCATGTCAGCATTTCCATCCACCAGATGGCATGGCATGGACTGGTCCAGCTGCCCATGGCCCCTCAGCAGGAAGGTGACATGGAGCCAAGAAGTACCATGTGGATGAGACTGAAAAGGAGCTGAGGAGAGGGGCAGTGCTGGGCATTCCAAACAGAAGAAGCCAGAGAGGGGCTGGGCATTGGCAAGAACAAGCAATTGCTGATGAAGAGCTTCAATCAGAGAAAAGTGAACCTGGCTCCTCTGAGGTCCTGGGGAAGCTCGTAACCTCCAACACTCACTGAACCATATCCCAATCCACCTACTCACGGACATCTTCAGGAACCCAAGAGCCAGTGGGGGATGAATTTGACAGGGGCTGGGCTCCTGCCCCTCAACTCCCTGCTACCTACCAGCTACACACCCAGAAAGGTGGCCCTGTCTCATCAGCAGTAGGAAATGAGAGAGAACAGGCTAATTTAAGAGTCACGCCAAGGCCAGTTCTGCCAGGAACTGTTTTCTATGACGGAGGAATAAACAAGGTGCTCACTGCCTTAGTAATGCCCCAGCATAGTGGGGGAGGGGCATCTTTAGGTTGAAACTGGGTAGTGGTATAAGAATGGGTGCTTCATGCTGGGTGGTGGTGGCACAAACCTTTAATCCTAGCACTTAGGAGATAGAGGCAGGCATATCTCTGTGAGTTCGGGCCAGCCTGGTCTACAAAGTGAGTTCTAAAACAGTTAGGACTGTTTCACAGAGAAACCCTGTCTTGAAAAAAACAGAGTGGGCACTTCTCAGTTTACAGAGGCCAAGGCCAGAGGGAATAGAGTTGAAAAGAGGCAAAAGAAACCTTCTGGACCCTGCAATGGTGTTGGGAGGAAATCTCAGCTCTCTGAGGCATCCTGCAGTCTGAACTGAAAAAGTCTGGGGTTAAAGTGTGGCCCTTCTCCACCCCCACCACCAGGGAATCCGTTCCTGTCTGCACAGGGAAACCAGCCACCCTCTCACTTCATGGGGACTAAATGGGATGACACCTAGGGAGCCATGACAAAGACCTGCCTTATTAGTTCCTGGGATGGGCTTGGTGCTCCCTCTACATGTAGCCTCACCCCATCTGTGCCATCTAGGATACTTGATCCCTCTTCTGCAACCCCAAAGCCCTACTCACTGGCTTCCCTCTGCCTTTCTAGCAACCAACGGTCACTTGCAATGTCCCTCTCAGTCCCCATTGCTCATGGCACATCACACCCAGAATGAAACCTAGTCTGCTCTGGTTGTCCGCAGATCCTGCCAAGCTGGCTCCCATGTCTTCACCAAGTTCGCCTTCCTCTTCCCTACCCTGCCTCCCCAGGATAAACACCAGCCTGGAGGCTGTGGCTGCCACCTGGAGCACCCTGCCTTCAGATCTCTGAGCGCTGGCAGCCTGTCTTTCTGTTGTTACTGGCCAAGGGCTTCCTGAGCCCTGACCCCAACAACTCTCTCTCTCCCCCCTCTCTCTTGCTCTCTCCAGTCCTCAACCCTACAGTTCATCCTTGAGGGGGGTGCTAGCCCTTGTTTATGTCTCCCTGCCTTCAGGAATGTCAACCACAGGAGAGAAGGGTCACACAGCTTGGCTGAGCAGTAAAACAGCTGCTCAGGCCTGGAACTGAGCAGTCCAAAGATCCAAGGAACCCTGGGGAAAGGGCTCACATCCACAGTGATAAGTACTCTCTGCTCAGGGTGCTCAGGGGACAGGCCCAGAGACACTAAGTGCTCAAACCTGATGGAACACCCTCCCTGACTTCAGCACCGAGAAAATTCCATCACCTTCCCCCTCCTCAGAAACTCCCCTCAACCCCCACTGCTGAGATCAGCAGTCTTGTCCCAGCAGTGCCAGCCCCTCCCACCAGGCTCCAGACCTCCAAGAACAATGTACAAAGGGGCCACTTTAGCTTCATCTCTAGCCCAGAGGGCTGGAGGAGGGAGGGGGCACTCCTTAGCCCTCCGCTCTCCTCTCAGGACCTTTCTGCTAATGGAGTCAAGCCCCTTGCAAGGCAGCTTTGTTCCTAACATTGTCCTTGTGATGTAGATAGAGGTGGGGCAATGCACAGGCCAAGGATCTAACTGTCTCCTCTTGGGATACAAGAGGCCATCCATCATCAAAGGGAATGGATGGAGCCGGAGAGATAGCTCAGCAGTTGAGAGCACATACTGATCTTGCAGAGGAGCCAAGTTTAGTTCTCAGAATCCATGCTGGGCAACTCACAATGGCCTGTAACTCCCTCTCTTGGGGGATCTGACACTCTCTTCTGGCCTCACCTACATGCAGATAATTTAAAGTAAGTAAATCTTGCTGGGTGGTGGTGGCACACGCCTTTGATCTCAGCACTTGGGAGGCAGAAGCAGGCATCTCTCTGTGAGTTCAAGGCCAGCCTGGTCTACCAAGCGAGTTCCAGGACAGCCAGGACTGTTACACACAGAAACCCTGTCTCAAAAAGCCAAATATAGGTAGATAGACAGACAGACAGGTAGATTTTTTTAATATTGGTTTATTTATTTTTACAAAACTCAGGGCTACCACACAAGGGCTTTAGGGGCCACCACCCAGCTACTTCTTGCCCCATTGATTATTTAACTTTCTCACCTGGAAGACTCCATCATGAGTACTAAAAGGCAAGCATACAAGTGCTTACAAACCCCAGTAACTGTGAGAGGTGGAGGCAGGAGGATCAGGAGTCCAAAGTCACATAGCAAGTTCAAGGCCAGCCTGGACTCCACTTCATTCTTCCTGTACTTTCAGAAGCTGAGCCAGAAAGTCTGTCCCATTGCTCTCTCCTTTTGCCATGGGGACACATGGGACCACAAGACGAGCCTTGTTGCTGGCCCTCCAACCTCCAGTTCCGGCCAATCCTCTTATTCGCTCCAACAGTGTTTCCACCAGGCCCCTCACTGCACAACGCTCTTAGCGTGTGTGTCCTACCTGTCCCATGGGCCAGACAGACCAAAGCCTTGGGCGATAGAGGCCCACCTTTGCTGCCCCTGGTGATCAGACCCGGCATTCTGTAGGAGCCTCAATGACAAATGGACAAAGGATACGGAAAAGAGATAGGATGGACAAAGGGACAAAAGCCAGCAGGGAAAACCAGCTCCTGGGATATTTTTTCTTGAGAGGGTTTCTCTGTCTGTGTAACAGCCCTCGCTGTCCTGGAATGCTCTAGGTAGACCAGGCTGGCCTTGAACTAAAAAATCCACCACCTCTACCTCCTGCGTGCTGAGACTAAAGGCATGCGCCACCACTACGCGGCCTCAGCTCCTGAATTTCTGAGATGAGTGCACTCACCCCAAGAACATGAGGCACACCATTAGTCTCTGAAGCACGTGCCTGGGCACCATGGTTTCTGTCACTTTCTCCCTAGCAGTGGGTACAAATCACCAGGCTTTTGAATGCTTGCTTTCTAGAGTCCCTGGCATGGAGGTGTGACCTTTGGAGTGCACTTTCCACCCAAGACTGCACCCCATCACAAAGTCCTTTGGTCATTCTACAAAACTGTGACCTCCTGTTCAGCTCCCGTGCTCTCTTCCACGCCAGTTGTATTCCAGCTCACATTCTGGGAACATGCAGTATGGCGGGGGACTGAATGCAGGCCGTGACAAGTCAGGAAGCGGAGCTGTCCCTTCCTACCCACTGTGGAATGCTTTGAAGCAGCAAGAAGAAGAATAGCATGCTCACGGCCCATTCTGCGGGCTGTCTGCAGGACCTCTCCCTGGTTGTGTGACTGCTCTATCTGGAGACTCAGTTTCTATGCAGCAACATGACAACTATCCTGGCACCACTGCCTGGGACTCCAGAGGTCCTACAGTGACACAGAGGTCAGAAAGACACACAATGATGGCCTGAGACATGGCTCTGCAGTTGGGAACCCATGCTGTTCTCAGTACACACATCAAACAGCTCATAAACACCTAGAACTCCAGCTCCCGGGACCCAACCCCCTTTTCTGACCTTGTCAGACACTTGCACTCATGTCTACAAACACCCATGCATACAAGTAATTAAAAAAGAAGAGAGGCATTGTGATGCCTTTAGTCCTTTAGGCCCAGGGCTTGGGAGACAGAGGGAGGTGGATCTCTCAGTTTGAGGCCAGCCTGGCCTACGAGTGAGTTCTAGGATGGCCAGGGCTACACAGAGAAACCCTGTCTCAAAAATCCAAATATATGTATATATAAAATATAGGGGCTGGAGAGATGGTTCAATGGGTAAGAGCACTTGTTCTTGCAGAAGACCTGGATTCGGTGCATCTGACCTCCACGGACACTAGGCAAACACATGATGCACACACATGCATGCAAACAAAACACTCACACATATAAAATAAATAAATCTAAGAAAGGCAAAAAAAAAATGAGTACTAAAGACAAAGAAATACAGCGCTGATACCGAAGTACCTGCCTCACACAAACAAAGCCCCAAGTTATACACCCAGTACTACAAAATAAAAAGAGAGCCCAGAGGGGGC
The DNA here is from genome assembly GCF_982192425.1 of Myodes glareolus. Taxonomy (NCBI): domain Eukaryota; kingdom Metazoa; phylum Chordata; class Mammalia; order Rodentia; family Cricetidae; genus Myodes; species Myodes glareolus. Next base: position 40,838,771 of record NC_142044.1, read on the forward strand.
ATGCTAGCCCACACCTGTAAATTCCAGGACAAGGAAGCTGAGGCAGGAAGATTGGGATTGGTATGAAGCCAACTGAGCTACACAGTCATTTCCAGACCAGCCTGGCTACAGTGTAAGACTGTATAAACAAATTAATCAGTAAGTAAAAAATAAAACTCTAGTATCGTGGTCCTGTTAGATCTACAGATATGAGTTATAACCACGCAGGTTCCCAATACTTGGTGTTAGTGCTAGGTCTGTCAGTGACCAGGCTGGCTTGAGCCCAGAAATCTTTTTTTTTTCCTTTGGGGTTTCAAGTTAGAGTTTCTCTGTCAAACAGTCCTGGCTGTTCTGGAGCTTGCTTTGTAGATCACACTGGCTGGCCTCGAATTCATATGCCTCCACACCAAACTTAATTGCTTCTCCCTGATTGATCCTATTTTTCTTTCTTTTTAAAAAATATTTATTTATTTATTATGTCTACAGTGTTCTACCTGCATGTATGCCTGCAGGCCAGAAGAGGACACCAGAATTCATTACAGATGGCTGTGAGCCACCATGTGGCTGCTGGGAATTGAACTCAGGACCTCTGGAAGAGCAACCAGTGCTCTTAACCCCTGAGTCATCATCTCTCCAGACCTGATCCTATTTTCAACCTATTTTCATACCATATATTAAACAAAGGGAACCCAGATAGTGATCTGTAAGTTTGGGCTTCCTAAAGAATACATTAGCATTCCACAGAAGAGGAAGAGAGAATTATTTTTAAACCTCAGGAAGGGAGGCTCCAGACAGCCTCCAGACTCAACCTGAGGCTACTGAAGACTGACAGACTCTATATCTTGAAGGTCTTCTGTCTGTAGCTTGTCTATCGCTGTGAAGAGACACTACGACCAAGGTAACTGTTATAAAAGCCAGCATTAAAGCTGGGGATGCTGTTGTATGTCTTTAATCCCAGCACTAGAGAAGAAGAGGCAAGCAGATCCCTAAGTTTGAGGCCAGCCTGGTCTGCAGAGCAAGTTCCAGGACAGCCAGGGCTACAGAGGAAAATCCTGCCTCAATCCCCCCTCCCAAAAGCATTTAGTTGGAGATTTGCTTACAGTTTCAGGGGTAATTTGGTCCATTATCATCAGGGTGGGGAGATGATGGCACATAGGCAGACATGGTGCTGCAAAAATCGCTGAGTTCTACATGCTGGTCCACAGGCAGCAGGAAGAGAGAGTAGAACTGGGCCTGGCTTGGGCTTTTGAAACCTCAAAATTTCAAACCTCAACCACCTCAGCGAAACGCTTCCTCCAACAAGGTCACCCCTCCTAATCCTTCTCAAGTAGTGCCACTCCCTGATGACTAAGTATTCAAATATATGAGCCTATGGGTGCCATCTTATCCAAACCACCACTACCTCTGAGACTCTGGCTATCTGCTGCCAACAAGAGGCAGTTTCTAGCTAGGTGTCGAGACTACCCATCACCTCAAAGACCTGCCCTTCAGGGAGTCTTCCAAAGCTGCTCTTGGTTGGCATCCCGAGGCCTTTGAGAGCTTCGAGCTGTACATTCTCAGAGCTGTATCCACTCCTGGCTGGCATCCCACTGAGAATTAAATCTGTTTCATTTAAATCCCATGTTGTTTTATTATCCTCTACCCACTGTATTCTTTGGGGGGCGGGGTCTAGGCCCGAGCTGGAGACAGGAGGCAACGCTACAAACCTCCTCACTGGGTTGTGGTCAGGAACACCTTCTAGATCTTTTACCCATGCCAGTCATGTTGTATCCTTTCCGGAAATGGCCCTCACTGGCTGTCCTTGCAATCACATTCAATAAATGTTTAAAGAATACTTATTGAATGCCTTCCGCCTGCGAGGCCCAGTGCCAGCTCCTCCCATCCTCTGCAGTTCTCCTTGTGGCCCTTTCGTTGTGGCCATCACCATTCAGTTGCCACAATGCTCTGACCACCGGGATCTGCCCACAGTATAGGCAGGCTCAGGGATCAGCCCAGGCCAGAATCAGCCTCCACAGAGGCAAGAAGGTTCAAAGAATAGCATGGTGAATGAAGGCCTAAGTGACAGGGAACAGAGACCAAGACCAAGCAAGAGGGGCAGAGACATCGTGAGGCAACTTGGACTTCATGGGAGCTGGGGCCTTCCGATCTTCAGGACCGCATTTTTAAAGCTCTGTGGGCCGGTAAGGTAGCTTGATGGTAGGGCGCTTGGCTAACAAATGCAGGGCCCTGATTTCTATCTCTAGAAACAAAAGTTTTAGATAGGGCCAGCAAGACAGACAGCTCAGTAGACAAAGGCATCTGTCACTGCGTCTGATGATCTGAGTTCAGTCCCCAGAACCCACATAGCAAGAGAGAACTGACCCCAAATGTCCTCTGTCATACACACACTCACTCACACACACACACACACACACACACACACACACAGAGAGAGAGAGAGAGAGAGAGAGAGAGAGAGAGAGAGAGTAATCAAACTTTTATTTTGTTTGCTTTTGAGAGAGGGTCTTACTATGCAACCTTGGCTAGCCTGAAACTTGCTGTGTAGACCAGGCTAGCCTGGCGCTCACTGAGATCCATCTGTCTCTGCCTTCTGAGTGCTGGGATTAAACATCCTCACCACCATGCCCCACGGCTCCCTTCTTTTGTGGGTTCCCAGCTCTGCCATAGAGGAGCTCTAATAAACAGCCAGGTATGGGCTGGGAAGTAAGTTCCCCACACTGGCAGGAGAAGCCAGAGAGAGACTTGGAGTACTGAGAAAAGCAAGCGTTAGCGCCAGAGGGAAAGTAGCCTGGAGGCTCTGTGGTCACCTTTTCGGGGAAGGTTCCTGCAGGCCCTTGGAAACCCACAGGGAGAGAAGGGGCAGGTCTGGAAGATCAAGAGGACTCAGAGAGGGAACTAGACAAATGGTCCCTACAAATGGAATGCAGTCCAAATCCTACCACTTCCTGGCTGGGAGCCTCCATTCCGGGCATCCCATACTGCCCATGGGAATAACACTCATGCCTACGCCCAAGGCATTATGACTGCTATCACACTGAACACACATGTGAAGCACCTGGCTCTTGGGCAGTGGGGAAGCATCCCATGAACAGGAGCAAGTCATTAACTGGGAGGTACAGCTGGGAGGACAGCTAGATGGCCACTCTTCTGGGGGTCTCTGTCAGCCAGAAACCCTGAGTCCACGATGCCCATTTAACCCCTCAGTTCTGCTGCTGCCTTTGGAAAGTTCTACGCTAGGAGGGACAGGACAGCAGGAAGGCTACGCAGGCTGTCCAGGTCTTCTTCCTCCTCACGGAGGATTCCACTTTGGCGGGAGCCAAACTTTGGTGACATTTAACCTCTAAGTTCACAAAACAAGTGAGTGAGCAGGTACGTGAACGGTCTCGATCGCTTCAGTTTTATGTTTCTAGAACCGATGGAAAGGAGTGAGCCGGCAGTGGCACGAGGCAGCACAAGCAAGATTATTTTGGGATCCTGTAAACTTTCTAGATATGGACAAGGCTGAGGGGCCCCTTTTCCGCGCCATGCTAGACCACAGGAGAGGTCATGGACAATCAAACCCCACCCTTGTCTCCTTCTGAGAGATGGGGACAATAACTCCTACCAAACAGGTTCCCTGTGACCATCTCTCTAAACGGTGAAGCTGCCCTCTGGGAGGTCAGTTTTCTCCATCAGGAAAGCAGACCCTCTGGGAGGTGAGGGTCTCTATCGGGGATGCAGAACGGAGAGAAAAGGTCAGAACATTGAGGACGGGGCCAAGAACCGTTCGTTTATGTATTCATTTGCTCATTCATTTTTATCACATTTACCGAAGGCCACCTCGGGATATCTATTGTTGACTGACTACTGAAACACACAACAAGATGGGCAGTCCAGCACTTGGGACGCAGAGGCAGGTGGGTCTCTGTGAGTTCAAGGCCAGCCTGGTCTACAAAGTGAGTTCCAGGACAGGCTCCAAAACTATACAGAGAAGCCCTGTCTCAAAAAAGCAAGACTGGAGAGATGGCTCAGTGCTTAGAAACACTTGCTGCTCTGTCTCAAAAAAGCAAGACTGGAGAGATGGCTCAGGGCTTAGAAACACTTGCTGCTCTTCCAGAGACCCAAGTTTAGTTCCCAGCAGCCACATCAAGCAGCTCATAAATGCCTGTTACTCCAGCTTCAGAGAATCTGACACCTTCCACTGACCTCCTCGGACACTTGCACACACATTTACAGAGATACAGACATGGACACAGAAGTAGAACTGAAAAGAATCCACACACAGAAACGCAAACATGTCAAGGCAAAAGGCACCTGCTCTGTAGATCGACGGCAGAATCAGGACTCACACGGGTTTTCCTGACACTGCGAGGCTCAAGCAATGAGAACAAGGGCGAATCAATCGGAACGAAACGTTGTACCTCACTGTCCCCCTCTGCATAGGGGACTTTTGTGATAGTCCTGGTATGGGTTGCTAAGTCCACCGAATATACACCTCATTAACATTTCCACGGCCAGAAGCTGAGGAGGTGGCTTCGTTACTAAAGTAATGGCCCTGCCAGTATGAGGACCCGTTCAATACCCAGTACCCACATTATGAAAAAATAGACAAACAAACAAAAAACGGAAACACACAGAGCACACACACTGCTGTAATCCCAGCGCTGGGGAGGCAGGCAAGTCAGTAACTCCAAATTCAAGGAGAAACTTTATCTCAAAAGATAAGTTGGCTGGGGCTGGAGCAACGGGTTCAGCGGTTAAGAACACTGACTGCTGTTTGGTTCCCAGCACTCACATGGCAGCTCACAAATATCTGTAATTCCAGTTCCTGGGGATCTAATACTTTCTTCTGGCCTCTGGGAGCAACAGGCACACATATAGTGCACAGACATACATGTAAGCATTACACATAAAGTAAAACTTTTATTTATTTATTTATTTGTTGGTTGGTTTTTCCGAGAGGGGGTTCTCTATGTCTGTGTAGCCTTGACTGTTCTGGTCTTGCTCTGTAGACCAGGCTGGCCTTGAACTCACAGAGATCCGCCTGCCTCTGCCTCCAGAGTGCTGGGATTAAAGGCGTGCGCCACTACTTCCCAACAAGAAATATTAAAATGAAATAAAGTGGGGGTGTTGGGGAAGACACACAATGTCAACCTGTAGTCTCCACATGTATGCATACATGCACGCACACCAACATGAGTACTTCATACTTCATACAAATTTCCATGGGAAGATGTGCACATCTGAGGAGCTATGTGGACACTGGCATCAGCAGTGGGGAGGGGCTGAGAGTTGGCATTGGGAAGAAGATGCATGTGGAAGCTGCTGATGGGCAGGAAGGGGTGGTAAGGGATGCAAGCTGAGCTGTCTGAAGGTCATGTCCAAGCTCTTAGGCTAGAGATGGGGGTTCAGACAGACCAGAGATGGGGGTTCAGACAGACCTATCTGTAAAACGAAACAAGAGTGTGGGGGTTCAGACGGACCTCTCTGTAAAACGAAACAAGAGTGTGGCCAGACCACTCTGGGAACCCTTGGGAGTGAGTGAAGTTAGAACAGAAGAGAGGCAGGCTCAGTGACTGGCAGGGGAGGGTGGTCTCCGGAAAGTGTCCCTAATCTCCTTGCCCTGCATCTACTTTCCCATTGAAGATCAGGTTCTTTAGGGTGGATTTCTGCCCCCTCCCAGAGGCCTGTCCAATGCCTTCTGGTAAAGCGATCACCTACGGCACTGCCCGGCAGTTCATCAGATTCATCTCCTCAACAGCCCCGGGGTCTTCTTCTCTTTCACCTACTGTCGTTATTAGACACCTCCTGAATATCTGCCTAGGTGTTGAAGATGGTTGTGTACCACCTCCCATTCAGAGCTCCTGGAAACCAGGGCTGGGAAGGTTTACACCAACACTCATCACCAGATGTCAGCACACCCCTCTCCCCTGCCCGAGCGATGACACAGAATGGCAGACCCCTGACCACAGGAACATGCACAACCCATGTGCTGCGACAGACTGCACAGCTTCCAAGGCTCACTCTAAGAGGACATAAATGCCCAGCAGAAATCATACTAAGCTGCTCAAATAATAACATATGCATTGTGTCATTTTAGAGACAGGGAAGCTAAGGTCGGAGATATAGTCACAAATCAAGAAGCGGCAGAGCCAGGATCTGAACCTGGCTGGATCGAGAGTCTACTTTAGGTGATTATGCCTGGGTTCCAGATAGCCAGCCACAGGACTGGGCAGATGGAAGGTGCCCAATGGGACCTAATGTCCAGTTAGATGTTAATCTAAGAAGGCCTATCTCTCATCCCTACCCCACACCTGAACATGTTTCTTGGCCTGAATGTCTGAAGAAACTTCTAGAAGGAAGCCTGGGTCTGATTGTGGAAAGTCAGACCTGGCTTGAGGAAGAGGAAAAGCATCATACTGTATGGGGAACAAAGATCATTGCACTCAAGGAAGAGAGCGGTCGATACACCTCAAGTCTCTTGTTGGAAGAAAAGAAGCCCAGTGGGGTACCCAGAGGGACCAGAAGACTCTCTGTAGACCACCCTCCTGCCAGTCACTCCTCACCACCCACCTCCTCCCAGAATCCCTGAAGAGAGCCCTTGGCTCTCCCTTCCTTCCACATCGGCCCTCCCATGATCCTCAGCACAGCCTGCCCTCCCCATGAAACTGGCCTTCCGGCCAGCTGGCATGAGATGGCCTCATTTTACAGGTACTAATACCAACGCAGCAGCCAGCGATTTCCCAATACGGTTCCTGCATGCCTCTCACTTTCGATCCTCTCCAAAATCCTGGTGGTGTGGGGGGGGGATTCTCTCCACTCGACAGAGGTGGAAACTGAGGCTCAGTACACAGACTTCCTGAAGGGAGGCACCTATTACGGCAGAAGGGCTAATAGGCAATGAGTGGCCCTGAGCACAGGACACACAGATTCTCTAAAGAGGCAGCTGAGGCTTTTGCTGCCTAGGACAGCGCCCTGCGGCCCTACCAGCTTCCTGGTGTGACCTTCCACCTCTTCTCCCTCTGGCCCTCCTGTCCTGAAGCCTTGGCTTCCCTCTCCAGTCTCTCCCACTCTCTAGCTCATTTCTCATGGTGGTTCAGTTCCCACTATCCTGCGCCCCATCTCTCATCACACCGGGGAGTCACACCTCTAGGCCCTTGCTCTTGCTAGTTCTCCAGTCCTGGGAACTCTCCCACCTTCCCCTCCTCAATTCCAGTAGGTGCTGTCTCCCTAGGGCAGAGAGCCCCTCTCTCCAACTTTCCCAGGACCCCTGCCTATCTCCTTAGCATTGGGCAGCACTAACTCTGAAGTTGTCAGCTCCTGGAGGGAGGGAGAGAGCCTTTTCTTGCTCTCCCTACCATCCCCATGCTTGGCTCAGTGCCTGGACCTTTAATAACTGTGTCCCTCCAGGTGACAGGCCAATCCCCTATGAAGATGTATCTGGACCCATGTCCCAGGGATGATAGAGGACCATAGAAGAATCCCAGTGGGAAAATGCTCCTGCCTTCATTCCCCTTCTGGGTTGTTCTGTAGGGTAGGGAGTATCGTCAGATCTCAGGCCATCAGAGCGGACTGGGGCACAGCGCCTCTGCTTGCTGCGCTCCAGCTCAGGCACCCCCCGCCCCCCTGCAACAAGCACAACCAAGCAAGCTCCCCTCCCCACCATCGGTTCCAGAACTATTTGCAGATATTTATAGCGCCCTCCCCCAGTCAGGAGCCCTCCTCCGCCCTGGGCAGTGCAGTGCAAAGAGAGGGAGCCCCCCTCCCCAGTAAAAGGCGCGGGGCGGGGGAAGCTCTCTCACCGTTTGCTTTTGCCTGCTCCCCACTAAGGCAGCTGTAGTCACAGCCCCCGCACCCGCCCAGCACCACGGACCGCGCCTGGGCCTCGGCCAGCCACCGCAGCAACCCAGGGTCGGGGGTGGGGAAGGCAAGAACTGAGGCCTCGCGCCCCCAGCCCCAAGCCGCGCCAGAGGTGGAAGGGAGAGCGCGGCGCACAAAGCATGGCTGGAGCCCCGCGCCTTGGGACGCCCCCACCCCACCCCCAGTTCAGTCAGGGGAGGGGGTCGCCGCGCCAGGCTCTGCCCTGCGGCCAGGGAGAGCTGCGGAGAGCAGGCGGGTGGGGGCAGGGGGCACCGGCTAAGCAGCCTCCCTCCACATCCCGCCCCTCCTCAGCTCCAGGCCCCTGCCCCGGGGTTGCGGGACGCTCGCGGGGGGCGGTGGAGGGGGGATCCGGAGGCGAGGCCTGGGGCGCGGGGAATGCAGGATTGCGACGCGGGTCCCTGGCTGCAGGGTCAACTCACCCATCGCCCGCTGGGTCTTAGCAGCGGCGGCAGCAGCAGCGGCGGCGGCGGCTCCGCGGCCCCCGGGGCCCCAGGCGGGGAGATGCTAGCGTCCGCCGCAGCTTCTCCTCGCCCCATCCCGGGCTCCGGCGGCGGCGGCTGCGGCGGGCGCCCGGCATCGCAGGCAGCGCGGCTCCGGTCCGGCCCGATCCCCGCCCCCCACCCCACCTCCACCCGGTCCCGCGGGCCCCGCGAGGCCGTTTGACTGCACCCCGGGGCGGCGGCGGGGGCGCGGCGGTGAGGCCGAGCGCTGCGCTGGAGGTGCCCGCTCCCGCCGGCCCCCGCCCCGCCCCCGCGCGGCCGCGTCCCCTCCCCCTCCAGCTGGGCTCCGCGCGCTCGGGGCCGGGGACGCCTGGACCACGGGCTCCCGCCGCCTCCCCGCGCCTCGCGTGTGTGCAGCGATCGGTTGCGCGAGTGTGCGCGTGCCCTGCCTGTGACCGTGCGTGCGCCGGCCCACGGCCCTGGCGTCCTGTGATGGGTGTGTGTGCGGTGTGAGGTGGGGCTGGCCAGAATCCGTGTCCGGCTCTGCTGGTGCGTGGACCTATGTGTCTGTGTTCTGCAGCGTGTGGCAGGTCGGCCCCTGTGTGCGCATGGACGCGTAGATAGATTCGTGTTGCGGTGTGATAGTGAACACACTGTGGCTGGGGGCACAGGCCTCCTGTGTGGTGGTGTACACATGGTCCTGACCACTGTGACTAAGTGTACATACCGCTGTGGCCCTGTGCGGAGGCCTGGTGGTAGGAAGTGTACAGGACAGGGTCGCCGCAGTGTCCATGCTGGTTTGTGTCTTGCTCTGGCCTCTGTACACTGGCCTCCATCCTTCTGTCCTCACACATCAAGGGACATGCACAAAGCCACCCATGATACCCTCTCCAGGTGAGGCCCAAAGGGTCATGGTGAAGGTAATGGCGATGTACTGGATCTGGGGTTCACCCCCAGGCTTGGAGGTTTCCCCACTCTCCGTCCCTCCCCTTCTCAGGATGCTCACGGGATTGGCAATCTCTAGCATTCCTGTCACCTGTGGTAGACTATTACCCATTTACTTATTTAGGTTTCTCAAGACAGGGTTTCTCTGTATAGCCCTGACTGTCCTGGAACTCTGTGTAGATCAGGCTAGCCTCGAACTCAGGTATTCACCTGCCTCTGCTGCCCACTCCCATGTGCTGGTACAAAATGCATGGGCTACCACACCTGGCTTGTGGTAGATTCTTTCTTCTGAAGACAAGCTCTGTTCCCCAAGACTCTGTGCTCTACAAGTCTGGGGCAGCAATGTGCCTTTTTACTGCTCATTTAGTTTATTTGGACAGGTCTCACTGCCTAGCCAAAGTTGGTCTCTAATTTATGATCATCCTGCCTCGGTCTCCCAAGCTGCTAACTTTGCAGGCTCATGCCAGCACCAAAGTGATTTATGTCCTTTCTTTCCTTTCTTTTTTCTTTAATGTCTTTTTTAACAATTATGTCATGTGTGGGTGTTTTGCCCACATGTATTTGCAGTAGTACCCACTGGATCCTTTAGAGCCAACATGGTTACAGATGGTTGTGAGCTGCCATGTGGGCGCTGGGAATCAAACCCAGGTCCTCTGGAGCAGCAGCTGGCGCTGCTCATCTGAATGAGCATGAGTCATCTCGGGATAGCCCCTAATTATTAGCTGTCTTATTCACAACTTTTTAAAAGGTATATTTATTTTATATGTGTGTTTTGTCTGCATCTATGGCTGGTGCCCACAGAGTTCAGAAGAGGGTGTAAAATCCCCTGGAACTCGTTATGCATGGCTGTGAGCTGCCGTGTGTTGGAACTGAACCCAGTAGATCCTCTGCAAGAGCAGCAAGTGCTCTTAACTGCTAAGCCATCTCTTCACCCTCAATTTTCTTCTTCTTATTATGTAAAGTGATTTTTTTGTTTGTTTTTTGTTGTTGTTATTGTTTTTCAAGACAGGGTTACTCTATGTAGCAACTCTGGCTGTCCTGGAACTCACTCTGTAGACCAGGCTGGCTTTGAACTCATAGAGATCTGCCTGCCTCTGCCTCCAGAGTTCTAGAATTACAAGTGTGCGCCACCACTGCCCAGCTGTGACTTGATGTTTCAAGAACCCAAGACAAATTCATGCTGGTAGGGCAAACACATTTCCAGGCAGGAACGAAGGCCCTTTTTGTTTCCTAGTGATAAAACAGTCTTTAAAAATTTTTGTTATATCAGAGGCAGACAGAGCTCTGTGAGTTCGAGGCCAGCCTGGTCTACAAAAGCGAGTGCCAGCCAGGACTGTTACACAGAGAAACCCCGTCTCCAAAAACAAACAAACAAAACAAAACAAAACAAAATCTTTTGTTATTATTGGTATGTGTGCACTAGCTCAAGAGACCATGTTTATACCTTGCCTGCCCAGGTCAGAGGGCACCTTTTGAGAGCTGGTTCTTTCCTTCCACAATGGGATCTGGGCATCAAACTCAGGTTGTTAGGTTTTCATGGTAAGTGCCCACAAGCTGAGCTACCCTCGAATGTTCCCAGGCTTTTGTCATTTTGTGTTTCTGAGATGAGGTCTCTGGCATTCCTGGCTGGTCTGGAAGTCAGTGTATACCCAATAATGAACAAGGCTCCCCTGGCCTACACCTCACTATGCTCACAGACATTTGACCACCATGTGTGGCTTTCTGTGGCACTAGAGAGCTAACTCAGAGCTTCACACATGGCAGCAAGTGTTCTACCTGTGTTACATCCCCAGTCCCGTGTTTCTTCATTTCTGGATGACTTTAATTGAATAGATTATTGTGGCATACAGTATAAACTGGAAGATTATCAAAAGGTTATTTCCAGATGGTAATTTTCACTGAAAAGGATGCCCACCCATGACTCCTCCCTCTTAAGTTCCCTGTAAGTATCAACCTTCTAAGTTGTTTCCTTTTAGGGGTGGAGTCCTCTCAGAGGTCAGAAAAGGGCACTGAATCCCCTGGAACTGGATGGTTGTGAGCCACCATGTGGGTGCTGGAAATCAAACCCAGGTCTTTCGCAGGAATAATAAATGCTCTTTACTGTTAAGCCTTCTCTTCAATTCCGCTTCTTTTTTCTTTAAATATTTATTTTTATGTATGTGTATGTGTGAGCGTGTGCATGCTGGATGTATATGCAAATGCCCTCAGGACCAGAAGAAGGCTTCAGACCCCCTTGAACTGGAGTTACTAGCTGTTATGAGCTGCCAGATGTGGGTCTAGGGAACTGAACTCAGATCTTCTGGAAGGGGCAGCACGGGTCTTTGTGACACTTGATATGAGGCATTTGACTGTGACCTAAGAAACAATACACCACCCCACTAGCTTGACACCCCTTGGATTAGTTTTGTGTGCTTGTTTTTTGTTTTTTGAGACAGGGTTTCTCTGTGTAACCCTGATGGTCTTGGAATTCTCTCTGTAGATAAGACTGACCTCAAACTCAAAGATGGGCCTGCCTCTGTCTCCCCAGTGCTAGAATTAAAGGTATGTGCCACCACTGGCTGGCTGGATCATCTATTTGTCTGTCTGTTTGTCTGTCTATCTGTCTATTTACCTATTTATTGTGGTGCTGTGAATGGAACCCAGGGCCTCCCATATGCCAGGCAGGTACTCTTCCACTTAGCTATATTCCACACACAATTCCCATGGCCTTTGATTTCAATACAATGCAAAACACTCACATTTGCCCATCCTGAGCCTTCAGCGTCAGTTTTCAGAACGCAGTGAGAAGTAAACTCTCCTCCATGCCAGTGGCGGTGGCCCTCAGAGAGCCGGATCCCAGACTGTCGTGCCACCAAGAAGCTCCCTGCCAACAACCACTTACCCACTGCATTCAAGGTCTCCAGTGGGCCCCAGAAGAAAAGCCGAGTGACCCAGCGGTTCAAAGTCCCCAAGCCTGGTGGACCAGGGAGCAAGCTTTCAGATCGGCCACTCCACACGCTCAAAAGGAAGTCAGCCTTCATGGCTCCTGTCCCCACCAAAAAGCGAAGCCTCATCCTTCGAAGCAGCAATGGAAGTGGGGTAGATGGGAGGGAGGAGACACCCAGAGCAGTTATATGAATGACAAGAGACGGCTCTGCCTTGCCCTGACCAGAGTTGGCCACTTCTGGAAACTTCTAGGGACCTGCTGTTTGCACTTTGTCCCCCACCACCACCACCCTTGAGTTTTTGTTTTCCTGCCTTTTCCAGATTCCCAAACTTCTTGGGAGGCCTCGGGGAGGGAGGGGGAGCTGCCTTGATTAGGGTCATACCAAAGTCCACCTCCATTTCTCAGCGTTTCTCTCACAGTCTGTTGGAACAGATTGATGAGTATGGATTTCCCCGGTCCTTCAGAGACAAGGGACTTCCTTGGCCACATTCAATCAGGGCTTGGTACAGCCCGGGACAGCACACGCCCCTCCTCCTCTCAGCCTAGGTCTGGTGGGAGGAGGATCCCACCTCCCCTGGAGCTGGCAGGGCTGAGAGAGAGGCAGCCTCTCTCCTTTCCCCAGTCACCTTTCGGTTCCTTTCCCCAGTCACCTTTCGGTTCCTTCCCCCCAGCAAGGCAGTCCCACTCGGCAGCTGCGGGCAGGAAATACCGGCTTACTAAAACCTCGGTTCCGTCCTGCCCCACTGTGCACCCTTGGCCTCCACATGAGTTTCTTCATCTGTAGAGTAGGACGTTTGCATCCATCACCCCACTGACATCAGCAGCATCTGGCTCCCCCTCCAGTCACTTCCTGTGTGTGGGCAGGGAGGGGCTTGGTAGGTGGTCCTCCTCCCTGCCCCCTTCTCTGGGGACTGACTGGTAGGACTTGGAGGCTGTGGGAGCTGGAGTTAGGAGCCGCCCAGATACAAGATTATCCTGCCCCTAGCATGTTGCATGGTGTCACCTTACAGTTTAGGCTGCCGCTTTCTTTCTGGAGCTGATTTGGCTATGGGAACAATTGCTGGGTCTGTTAACCCAGCGTTGGCTCTTCCTACTAAGCAGCTGCATTTCCCTCCCGGGGTCATCTCACCTGGCCTCCAGGTCTCCAGGTGAGGGGTTTCCTACTCATTCTTCTCTAGGCCAGATAAGCCACATTTCTGAAGGCCCCAAGGGCTGTCTTGCTTCCAGAGAGCTAGCCGTATTTCATTTAGAAAGTTCCTACCTGGGTAACTCTCAAGCGTCAGTTTCCACACCGGTCAAACCAGGGCAATGGACAGACAGGGATCCATTATGGCAAGGTATTCAGGAATATTCCAGAAGCATGTATGCTTGTAAGGATATGTGAGCATGTGCATGAGCACGTGGGAGTGACTTAGGCCTGCAATGTACACACACACACACACACACACACACACACACACACTAGGTGTGTGGACATGGGCATGCTCATTATGTGTTCCTAGGGAAGGGCTCAAGACTGTTGTCAGCTTCTTAGGAGTGAGCCCAGATTTAGGAATCCTAGGTTCTTCAGCATCCCAGGGACCATTCTAGGCCCATCCTCCCTCTGGTGCCCACCCCAGCCTCTGTTCCTACCCCAAGTTTCTATCATTCTGCCCAGCACAGCCTCCCTGGGCCCCTTGTCTGCCCTTCTCCTTCTTGTCTCCCTCCCTCTGCCTCCTCCCCTCCCCTCCCACTTCTCCTCCCCCTCCCCGGACTTTTCACCTGCAAGCATAGCAGATAATTCACTGTGTTCACCCTGGCCTTACTTGTCTCCCTGCTGGGAGGGCAGGGATCTTTGCTGATGTTGCTTGCACCCAGCACAGCCTGGCACATAGACAGCAGGAGCTCCGCAAACACTGCCAAATGGCCAGGAGCCCTAGGCACCCTCCCTGGCTTCTGTGCCTGCTTTCTGAGGCATGCCTCACCACAGAAGGGTCTGTGGGGAGCTAGTAGCAGGTGAGAGGCTAGAGAAAAGTCCCCTGGTAAAGGAGGTCTCTGTACTGGAAAGTACCCCCCAGCAGACCAGGCTTGTCATGTGCTGCCAGCGTGTGATCTAGGGTGGCAGCATCTTTCTTACCCCACAAAACTCAGGCCACTGCTCGATCTCCAATCCCAACCAGGCTACCCTAGCCCTGTGCTCTCCATTTGGAGACAAGCGAGGCAAGAAGAGACTGACGCGGTGTCTGAGTTGTAGAGCCAGGACCCCAACCACATCCAGATTCAGGACTTTAGTCACCAGGTCAGTTCCAGAGAGAACACTACAGGCCAGCCCTGGACCCCAGATTATCAAGGGACAGGATGAATGAGCCTCCTGTCAACAGGAAAACCTGGGTCCCTGAGAGCAGAGGAGACAAGGGAAAGCAGAAAAGCAACGGTTGCTGGGCAGCTGCTCAGCCTGGCCTTGGAGGTCAGGGCAGATGTGGAAACAGCATTGGAAGAGATCAGCATCCAGGCTGAGGAATATCATAAGCAAAGGCAGGGGGTTCACAATACGGTGCAAGCCACAGCCAGAAGATGGGGGACACGACCTATGGAGCTCTGAGAAAGCCCCGGATGCTAGAGTGTTTGGGGGAAACTGCTGAGCAATGTGACCTCTCCTACAGATCCCTGAGGGTGGCCTTATCAGAAGGAGGTCAGATGACTGTGGGGAGTGGACTGAGTCACACCAATGTCCCCACCTAGCTGCTTCTTGGCCCCTCAACACCCTTGGAGAAATGCAGGCACACCCATTGCTGTGTACACACGTCTGCAGACACCCAGAGACCCAGCCCCCACCTGTCCCAAGCTGCACCCACTGGCTCTCTCCCCACTAGTGTCACACACTCAAGTTGTCTCGTAGTCACATAGCCTTCATACACAAATACCACATGAGCACGACATACCCTTGAGTCCACAAACCCCTACTGGGCACTCCCCAAAAACCCACACCACAGCATTCCACAAGATCACCACAGGGAGGGAGGGGCTGGGAACCAGGCATGAGGCCCTGACAGGAGTGATACAGAGTTACCCAGAATCCCTCTTCTGACTCTATGTCCCTCTTGTATTCACAGCAATGCCTGCTTCAGAGAAGGGGCCCCATGACTCAGAGGTGGGGTTCACAGGCTCAGGATGCTGACTTGGGGCCTGGCTACCCGCTCTCAGCTTCAGCGGCTGGGCTGACCAGTTCAATCCATCCTTTTGATCACTATGCTGAGTTTCACCCAGTAGCCAGGTATCTCAGAGAGGATGACAGGGCTGGGCCTGGCGGCAACCTCAGAAATATCAATTCTGTCTTTACTTATCTGAGTCTGAAAACCGTGGATGGGCTCAGTGGTGGCCTGCATGGTTCAGAAACTTCTCTGGCCCATTTGATGAGCAGAAATAGGATATGCCATTATATATACATTATGAAATATTATGACATATATATGCCATTATATGCTGCTTTAGTCCTGGTCAAGGGTCCGGGCCATGTATCTGGAGCCAAGATAGAGGATGGAGCTAGAAAAGCAGCAGAATTTATCCGTGAAATCCAAGATCGGCTACAAAAAGGCCACAGGGCCTACTGTCTACCTGGACTGGCTGGTAGAATGGTCTTTAATTTAACACATGCACAGGGCCTGGAGAGATGGCTCGGTGGTTAAGAGCACTGACTGCTCTTCCAAAGGTCCTGAGTTCAATTCCCAGCAACCACATGGTGTCTCACAACATCTACAATCAGATCTGGTGCCCTCTTCTGGCATGTAGGCAGGACATCGTATACATAACAGTCTGACTGTAGATTGACCTCACACCTGTGAACTTAGTG
This sequence comes from Myodes glareolus, assembly GCF_982192425.1. Classification (NCBI taxonomy): domain Eukaryota; kingdom Metazoa; phylum Chordata; class Mammalia; order Rodentia; family Cricetidae; genus Myodes; species Myodes glareolus. The sequence goes on from NC_142044.1 coordinate 40,854,750, forward strand.
GGAACCTTGGGGTCACCTCCGTGGGTCCCAGCCTATATAGCTTTGCTTGTCACATCTCATGTCATATGGGGCTCACTCTCAAAAACCAGCTCTAGTCACCACAATGGGTATGAAGTGATTCTGCACACTAAAATTTCTAGGACCAGTCACCTGGGGCTGGTTCTTCCCTTGGTAATTTGGCAAAATCCTTTCCTTCTCTCCAAGCTTCTCCAGCACCCCCTGTAATAAGTTTCTAGACCTTTCCATCCCAGCCACTCTACCAATATAGCCTGATGGTGCAGACACACAATTGACCTGTCCCTGGTTAGCATTGCCCTGCCAGGCATTTCCAGACAGCCACCTGCCACCGGAGCGGTGTACTGCTTGGCACCTGGAAAGGCTTAAGGGCTCCCGAACAATTCTGCTTTTGCTCTGTTTTGTTTTGAGACAGGGTTTCTGTACAGCTCAGGCTGGTGTGGAACCTGCTATTAAGTTCAGGATGACCTTGGAGTTTCAATTCTCCTAGGATTACAGGCATGAGCTGTCATGCCCAGCAACAATTGTGGTAATAATAATAATAATAATAATAATAATAAACAATACTAACAAAAAAAAACACCCTCAGCTAGAGGTTGAGGTGTAGTTCAACAAGACAAGAGTGCCTGGTTAGTGTGCTCAAGGTCTCACTCCCAGCACCAAACTCAGCTGCGCATGCCTGTAATTCCAGCACTCTGAAGACAGAGGCAAAAATCTCAAATTCCAGACCAGCCTAGGCTGCAAAGTGAGAAAACATGTCTGCAAACAACAAACGGGAGCAGTGGTGCAGCAGCAGTAATGTTGGCATTAGGGCGGTGGAGGCAGGGGATCCACCCGTAATGTCGGCATTAGGGCGGTGGAGGCAGGGGATCAGCAGACATCCTTAGCTACACAGGGATTTTGAGGTCAGCCTGGGGTATGTGCAAATTTACCTCAAATGAACAAACAAAATAAGAAATCAAAATGAGTAACTATGTCAATCTCAGCCACATGGTGGTCTAGAATTATGAGTATGGGAATGAATTGGGGGTGGGCAAAATGGCTCTATAGGAGTATGTCTTGGATTTTCTATTGCCGTGAAGAGACACCATGACGATGGCAACTTTTTCCTTTTTTTAAAGTTTGTTTATTTATTGTGTATACACTATTCTGTCTGCATGCATTGCCTGCAGGCCAGAAGAGAGCACCAGATCTCATTACAGATGGCTGTGAGCCACCACATGGTTGCTGGGAATTGAACTCAGGACTTCTAGAAGAGCAGCCAGTGCTCTTCCCCTCTGAACCATCTCTCCAGCCTCAATAATAGCAACTCTTATAAAGAAAAATATTTAATTGAAGCTGGCTTATAGGCATGCAGGCAGACATGGTGCTAGAAAAGAGCTGAGAGTTCTACATCTTGATCTGCACTAGGCACAGCTTGAGCATAGGAGACCTCAAAGCCCACCCCCATGGTGACACACTCCCTCCAACAAGGTCACACCTCCTAAAGACTGGAGTTCAATCCCTGAGCCCCACATGGTGGAGGGAAAAAAACTGTCACACACCCCTACTGGGATCTCAAACATGTGCTGAAATTGATGTCGCTGCTTACTTTTCTAAATGTCTAATGATATATACATCTGTGTGTGAGTATGTGCATGTGAGCACGTGTTTAAGGCCAGAGGCATTGGATCTCCCTGGAGTTGGATTATAGGCAGTGAGTTATCTGATGTGAGCTACGAGAACCAAACTCAGGTTCTCTGAAAGAACAGTACATGCTCCCTAACCGCTGAGACATCTCTCAATATATACTGTACATTTTTTTAACATTTCTTATAGCTTATTTAACTTTTATTTTATGTGCATTGGTATGAAGGTGTCAGATCCCCTGGAACTGGATCTTCAGACAGTTGTGAGCTGCCATGTGGGTGCTGAGAATTGAACCTGGGTTCTCTGGAAGAGCAGTCAGTGCTCTTAACCGCTGAGCCATCTCTCCAGTCCCCATACTGTACATTTCTATGTGTATGGATGTTTTGTCTGCATGTATGGAAGTGTTCCACACTCACGCAGCACTTATGGAGGCCAGAAGTAAACAGATCTTTTGGAACTGGAGTTACAGCTGGTTGTGAGCCGCCATTTGAGTGGTGGGAACCAAACCTGGGTCCTCTGTAAGGGGAGCAGCTGGTGCTCCCCTGAAGTAGCTGTGTTTTTGTTTTTGTTTTTTTTTAGCTTTGGAACCTGTCCTGGAACTTGCTCCATAGAGCAGGCTGGCCTTGAACTCACAGAGATCCTCCTGCCTCTGCCTCTGAGTGCTGGGATTAAGGGCATGTGCCACCACCGCCCAGCTGAAATAGTCTTTTTAATTCCATGTTATTAATTTTGTTTGAGTGTGTGTAGGTCAGAAGGCAGTTTACAGAAATCAGTTCTCTCCTTCTACCATGTGGTTCTCAGGGATCCAGCAGTCATCAGCTTGGCAACCAGTGCCTTTACCTGCTGGGCCATCTCACTAGCCTGAGAAATGACACAGGCAGGAGCAGGCCTGGCCTCCTTCCTCACTGGGCCCTTCAGAGGTGACAGCAAGCCCGGTAGCTGGGATCATGGAGAAGGGCAGAGCTTGAAGGGGTCCAGAGCCTTTGATTTGCCAAGGCCTGGACAGCTTAACTTACCTGTCCCACCCAGCAAGGTATGCTTGCTCTCATGTCTACCATGAGGAAGTTGTCAGCGGGGACCATGAGTAGAAAAGGGTACTTCCTGTAGACCGCACCTCCTCAGCTCCTCCCAGAACCTGGGCTGGCTGTGACTCGATCTGATCACTCATAGTGAAGTGAGAGTGACCAGAACATCTGGGGTCTGAGTCCCCAGGTCTCAGGTGACGCTTTTCTCCAGGGAGAAATGAAGGCATGTGGTCATCCTGCTACTGGGGAGAAGGTTGAGGGTACTAAGGTGCCAGTGTGCTGAGCCAAACTTAGGCTGGCCCGGGGATGAGCTCTAGCAATAGGAGCCATTTCTATCAGACATATGGCCACTTGCTGTACCATGGAGAAGAGCCAACAGTCCTATCCCACCAGCTGATGGCCTCTTCCTGTCACTGCTCTACTAGACACAGCAGATACTGGCTCCTAAGCCGTGCTCCCTTGTCCCCAACCCACCCTCATCAAAGTCACCAGGCTCCTGAACTTTGGGTGGTTTGAGTTTTAAAACATTTCTCCGGGGCTAGGCATGGTAGGATCCCCTTGTGATCCCAGCAGTTTGGAGGCTGAGGCAGGAGGATCAACAAGTGTTCTAGGCTATCCTGGGCACTCAGTGTGAAACTGTCTCAGAAAAAAAAAAGCAAAACAAAAATCTGGACATGGTGGCACGTGGCAGTGGTATGGAATCACAACACTGGAGAGAGAAAGAGAGAAGATGTGCTTAAGGCCGCCTTAGGCTTAATGAATTCACTAGGCTACCTACTGAATTCAAGGCCAGTATGGGCTATCTGAGATGGGGGTGGGGTGGGGCAAAGACAAACAGCCAACAAAGTGGCCCAGGCCTTTATTCCCAGCACTTAGGAGGCAAAGGCAGGCAGATCTCTGTGAGGTAGAGGCCAGCTTGGTCTACAGAGTGAGTTCCAGGCCAGCCAAAGAGAAACAATAAAGCCAGGCCTGGGGGTTGGTTTCACACTTACATCCCCAGCTCTTGGGAGGTGGGAGGCAGGACTTGTGCCTCATATTGAGACTCTGTTTCAAGAAAACAAACCAACAAAACCTCCCTAGGACTGGACCAGTTGCACACACTACCCATGGAATTTAGCCTGAGTTGCAACAAGGGCTACAGTTGCAGCGACAGGATGTTACTGTGTGCCAAGCCTAAACATGAAGACATTGATTGCTTCTGTCCTATTTCACCCATCACAAAGCCTTGCAAGACTTGCCTCTCCAGAGATACAGGGTGCAACCCTACAAGAGGAGGTTGAGGCAAGTGTCCCAGTGGAGCCCTCAACCCAGACCTGGTTCACTGTGGTTCTGTGCTGTTCTTGCACCCCATCTTTGTGTTCCAAGGGAGAAGGTGACTCAGGCTGCTTCTCATCCAGGTTGCTCCTCATCTCTGATGCTGCCTACAAGGCAACTATTAAGAGCCCAGCTAGAAAGCCGGGCGGTGGTGGCGCACACCTTTAATCCCAGCACTTGGGAGGCAGAGGCAGGCAGATCTCTGTGAGTTCGAGGCCAGCCTGCTCTACAAGAGCTAGTTCCATGACAAGCACCAAAGCTACAGAGAAACGTCTCGAAAAAACCAAAAAGAGTCCAGCGCCCAGCTAGAGCAGGGAGGGGTGACACCTTCCCTAGACACCAACATCCATGAGAACTTTCTTGGCTCTGATTGGGGAGCTTGGAGTCCATAAGAGTCCATAGGAGTGCATAGAACCCAGAGAATGGGCACTATGCAGCAAGGGAGTGGCCCCACTCCTTGCCTGTCTTCCACCCCTCATCAGACTCCTGTTTGAAGAACTCAGAAACATCTGGACTGAGGACTAGGAACCCAGATTTCTACAGGGGAGGGGCTCAATGAGGAAGGTGAACACTCAGAAGCATTTAGTTTTGCTTGTTTTTCCAGATAGAGTTTCTGTGTAAGTCTTTGCTGTCCTGGAACTCCCTGGGATTAAAGGCGTGTGCCACATACCTGGCTCAACAAGCATGTTTCATTTGTTTGTTTATTTATTGGCACCTGGGATTGAACTTTGCAGGCAGCAGACACAGTAGACAAGTACTCTACCACTGAACTCTCTCTCCAGTCCTTTCATTTAATCCCTTTCGTGTGTTAGGGAGGCACATGGAGATCTAGGAACAACCTAGCCAAGGTTGGTTCCTTCCTTCCTGCGGGTCCCAGGGATCAAGCTTAGGTCATCAGACTTGGCAACAGGCACCTCTGCCTGCTGAACCATCTCACTGGCCCTATTTATTAAGTCTCTAGAGGCCGGGCTAGCCTTGAACTTGACCTACAGCTGAAGACAATCTCGACCTTGTGATCTTCCTAGCTCTGCCTTCTTGGTGCTGTTTTATGAGATGCTGAGTGAGGTTTGAACCCGGGACTTGGTGCATGCTATACTAGCCATTAAAGCTATGTCCCTAGCTATTTTTATTTCACTCAGGGCTTCACTATATAACTTAAGGTGGCCTCAAATCTGAGATCCTTGTGCTTCAGCTAAATGCCTAGGATTCCAGGGGTGTATTGCCATGCCTTTATCTGGCCCTTAACTTGCCTTTAGAGATAAGATGGTGATCTGTGATTACCCAGATCACCCAGGGGCATCTAGCACCAAGACAAGATGGTGAAAAGGAAGGCAGGCACCTCCCTGCCCAGCCCTCTTATGTACCTACAGACAGATGTCACGGGTCTAGCTGGCTCCAGTGTCTCCCCTCTCTCTGCTTGCTTTGCAGATGCCAAGTAGAGCCAGGAAACCATATTTTTAACAGCCACCTCAACTTGGTTGCCAAAGGACTTGGTTGTGTACAGCCAGGCTGGGGCCAACAGTGTAAGCCTCTCCCCAGCTAATACCAGCTGGTATGCACCTGCTAATGCTCCGCCTCCCAGACAACTCTTTCCAAAATCTACAGCCAGCTGGATGTAGTCTTCTGATAGCAGCCTGAATGGCCTCTGGATCCCTTGCCCCAGCTTTGACCTGAGTTAGGCACTACAAGCTCCCAGTAGGAACCTGGAACACAGCCACTGGCATTTGAGATCACTGGGGCCCTGCAGCCTTAGCCCTCAGAGGCTACCCTCATAGGCAGAGGTGGGTGTGGGGAGAGGTAGGGTGTTAAAGGTGGTGAGGTGGTGTGTTCTGCTAATCTATAGTGTTCATCTTGGCACATCGACTTACCTGATAAGGAGATCTTTTTTGGGGGGGGGGGGTTGAGACAGGTTTCTTTGTAGCTTTGGGGCCTGTCCTGGAACTAGCTCTTGTAGACCAGGCTGGCCTTGAACTCACAGAAACCCACCTGCCTCTGCCTCCTGAGTGCTGGGATTAAAGGTGTGCGCAACCACCACCCGGCACAAGGAGACCTTTTTTGTTTGTCTGTTTCTTGGGAGGTCGAAGAGATGGCTCGGCAGGTAAGGGTGCTTGCTGTCCAGCCTGACAACCTGAGTTTAACCTGCAGGACCCACATGGTGGAAGGACAGAACTGACTCACACAAGCTGTCCTCTGATATCCACGTGTGTGCTGTGGCATATACGCATCCACACATATACACAAATCAGTAGGCAAATGTGTAAATAATCTGAATAAATCATGAAACGTCTAATTTGCGGCCAAGCCCAAAACACTGGTCAGGGTGGGACAATTTTCTGTAGATACTTCCAGTAGCCATGTTTAGGGAAGTTGGCTGTGTTTTTGTCTGTTACTGTGGCTTTGGTTTTTGTTCTTTGAAAACAGGGTCTGGTCTCTATGTAGCCTTGGTTGGCCTGGAGCTTGTTAAGTAGACCAGGCTGGCACGAGCTCAAGAGATCTGCCTGCTTCAGTCTCCTGAGTGCTGGAATTAAAGTCATGTGCCACTACACCTGGCTACCTGACATTTGTTTTTAGTATTTATTTTAAAAAGTTTATTTGTGTGTGGGGGAGGGTAGCCCCTTGAGAAGCCAGAAAAGGGCACCGGACTCCCCAAAGCTGGCGTGACAGGCAGTTGTGAGCTGTCTGATGTAGGTGCTGGGAACTGAACTTGACCTGGAAGAGTTGCAAGCACTAAATGTTGAGCCAGCCCTCCAGCCTGGCACCTGGTGGATGTGGGTGGGGAAGGGGGTGAGGCAGGGTGAGCCATCCCTCCAGCCCTCACCTGACACCAGGCGGATGTGAGGCAGGGAGGGGGTGAGACAGGGTCTTTCGCTACAGCTCTGGTTGTCCTGAAACTCATTACGTACACCAGGCTAGCCTCGAACTAAGATACACTGTCTCTGCCTCCTGAGTTCTGGTATTAAAGGCATGCTCCTGGCTTTTAAAGAACATAGTTCGGTGTGGATGTTTTTGTTGGCATCCGCACCTGTGCATCAGGCACATGCCTAGTATCCAAGGAGGTCAGGAAAGGGTGCTGGATTCCCCGGGACTGGATTTACAGATGGTTGTGGCCTACCATGAGGTAACTGAGTAGCGAGTGCTCTTAACTGCTGAGCAATCGCTCCATCCCCATCATCTGACATTTCTTAAATACTTCCCAGCTGGTCCTAGGCTACTGAGACGTGTGGTGCAGCACGGGGCTTGGAGGAACCAGCAGGCTGACAAATGACTCACACAGCAGGTGCTAGGAGGCAGGGGGATGGAGCCATGAAGGTTCTTGAGCTCAGCACTGGACCACAGGCTGAAGCGACACCTACAGGAGCTTCATCATGGCGGGTAAGGGGGAAGAGATGCAGGTTGTAAGTCCCATTCCTGCTCCAGGCTCCTCCAGACTAAGACAGTGAAAGAGAAAGCTAGTTCAGGCAGTCTCCAAGGGCAAAAATGGGCCCAGCCGGTGGGGTCAATAGTGCTCAAAGCTGGCTGCCAGGCAGTCTGTCCTCGATGAGGCCACCCAGGCTTGTGGAAATGTCAAGAGCTTGTCTGTACTCTGAGCTGGCGTCACCTTTGCGTGGGAACAAAGCGCATGCTCATGCTGAGCCTGTTGCGGGGGGCGGCTAGAGACTGGCAATGTTGCGTCCTTGTTTGGTTTCCAAATAGGGACCCAGAAGGAAGAATCGTGACATTCCTGTGTCATAGGAAAGATTTGGGAGCCTGGCCAAAGGCGTCCATCTGGACTTCAGCTTAGAAGCCACTGCCCTGCGTCTGGCCCCTAGATGAAACTGCAGGTGGTACCGGCCCAGCACCTGTGCGGTGACAGCTCTGGTTAAGCTACCACTAGACATAGTATCTGAGTTTGGCACATGGTAGATCTTGTCTGACACTCTGGCGACCTGTCCCAGTCCCTGGCCCATGCGGCATGGTAGAACAGGGGTGGACTTACATCTCACTGTAAGACTGCCCATGGTGGTTGAACAATCCTATTAGGAAGCCATCCCTATTTTCACTTAGTGAATAGAAAAACTAAGATCCAGCTCCAGGGCTCTGCCCAAGGTCACACAACTGTCCCTTCCTGTGCTCTAGTTGCTTAGCACCTGTAAGGGATCACTACATGCTAGGCACATGGACCTTAGGACTAGGCACAGCAGTGAGTTTCTGTAAGGAGGCTGAGCAGGCAGCAGAGCAGGGTGGAGAGGGCCTCTCCCAGGAGCTGGCATTTATGCTGAACCCCTGTGATAAGAGGAACCAGAGTGCTGGGAGCATAACTCCTTTCCCTTTGAAGTCAGTGGATGGGACTCTTTGCATGGTCTCTCCAGGCAGGCCTGCAACCCCGTCAACATGAGCATCTGGTGGAAGAGCCAGAAGCCATGCCTTGCCACAAGAAGCCTGCTGATACCCAAGGGCGCTGTGGGGATTTGACTAGGCGCCCAGGTACATTGACTCGGACTGAGGACCTGACTCCAACAGGTCTGGTCCAGGCAGGTGTTTCAGTTAAGCCTGGGACTGTGTTCTGGGAGTGGACAAGGTATAAAGGACTGTGAGTGTGAGTGTCCCTGCCTCAAGAAAGATGAGGCCAAGGATGGAGAGGGCCCTAGCCCAGCACAGGCCATTGACCTACCTGGCTTTGACACTGCTCTGTCTAGCTGCTGAGAGGTTTTTCTGGTCTTAACACTGGGCTCCTCCTGAAATTCAAAGACTTCCAGACTCTTCCAGTCTGCCCCAAGCCATCTCATAGCAAGGGAGTTGGGGGGTTGAAAGAATATACTTCCCCCACAGAAAGAATATGGAATTGTACATGGGATAGAGCCAAAGCCAGGGTGAGCTAGCACAAGGCTAAGAGCACAGTGCCCCAGCCCGGTGAGACAAAGCTGGCCCTGAACATAGCGTGTCTCCCTTGAGACAGCACTGGGGCACTGAGGGCCACAGTAGCCCTCAGGACACCTGAGAGCAGAGCTGGATAGGAGGGTTGTGGACCCTGATAGGGAGGTCTGCAAGTGGAGCCCTCTGCTAAGAGCCTCTGCCCAGCAGAGGGGAGGGTGGAGGACCCAGTGACCACAGTGGACAAAGCCCAGCTTTGTTCCTAAGCAGACACAGCTTTTTAGCCTACAGGAAGGCAATCCTGAGAGGGATGAGTAAAGTCCTCAGATGAGAAAGAGGCATGCTAAAGATATTCTTCAACCAAATAAAGCTAAATAAAACCAACCAGCCGGTGAGGGGGGGGTCAAGGCCCCTGACCCCTGACCCGAGCCTACCCCACCCCCATCTCCCTGGGGAGGACAATAGAACTGCCCTCTTTAGTTCAGACAGCAGGCCTGTGGCAAAACCCACGCTCAGTTAATGCGGGCAGTGGTGTGGACAGCCAGGAAACCTGAGTTCAATCCCAGCCCTGCCACTTGCCAGTCTGGAAGGCTTGGTTCTCAAACCTCCTGAGCAGAACAGGCGGCAGCCACCTCCTGGGTGTTTATGAGTTATGGGTTACGAGAAAGACAAGAGGACAAACATCTTTAGTTTACTCATCAGAAACATAGTTCTATTTCTAGAGACCAAACAGCACCACTGTCCTGGGAGGGAATCTCCTTTGTCCCAAGTCTTCATGCACCAGCTGAACCCTGCTTGCCTGCAGGGCAGGTGACTTCTAGTGGAGAGTAGCAAGGAAAGCTTCTTTCTCCTCTACTTGGAACCCCAGTTTCTCCTTGGCACCGAGCGAGCAGCCTCACTTTAGGGAAATGGAATTTGAGCAAGAAGTGCTCTGAACTGGCCTTTGCCTACAAGAAACACACTGGACACTCTGTCCAGCAGCTGCACAGAGTGGGGAAGGGGTTGCAGAATACCAGTTACAAGGCCACAGCTTTGAGCTTGGACTCCAATCCTGATTGCAGGGCTCAGGTAAGGCCTGCTTCCTCTTGAGCACGGGGGAAGTCATGCTGTAGGCAGTCACATGGTAGCCCTCCTGACTAAAGGCAGGAAACTTCTATGAACTGGACCAACTCAGGGCCTGACCAGCGCCATCTTTCTCCTTCATGTCCAAAAATATCGCCACATCCTCAGTGCCCTTGGCCTTTCTGGGCGGGCAAGACTCAACTTCTTCCCCCCACAGTCATCTTCTACTCTCCTTTCAGCAGAGCCCAGAGTCGACCAGCGTCCTTAGCGGCATGAAGGCTGCTACACTCAGCACTCCCCATCAGTCTCCCCAGGACCAGCGGGGAGGAAGGCTGGTGGGCACTTGCTTCTCTGACTTGGCCTGCCCTCACCATCTGCACCCCATGGAGAAGCCAACTCTCCCAGGGTTAGGTCAGCTGCCAGCTGGCTGTCCTGCAGCCTGAGACTCACATTCCTTGGCCAGCTCTCTCTGGTCCTTCCCTATCCTGCTGCCCTGTGGCTGCTACAGGCCCCACTGCTTCCCTGGCTTTCCTAAACGTTTCCAGTGACTTCCAGAGACAGGCACCCACTCCAATTGCTCTCAGGAGCTAGGAGTTTAGGCTGAAAGATGGGAAGGGGATAGCCATCCAGAGGCAAGGGGTACTAGCAGAGGTTACAGGGGAGGTTGAGGCAGGGAGGGCAGTCTTGAGGGAGCAGTGTCTCTCAGGCCTTTGGTTGATGGGGTCCACAGGACAGCTTCTTGCTGTTCTTTGAACATGTCAGGAGGCACTCTTGATGGTTTGCCAGCCACCTGCAGCTTCCACACTTGGCCCTGTCTAAGGATGCCTGTGGTCTGGCCTCCAGTCTTCTGTGTGGACCAGCAATGCAGTCCACACTCACGCTAGCACCCAGAGCCATAGGACAGCACCTGCTGCATCGATGACTAGGTGCCCACGGGTCCACGGCACCTGCAAAGGTCGGGAAGCATGTCCTGCCTTGACGCTAGCCTTCTGTGCCTCCACAAAGTCGTGTCAAGGCTGCACTCCGAGGCCAGGCTAAGGCGCTGTCATCACACTCTGCTCACCGTGGTCCACACTCCAGAGACGGTAAAACTCAGCAAAGTCCACATAGGGCTCAACACGGCCGTCCTCCCCGGGTGGAAGAGAGTGAGCAGGTCTGGAGCGGAAGAGGCCCCCGTCGGAGCTGGAGCTGCTGCTCTGCGTGTGTGTGTTGGTGGACTGCAGGGTCAGAGTGGGGCTCTGGCTGCAGAAGAGGGGAGGAAATCAGTCTGGGGTAGCTGCATCAGGGACTGCAACTTCCAACCTAGTGACACGACTGGCCCTTTAGTAACATGCCTCTCTGACAAAGATCCCATAAAAGCCAGCTGGGTCAGATGCTCTCAGAGATAAATAAAATGGCAAGTGCATTGTTCTGCTTTTTTTGAGGGTCTTGCTATACAGCCAGAACTCTTGATCCTTTTGTCTAACTCTCCCAAGCGCTGGAGCACTAGCATCTACTATGAACAGTCTTCAAACATCCGGTTTTTTTCTTTTTCTCTATGGGCACCCCTCGCCCATAGAAGCCAGAAGGCAGCATCAGACCCTTGGAGTTGGAATTATAGGTGGTTGTGAGTCACCTGATATGGGTGCTTGGAACCACTCAGGTCCTCTGCAAGAGTAGCAAGTGCTTAAGCCAGGCAGTGGTGGCATACACCTTTAATCCTAGCACTCGGGAGGTAGAGGCAGGCAGATATCTGTGAGTTCAAGGCCAGCCTGGTCTACAAGAGTTAGATCCAGGAAAGGCTCCAAAGCTACAGAGAGACCCTGTCTCGAAAAACAACAAGTGCTCTTCACCACTGAGCGATCTCTCCAGCCCATAATGTATTGCCCCAGCACCTTTAACACTATGGTAGCAAGAATTACTATTGGGGATTGAACCTAGGAGTTCATGTATGCTAGTTCACCGCTTGGTCACTAAGAGACACCCACCAATGGTCCTCCTTTCTTCACGGAGCTATTCATTAGCTTGCTATGTGACAGCTCTGAGCTGTCCTGAACCAGCTCAAGGCTGGCCTAGGTGACAGAATAAGACTCAGAGTCAGGCGAGTAGGAGATCTGTGAGGTTCAGGAAGTTAAACAGAGAAGCATGAAGTCTTGCTTGGTTGGCTTTGTGGACACAGCTGGCCATTTCCTGTGGAAGCCTGGTGGGGAGGAGAGGCTACCCTGATTGTTCTGGGACAACACGCAGCTACCCAAGGTGCCCAGATGTCTACCAGCCCCTTACATCCACAAATGTGGGTGCAGCAAAGACCTGGGGACAGAAGAGAGGCCCTCTAAAGAGGCAGAGGCAGAGGAAAACAGGGACACTCCTCTCCGCCAGCCCTTCTAATTGGCCACATCCGGCTAAGCTCTATCCATGGAGAGGGGCTGGGTGTGGCAGCTGTATTATTCCATCAGTTCAGAGCTGGAATGTGGAAACCAGATCCCCTTGGATCTGGGTAGGGTAGGGGCAGGGTGCAGAGTCACAGAAATGGAAGGGGCCAGTGGATAATAGACCTGTCAGGAGATCTGCACTGTGCCCTTCCTCCCAGGCCATGACTTCCATCCCCAGCGCCCTTTAAACTACAGCTAGCTGGACGTGATGGCAATCACAGTGAGAGAGCAGTAGCTCCGAGGAGCCAGTACAGGCCAGGCAATGTTCCCCAACCACAGATGCATGAAACCAGTGACCCTATGTTACAAGTTCCAAAACAGGAGAAAAAACCAGAGAAGCTGCCCATGGATGAAGTCAGCTGCCTCGCTCCATTCTCAGGTCTCCTTGTCCACCCTGACCTGAATCTCCACCTGCCCCAGGTCCAATTCTAATACCTGCTAGAACAAATGGTACTGCTCCTTCTTGCCTGTGTCTGGGGAGACTCCCTACCCCAGAGGTAGAGGCAGGGAATTGGAGAGGCTCAAGACCCCAGGGTCCCCAGACTTCAGGGCTCCTCTCAGCCCTAGGGCTTGGTTGTGCAAGCTGTTTCTTTCCAGGGGCCCAGGACTGTTTCTAGAATGTGACAGCTTACTTAGTGAGGGTGGGAGTGGCTTCGTCCAGGGTGGAGGCACTGTGGGCACCATTGACCATCTGGCCCTGAGAAGGCATGACGAGGGAGAGTGTCACACTGGTCTTGCTAGTGTTCTGGGCACTTGAGTAGGGCACAGAAACAGGGTACACACGGCCCCCTGCAATAGAAGAGAGAGCAGGGGAAAGGAAATCAGTCTGGAGGGAGGCAGGGTAGTAGGCCCAAGGTTGCTCTTGAGTGACAAGGGCTATGTGAGAGCTAAGAGGCCTCTAAAGCCCCAGCATGGCCCTTGGCCCTCTACCCTTGGGGTGGCCCAGGGTGGATGTCCCTTGGTAGAGTCTTTTCCAGAACAGCAGCAGGACCTCCCTCCAGCAAGGAAGCCCACTGGATCAAAGCAGGAAGGGAATGAAATGCTGCACGACTCAAGGAAAGGGCTGCCTGGCTTTGCAGGGGTGCCTTGATGCAGGGGGTAGTCTGTTTCTGGTTGAGGTTGATCCAATGAAAATATGGTTGCAGTAACAGGCCAGAAGAACTCCAGTAACCCGGGTGTCCACGGGAGGGCAAACTCATGCGGAGGCAGGTTTGTTTAAAAACAGAATAGGAAATGTACAGAAGGTCTCACCTCTGTCCAAGCAACTTTATTCAAGGACTAAAGAGGAAAAAGGGAGAGAGTGAAATGTCTTCTTGGCCCAAAGGGGTCCGACACAGTGCCAGGTTCCGAGGTGGACCATCTGTCCCCACACCTGACTCATCCAAGTCCCTTCTCTTTCCTGTTAGGGTTGCTAATGAGGGTGAGAAGTGACCATGCTCCTGGTAGGGCACAAGCTAGGAGGAAATCCACCATCAGTGGTGGCAGCTAGCACCTCTGCTACCTGCCTTTGTGATTAGACATGGTGTGCTCATGCGTCAAGACTTTAGGGGTGGCCTAGGCAAGTGTTATGTCCTCACTCTACAGACAAAAGGACTAAGGACAGACATGTAGCTCAAGAGTCCACAAGCCTGACAATCTGTGCTGAGCAAGGTTAGGCCACAAGCTCCACCTGCCTGCCAAGCAGTGAGCTCATCTCATCAGCCACTCTGTGCGGCCTCCAGCCCATGACTCCTCTTACATGCTCTGGTCTGTACAGTACATGGCGTACATACCTGGGGCTGGGGTCGGTGTAGACTGGCTCATTTCACCCAATGGGTAGCCAAAGTTCCGCACCAGCAGGGTCATGTCTTCATGCCGTGGGCAGAACTTGGCACGCTCCCCACCACTGGCAAACGTGTCACTGTGGATACGCTTTACACGGTCTACCACAGCCTGGGCCACTGCATCCAGGGAGGTCTGCTTAGCAAATTCAGTGTCAATCATTGCTGCGATCTCCTGGGGGTGTGGAGAGAGAGCTTGATGAGGAATGCAGGGTAACCTAAGGGAAGGGGCCAAAATTCCAGAGCCCTGTTTAGGAGACTTAGGGATCACTGGCCTAGCAGGTGAAGGAAGTCTCTGCCAGTTAAACTGTAATTGAGCTTTTCAAGCTGTTCCAGATAATCCATCTGGAACACACGGATGAGAAAAGGTGTGGGAGCTTGTGATCTCTCTGCTGGCTTCCACGCCTCTAAATGGGTAACATTCACCTCAGTGGGATTACATAACAGAACGGATGCAAGGGCACTCAGAAGACTGCTAAGAAACGCAGGGTAAAGGCTGTGATTATGCCTTTACCTGGAGAAAACACCTATTCCACACACAAGGCATCTTCAGAAGCTGCTCTCCAACAGGGCCTCTGTCTCAATCTAGTAGAAGCCTCTCAGAGCATCTACTGTGAAGACCAAAAGGAAGGGAAACACACACACACCCCAAATGATCAAAAGCTCAGCAGATGTGGTGGTGTATACTTGTACCCTAGCACTCAGGAGGCAAAAGCGCGGGGGGGGGGGGGGGGTTCCACTGGAAGTTCCAGACCTTGTCTCAAAAAAAACCCAAATGAACAAACAAAACAAAAAAAGACCAAAAGCACCAACTCAAGCCCTCTACCTGAGACTGACTGTCACCTCCTGGAAGCAGGAACAGGGATAGGGAAGGGGAAGGACCTGGACCTGGCACTGAGTTTTGACTGTTGTCTGGCAAGTCACACCATTTGAGACAGAACCCTAGACCGTCTCCACAAGGAAGTAACCATTGGCCCTCTATGCTAGAGGCTGCTGGAGTGAAGGATAAAAAACAATGGGCAGGAAACCTTGAACACAGGGATTAGGTGACAGCCAGGCTTCAGTTAAAGAAGAGGAAGCAGAACTGAATGTTATGGCACACACCTGTAACCCCAGCACTCAGGAGACAAAGGCAGGAGAACTCCAAATTTAAGGCCAGCCTGCTCTACATCACTAGTTTCACCATAGCCGAGGCTACAGAGCAAGATTCCATCGAAAGAAAGAAAGAAAGAAAAAAAGAAAAGGAAAGAAAAGAAAAAGAAAGAAAGAAAGCAGAAAAGGATTGCTTTCTGACACGTGCAGGAATCACAACAAAGAGAGGCGTACCTGAACTCTGCCACCCAGCAGCTCAAAGTACAGACAGCTACCATTCAAATGTTAGCTGAGTTCTGTGGAATACACAGGCCTGTATTCCTTGCTACCTGAGGAGCTAGGGCAGGAGGATGCTGTTTGAGGCCTGCCTGAGCTACAAAGCAAGTTCAAGCCTAGCATAGGCAACTGCTTGTCGCGAAACAAAAATAAAATGGGCTGTGACTGTAACTTAGTGGTAGAGCACCTGACGAGCAGCCTCAAGAACACTCAAATGCTGTGTGACCCTGGACGTCACGCTGATGGCTACTGTCTGTCTTATATCTCTAAGGTGTAGAGTAATAAGGGGCTCCCAATAGCTGAATAATTTTATCCTCTCACCCTTGACCTCCTCATAGTCTCCTCCCAAGCGAGAATCTGCCACACAGGAGGGAAAGGCAGCCCCTGGGCAGCAGATCATGGCCCTTTCTTTTTCTCTTTTAAAAATGTATGTATTTTATATATGCGTGCTCTATCTGCATGTACACCTTATGCCAGGAGAGGGCATCAGATCTCACTAGAGATGGTTGTGAGCTACCAAGTGGTGTGACTGCTGGGAATTGAACTCAGGACCTCTGGAAGATCAGCTTGTGTTCTTAATCACTGAACCATCTCTCCAGCCCTGTCATGGTCCTTTCTGACTCTGTGACCTTCCTTTCCTGAAGCTCCAGGGCAGTATAGTTCCCACCTCCCCCTTTTTGCCTCAGGCCCTGGCTTTGAACCCTAAAAAGATGCCAGGTGACAGTACTTGAGAATCAGGGGTCCAGGTAACCAGCATACTGCCTATGGGTTAGCCTGTTATGCTCCATGCTAGCAGTTTGCCCTACCCAGCTCACCTGGTTGGCCTGCCCAGGCCCATGGGCTGCCTCCAGGGCCTTGTACAGTCCCTCAGACATCAGCACCAGGAAGCCTGTCACACCATCCAGAGGCTGTGCGCCATGGATTTCCGGCTCTGCGATGATGGGTTTGGACTTGGCAGCACTATGAGAGAGAGTACAGGGAAGGCATTGTGTGGCAATGTTCCCAGGGGCACGGTGTCTGCTGAGGGTAAGAATCTACACTCAGAACAAAAAAAATTTGACTTGATAAAAGGGAAAGGGATGGAGGGAAAGAGAAAAGAATATGGGCCTGTCTTCCGAGGGCAGCCACTGAAGAAAAGCCCAGGGGCCATGAAGACAAAGGTCAGATCTGGGTTCCACTCTGTGCTTCCTGCCACAGCCTGGCTGCAGCAGGGCAGGCTGGGAATGGAGCATCAAAATGGCTGTTACTTATTTACTTGTTCTTTGATAAGGTCTCGTGTAGCCTCCACTGATTTACAATCATGTACTAAGGATGACTTTGGTCTCCTAATGGTTCTGTCTCTCTGTCTAGTGCTGGATGACAAACTTTACCACCACAGCACCCAGCTGGGAGGTTGTCTTTCACGAGCCCATCTGTCAGATGGCTGACATGATGAATGAATGCCTGCATTCCCAGACTCAGGCAGCTGTGACAGAAGACGATGTCACCAAGTCAATACAACACAGGCATGACCTATGGACCATCTCAGACTGGGTTACTAGTAAGAGCCTATTTTGAAATAAAAATAAATTTAAAAACAATATCTGCCCTCTTGCTATAACTTGAACTATGCCAAGACAAGCGTCTATTCCAACTAAGATCCCACACGATACCACGGCAGATGTGTGTCACTCAGTATAGTATCAAACTACTCCAGCACATATGTCCCGTGAGGACATTCTTGACAAAACCATGAGAGGACGGAAGTCTGGAAACATCTCAGTGTCATTCCATCTGCTGGAGTCAGTGTTTGTTACAAGGCAAGTGTGGAGGGGCAGACACCCTCATGGACCTGTCCTGACCGCCCTGAGCTGCTCCTTTCCATGTCAGATAGATGCTAATAAAGAGCTCCAGAGGGAAGACAGAGGGCAGAGCCCTAGGAAAGCTTGAGGGGCACCTCACCTTCTACAACACACACAAGCACACGGCGCACATGTGTGCACTAAGACACCTGGAGGCGGGATACATAAGGGACTAGTAGCCTTTGGGGTTGGGGGGTCTGGTTTGGGAGAGAAGGCTACACGCACCCTTGCTGAAGAGTTTTAAGTTTAAGAGGTTAAGACCTCCTACCCAATAAAGTAAACAGATCCCTGCAAACTAGGGGCAAAGCTTTCAAATACTAGATATTCAGATTCTGGGGCAGGGGGGGGTTAACTGAGTCAGGAAGCCTGGTAACATTTTCTAACTGTGACACAATGCTGGACCGACACCACAGAGACACCTGGGAGTCTCCATCAGAGCTAGCCAGAGGTGAAGGACTCATGCTCCAAATACAGGCTGCCTGGGTCCATCACCAGTGCTAGGGCTGGCCAGGGTCCTGGATGACTCCATGCCTCAGTTTCCTCTCATGGACACGCCTGTGGGATAATGGCCTGAGTAAGAGGTGTAATAACAACACCCATCTTTTTTTTTCAAGACAGGGTTTCTTTATGTAACAGTCCTGGCTGTCCTGGAACTCATTCTTGTAGACCAGGCTGGCCTTGAACTCAGAGATCCGCCTGCCAAGTGCTCGGATTAAAGGCATGAGCCACCACTGCCCAGTGGCAACACCCATTTTAGGGGGCCCGAGTAAGAGGTGAACAAGAGGTCATGCATAAGGAGTGAGCACACTAGACAAGACAAAGAATCATCAGGACTATTACTGCCATGGGGACTTGGATAGCACCCAGAAGGAATGGCCCAGAAAGAAATGGATGATTCACCCCCCAGCTCTACCTTGCCCTTTGGTCTTGTCATTTCCTGTTCATGCTGGTACCTCAAGCTGTCACTGGTTCTCCTGCTAGGCTCTGTGGCACTTTTGCTGCCCTAGACTTGGTCAGCTCCTTCCTTGACCCTTGTGGGCCTAGCTCACAGGACCAGACTGCTGCTGGCCTCGGCCCCCACTCCACACCGCTTTCTGGAGGCAGAAAGTACCTCCTTGGGCCTGAACTTTCAATAGCACCCCTGCCGCTGCAGCCTGAAATCTGTTTTAAACCCCAGGTCCTCTGGTCTCACAAATGGCTGGGGTTGCAGGCATGGCCACCTACCTGAGCAGGTCAATGTCAGTGTAGCCATATTTGACCTTGTAATCCCCAATGCGCCTGGTGCTCTCCTGGCCACAGATGATACCCACCTGCTTGATCTTTCCTGCATCCAAACCTACCAGAGAGAGGACAATTCAACAGGCCCATTTCTCCGCAGTGAAGAGGAAAAGGGGATGGCGGTGTGGTGTCCACACGCACGGTGAGTGAAGACAAAATGTCAGGAAATGAACATGATGCCAGGGTACCACAGAGTACAGCAATCCCATGCCCCACTGTTCTCAGCCCCAACCTCCACAGAACATCCCTCACTCAGGCCCTGCCGTGGTCTGAAGGTGTCATGTCCCCATGGCCTCATGTGTTTCAGAGATTAGTTCCTAGCTGGTGCTGTTCTGGGAGGTTACGGGACCCTTTGGATATGGGGTCTCGTTGGGGAGGACTCGAGACTGGGCTCTGGAAGGTGTAGGCTAACCAACTTCTGGTCCCCTCTCTTCCTGATTTGCTAAGATTTAGTAATCTGCTGTCACAGAATCCTTCTGTCGCCATGCTTTCCTGCCATGATGGACAGGATCCCTCTAAAGCACTTACAAAAAAGCCCTTTCTCCCTTAAGCTACTTATGTCAGGTACCTGCTACAATGATGAGAAAAGCAGCTCTAATAGAGGCCTCTCCCTGCAGGTGCTACAGCACTAGGCAGCGCAGTCCTGTCTGCCTCTGCCCAAAGTCCAGAAGGTAGCCATGTCTGCTCGGGGGACAGTGGGATTGCAGAACATCTCTGCTCTCTTAGTCTCTCTCGGGTACAGGGATATGTGCCTACCATGTGTCAGGTACTCCTCTGAGCAGCAG
This sequence comes from Myodes glareolus, assembly GCF_982192425.1. NCBI lineage: Eukaryota > Metazoa > Chordata > Mammalia > Rodentia > Cricetidae > Myodes > Myodes glareolus. The sequence continues at coordinate 40,874,149 of NC_142044.1, forward strand.
TTTATACTCATTAACTCTCCCAAGAGGATGTTACCACCACCCTCACCACACAGATGGAGGTTTCCAAGGCTGTCCAACAGCCAATCCAGCCCTGGCTACAGGCCCAGTCCTTCTAGCATGTACCTCCATCTCCAGATAGGCACAGAGGGAGCTCAGGAGCTGGTCCCCTGTTCCCACAGGTCCCCCAGAGCCCAGCCTACTCTACTCACCCAGTTGGGAAAGACGAAAGAGCTCATCCTCATTCTCCGTGGTGTGGTCCACGTTTAGCTGTGTTACCTGTAACCCATCCACTGTAGATTTGCACAGAAGTGCCCGATTTGTACCTGCAGCACAATTTGATCAAGAATAATTAAGCAGAGGGAGAAACAGGACCCACTGACCCAACAGGGAAGGCAAGCAGATGGCACATACCAGGGGGCTCAGACAGGGGTAAATCGCCGGCAAGAACATGAGTTAGGAGGGAAGCTGGCTACATGCTACAGTGTGACCACAGGACTGAGTTTATGCTTGTCCTTAGGGACCCATACCAAGTCTTCAGATCATCATGTGATTGTTTTCAAACAATTTGGGAATAAGGGGCTCTGAATGAAACCAGACTGGCCACAGGATGGTAACTGTGGGGGCTGGAATGGGGCATGGTGGCTCACTAACTACTGTTATCAATTCTTTTACATTTTGCAAGTTGATTCCTAAGGAAATCTTAAGAAAAGGAGAAGGAGGGTCAGGGACACCATAAACCCTTGTGGTGGTTTGAAAGAAAATGGCCCCCAAAGGGAATGGCACTAATAGGTGTGAAGTAGGGGCCTTGATGGAGGACGTGTCATTGTGGGGGTGAGCTTTGAGGTCTCATATATGCTCAAGATAACACCCAGTGAGACAGACCACTTCCTATTACCATCTGATCAAGATGTAGCCAGTACCATGTCTCCCTGAAGGCTGCCATGCTCCCTGTCACCCCAATTAAATGTGTTTCCTTTACAAGAGTTGCTGTAGTCATGGTGTCTCTTCACAACAACAGAAAGACAGTCCTTACAGTGACATGCAACCTGCACAGGTTCTTGGGTCCCCTGATGACTCCTCCTTTGGCCTTAAATCCAAACGTCCCTATCACCCAGCTTCCTGCTGTTTTTTGAGGGTGTGGAACAGGCCTTCACTTCATGTAACTTCTTCCAAAAGAAGAGGCCAAGACACTGGAGGTGTTGGGAGCACAGAGGTTCTTGCACTCACAGATAAGCACTAGGGAAACCAGGAATGTTGGAGCCAGGCTGTCTCTTCAAAGGCGGAGATAAATAACCTGTTTTCTGCCCAGAAGGCTGGGAATGGAGTTGGTTAAGAGCCTAGATGACCTCTGTGTTATCTATAGGGCGAGGCTGTGTGCAGCTCTCCCAGGCTCCTCCAAACAGGACCTCGACACTACCTCTATGCCCCAAATTGCACCAGATTCTCCCCTAGGCCTTAACATATGTAGCCTATCTATACAACACATCTTCATGGAAGTGACATGTACTTAGAAAAGAGTTTCACTGGGTGTGGTGGTGCATGCCTTTAATCTAATCCCAGCAGTCGGGTGCAGAGGCAGGGTATCTCTGTAAGTTCAAGGCCAATCTGGTCTATATATAGTGAACTTCAGGACAGCTAGGAGAGATCCTATCTCAAAAAAGAAAAGGAGCCTCACTGTGCACGCGGGTTTGTGTTATACTAAACTATACTGTACTTAAATATGCCCAAGATAAACTGCCTGGTCGCAGACTCTAGAGCAGGATTCTCTGCCTTCCTAGTGCTGTGACCCTTTGATATAGTTCCTCATGTTGTGGGGACCCCAACCATAAAAATGCTACTTCATAACTGATTTTGCTACTGTTACGAATCATAATGTAAATATCCATGTTTTCCAATGGTCTCAGGCGACCTCTGTGAAAAGGTTGCTCGACCCCCAGGTTGGGAACATTGCTCTACAAGTTTGCACCAACAACAGAATCATGTTGAACTGGATTTCCTTCTGGCCTCACAGGGAATGATCATTACTCTGCTAGCCCTGGTGTTTGCAGAGACTGCCCCACCTCCCCCAGTGAGATGGCTCAGTAGTTAAGAGTCCTGAATTCTCTTCCAAAGAATACAGTTCTATTCCCAGTACCCACACAGTGGCTCACAACCATCTTTAACTCCAGTTCCAGGAAATCAGATGCCCACTTATAGCCTCCACAAGCACCAGGCAAATATGTGGTACACAGACATACATGTAGATGAAACACTCATACACATAAATTAAAAACAAAAATAAAATGGATGCAGTTCATCCAGAGGGAGGACACCTACCCCTGCCTCCTCTGTTTGCCTTCCATCTAGGATTGACACAAACAAGAGAGTGATGGGGAAAGCAGCCGACAGCCCTGGGAAGCTCAGGGTATGCCTGCACAGAAGCAGACTGGCACGGGGTGGGTAGGTGGCTCACCAACATTGGCGACGTAGAGCTTGTTGGTGAGAAGGACAGCCACAACGGCCATGGCCCCTCCTGAAATCTCCCTCTCCAGTGCCTTGAGTCTCTCAAGGATCTTCTGATACTGAGGTGGCAACTGGTGTTGGGGTACACCCTGCAAGTCATCATCAAGAGACATCAGAGCAGCGCAGGTGCTCGGGGACCATCTAACCAACCCTCTCCGTCCCTTGAGATGAAGAAAGCAGCAAGGGCCCTGAGCAGCCAAGACAGACAGATTATCAGCAAAGACACAGCCAGGCTGGATACCTGTAGGATGCCCGGGAAGGCCACTGGTTCTTTAACCAAGGGCAGCATGAAGGTGATCCTGGCTCTGAACTGAGCCAGATCACAGAACCTAGAAAGGCCTTTCCTTCCATCTATTGTTGCCATCCAAGGATGAAACTCGGAGAGTCCCCACAGGGATACTCTCACTGCCACCCCAACTTCCCCATCAGGATGCTTTCTCATGATTCCTGCTGTAGACCTTGCTGTGCCCGTGGGTGGCAAGCGACACAGAGGATTAATGCTGGCACCCAGCAAGCAGTATAGACCATTACCTCTGGCAGCTGGGACTGGAGGCTGGCTTTCTCAGCCAAGGCATCATCGATGGACTCCAGGAAGCTCCTCTCTACCACATCGAAGGCCTGAAGGGACACAGGACAAGGCAAGGGCTTGCTCAAACAATACCATCACCTCCTGCTAAGATGTCCCTATGGAGAGTAACAGATCCACAGCATTCATGGTAGATCTTGTGATCTACCATGGGTAAGTAACACACATCATTTCTGCCTCATATGTGAGCTTCTCTGTTCACGGTCTGACAAAGACCTTTAGCTGTGGGATGGGAGAAGGGT